>NC_073709.1:23644328-24247765 GCF_023634085.1 Falco cherrug | reverse complement strand
CCTGGCTGCCAGCGATAGCTTGATTCAACAAATTCTGTATAATTCAATCAAACAAGAGTCTTAAATTAACAGCAAAACTGTTTTTCCAGCCTACAAAATAATTAATTGAGTTAATGATTTTCAAGCTCTGGTGGTTTATTCAATTATTTTTCAGTTTAGGTGAACTTTTAATTGAGGTCAGCAGCAGCACCAGAGAAAACCAAGAATGTTTGTGCCTGAGAAATTGTGTTAATTGTGGATTTCTACTAGTCTAATAAGTGTACCAACAAAACCCTACTATAATGTCTTCAGGTACTCTCACCCATCTGTCACTAATGTACAAAAGAAAAAAAAAAAAAGAAAAAGAAAAGAAAAAAGTGGTAGAGTGCCCACAGGGAGGGGGAAGCACAGAGGGGGAAGTGTCCTTGACCGTAGAAACTTGCTTGCTTCCCTGCCTGAACAGCTCACTGACCTTCCAGACATCCTGAAAGGCATCTCTATTTACTCAGACTTTAGGGAAGGAAGGGCCTACCAGGGGGCTGGGGCTCGTCTAAGGATTTCTGCCATGAGCAGAGTCCCATTTTGCACAGCTGTTTGCCACTGGTTTGCTTTCCTGGGGCCAGGCTTCTGGACAGTGTCTAGTAGGGTAGGCTTCCAGTCTGCCACTGGGATCGTCAGGAGTCATCATGATACAAATAACAGAAATAACCAGCCTTATGTCAATGTTACTCAGTAACCTGAATAGAATCCCTTTTCATAACAACAAGGTAGATGTTTTCCAATTTCCGGGGAACCAATCTGCTTTTGGAAACATTTTACAAGAAGGAAACCCAGATTTTGCTATTTAAAAAAAATGCAACAAATTGCCTTCCCTTTTTCCTAATTTTTGTACAAATTATACCTCTGTCTATAAACCATCAATAACACTATCTCATCTTCTCTGGGTTTGTCAAAGCTGTAGGAATAAGAATATCAGGGCTTAAAGCGTGGTTACCTCTGAGCCTTTCAGATACAATCTCTGTTTACTTTGTTAGACCATGCACATGGACCTGGGCTCCAGGCTGCTTTGAGTACTTCTGAAGTTACTGACATTGAAGGTGCTGAACATTTCCCAGACGTGCACCATAGAGGCACAGCTTGTCCCCAGTGTGAGTTAATGCTTCATTACTTTAGCCTTAGTTTTGGAGTTCTCCAAAGAGAACAGCTTTTCTATTAATGGTACCCTCCTAATTCAAGTAAATTCAAACAACTTTATTCATTTGTTCTCCCCCTACTTTTTGTTTGTTCTTTTGCTGGTGGTTCTTTCCATCTACAGTGAACTTTTACATCTCAACTGCTCATATTTTAATTTCAGGACACACTTCCCAGCTGTGCATTTTTTATTATTTAAGGGTATTCTTGTTTAATATTAAAATTGAAAGTGACTACTTTCAGTCTTTTCTTTTTTGCTTAACTGTAGATGGCTGACTGTGCCTCTTGGTTTTATTTCTTCACATGAATTCCTTTTCCTCTGGTGCTGATGCAATAAACCCCGATAACCATTGAGGTTAATCTTAAACAGCATTAAGAGCAATTACAGTTCACAACCTCTGTGCACGCTGGTTGACCTTAAGCTTTCTGACATCCCACATCATTCCTGAACCATTTTCTGCTGCCCTCCAGCTTCTCAAACGGTGCTACTAGGAGGAAAATCGATTTCCAACAGGAAACCCGTTCTCTGAAACAAGTTTGCTGTTGTGTCACGCCTGACTCGATTAGGCAACAGTTTAGCAACCGATCTTCTTCATGTCAGGACACGGCGACAGAAAGGAAAGTGAATGTCGCTGGCTCACACCGAGAGCTCGCACTCGCGCTGTGTGGGTGTATGTATCTATAGACCTGAGATAACACCGCTGGCGGCAGCGCGGGTCACCCACCGCCTGGGCAGTCCCGCCCCAGCTGCTCAGCCCCCGCCGACCCGCCGGGGTCGCGGTGCCGCCGCGGCTCCTGCACCGCCCGGCGGGGACGCGCCGCGCTCCGGCATCCCCGCGGCCCCGGGGCCGGGCCGTCCCTCCGCCGAGGCCGCCACCGCGCGGTGCCGAGCGGCGCTGCCGGCCCGGGGAGAGCCGGGGCTCGGCGGGCTCCCTCCCGCCGCTCACATCTGGCGGCAGCCCGGGCAGGGGGTTCCCCCGGTGCGAGCGCCGGCAGGGAGCCGCCACCGGCGGGCGAGAGCTCCGGCGGAGGCTCGGCGGGGCCGAGGGCTCTCCCGGGGCTCGGGGGAGACGGCGCACCGCCGCACCCGACTTCGCTCCGGCGGCGGAACTTTTCCCGGCCGCGGCCCGCGGCACCCCCGGCGGGCATCTCCCCTCGGCGGGACAGCCTCCCGCGGGGCTCAGCCCCTCGCCCCGCCGGCACCCAGGGTCTCGGCGTCTCCCCTCCCGCTCCCACCTACCTTCCTCCCGCTGCTGCTGCTGTTGTCCCGGCCGGAGGGAAGGGGCTCCGCGCCCGTCCCGCAGCGCTGCCGTCCCGGTGGCCGTCCCCTCTCCTCCGCTGCCTCCTCCGGGAGAGCAGCTCCCGCCGCTCCCCGCTCCTCTGCCTCTCGCCTCGGTTGCATCACCCCCCTTATATAGCCGAGCAGGCAGCGCTGGTATTTACTCTGGCGGCGAGTCCCGGGCTGATGTCATGCTATTAATAGCCTCCCCGAAAGAGAGGGAGGAGGGAAGCGGAGCCCGCGGCGGTGATGCAAGGCTTCCCCGCCGGCACGGCACGGCACGGCGCGGCGCGGCGCGGCACTGCTCGCTCGGCTCGGCTCGGCACGGCACGGCATGGCACGGCACGGAGCGGAGCGGACCCAGCCGTGCCGGGCGGCATCGCGGGTCCCCCCACCGAGGAGCATCCATCAGCACTCGGACAGACCCCGTCCTCGTTCCCTCTTTCCTTTCCCCCTCCTTTTTTTTTTTTTTTTAAATTAAGGCTCCGGAGGTTTCTTTCTCTCAGCCTTTTTGCTACTGAGAATAAATCAAAGTCCCTCTCACGACACAAAAAAAAAAGGGGGGGGGGGTGAAAAAAGAAAAAGAAAAGTAGAGATTGCATAGTTTTCTAAAGAACTTAAAAGTGTGATCTTACTCTACAGGAAAAAATTGTTTAACGTCCCCCTCCACTCCCGTCCGTCCCCCTCCTCCTCCCCCCGCCCTGCGCTGCTTTAGATGACAGCTAAAAGTTCTTTTTAAATGAAGAGAAAGGCTTCAGTTTTTACTCTGAGGAGGAAAGACCCGTTTAATGAAATGATAGAAAGCTAAAAATAATGCGGATTTTTTTTTTAAACTTTTCTTCAAACACAACAGCGCACAATTTCCTTACGATTTCAGGGAAAACCAGAGAGTTCCTACAGGAGAGAGGGAAATGTGGTGGTGGCTGTAGTGAAGGGGGTTTTGTTTAGTTCTTTTTTTGTTTCTGTATCTTCCTGGTTTGTTAAGCGACAGAAATTGCCTTCTAACAGCCCCCAAAGTGTTAGAAAATAAAATGTGTCAAAAAAGCATTTACCCAGGAGAGACACAGAAGGCTTACAAAGAGAGATGTACAGTGTTATTCAGTATGATAATATTCCATATGCAATACATACAAACTTGTCACTAAGACAGTCTTCAGGTCTCTGTACTAGGCAAGGAAAGATCAGGACATTTCATGCCTGAGGGTATTCTAACCAAACCAATATAAAATGTACACCCTGGTCAAGTGCTCCAACTGGTTAATTGATTTCATAATGTCCAATGTGGCTGAATTTTGATGGTAGGTGATATCTCTCAGGTGGTATGTTCTGGGATATATTAATTGCTTGGAGCATTTTGTCAAGGATCTCAATTTCTAAGACTTGTTTGAAAGTCCCTCTGTGTCTCTCCTCTCTGTGCATGTGGTTGCCTGGGTATATGTGTATATGCATAAATGTACACATTGGCCACACAGACAGGACTAGTAATCTTAGCGTTTTAAATGTCCCAGTGCTAGCATCCACTTTGCATACCTAACACTCCTTTTTTTTTACATTTAATTAACAATCTGGTGGGGAAAAGGAAGAATCTGGAGTAGGGACGTGGGCTTTCCTCCTGTGGAAGGTGCGGTGGCTCCCTGTTCTCGAACAATGCAGTGCACTTTGCAGAGGGCAGGAGTGAGCTCCTCTGACCTACCTGGCAGCTCTCTGTTTACAGCTCATGCAAGCTGCAAGCTTTTCTTGTTCACTCACCTATAGATAAATCATTCTCAGCTCTTTCAAAACATGTTTATTGCCTTATCTTTATTAATCTAGGTACATCAATGTCAAGTATAATGCCAAGCAAAAACTTTGCTCTTCAGAAAGGTCTAGAGCAAGCTTTACATTTCAGCTCAGTGCAGCCTGTGAAGTTCTTTTTACTTCAGAGGCATAATTTTATAATTCATGCTGTGTTCAAGAACAGCTGGCATCGTTTTCCTCAAGCCTAGAAGGAAAAAAATCCCTCTCAAGCAGAGGCCAAATGTGGAAAATTTCTTTCCAAAAGATAATTGGTTGGGAAGTCCTGAGCATGAAGTTATTGTGGAAACATGTTAGCAACATCAGTTTTAGTGGCTATGAACAGGTGCCTGCTGTAATTCTGACAGAGATTTAGCAACTGTGCATCCTTATTTAGCTAGCTGTACCAGAAGTGGGAATTTATTTAACATATTTTCAGCTAAGCAGAGCAATGTCACAGAATAATGAAGGGCGATAAAAAGCAGCTCCCTCCCTTAATGTGGGCAGAAGCACCTTGGAAATCCAAGTGTTATTATCCTGTTGTTAAGAGTCACTGGCATCTACTCAACAGTCACAACACTTTACCAAGTAGGCAGATGATTATTTTGTTTTGAAATCATACTATATTATACAAAACTAAAGCCAAGAGATTTGTTTGCTATACAGTGCTGCTTCACCACTGCTGGTACTATTATTGCCCATAAGCAACAGCCAGTACTAAAAACTGACAGCAAGCCAGTTGCGTTCATTCTTGAACTACTCCTGAAGTGAGCCAGCTCCTCCCTGCAAAGCAAACAGAGAGACTGTTCCTGTGCACATTTAAGATTAGGCCACTGAAACATGTTCTGGCTTGAAATTCTTCAGTGAAAAAAGAAAATGAAACCACAGTGAAAAAGAAACCCAGTTCCACTGTGCAGCATAGGTTTCATCCTATTGCCCTTTAAAACCAAAGCTAACTTGAGCTCAGTAAAGACACAGGATCACCCTCCAGTTTAAAAAAAAAATTAAATTAATAGTTAAGACTATCAGGAAGTTAAAATAAAACCCAGTACAGCCACTAGATGCTCTGATGTTCATTGCCAGTTTCATTTTCTATTTCATAAAATATCTTTCATTTGTCTTCCTCTGAACATTTATTTACCAGTCATTTTCCATTTCATTTCTCTTTCATCACAAACTTCGGGGACAGTCCCCCTGAAACAGCACTCATTTCACAGAGGTGACAGTCACGCCATTATTTCTACTTTTCCTTAAGCCATGTACAGCAGCTTATAACCCAAAGACAAAACATGTTGGGTCCTTCTCCCTCTGCAGAGGTGTTAGACTGAGTACCATCCCATGGCGTGGTCCTTGCAGCCCTTCAGGAGTCTCCAGTGTAAAGAATTCTTTCCTTTACCTTTTCCTGACCAAATCCTGCTTCCACATCCCTTGACACTGCTTCATATGCTGTGGGTATTTGCTTAAAACAAAAATCGGGCTGTCTCCTTGCTAAACAGAGCTATAGACATCATTGTAAAGAGGGACAGACTCCCATACTTACAGCAAAACTTTCTGCTGTCTCCTGTCCTAACATTTATGCAACTGTAGGACATCAGTCAGAGTAACAAAATTAAAATCCCCATTTTCTATCCAGATCCTATGCTGGTTTATGGTCATGCAGTTTTGTTAAACCTATTTGGTCTGGTGGAGATATAATGAGATGTAAATATATAAAATGTGTAGTCATATCTTGAGTAAAACCTGTCTCTCTGTGTGCTTTGCAGTTTTAAGTGTATTAAGTTTTTAAATTCCTGTAACCCTGACAGGTCCAATTTTTCCCTGCAAGGCACAGAGAACATATACAAGAACATACATGAGAAAGAGGTTTCCAGTGGTAAGACTGTGGTAAGACTCCCCTGTTCCCCAAAACATACACTAGTTTTGAGACAATTTTCCCATCTGACTGGACTAACACCAGAGCTGAAACTTGGGACTATTTTTCCAAGATTTATACTGCTACTGCTTGAGCTATGGGAGTAATCTGCAGTATAACTAGCATCAGCCATCTCCAGCCATCCCAGGGCTTTTCAGCTGCCGTCTGGGGACCCTTTAGGCATCTGTGGGCTACTTCCAAGAGTTTCTCTAAAAAGTGATTAAAAAAAGCCCCAAGCCTACAGTAGTGAGGATCACATTCACTCTGGAAAGTTTGGATCTCTACAGGGCTATGATGTCCAAAAATTGAAGGGAGTTAAAAAACTTAAGAGTCAGAGGACAGACTCTCACAGAGGCTGTATGGCAAACCCTGCTACCATCTTGCATTTAATACCACCCAAGAGCATGAGTATATGTCTTGTGGAAGGAAATAAGTGCACTATTTTCTTTATTTTATTCTTTTTTTATTCTTACTTCTTTTATTCTTTAACACTGAAGATGAAATTAATTTGTTCCTTGCTTTTCTTTCCTTGGCTTACCTTTCTTTCCTTACTGCCTGTTTCCATTACTACCCCTCTAAATCCATTTATTCTCCATGTATTATCTCCTTTGAATATCCCATTTCCTAGTATCTTTTGTTTTGTTTCAGTAATAACCACCTTTCCCATTTCCTTAAACCAGCAGCTTCTACTTTTGCCATTTCCCTGTTTCTTCTGTTCTCACTTCTCTCTTTTCCCTCCCCGTATCCCTGGATTCCGTCTTCCCCCTTTCTGTTCCCTTTTTCCAGCAATTTTTCTCCCATTGGTCCTTCTGCTCCTGCACAGAAGCTTCCTAAGCTTAAATGAGTCATTTTGATTTTATCTTTCACTTTCTGTCATTTTACTTTTTGTTTCTCTGCTAATAAGATGGAGGCACTGGTAACAAAATTACTGGTGGGTGCAACAAGTCATGTATTTCAGTACCATATTCCAGAGCCCAAAAGTACTACGAACTGCAGTGGAACTTTACTAAATTAAATGTTCCACGATATTATATGGAGTGCTTTGGGAGTGCGGGGTGGAGGGACAAGTTATACAAACATCCCTTCTCTCTAGCTGAGAGGCAGCCCTGACGCTGGGCCAGTCAAGTATATCTTTAGTTCTCTTTTGCTGAAGCCTTTCAAGGATTTTTTATCAGATGGACTTTGTGCACCAGTATAGAAGCCAGATAAACACAACAACCTGTAATTACAAGTTCTGATCTCTTTGGATACATCCAGATAGTAACGAACAAGGAAAAGAGATCCCATATATCTAAGCATCACATCTTAAACTGAACTGAATAAAGCAAACTCACTGGTTCCACCGAACAAGTAAAATGATAGGCCAGACATATTAATTGCTTTCAGGCAAGCATAAATTATATCTCTTTTATGGTGCCTTTATAGTCCCATGCATTTAATGGCAAGAAAAGCTCTGTCATCACAGGTCCTCCCCTTCAACTCCCACTCCCCATCCTTTCTTTCCACCTTGTAAAAGCATGCCAGATTTTGTTTGAGAGCAGTTAGAAATTCACACTGAACTTCATCAATGGCTCTATGTGTAAAAAAATGATCACCAATTAAAGTACTAAGACTTGATCCAACTTTTATTGAAGTCAGTGGAAAGATTCCCACTGACTTCAATGAGCAATAAGTTTAGCCCCCAGGGACTATGAAAAATCAGCATTTAGTCACACTGCTTCTCAGTGTACAAAACTCTCCTCTTGAAATTACTTGAAAGAAATGCTAGAAATTATTCGCTGATGGTGTATGTTTCTCTTAGGTGGACTAAATTAATTATGGTTTGTATTCTCCTAGTCTTCCAGGTAAATAAGGAAGGTGAGAGGAAATGAGTGAGAGAATATGTTTATTTTTACTGTGCCGAGTTAGAAATATTTTGGATATATTATGGAATCATCATGCTGCTGCACACAAATATACACACGGACACATACCCCCCACAAAATTATCTGTTCCCATTGATTGCCCTTGGAACTGTGCATATTTAAAGACTTAAATAACATTACCGACACTTCAAACAGTTCTTCTCATCTGCCTGGCAAATATGTAAATTACAATTTGCCATAATAATTACAAATGCATATTTTTAATTATTAAACATTGATTTCTACATAAATACCATTTCAAATAAAAACAGTGAGTAACACAGATTTGCAATCTACAGAAGATTCAAAACCAAGGCTGCCACTGCAGCTTTCACTCTGCTTATTGTTTGTCCTCCCACCTACTTCACATGTGCCTTGCCATGAAAGGAACACATGAATGATCTTAACTTTCAGACTCTTATCTTTCCTGGCTTATTTTTTTGGCTTTAACTGTACAGTAACTTGCCCAGATAATAAGAACAAAGTATAAGTAAAATGAAACCAATAGATCTGCACACGGTTTTAAAATTAGACTGCCTTAATTGCAAACACAGAAGCATTCCCTGAGCCCAAATCCTGACTGCTCTGTGGGCATGGGAGGCTGCTTATGATGCCACCTCAGCCATGGGGGAAGATGCAGGGTGTCACTGCACCCACCTGGGGTTCCCAAGTGACACCAGTGCAGTGGGGAACACTGCCCACTGTGGGGTAGGGTCCATCTTCTGTCTGGTGACTCCCTGAAGCAAAATGGTTACAGAGAAAGAAAAGTGGACGGCAGGATGCCCCTTGTCCAGGGCATGTCCCTGCTGTAAAGTCAGGCACAACTCAGTTTACTGTCTAACCGGCTCGTAAGTTCATGATAGGACAGCTTGAGTGGGAGAAGTCTAGAGTAAGATTCTCCAGATAGCATGGCCTGTCAGTTTGTGGTTAGATCATTTCTCCTCAGAAAAAGGGGACATGAGTTTCATTCCTCTTAGACAGACGTGAGAATTCAGTTCAGGTCTTTCTCTCCAGACCAAGTGCTCTCGCTGACGGGGTTTTAGTAAGAGACCAGCGCAATCCTGTTCCAAGTTGAGAAGGGAAGTCTGCTGCCATGAATGTCCCAATCACGGTGACACTGAACTCTGCATTGCAGGTTAGATGGTAAGTGGGAGAGATAGGAGCATTCATTTTCACCATGCCCAGCATCCTTCTGTGGAGCTGGGCTTTAGTTCTCTATGCTGGAAACAATAATTCACAAGGCAGATGAGGACAGTGCTGCTCACGGGACTGGGAGTCAGGAAATGAGAGGGCTCCTTATTCACCGTCTTTGTGATTTGGGATAACCTGATGGTCTTCCTTTGGTTCTGTTTCCCAGTCTGTCGAAATGGATAACTGCATCTTACGTTCTAGGGTGAAGGAGCTGAGATACCCAAATGGAAATCATGGATAAGGCTGGTGTATTTTAATATTATATCTAATTTTAATTAGCGCACTAATGGGCCATCAGATCTGGGCCTTTTGTTGATGGATGCTCTCTAGATGCATTATTATCTAGTCTTACTGTTCAATGTGTGTGTCGCAGTAGTATTTAGCAACCCCAGTAAGGATTCTGGGTGTTTTTTCATAAGAATAATTTTATATTGAGCTCTAAAAAGGATAACAATCCTTCAGCTGTCAAATAGAAGCCCAGATTCAGCACAACAATTAAATACATGGCTGGACAGGCCATGTCCAAAAGCCTCGCCTAACTTAAGAGCTGCTGTTATTGAAAATCTAAAATAGCCTCTCTAAACATTATAACTTATTCCTGTGGAATTATATTTCTTCTAACACGTTTGGGATAAGATCATCTGACAAGGTATAATATTGTGGTCTTTTGTCAAGGTCCTTATTTTAGCAGTTTTCTTATGTGTACGGGCTGATCGATTAATTCATTACAGACCTTTGAAGTTCAGTAATTACTGTTATTTTTCAAAAACAACAAAGGTTTAGAATTTGAGTAGATGCTGACTTATTTCCCACAAAGGGAAAGCGTAGTTCAAGCCTATTTAAATGTATCATTTTTTGCCATAACTGAAAGCTGATCAAAGTAAAACGTGCTTTACCATCCCATTGTAAAGAGACAGATGCCTGTCATGTTCTGGAGAGGAAGTTAGTTTCATTGCTAATGCAGAAATATTTCTTGCCCTTGCATACGCCAAGATGTTCCACATAGTATCAGAAAAATTGTGAAATGTTAAGTCTACTTCAACTGACGTCCATGTTGTGGCACAGGGAGGTATCGGGCAGCCCCCAGCCCAGCCTGGCACTTCATTTTGAGTTTGTAGCTGTGCCCAGCACTTCAGAAGGAGTTTTGTTCAAGTTGGTACTGCAGGATCAATCCTACAACTTGTTTGGAAACCATAAATTAGGCTCAGTGTTATGCTTCCTGGCTTTAGTGAGGCTGTATCTGTTAGTACCATTTATACAGTACTTTAACCAGTCAGATAAATCATCAGCTTCGTAGCTGGAGCAGAAACTACAGATATGACAGAGTACCCAAAACCAGCCATGAACTCCCCCCAGATATAAATTGGTGTGAGTGCTTTCATTTCATCACCCAAGGATTTAGCTCAGGGTGGTTTAGCTTGGTATTTTTTGTTGATGATTTATTTTGTGTTCAAAGCATCTGTATGAAGCAGAGAAAATATGTAACCTAACATTTAAATTTGGCAGGTCTTTTTTTTGCAGGTGATTTGTGCTTTGTGCAAAAGTGGGGTTTTAGGCTCTGAAGTTTTCTCAACAATTTCCTTACTGGTCTGTACAATCTCTTGAACTCAGGCTGTAAATCAGCCATGTGTAAGGCTAAGAGTGCCTGTAGTGAAAAAAGGCTCTCACAGCAAGTGTGATTTGCACACTGTTTTCTTTGCAGTGTGGGGGTTAAACATGTACTCAAGTTGCTGGGGTTTGGTTTACAATTATTACAGGTCATGATAATTTTTATAAAAATAATAATAAATAATATAAAACTCATTTTTCCATGAATGCTCTGTATCCATGCAGATGTCTAATCACCGTAGGTTTCATCACCAACTTGAATATATGTTTAAACACTACACTTTTCCCCTTGTAAAATGCTCATTGTACATATTTTTACAAGAGGTGTTGTAAAAGTAGCATTCCTGACCGCAGCCCGGCTCCTCGGGAGGCCACCGGCACATCCGTGCAGCTTCTCCCCCGTCATGGGTGTTCCTGCCACAGGGTATTGGTAGGACAGAGCCATGAGCCTCCTCCCTGAACTTATTCCTGTAAAATGTGTAACAGGGGAACTTCAGCATCCTTTGGCTTCCTGACATAATCTATTCTTTGAATCTTATTTATTTGTGAATGTGCCTGCCCCAAATGGGCTGCTTACAAATTCTGGGGAGGTTATAGTCACCCTTCTTCTATTACCTAGTTCGAGGCCTGTCCTTATCTCTCACGGCACCTGCTGCATATCTTCCAGAGCTCAACAGGGTTATTGGGTGAAATTCAGCAGCCCCAGGAGATGAGATGAAATGAGCTAACAGTCATCAACTATTATCATCATGGTGACTTGTTAGCACCCTGATTACCTACCAGTACAGTCATCACCCATTTTCCTAACCCCCTCTTTGGCTGATAAAAGTAGTCTTTGCCCTCAACTCTTGATCTCAGTTCATTTTGGTCCCAATTCTCCTTTCACTTCCCTGTGTGACTTCATGGACCCCACCTTAGCTGCATTTCATTTGCATTAATGAAAAGGGAGTTGAGCTTTGAGTCCAAATTCTCAACCACCTTTGGCCTAACATCCTTTTACACTTATTTGATAAGACACCTAAATATCTTGCAAGGAAGGAGGGGTAAGTGCTCTTTCATGGCTATCCTTCCTTCTACTATGGCATGGATTATTTTAGACTTTACATGTATACCTCATTCTCACTGCAGTCTGTGAGGCCACATTTCCATCGATGTAAGCATTAAACCAGTGGCAGGGTTAGAGCAGGCCCTAATTATATTACAGTTTAATAGGGAAACAGATTATGTCAAGTGGGAGGTCAGTAACGTATTTTTGGAGCACATCTCAAAAGTTCACACAGTACACATCTCTTCCTTTTACTGGAATATTTATAGTTTGTTTGTTTTAAACTGGAAATATCCTTTCTGTGAGCTTCTCCTGAGAGCCGTTCAGGACAAACATGGTGTGCAGAACCTCAACCACAGCCATCAGCCACAGGAGATCCAGACCCTCCTTTTCAGACTCTCCTGTGATGGATTAGGATGGCAGCTTTAGAGTAGACAAACTATAGTAACCTAAAGAAAGTGAATCCCAAGTTTGTTTAAAGAAAACTCTTGCCCAGAGCTATAAACACACTGGCACCCTGATCTTATGTGTTGCAGTCAGCAACCTTCATGCTCCTGTGTACCTCAAAGTTTCATTTCTGCACGGGTACTGAAATACATCTGCTACCCAACTAGGGGCCTTCTTCAGGACTACCTCCAATGGGTTCCTGATACTAAATTCTTCTCCAGCGTGTTTCCTGATCATGCCTATCCTATGCAGTGGGAGTGAGCACCTGCACAGGGTAGACATGCCTGCCTTTCAAAACCCAGGTGTGCCTTTTAGGGCACTTGCTTCAAAGAAGTGAGAACAGGGCTCCATTTCTGCTCTAAAGAAATGCTTGTGTAAAATCTTTGAGCAGCCCTGGGAGTGCAGACCAGAAACGGAGTCTGCTCCTGAGCCGGTTGTCCTCTCTATTTTCTGCATGGCCTCAGCAAGGAGCATGGAGGGTGCTCCTCTCATCATCTATAGCCTGGTAGCTCAGACAACCTCCCAGATCAAAAGAAATATGGGATTAAACCTCATTAGCCAGTGGAACTGAACCTGGCTCTTACATATCCCTACCAAATGCTTAAAGGAAGGAGCACTACCTCATCCTTCCACCAGCATTTGCAAGAAAGGAGTAATGCCTTGCTAAACTAAAAATAAGAGACCAAAGCACAGGCAGAGATCTCAGGTTTGGGGCTCTCGAGAGGACAGAGGTGCCTCCCTACAGCCCAGGGGTCCCTCATCTCCCACTGGGGAGGCTGAGCTGCCCACTGCACACCTTGGTGGCTGATTTGGGAGCCACTTCAAGGGGCTGACATCTTCCAGCTGAGGATCAAGACATGTAAGACAGGGGACCTAGAAGTCAGGTATTGCTGTGACTAGATTTTGGGTGGCTGAGGTTTTAGGCAGTACTGTGCTGGCTCCTGAGCCTCTTCAGTATCTTTACATCATACAGTAAGGACAGCAATTATTAACAAGTCATGAGAAAACAATTTGCTGTGACGATCCAAGCACACCACCACCAGGGATAACTCTCTTTTAGAAAGCAGTGGGAAAATGTTTAGACAGGAGAAAGTCTCCACGCCTCCATAACGACTGATTTTGAACTTGTAATCTGACAGAACTATTGTGTGATCATTTTTATGAGTGATTTAGCAAAGTTCAGTACAACTAGTAAACAAAAAAGCGTATTTCCACCCCAAAGTAAAACATTGTTTTCGTTCAGAGTTTTTCTGGAAACATCAAACTCATGTTGATAGAAAAATGAAATAAATGCTTTAAAAAAAAGGTTCATCTTTTCCTTGAAACAGGTCACCTTACTCTAAAACAACCATATTCATCCCAGCTGATACTCAAAATATTAAAGTAAGGATTTATCTTTCCTAGTAGAAAATACAGCCACCCAGGTAGGTAATTACAGCATTGGAGTGTTTCATTTTGTTAAGCTTGATATAAACTCTTTTTATAAGATACTTTGCCTATGGAATGACAGTAAATCTGTTAACATAAACACCAATGGAATTTTGTTATGTGAATGAGTGGTTACTAGTTTGTTGGGTTGTTGGTTGTTTTTTTTACTCTAAACAAGTGAATGAATTTGGAAATCCTGACCTTGAAACACTTTCACACATGCTTAATTTTAATTGTGCACATAATCCCAGTGAGTCCAGTACTAAACTTATGTTTAAATTTAAGCACACACGTAGGTGTTAGCAGGACTGGGCTTTAATATAACACAAAATCTAACATCTAGGTTTTCAGCATAAAAATTAATACTTTGGTAACTTTAGTTTTCTAGAAGAAGTCATTATATGAAACAAATTATAAAAATGAAGCTGAATCTAACACATATTTAACTGAGAGATATATTATGACATATAATATTTCTAAATATATCTATTACAATACATAATAATTCTAAAAATTACTAAGAGTCATGCGGGGAACATGACACACAACCTCGTGGAAGAAACCCTTAGAGGGAGGGCTACTGAGGGAGGAAAAATCTGGAAAACTCTGTTTCCTCGCAGTATGTCCCCTGGTGCAGGAGCTTCCCATCAGTTAGCAGAACAAAGTCTCAGCTTCAGTATTCATTGACTTCAGTGAGTTTCCTGCAGAGCAAATGTCTCCACAGAGGCACTTAACTGCCCTGCACTGCCCCATGGGGAAAACCTGGGAGCCCTCCTCAATCAGCTCTTCTCTTTCCAGCCTGCAGATGTGAAAAGGCCAGCTCACCCCCTGCTGAAGCCACCTGTCTTGCCTTCATGCTGACTTAGCCCTTCTCAGCCTGTAAGCACGTGCTGGGGAGCCACTGCCATCCCAACTAGCAGTATTTGCTGTTCATCCATGGGTTTCCCTCAGTATTTCCTAACAGAGCTCTTGTTCCTGGCAGGTCTGCTCGACTTTACTGTGGTGATGGTCTGACATTAACATCCACGCTGCCAAATCCCTTGGCAGTCATGGAGGAGGTTGCTTGTGGTCTCCCGGTTGTCCTCTGGTGGGATATGGCAACAGCCCATGCTGCTCCATCCAGACTGAGGGAAGGCAATGCCTCTGGGGCCTCATCCAGGTAAGGACTGGGATTAAATTATTTTCATTGCTGTTGGCACGGGCATGCACTCCCAGTTCTGTTTTCTGCTGCTAATTCAGAGTAACATGTTATCAGTTACCACCAAGATAGCTATTTTTATTATAGAAATATTGGGCCTTGTTAGAAAATATAAATACTCTGACAACTCAAAAAATTGGTATCAGCTGGCTTTTCTCTAATTCAGAAAACAAGCTAAATCTCGATGGATCTGTTTACTTTTATTTGCTTTCTAAAATCATAATGATTTTCTATAGTGAATAACTGTCTATGAACGTTTTGTTTTGGGAGCTCAGCTTGAAAAACGAGCTAACAGCAAAACCCAACCAACCAGTAAGGGCAAGCAGTACTCACAAGATTTTATCAGTTATTTCCAGCAAATGCCCCTCAGTGCCTATTTTGCTCTGCTATTTTAAGTTAATTTCCAAAGCATCACCAAGGAACAAAGGTTAAATACTTGGAATTTGCACAGGTTGTATGTCACCACAGAATGCTAAATAAATGTTACAATTAAACGGTAGCTGCTCCAAGAAGGAAAGAGTTGGGGGGCACAGGGTGCAGCTGTCCTGAGAGTCATTATAATAAGAAAATTCCTCTGGAGCCAAGTGGGAAAGCAGGAGGCGGAAGGACCATTGGAGAGGTACTGCTTTCAAGACCACTTCTTTAGGGTACTCCAGCTAGGTGTGGAGCTGAGCAGGACTATTTTACAAACATCTCTCTTATGTATTACTCTAAGGAGTAACACAATATACACCTGTAGTACAGGAACCTGCTCTGGTAATAGTGGAGTACATTTTAGCAACCTGAGCTGAGGGTTGAACTTTGGTAGTTAGGGATATTGGTAATTAAAACCAGTGAAAATAGATGTAAATCCAATGGTACAGCACGCTACAGAGGCAAATACTCGTAGTTATAAAACTACAGTCCTGGATGAGCTTACAGCTAATCGGATTAAATGTAAGTGTTAAATTGTGCTATGGGAACTTATTTCTGTTGATGGAGCCTGGATTGTTCTGTTTGTGTTTGGGTTGGGTTCTGCTGGGTGATTTTATCAACATGATAAATACATTCATGCTGGTTATTGTAGTAGCAGTTGCCATCCACAGCTGTCTCCTAGTAAGTAAAAGGTGGACAAACTGAAGGAAGCAGATCTAGAGTCTGCCCGTGGTCATGCAGCATGAAAACCATAGCAGAGAAAACAGAACATTTCCCAAGTCTTAACTCTCCTGGCAAATGGGGATTGCTGTCAATACAAGGTGCTGTGGCAAACCTTTCCTCCTCCAGCCTTCCTCAGCCATAAGCAACTTTTTTACCAGTTTTGGTCCTCATCCAGCTCTGAGAGTCAGTGACAATAATTCAACCATGCCAATGGCTGGTCTCAAGTTTTTCTCGTGAAATAAAGAATGGGGGGTGATGCGGAATTTTTTTCTGAATTCTTCGATTATGTCTCCTGGAAAACAAGCTTTCTGCTAACAGTTCTGCTATCGGCACACATTTTCTGTATTTGACCCTCTTTCTCACTTGTATTACTGTGGTATTTTATAGGAAAGTTGTTAACTGGTTATTTACAGTCCTAGTACTCTAGCAAATTGTAGTTAGTTTGCGTTGACATTTCAGAATTAGATTTCTACCTTTGTGGCTAATCCTACAAGAAATTACGTGTCCTCAGCTCTTCAGAAACTAGTGCTCTGAGTGCTCAGCACACTACTGAATAAGGCCTTATCAGAAGGATATCCAGCTGAAGTTGTCAAACTTCTAAATAGAAAGTGCCCCAGTTTCATTCAAAAGCTACTTGTAAACAAACAAACAAAAAAAAAAACTCAGAAAAAATTAACCTGTTTCTCAACTAACTTAAAATCCTGAGAAGTCAGTAATTTCTAAAAATTTTGGGGAACACTTGAAACAAGTCATCGCTACTAAGATTTTGTTTTATTTTTATAGCTTTTTCTTACGGCTTACACATTTTGTAGCTACCTTTTCTGATATTCATTCAGAACATATTCATTGTAATTCTTCTCTCTACCATTATCACTAGCCTGCAGATAGATATTTTTATTACAGAGAAAAGATATCTCATCCTGGCATCAGCACCCAATTTTGCCTTATCAGTTTTCTTCCTCTGTGGTATACACATACACACAGTTCAAAATATTTGTGAGACGACATCATATTTTTTTTGTTGTTGTTTCATTTTGATCTTGTTTTCCTGGCTGAGAGGACGTGTGTCACTTGCGTTTTGAAATGAACTCTGGTAAATACAGCCACTTCTTGAAAAGATCACTCCTCTCATTCGAGCACGACTTTGCCATAAATATGCAAGTGGGAAGAAAACTATGAAGACTTCTTGTGCAAACTACCCACGGGCTCAGCCTTCTCCCCGTTACGGCACAGTGCTGCTTCTGGATCCTTCTGCGCAGAGCACACGACCTACCTCACAGCCGTACATGACACCGAGTGCCAAAGAAGGATAATTGTATTATAAGACTTTTTAATTCCCCAACTTACTTCAGCTGTTATCAGCAGCTGGTTACTTCAGCTAGCTGATATGCCTCAGTGTCTTGTAAACATTCGCTCTAGTATTGTGCATTACTCATAGTTGGAAAATCACTTTGACTCCTGTAACATAATTATGTTAATGTCAAATGAGTCACAGGGAAACAGAAAACTTGTATCAGAGCTGCACCTTAAGTGCCAGTTTCTGAATGCTCCTGTTGGCATGATAGAAGTAGGTTAGGGGATTTAGGGGGAAAAACAACTTTCATTTAAGGAGTGATGTGAAATTATGATAATGACTCATAAAGAAGCTTGCGTGACAATCAAATTCAGATTCACTGAAACATTAAATTGGTAAGAGAATAGCCTGCCTGATTATTTATAAGAGCGAGAATGAAAAATACTGAATTTTTAAAGAATTACTTTCCCAGGAAAACTTCACAGGTATCTTTTGCATCTAAACAGCTTTTGACATTCATTATTTAGTTCCAACGGCAGTAAGTGATTTATTTAAACTGACATCTTAATTAGATTACATTTCAGAGTCAATCATCTCCGATGTTTTATTAATTCTACTTCTTTCTTGGCTTAGTTAATGCAAGTGATCATTCAGGAAAAAAAAAAACCACCAACACCCTTTTAGCTCAATTTTGGATGATACCGCAAAAAGCCAGAGGCACTTCAACAAGCTAAAAGTTCTTGTAACGTTATCTTGTCCTAACTTAAAGCAGCCAAAGGGACAGTAAGAGCAGAATCCATTCCAGAGTTAAAAGACATGGGGACATACATCTGCAACACACTGGCTGTCTCAGGGCTAAGCAGCAGCATTTTTTTCCCTGTAATATAGAGGCAAGTTACTCTGGTATTTGCCTACCAGGATTTTACATGCTCAAACACATATCAATATTCCCACATCAGCCTGATGAGTAAGATATACCATCTGAATGTAGATGGAAGCTTTTTTTTTTTTTCCCTTTTCTTTTTTTCTCTCAGATGGCTGGAGCATCGTTCTTGGAACACAAGAGTTTTAGTACTCTTGACAGATCCTACTGCGCTATTCAATAAAAAGGCTCGAAACGAAACAAAAGGCAAAAGCTGAAATGAAAATACTAACCAGACAATTTAAGTCAGGGGAAAAGAACCAACACCCAGGGCAACGTATCAAAAATATTTGTTGATAAGTAACTACATTTATATTAATGTCTTATTTCAGAAGCTTAGGAGACAAGACTTACATTTCCCTGGGAGCTGCAACTCCGAGCATTTCCCCTTCATCTGCTGCCTTCTCATCTCATGCCTTTTCTGACTTTCCACTTATCCTAGAAACTCAGTTAATAAATTAAATCTCACATGCCCCATAAGAAACCAACTGTTGTTACTAAATTGAGTGGGAATATAAGGTCATACCATAGGTGACTAAGTGCACCCTACATTTCCCTGCGAGCCATGATCTAAATATGATGCCACAGCATCATCTCGACCTTATCCTGAGTGAGGGGCTTTATTTCAGAGCACATCCCCGTGCCAGAGATAACCTACTATGGACAACACCTGCAGTTCGATGCCCTCAGCTCTCAGCCGAATGAAAAATGGGCGAGTTTTATCACACCGGCCACGTTCACGGCAAAAAACCTTTATTGTCGTTCTCGGCGCTTCTGTGCTTCAGCTAGAAATATACAGAATATACATTAAGGACTCCGTCCTTCGTCAGCGCCGTTTCGTTGGCGCTGGGTACCTGCGGTTCGCCATACAGCGGCAGCCAGAGGCTGCCCGTGCGATGCTGCTGCCATGGGGCAGGACCCGGCACCGCCCCCGGCCCGCGGCCCAGCCAGGCCGGCGGGGGGCCCGCACCGGCACCGGCCCGCGGAAAACCGCGCTGCCAGCGCGGCCAGCGGCGGCGGGGATCCGCCGAGTACCAGAGCCCCCCACCGCGGGCCCGACCCCTGCCCGGGGCACCGCCTTCCCTCCGCGGGCGACACCCGGGCCGGGCCGCGCCGCGGGACGGCACCAGCTCCCGCCCGCCCGCGCCCCCGGGGTCGGCGCCAGCGCCTGGGGCAGGGGTCGGGCCCCGCGGCGGCGGCACCAGCACCGGGGTCCAGAGCCGGGCGGAGCGCGGGGTCCCGCGCCGCCGACCCCCCCCCCCCCCCCCCGCCAGCTGCGCCCGTCCGTCAGGGCCGCCCCCCGCCCGGGGGCGGGGCAGGGGGACGCTGCCCCTTTAAGGCAGCGAAGCCCCGCGCGCATTCCAGCGGGCTCCCCCCCAGCGCTCCGCCCGGCGCGTCATCGTTCCGGGAAGCGGATGGTGTCATCCCGTCCTCCCGTGGCGGTTGCCGGCGGAGGGCGGGGACTTGAAACAAAGGAGTAAAAATAGAAGGCGAGGGAGGGAGCTCGGCAGCCGCGGGCGCGTCGGCACTGCCCTGCCCGCCCCGCCGGGTCCGGGCCCGGAACCCGCCCCCCCGCCCCGCGCTGCGCTGCGCCTGCGCACCCCCAGGGTTATTTATAGGCGCTGGCAGCGCTAGGGCTGGTGACGTAACGCGGCGGTTACCGCCTCACGCCTAGCCCGGGCTGCGCGTGCTGCGTCACGTCACGTGCGTGACGGTGTTTACTGCAGGCGCTGGCCGTTGCTGGGCGACCGGGCCTTGCCGAGGCGGCGGGGCGGGGTGGGGCCGGGCCGGGCTGGGCTCCCGCCGTGGCTGAGGAGGCTTCGTCCTCCCGGGCCGGGCTCCCCTCATCCCCCGGCCGCAGGGCTCGGGCCGGTAGGCAGAGGTGAGGGAGGCGCCGGCCGGGGGGGAGTGGGGCCTGTCGCCGCCCTGGCTGAGGGGAGGGCGGGCGGGTGGAGAGCCCGGGCCCGGCGCAGCCATGCCCGCCCCGCGGGGCGGGGGGCCGCGGCTGGGGCGCTGATGGCTGCGGGTAGCCGTGCCTCTGAGCCGGCCGGGTTTATGGCTGGCGGAGCGGAGAGGCCGCATTGCGCCGTGCCATCGGTTGGCCTGCATTTGGCATCGGCGGGGCGCTACGGCGCGCTCGGTGCCGTGTGCGGTGCGGGAGGGTACGGCTCCCGCGGGGGCAGCCGGAGCCCGCAGCAGGCCACCGTGCTCCCAGTAAAGCAAAACAGCGCCTTCCCGGGGGGAGGGCTTCTGTGCCCGCTGGAACATGACATCACCACAAATAATTATTGCATAAGTGTCCCGTCGCGGATGCCATTGATATTACAGTCTTTTTGTTTAACTCCAGCAATGACAGCAGCAGCTTCTATCTAGAATTTCCCAAGGATACTGTTTAACTTATATTCCAGTTGCCAAGTCCATTTCTGTCAAAAACAGCCTTTGTGGCTGTGTACCCTTTCTGTGAAAGCCCAAAGCCTTGGTGTGTTTACACTCCCCTGCGGGAGCTGCCCTTGGCTCTTTGACTTTCTTTCTAAGGTTCCGATCCTCCATCTAAAAAGTCTACACTTCAAAAAATTTCTACATGTAAAAACCCAAGTGTTACAGTGATTGTATGTTTGAAAAGATATTGGGCCATGTGTGCAAGCTTCTAGTAGTGGTGTTTGGTAGTTGAGGCTTACCCACTTGTTACTGTAACTGTTTGGATTTCAGAATTGGGTATTACAAAACTGCTGGGTCCTTTTGATTCCTTCTGTGTGTGGCTTTTCTGAAAAATTGTGCATAGAAGTCAGTAACTGGCTGTCTCCCAAAGCTGTTGTTTTCTGCAGCCACACCAAGCGGCAAACAGGTCTTTAGCTTGGGATGTCATCCTCTCAAATTGAGCTCAAGGAAGATGTGGTGGGTCACGTGAAACAAGGAACTTGAATTACATCATCAGCAAGTAGCTTCTGGTCTGCTAGTGACTGTGAGCAGGTGAAAGACCTGAAAAAATTCGCTAAGAGTTATGCAATAAGTGCTAAGTAAAGGTGTCTATGAGAGAGCTGTGAAGTAAGTTAAAATTGCCCGAAGGCAAAATGAGTGTGCCAGCTTCTGTCCCCATATGGGTCATGGGTCTGCATCTGCATACACAAGCTCTTAAACTCACCTTTTTCTATTGGAAAGATAAAGGTGTTGAACTAAATCTAGCCTAATCTGAACTAATAAGAGACTAATGTGAACTAAATCTGAAATGGGAATGTTTTCATTCCACAGTTCAACCAAGTAGTTCATTTAAAGTTATTGCCAAGTGTTTTTGCATAGTCTTGGCCAAATTTTTGATGGGAAGATTGAAGAAAGTAGAGATTCAGCCCTTCATGTGTGGCAGTGCACTAGAAAAGATAGTTTAATAGTTGTTGATAATTCTAATCCTTGTTTTTCAGTCTTCTGTTGTGGTAACACGGCATATGTTCGCAGAGGTTGCATATCCAGTGTGAAGGGCTTTGTCGTGCAGTGTAATGATAGTGTAGTGCAGTGCAAACTTCAGCTAAATACTGCTGTCACAGAGCATTCCAAGGGAAGATGCTATGGTTAGTGAGGAGTGGTTGTGTCTCTTATTAGACTGAATCATATAGAGGGAGAGAGGAGAGCAGTGGGCAAGCTTTCAGGAATACAAGCCTTTCTTCTTCAGCTGCTTTAAGAAAAAGAAATGTTGGAAACCTATATCAACGAATCTGTGCTGTTCCTAAAATCAGAGTGGTAAAGCTGTTCTTTGTCAAAAACCTGGATTACTTCATTAGCTTCTAGAAATGTAATAGCTGCTGCTTTTCCATTAAGCTGTTTCCGGTTACATGCTACTGTGAACGCACCTGTCAAACAATGGTGTTTGGACCAATATACATGTCATTGCACAATTAGTTGCTCTTAAGTTCAACAAAACAGCCCCAGGATATATCGGCAGTTCTGGAGATAACACTGCACCTCTTCTGAAGGGGGCGCTTACAGTCCTTACCTCACCATTACAAGGATGACTGTATGCTGACAAGGAAACAGGCTTCTGAATGAGCTACCAGAATACCATTGCAAAGCTTCCTGTAACTCCAAAAGAAAATCTGTACTGACTTTACATCGCTGCCTGTGATGTACTATCCTACACTAGAACCTCTCTGGAAAAATAATTAAATAATCCCCTCATCCTGGAAAAAGTTCTGTGCTTTGAAATAAAGCTTTCCCAGAATTTTCCATTTGCCCTATGTAGGTTTCAGGTGGTGCTCTGTGTGAAACAACCTTCCTGGAAGTCAGTGAGTACTGAGCAGAATTGGACTATGTGTGAGCCGTGCATAATAAATGCCCTCTACAGCAGAACTGCCATGATCTATGGATCCTACTCATTCCCATCCCAGAATGTGACAAACTTGCTCAATATACTGAATGTCCTCATCGACGTTACTGGGATGAACCTGAAGAGCTACCAGCCATTAGAGTGGCTCTCACAGGCTGAAGGACAGAAATGGCCAGTCAGCAGCTGAAGAATATTTTCACAAAGCAATCCAAGTGGACCGATGGAGTGCCTCCAAAACATATTCCCGGAGCTTCACTTTTTTAACTGGGGTGGATGCTTAAAAACTGTGGTTTCAACAGAAGCATAAATTTGGTACTTAATCTTGTCATTATTCTTCCTTTCAACCCTTTGCTTTCACATAGGCAATAATTAACAACTGTTCTTTAAATTCCATGATGATTAAAGCCCCTCCTCACTTCTAAATGCTAATATTCTTTTCTCTATTAAACATCTAGATTTTTACTGGAATCGGAGTATTTTAATTCTTATTAGACGTTTGAAGGGCCACAGATTTTTAACAACTTAGATCTATTAATCTGATTAAAATATATATTTTTCTATTGCCTTCTGTCTGGAATCCATTTTCAGCACAGACAGAAGGAGGGAAGTTAAGAAAGAGATGTGTATTCCCTAACTCAACAGGGCTCTTTGTTTTCAAGCAATAAAAATAAAGAGGATCTTTTTTGAGTTTCCTTTAATTATGAGCCTGAGGGTAGAAGGAAAAGAGGAGTGATTTTTTTTTTTTTTTTCTCAGTATGATGTTTGTGATGTAGTTCTGCCTGGAGGAGTTGCTGTTTTGTTGCTAAATTATAACTATCTTTCCTGTGGCTGTAGAGGAGATTTGGCTGTGTTACATTTCTGATTTGTGGTTGTCTTCCTTTTTCTGTGGGAGCTCTCCAAAATGGTAAATGGGAGTTATATCTGTGACTTAAATGTGCTACTTTCTGTCTTTCACAATCTTACGGATTTCCTTTTGGTATGAACCAGAGCTGAGTGTCAAGTCAGTTCTTGCAGTCTGGCTTTTTCATTTTAGAGAAAACATGATGCATTTGAAATGTATTTGAAATACCATTTTCTCATTAGATCGTTAGGTTATGCAAGGTGGAGGATGGCAGTTACCCTTAAAGCGATTTATTACATTGTGGTTGTGAATCTAATGAGGGAAGATGGGATTCAAGAAGGGACATGATAAAAGTTTTTGTAGAAGTGGGTATAGTCTGGGTGATGAAGGGATATGAGAAAATTAATGTTTAAAAAAAAGTTTAAAAATCCCTCAGTGTGTACAGTTCTGCTGTTACTTAGGAGCAGCCCTTGATCAAGCATAGGCACCAAGTCGTATCCTGTAGTTTTCTTCTTCATGGGAGTCTCCTGGTTTTTGAAGCAGCAAAGTCAAGAATGCATGGCTTTTTGAGAAATGAAGAAATTATTTTGTCTTATTCCTTAGGGGGTAACTTCCTTTCTCTGAGCAAGTGTAAACAGAACTGTCAGTGATCCTGAGCATTTTTCTTTTCAGGTAGAAAAAGAGTAGTTAAGATGTGAGCAAGAAACTTAGGAAGTGTGCAGTCTACTGCAGGGAGTTTTAGGTAAGTCATGTAATGCTTTCTGACAAATAGAGATAGCACGTTTTGGACCTCAGAGTAATGTGGTGAGCATTACATTAAGACCGTTTGCCATGTGAATACCTAAGATAAATAGAAATTGCACATTAAAGCCTTTACATGTTTCTTTTGAACTTTTACTACTTTCTGCAGAACAGGTAGCGCAGCATCTGTATGAACTGAAACAACACAGCTATTCATAGAATCTGCTGTAGTCTAATAGTCTCACAAATCAATTTATTCCATTTGTGACATTTGTTACATCATTGAAAATTTGAATAACTTATAAAAAAAAGTCCCTTTTTTTTATTTCTGTCCTCAAATTTTGGTAAGAGCTGAAAGCATTCAGCTCTAACAAATTTTGTGATAGTTACCTGAGAATCAAACTTTGATTCATGTAATAGCTTTTCATTTAATACTAAACTATTTCATAAGTCTATTAATTTCTAATTGATATTTCGTCAGCTCGTTTATTCACAAGGTCGGTGCAGGATTGTTTACCTGGTAGTGTTTATATTGAAATTATATCATGCATGAATTAGAGAATTTCTGAATGTTTTGTTGTTGCTACCGCTGTTAGCCAACAGTGTAACTTGAAAGTTTACATTAAACGTGACTCATGAAGCTCAGAAATAGATTAAGCCCTGTTGCTGCATTCTCCATTCTAATTCTTCCTGCCCTCGCCTTCTTCCCCACCCCCAAATCAAAGTTTCCAAGACTGTAGAGTCAAAATGTTTCACATAAATCTTCTTGACGCAGCTCAGGCTCTTTGAAACTTTTGTTCTGTTCTGTTTATTTCTTCCCAAACTTCCTGTCACTTCCTCTGTATCCACTGGATCTTTTTTTGTTTGCTCTGGCCTATCAGCCTTTATCTAGGACTGCCAGTGGACTGGAACTCTGGTTTTCAGCTGATATTAAAAATGTATAACTTTATTAATAAAGTTCATAAAGAAAGAGCTGTAGTATACTGTGAATCACAATGGGAAATGTATTTTGCAAAGCAGGAACAGTTGGGTAAACAAGTTAAAAAAAACACGTTGTTTTCCCGAGGGCTCCTGGTTTTATAGCTGTTGAGGTTCATACGTTCTTTGGGACTTGTCTCTTGCTTTGGAATGCCTTACTGAATGTGTGAAGTTGAAAATGGACTCAATAGATCATGACTACCATTTTGAAACTTCCATAAACAGCAGGGCACTGCGTACTGTGGAACATTTATCTTAAGTGAGCACAATGCTTAAAAATCCTTAATCTATTGCTCATTCAGTTGAATGCACAGCAGAAGCAAAACCATGCATGAACATGTGTGTCAAGGCAATATATTTAAACATTAGCAGAAAAGCACCATGCAGCTTACATTAGAGGAGAGAATTGTTGCTTTGTGAGTATTTAATCTTTCATTTCTTTGACTCGTCTGGATGTTTAAATCTCAAAATATTTTTTTATTGAATGATTCTGAGTTGGTATCTTTGTTCTGCCCTACGTTTAGAAGTAGTGCAAGTAAGATAAAGCTGTTTCCCAGGGGGGGGTGATCCTGTCCCTGTTGAGCTCAGTGACAGTTCTTGCAAACTGAAGTGATGCAGGACTGGGTGAGTAGGTTCTTGAACGGGAGAGTTTGCTTCTTCTTGGTTTCCTTTCTTCATGTGGATTGATGTGTGACCAAAAACCACGTGTTTGGCTGCTGAAACACACAATCTACACAATGTTAAAAGTGAAGATAGTTCTAAAATTTGATTCCCTTTCCGTAACTGCTTTTAAGATAATTTTAATGTACTGGTTTTGTTTGTAGTCTACTGCTTCCCCCCCTCTAGTAGCAGGTATGTAAATTGTACTTCTGGTCATTGGTTTGTGTTTGAACTCAGATAACTTCTTACATCTACGTTGTTGTAAGCAAAGACTTTCTAATTAGTTTTTGTCTAATTTTGCATACTTTCTGGAACTGAGAGATTTCCCACAAAAGCTCGGTTCCTCCCAGTAAAATCACTAACTTACTTTTGAAAATACATTTCAGTGATACAGCATGCCTAATTACAAGTTGTTTTTTTTAGCTTTTTAAGTTGATTTCTGTTATAAATAATTAAGTGATTTTTTGAGGATTGAGTTGTATACTGCTTCAATTTTATTCAAGACTCTTACTAAAAACTGATTTAACTTTCACATGATCTATTATTGTTTTATTCACATTTTAGAAAAATGAAAAATTGCAATAATTCATCGTGTTAGCTTATGTCCTAAAAGCCCTTTGTAATCTGGGAAAATAATGTTTTTTAATCTTTGTGCTATACTAAACAGTACTTAAAGTCTAGTTTTGCTTTAACTTCTGTAATTCCAATTGCTTTTAATAACTGTGATTACAGTGTAGTATCCTGCCTGCCTCCTGGGCAGTTATGCCATCTTTAGTGCAATCTTTGTAAGGGCTTGAAAATGCAGATAAAGAAAGCCAGGTTTTATTCTTTTGCTACTTCATCACTGCTATAGAGTTTTGTTGTTTTGAGATTGCTGTTGTGCTTAAATGCTGGAGTTATTTGTCACCCTAAAGAAAGATTCTTCAGCTGCTGAAAATAAAGAGTGCATCTGTAATAAAGGTTATTATGATTAATTTTTGTGCTTGTTGTCAGTTCTTTAAAGAATATAATTTCAAATCTAAAAGGCATATGATTTTTTATGTAATGAGCCCTTAGAATATGTTCCTGTGCCACTGAGATCAGTGATAGTAGGATGAGGTAAGAATTGTTTATTAAAGGTTAAGATTTTTAAGTTTATTGAGAGTTTTATCACTAGTGGATAATATTCTGCACCAAATAAAGTAGAAATTACCACTTATTTCAGAAGGAATTTAGGGTGAGGCTGAATTTGCTGAAAGGTCTGGTTTTACTCAGACTTGGAATATGAGGATTGTCTGTTGACATATGTATTTAAACCAAACTGGTGTGAATACAAACCAGATGTTTCTTGGGAACATTTTTTTATAGTGCATTTGAACTGTAAAACAAAGTGACACTTTTTGTTTTTTTTTTTAAATCAGCATTTCTGATTTTGCATTGAGGAAATGTGTATTCTAAGGTCTGGTAAATCCAGCAAAGTGTTACTTTGCAGATTCTTGTCAGTTACAAATAGCAATCTTGTACAATATTAAATGTTGCAATGAAAATCTAGATACAAAATATAATGGTCATCTGTATAAAAAAAATAATGTTGACATGAAACAAATAAATACTCTTTTAAAATAATTTTCAGCGATTGTTTTAAAGACGAGGTTAAATCTGGATTTCCACATCCTTTCTCACTGGGCACATGAGAGGCTATCAGCAAGTAACTGGCTATGTCTAATGAAGAATCTAGTACTGAAACCCCCTTTGGTATTGTTTACCGGTACCACACCTGGTTCCATTGATTTGGGGGTACCTTGTTATAAAACTTCTACTGTGCTGTTCATTCTCTACCTGTAAACTCACCAAGAGTGACAGTGGAGATAATGTATGGCCCCTTTCTTACAGTCTCTTCTCCCCTCATGAATGTGCTTCACGAGGCTGAGGAAGAGATGGGATGGTGCTGTTTTGAAGCTAATCCCTTCCGTGCAAGAGTGGGTTAGCTGCACCCATAGACTGTGGTGTTGGAATGTGTTAGTGCCATAGGTATTAATTTATATTCTTTCCAGTAACCAGGAGTAAGGGATGTTACTTGGGGTTATTTTTACTTTTTTTCCCACTTGATGTTTCTCAAAGATGAGCTTGACGGTTTCTGGTTTGTTGTAGTGCTCTAGCATTTATAACAAAACATTTTGTGATGATACACTTACTAAAAATAAGCCTATAATTTGGACAATTAATTACTATAAACTGTTCCTGTAATGCGTTGTAGTGTTAACTCTTGATTCATTCAATCATAGGAGTTTTGCTGTTAATATGATTGGGAAGATGACACTCATGGTTTTTGCCTGGTTTGCTAAATACTTGGATCCACAAAAGAGCATTAATTTCTCTCAGAACTGGATTGTAAGTTTATAACAGAATGCAGTAAATTAAAGGAGAGCAGCTGCACAGAGGAAGAAATATTTTCTAACCTTTCCTGAGACTCCTTATTTTTTTTTTCATTGTGTGATACGATATACAGAGAACATGCTGAAAGTCCCTTTTGTCCTTTTTTTGGTATCTTCAGATACCTTTTCTCTAAAGCTTAATGGTTTACGAAGAAGTCCTATAACATCTGACACTGGACATGACCTGAGGTTTTGCGAGTTAATGCTGACAATTGTGTTAGTGAAGCATTGTGTAACATTCAGATATGACAGAATGTCCTTCCTTCTTGTATCTGCTTTCTGACAATTTCCATTTTAGGAATATTAGCTCACTTTCTGATAATACAAGGTACAAGTTGCACAGATGGATGCAGATTGAAACCAACTTCACAGAGATCGGATGGGTCCTTTTCTGAAATACGCTATGGTTGTCTGTACCATCTAGTTGTGCACAGGCAGAAATACCCAAGTTCTGAATAACCTTATGGTAGCCATGTGTCACAGCATAGTGTCTAGTTTGGGTCTTTAATGTGGCACAGTGCTGTTGTGATTCATGTTGGAACTGTGGCTGAGACAATATAGAAGCTCATATTGCATATTATAAACTTAACTTTAAAACTATTTCTAAAACTAGGAAGTTCTGATTTAGAAGAGGATAGAGGCAAAGAGCATGTTGTATAATATGCTTATACTATTCCTTTAAGATAAAGAATAATTCATTGATAATAATATAAACTGGGCGTAAAAATGTAGTAATAACTTGACCCTCTACACTGAACTATAGATATGTAAAATGTGGTACAAAAATGCAGTTAGGTATTTAGATGCTTGTATAGCTTTGTCAATATTGTTCAGCTGCACAAAGGATATGTTCATTTAGCAAATGGTTTAGGCTTGCTTGTACTTTTTTTTTTTTCTTTTCTCGGCTGGGTGATGTTAACCCCTTGCAGAAAGGCAAGAGCATCTTAAATAATAATGAGTTTATTGTGCAAATAAGCCATAGGTATTAGTAGATGCCCTAAAAGGTGTCCAACAGTGACAAAGGGTTTCTAGCATTGCTTGCAAAGCCTGGGTATATAAACTCTGACCAACATGAAGCTGAAACAGCTGCCGGATTTACTAGCGGTTAACTTTATTTGTGAGTGCTCAGAAGTCTGGGAATTTGACTAGTCACAGACAATATATCACGTTGGGAACTTCAGTCATCCTTTTTTAGTGTGTACCCAGGGATTTGATACCAGCTCTTTTGGGGTTGGTTTGTTTTTGCATCATGACTTGTTTGATCCAAATGCTACTGAAAGCAGTACGAGTCTCTCCATTGACTTTGATCCCCGGATGACATAATAAGCATGTGTTGATCAATTCTCTGCAGTTCCTAATATACACCCTCACATAAAGGAGGACCGTTAGTGGCCATTGTCACCGTTAGTCAGTTTCCAGTAACATCTCATTTTTATTTTCAGGTTCAAACCCCCAATCCTACACAATATTACAAATAAACCATATAAACAAAAAGTTCTTGTCACATTATTGGGATAGTAGAAGCAACATTTTCTAAACTTGGTACTTTCCGAAAGTCATGCTCATAGGTCCATGTGACATATTACAAAAGTTGCTGATGTCATCGTTTGGTTTTTGAACATGACTTTCAACTTGTAGACAACTGAAGGTTGCTGCAGCCTGTAGGCAGAAGGACACAAAGGGCAGGGTGTTGCGTAGCAAAGTGTAACTATGACTCAGCTTTTGCTGAAAGTAACACTCATTTCAGTTCTCCTACTTCCTCCTGATTATAAAGAAATGCCCTACAGCACTGGAGTAAAGAAACAGTGCACACTTAATACTTTCAAAATTTACTAGAAATAGCAAACTGCGGAAAAGCAAAGCAGTAACTAGCAGTGTTTCTTTCTTAGCTGTGAAATTTGTGGGAAGTACTCATGCTACAGTGCTATTTCTGGATTTTATGAGCATAATGTCTATTGCTTCTTGTACATAGATGTCATAAAACATTGGACAAAGATGAAAACTTTCTGTTAAGATATCTCCTAATACAATTCAGCTTCGCTATAAAGATACTGACCTGTGATAGCAGCACAAGTATTTCGGGAAAACTTAAGTGAAGTTCTTCCACTGATAGCATGTTTTTCATGCTTGGTATCTCTGGTGTCTATCTCTGACATCAGAGATGGAAAAATCAGTAGCATCAGGACAGGATGGGCACTCATCTCATGCAGACCTTTCTGACCTTTTTTTTAATGTGTATGAGAACTGGTGCTCTTAGATTCCTTGAACAATTCTGTAGTGTAAATAGCATAGTGGTAAATAGGTAGGTTTGTGGGGGTACTTTTCATTAAGTTTGTCTTTTATTTCTTTCTGCTACCATGGACCATGATTTCTACTCTGCCCCTCATACCACAGGAATTCCAAAGCTTCCATGGCAGCATCCCCTACAACTCTTTTCCACATTTGCCCCAAGACCACAGAGTGGAGGTAAATGTAGCACATTTGTTTTAAAAAAAACTTCAGGAGTTACCAGAGAGACACCAACAGGATTATTTTCTTGAATCTTTGTCCCACCTTCTGTTTCTGACAAGAGGAATGCCTGGTCAAGAATCACAGGATTATATAGATTGGAAGGGATCTCTGGAGATTTTATGTAATTCAAACCACTGCTGAAAGTGTGGCCTACTTAGTTTGCTCCAGGCCTTGTCCAGTCAGGTTCTGAGCATTTCCAAGGATAGAAATTCTACATCTTCTCTCAGTAACTTGTTCCAAGGTTCGACTGCCGTCATGGTGGATGATTTCTTAATATTTAATCAAAATTTCCCTTGTTGCAGCTTGTGTCTGTTGCTTCATCTAATGTAGTCCTTTCACTGCACATTTCTGAGAAGAGTTTGATTTTACCTTCTTTACACCTTTCTATTAGGTCGTGGCAGACAGCAATAGGAGTCCTCATGATCTTCTCTTCTTAAAGCTCTGCAATCATGTTTTCCTTAAGAGTGCTGCTTTGGTGCTATTTAACTCTCGTCTGTTAGGTTGAAGGTACACATCTCATTTTTGGACAAGAGAAGGTTTGTTCTGCCTTCAAGGCATTTTTGTAACATTCCCAGAGCAGTAGCTGAAGGATCATTAAAAAGCCTCAAGACTGGAAAATATATTGAGATACGTCAGATATGTGTCTGACCTTTACAATGGGAAGTAAGAAAAAGAGCCAAGGCTTGATGCTTTCCACAAACAAGACTGGTCCTCTTTACAGCTAGACACAATGGCATAACAAAATTGCTTGAAACTCTGTGCACCTACGCATCAACCCTCCCTTCTGGTAATCTCTAGGACCTTTCTGGTGCCACCCCTGCTAGGGATTTGTGTGACAGCGTTGGTTCTATAGAGGAAATTTTTTTTCTTCCGTTGTCTCCCTTGTTATGTATCAAAGTATCCTTCTCACTACTGAAAGGTTTAGCATGTTTAGTAGTTCTTACCTGGGTATTCCTTTCCCTCCTTTGATTCAAATGCCACTACAGATCGAAGTGTAGGGTAGAAACCTCTAATGTCATTTTTCTTTGAGGCAGGCACCCGCATTGGCATTGCGATCTCTACTGATGTTAGAATCAGCATCAGACTGGCAACACCATCCTATTTTTACTCCTGTTGGTATAGCCTCACCTGTGCCAATAAACTGCTTACGCCCACAGCTAAATTCCAGATCTGCTGGAAACGCTGCATGTGGTAGATCCAGGAGCCGTTCTCACACGTTTTCTCTGCTGTTCTCTACCCTTCCTCTCAACTGGATGCATGTTTTCTTGAGGTAGGGGGAACAGAGCAGGATTAAGATAAAAAGCTGGAGATTACTCTAGATTGTGCTCTAGAGAATTGCCTTTACAGGTACCTCTCCCTGCTGCGGGACAAGGGTGGCTGCTGGGGGCTGCAGTTCTGCCAGTTCCGCCCCACAGAGCGTGCTGTATTCAGGCCGTATCTCCAGGAAAGTAAGATGTCAAAATGGTGGCTTTGGCTGTTATTTCTTACTCTGCATCAATGAGAAAGATCTCATCATTCACTGGGAAGCTTTAGGCATTTCTCTCCCTGGAATCACTTTCAGTAGCTCTCCCCAGCAGCTATTAACTACTTCACAGAAGCTCAGTGTTGCAATCAGCTTACTGAGCTGAGCCGCAAGTGACTTCAAAAGCAGAAGAGCTGCTGCTTTGAGATGCTTCTGCTGGAGACTGATATTTGCTACCCTTTTTTTTTCCTCCCAGATGCATTCCCAGTTTGTGAACTGCTAATCTAGACTGCTGGTCCAGATTATTCCAAGAAATGTGTTTGCACAAACAAAGAATAAATAAGCCATAGAGCCAGAGACAGGTGCTTGGAACTTGTAGCAGTAGTCCTCTTTACCATGGCATGGTCTGGGTTGTACCTGATCCTTTCTGTAGGGCGTCCTGCTCTACCAATTTTTTTAAATATGGGTCATTTGACTTAGTCTTTCTATAAAAGCCTTTGCTGTTGTGTGACTGTATGGAGTGTTTGCCACCTTTTTTCTCTTGAGTGAAAGTCCAGCGTAAGTTAGCATTTAGTGGTGGACTTGGGCAGTGTTAGGTTTGCAGTTGGACTCTTATGTTAAAGGTCTTTCCCAACCTATATGATTCTATGATTCTCTCTCTTCCATAATCTCCAAGGACTGTAGTCAGCTCTGTGTCTCGTTTGTGCAGGGTTACCTTCCATATGCAAGCAGCTGTCTTACCAGGTAGCGTTTATAAAACTTAGCATCATGTAGTCTGCCCATAGTATTTTCTCATCATCACAGGATGAGAATCCCGACATAGTCTGCTGCATGAGATGATGTTGATAGTTGCTAAAGGGTTGCAGATGTTTCAATGGGTGGTCTTCAGCTTCTGGTGCTAGGTAAGGTCAAGTCTATTTGGCAATGGTATGATTACTACAAAAGATCTTATTAACTTTTAATAACTCCAAACTAATGTACTTATCACTAGTAGCAGGGTGGGTTTTTTTTTGTGTCTCTTTCTATAAGGGCAAAGATCTTCAAAGTTTTATCCAAATTTTTGACATAAAGAAGTACGTATTCCATTGATATTATTTATCTTCAATTTTCATGACTGAGCTTCATAGGCATAAGGGAGAGGGAAGGTTTACAGCCTCAACTGTTTGTTTAACCCTCTGTGTTATTCTAAACTGAAGCCTTAGCATTATCCTCTTTATTCCACATGTAGAAAAAATAAAACGTATCCCTGCCTATCCACAGATACTTTCTAACATGCATTGCCAGAGCTAAAGTGTCAGCTTATAAATTTTTTAGATTACTATTGCATTACCTAGATTACCTTGTGACTTCTAAGTAGCACATGCAATGTAGCAGGGAAGTGAACCTTTTTTGTAATTCTGCAGACTAATTACTTGGTCACCCATTCGTATCATTGCAGAGCACTGTCACTGTGAGGGCTGATGCAGGTTTGGTAACGTTCATGTCTTCTAAATAGACCATGATTCTCAGGATCCATGAAGTACACTTTGAAAATCATACAAAGAAGAATTATAAACACAAGCAAAGTATCAGTTTTCCTTTTTTAGAATTGCCTGCTCTGTGAGGTCTCTTCTGCCTTTTCTTCCATTTCACCATGTGTTTCCATCAGTAACGTCACATAATGGAATGGGAAACAGGTCAGAATGGTATCTACTCTGGTCAAAAGCACAAAGAAATGCTCATTTCACTCAGTGCCAAGAAAAACCTGGCTCAAGTGCCCAGTAGATGCCTCAGCCAAGAGTGGAGGAGATGTATCTACTCTGGGAACAGGATATGAAAAGGTTAGTAACTGGTTTTCCCTTCCACATAGAATGTGCCTGGCCATGTAATGTACCTCACAATGGAAATTATTGCTGTCTTAGAGAACTGTATACAGAAAAAAGTCAGTATAAGGAAACATTACATTGCTTTTTAAATAGAAATGTGCATCTGTTGAGGGGATGGGCTACTTTTTCTGTAGTAGCAATACTTATTATCTCTTTGATTAATGTTGCTGTTGTCTTCAAGCGTAGGAAAAGAAAGGTATTTAAGTAGGTTGTAGAGCATATTTTTGTTCCGTGCAGTAATGTTGCTGTGTTTCTTTGAGTGACAATTAGATAACAAAGCAAAGTATTGTAGTGACATTTTTACTTACAGATTAAGCTTTTAGAAGGAAATTTTTCTGATGGATCTTCTGTAATTATCTTAGATATTAGTGTTTTTCTTGATTGAAGTCTCATTTCCTGAGGAAAAAGAAATGGGTAATAACTGTAACAGATGAAAAAAATATTTTGTTTACTAACATGTCAGCATGGTTATGTACTGATTCTACATTTAGGAGCTGTTTTTTTTGGTCTGCCTTACCCCATATGCGGATATCAGGGGACAAGAGAGCCAAAAGCTCTTGTCTTCCTCCCTCTGTGCTCTCTGTCTCTTCTCATAGCCACTATAGCCTCCTGCCACTGCGTTCCTCACCCCTGTACACAGTCAGAGCACAGAAGTCATTCAAGTGGAGGGAGCAGTCAGAATGCTTTTATGTACAGTTATCCAGCAATCTTGTAATAATTTACAAGGATTGTATCAGGAGCACAAATTGGGGAATCTGGAGAATTGCCCTAAGCTGTGCTGATGGTTGTACGTGACCCTGACCCTCACGGAGGAAGGTGCAAGCCACCTGTCTTACACCTGTACCACTGCAGGTGTAAGAACAGTGATGAGTTTGAGTTGATGTGGACCATCTATAGGTATTGAGAGAAATCACACGGTAAGGACAGTCACTGTGAACCTGTCTCCAGACAATGGGCTTTTTTTTTTTTCTGCTATGTAGCTTAGGTCCTCAAGTCAGCTGAAACTGGGACCACAGTGCAAAGTAATGTGGGAGGTAAAATGTCGGTACAGGAAATCCACCCATTTTTGCATGCTAGGCTGAATTCAGGCACATATTTCCTGGATTCTTTTATTGCAGTGGATTTTGCTACTCTCTGAATTATTAGTGGATTGTTTGTATTGGAGACATGGAAGCAATTGTGAATGTCTCTGAAATACCAGTAGCATATACACATTGTAAGCAAGTATCCACACTATGAAGTGGTGGTGTGAGCAACTGATGAGTTGTGTAAATTGACTTTTACTTGTCCTTTAATTTTCCAGTGCCATATCAAGCTAGGGTTTTCTGGTGTGTTGTTTTTCTTTTTTTCTTTTTTTTTTTTTTAATGTATAGATAGGATTTAATTTAAGGTCAATATTTAACTTGCAACTTGAGCTAAGATTACAGCAAAACCAAATCTAATACCAAATTTCAAAGAAGCCTGCAGGAGTGGCTGTTAGATCAAAAACTAATAGTTGATCTGACATGCCAGTCTCATTCACGTATGGGCCTTTTGAAGAATGAAAGTATTAATTCCTATAAACATAAAGGCAAATTCTAGGAAAGCGAGGGCACTTTATCATCCAAGCACATACTCTGAATTGAAGATTACAAGGAAGCATAGTTATAGATTTGATTTGGTAATATTGTGTAAGGATTCAAATTGTATTGCTGCTGTAAAGTTTTCAATTCCATTGAGCTTCCAACTGCCCAAAATAGACCATTTTGCTAGCAATTGCTGAGCTCTGTGCTGCCCTGCCTAGATTGCTACAAGTAAGTATCCCAGCAAAGTATTCTAAAGCTAGAACAGGCATGTCTAGATTACACTGCAGCCAATGTTATGACTGCATTTTTAATTACTGTGCGTTAACATAATTTTTTCCTTTATGAGGATAACTCTTGGAGACACTTTTCTCCTTTGATTTTATTGTTTCTGTTGGTATAAGATGAAAGCCACTCAGACTACAGGAGTGTAGAAGTTCTTTTTCTTAAGAAAAAAATACGTATGCCAGTGTGAATACATCTTACATGAAAAAAAATTGTCAGTTGTACTTCACACTTTTAAAATTCTAAGCAAGGATGTACACAAGAGGTTTCAAAGTCTTTAAACAGGACCTTATGATGCATACATTTTGGACTTTCTAAAAGCAAATATTGTGTTATGGAATTATTTTTACACATATCCAGATTTAGTCATTTGTAGATCAACTATAGATACCGATGTAGATCTGTTTTGTGGTAGAGAAGTAACATAGCAAGCAGTATAGAATATGAAACTGAAATGGGCTAAATTTGATTAATCTTCAGTGTTTGACTTAAATTCGTAAAGGACGTAGTTAAATCCTTAAATTCACTCATACTGAACAAGTAAGAATTAGAAAATTGCTATTTATAGTAGCAAAAAATGGCTTGCTAGAATACTGGGTGACCTGATGTTTTCTAGTCTAAATGCCATTTAATCTAAGTATTATTATCAGTGGCTCAAAAAAAGTTTTCTGTCAAAAATCATTGACTGAAATAGAGTGTGGTTTGTGAGTAGCCAATTTAAGACCAATATGAACAATCACCAAAACAATTTTTAGATGAGGACAGAAGTTCTGCTTTATAAGAATATTCTTCTGGAAGCTAGCGGTATGCTGAATTTCCATTAGTTTCCCCATGTGGAAGCAATCTTTCATAGCTACACATCTGTACCCGCTGCCACCTTCGTGAATATTGGTTTACTTCTCGAATGCATGCTCTGGGAGGGCCTGTTGGCATAAGTGGAATGTAACTATGCCCTGGAAAAATAGGATTTCAGGGTTCTTGTTTGTTTCCTGTACTGAATGTACAGTGCCTGGTCTTGCATTGCTCTGAATGCTGAGCAGGCATTGCACTCAAAATATTAATCCTGCATAGATAACTCTTCCTCCTGGGTCAGCAGGAATGTTCATGGAAGTGCTCAATGCAGTTCTGCATTTCTGGTTTCAGTTACTGTTGAAATGGCTATCTTTTTTACCTGATAATGTGAATTTTTCACATGAAATCAGGCAATTTGTTCTGTTTGATGTTGTCAGTGTGCCTATACTAATCTATAACTTTATCTCTTCTGCCAAGTTTTGCATAACAATTTATTTGTTTTTTAATGCATAAAATATGGTATTGTTTTAATGTATATATGGATGTGACACTCCATTTAACAGGGGGATATCAGTGGGAGTGCTGTTAGAATAGGCTCAAATGCTCTGTTCTGTATGGTGTGTGCATTATCTGTATTTAAGATAGGTTGGGTACAAATTCCAGATTCTAATCTCTACGTTTTGATGTGCGTATGTATTAATATACCTTAGCATGCAAACCACTGTATTCATATGCGTTCTTTACCAAGCTGGTGTTCTAGATGAGCACAGATTGTAGAGTTTGGTAACACGTAATTTTACGTATGTGTATGAATACATATAAAAATAACATTTATATCTATCTATAACATAAAATCCATTGGAATAGCGGTAATTTTAACTTTTTGATTGGTTGTAAATTAGATTTATTTCTCAGTTTAATATTTGCTGTATGACTTTCTAATCAAGAGTTTTGTCATGCAGAAGAAAACAAGGGAAGTTATTAAAACCTACCTGTCGCAGATAAAATATTTCCTTGTAGTGGATGTTGCCTCATATTGTCATGTGCAAGTGAAACCTTTTTACAGCTGATTGATTATTAGAATTGCAGAGCATATTATAAAAACAACAGTCATTTACAATAAATGTAAATTTAGTTTTCTTTAGTTTTCAGTCTTGTGTTCTGGTAAGACTGTTTGGAAAGAAACCAAATATTGGGATTTTGTATGACTCACTATGGTAGGTAATTCTTAATCTCTGAAGAATATACATTCTGCAGTCCTTGGGAAGTACCCTGTTGATTGTATAGGAGGTATTTGAATTGTTTAATGTATTACTAAACATTGGATTAGCAAATAATGCTTTACCTGAGTGAATTTTGCTTAGAGAGAAATTCCATGCTAGATAAAGTATACCACAAACTTAAAAGTAAATGAGAATGTGTTTTGTTTTTCTCAAGTCTGTGATCTGGAATGACAGCATCGGAGGGAGTTACGCTGTACCAGCAGCTCTTGGTAAAATCCAAACCCCCCACAAAATACATCTAGTTTCGTGTTTTGTTCTGTACTCTGTATGTGAACAAGGTTCATCCATGCTTGCAAGTCTTTTAAAATTATGTTATTATTACTGATGTGGATGTCTAGAAAATGTGTGCTAACTAATGTATACAAACATGCAGAGTGCATATTTCTGATGTTGAAATATTACAGAGTTAATGAAACTGCATGATTTTGCGGTCATGCAAAAATGTAATTGTTCAGAGGCAGTGTTATGAATAATTTTGGTTGGGTTTTGGCACTAAACTTGAAGTTAATCTTGTTTTGAGAAGCAGTGTCTTTTTGGGGAATGAGATATGTGTTAGATTTTGTAAACTTGTTCACAGTATTTCCTCTCACTAACAATCATTCTTATACCATGTGTTCTAAACTAAACAGTCCAGATTCCAGATGAATGTTGATGTCTATAGTACAAACATCTATTTTATCATCCTTTAGTACTGGTGAGTTATTTCCTCGGTTCAACTCTTAGGTTGTCTATGGAAAAATTACCTATCTATGAATTAATCAGGTCCCCTTATCCCCAGTTACTCTGGTTTCAGCACAGTACTTCAGGTTCAATGTGGGTATTTTAAACCAAGCCTTGCTCTGTTAATAGCATTTGAAGTTGCTACTACTCTTTACAGAAATGCTTTAGGTTTTTCATAGGTGAATGTATTTATGAATGTATTCATAGGTTCTTATAAACTAGTTTACCTAATTCAATTTTTTTTATTTGCTAAGTTTTTGCCTTATCTGAGTTATTCCTTCTCCTCTTATAATCCTATATATTTGAAAATTAGCTGTAGATATTTTTGCTAAGTGTATGATAGTGTGACTTTCTTCATGGAAGTCACATCTCATATTTAGTTGCTTAATTCATTGAGCTTGCTTGCTTAAATGCTTTGCTGTATCAGGGTTTAAGGATTTAATCCTTTACAACACTTAAGTATTGCATCACATAGATAAGATTTAAAAAGCCAGTGACCAGGCCAGATAATGCTATCAACTTCTATATTAATCTGACGAGAACTGTGAGTTAATGGTAGTTCTCTCAGGCATGTTTATTTTCCCTCCCTGTTTCATTTCTGGTTTGAGCCTTTGAGAGTTTGGATTTTTCTGAAAGCAGCTGAATACCAGGGTTGTTCTCTGAAGTACATGAAGAAGGCAGATTCAGTGTGTTAAGTTCTGCATAGATTCATATACAAGAATTTAGTTAGAATATATGTTGAAGTGTTGCATTACAGTTGTGAGATTAAATGCACACTATGAAATAAGCTATCAAATAAGAAACAAATTATACAGTCTCCTTTGTGCAAGGATCTGTCATCCTTATATAAGCATAGATTCAGGTATTTCTCCAAGTCCAAATCCAGTGGGGTTTAACACACCTTTTTTTTTTTTTTTTCTGCCCTGATATTGGGAAGGCTGTCCAAAGGATTTCCTTGTTGCAATGAGCTTGCTGCCAGGCCTCTGACAGAATTCAGAAAACGTATTCAGCCATGTTTATTAATTCAACAGAATCGTATCAGTAATACTGGCTGAGCAAAGTCTTAACACTCAAGTCATTAACATTTCTCTGACAAAAGCACCTTAATTTTTAATGAAGCCATACTGTTTATTCCAAAACTTCAAGGAATGTCCTCAGTATCATTTTGAAATTTCCAACTGGTAGTGATTATATATGAAAGATCTAGTTTCTGTTAAGTTTATTTGGTTTTACTTCATGTATCTCAGCCCCCTGGAGTGGTCAAGCAACAAAAGTCAGAAGTGCTCACTTAGAACAGAAAAAACAGGGGCTTGCGGTTTTGGGGGAGGGAATAATGAAAGGCAAGGGAAGTTATGGTTGGTGAAATGGATGGAATAAGGATTGATGGAAGGAGGATTCTGGTAGGATTTTTTTTGTTGTCAGAAAATACAATTTTTCAAATGCAAAATCCTTTCTTAAAATGAAAAGCATTCTTGTGATTTTATTGAGAAGCAGATGAGCTGCTCCATTTTATCTCTGTTTTCCGGCCAAGTAAACAAGAGCCTGAGGGAAGCATGGAGATACACCGTTATTTCATTTACTAAAATGTAGCTATTATTTCTTCATTTCCAAGGCCTCCTTGTGCAGAAAGCTTCCACATATGAAGATTGACATTCACTGCTTCACATCTCCCAAGCTGAAAAATATTCCATACAGAAGTCATGTAACATCATGCAGTAAGACACTTGGAGCCAATTTTCACATTGCTCCATATGTGGGGTTTTGTTTTGCCATGGTGGAAAGAACTGTTGCCGTTGGGCTCTGTTTGGATCTGGAAGGCACCTGGAAATACATCGAGCTGCTTGCAGTTTAGTCACTAACTGGGGAGCAGTATACCTCGTGAAGCAGCGTTCTGCTATTCCAGTCCTTTTCCTTTTTTTTTTTTTCCTGATACAAATGGCTTTATGTGGACTGGTGTACTAATAAGTCAGGTCAAACATATTTCATGTGTCACATTATTGTTTACTATTGGAAATTATCCATTTCTGACTTCTTGGGTGAAATGAATAGCATCGTTGAAAAAATGTAAACTGCCTCTGGCTTCATTGTGACGTGCTTGTATGACTGTGATCATGATGACACCTACAGTTTTTTATCGATCTCCAGCAATTTGAGCAAGGAATTCTGAGGTTTGTTAAGATGGGAAATTAAATTATGCCTTTCTTGGTCCATGTAACCAGTTTATCTTTCACACATCTACTGCTTCTTAAGGATGCCTTATTAACTATATGGAGTTTAAAAGTCAGAGCATTATATAATTCCTTCCCGTTTCAGTATTTCAGAGTATGGTGGTAATATACAAACTGTTGATGGAAAATGTACAGTAAGTTAACAGTACAGTTATCCCTTAATGTATATGTTTCCAGGAGTCACAAAAAACAAAACAGTTTATCAGCCTCACGTATAAAATATGTGTATGGTGCAGATGATTAACTGATATGGCTCACAGTTTTTATTACAGTGCTTTGATTTTCTATGACATTTTGTGAGTCAGGGTCCATTAGCTTCATTAAAAACTTGGTTTAGAGACATACACTGACCATGTCTGTGTTTTAGGAATTGGTATTAAAAATTCAATATTTGGGATTCAAGCTTAGAGGAAGGTGTAGTGGAATGCTGTGATACAGAGGTGTCTTTTGGAAAGAAGCCATTTGTGGTCAGTAAAGATTCTTTTCAAGGTTGTTAACCTTTTTATCCTTAAACTATACTTATATAGCTGCCTAAATTATTTCTGAACTTTCAGTTGGAATATATTCCCCAACCAAAACAATTGTGTAACACAGATGTTACCTTTTGCCCCATAGAGGTGTACCTTTCAGTTATGGCTGAAGTAATCACTGGGTAACTTCTAAGATAGATTCACTGGGTAGAATTTTTCATATGCATCTGTTTGAATATTAATTAGGTTGTTAGGTTTATTATTATTATTATTATTATTATTGCATTTGTCAAACAGACTTTCTGGATGACTGTCCTATCTGTTCGCTTACAGTCTTGCCTAAGGCATGTTGGCTTGACAGCTCTTTCCTTAGAATTTGGAGTGTATTTGTTGTATTCAGCTATTGTTGCTAAAATGTTTAATTCTGTAGTGTAAATGCACTGGAAGGCTATGACAGATGCATAGTTTTATATTAGAAATATTTAAATTTCAGTCTTTATGAATGCATGTTATGTGCAACTGAAGATTATAAAATTATACCTTGTTCTGTTTCATTTTCTCTTGACAGTGCTCATGTATTTTCTTCCTCTCTCATTAGTCTCAGGTTTTGCATCAGAATGGCATGTTCACATTTCAAAAATTTTTCACCAGAGACTTGCATCTTTTTCCAGGATGCTGGTATCTTACCAGAAACTTGTCTGTAGCTCCAGAGAGTGTGTGAGCTAAGACAGCCCATTACAGTTTAAATCTTTCCAAGGTCCATCCATGTTCCTCACTGAAGAACCATGTGATGATGAAGTATTTTGAGGTTAGTGTGAAACTTTAAGGTTGATTTTTTTTCTTTCTTTCTTTTTTTTTTCTTCTGACAAATACCAGGTCCAGATTTGTACAGCCTATCTGCCTCTCAGAAATCTGGCTCAGCTCATCATGTCTGTCTTTTTTTCTGTTATCACAGGTGTAAGAGTATAGGGACTGATTTTTATCATGCAAGATATGATGGAGCGTATCATGTGAATTATGGTAGTATTATGTTGCTTCTCCAAATAAGTGTGCTTTGATGGATAGACTTGAGAAACAGTGATAGAAGCTTCCTGTGGAACACAAGAGGAAAGAAGTACTTAACTAAGTGCCCAAGTCAACAGCGTAATAAAAAAAGAGGAACTTCCATTTCCTTTTCATTTCATTTCCATTTCCATTTCAAATTATCTTTATAAAAGTGAATTCCAAGCTCTGAACAAATGGAGTTTGTGTAGTAAGTGTCACACTGACATTTTGTGCTGTCCATAATGAGATGAAGCCACAGCTTATAGCATTAGCTACATCTACCTGTCCTGTGTTTCGTCTAAATCTACCTGTCCTGGAAGTGTCTTATTGTGAGTCTTTTTTCATGTGGGAAAGGAAATCAGTCTTAATTTTGATACTGTGGGTAGGCTGCCTGTTCTTTCACGTGCATATTGATTGTAAAGAACTCTTATCGGGTTTGCCATGGGTGTGGCCATGGATGATGTTTCTAGAAGGTGTAACATCTGTGGGATGGAAGGGCTTCACCGCCTTGCCTGTGGCAGTAGTGAGGCGGTTACGTTAGTGGTTGATCAGTGTGCACTGTGCATGACACTTTTTCCATATCCCTGATCAAAACTTGGTCATTTAGCCAGAATCATTTTTAAGCTGCATAAGTAAGAACGTTTCTGCAGTGTGCATTTTTAAGTTCTCTTCTAATGGACGGTTACTTTGTCCTTTGCTAGGCCTTTCTATTTTAATGGTTGCAGAGGTTAATTGGATGCCTTGTGTTCAGATTTTAATGTTACCTTTATATGGCTGCAGAAAGTGGCTTAGTGATACAACCCTTATATTTGTAAGGCTGAGGATCCTTGGAAGTGTAGGTCAGTTGCAGTATATTAAGGCTCTTCTTCACTCAGAGCCACTAAAATTTTAACATTTTTCACGTTTGTATGCGAATAGTCATATATTGTTCATTGCACAACTTCCAGGTTCCCCCCAAAGCCTTGTTATGATGAGCTACTGAGCTGAAAGTAAGAACCTGTGTCCCCATCTTGGGCTCTGTTCCAGGAGCGCTTAGGTACGCAGGGACAGATGCTCCTTCCTCGTACTGTCTGCTGCTTACTTGCAGATGTTACTCAGTTCCTTTAAGTCACAGCACTGGGATGCCAGCAATCCTGATACCTGAGATACTGCTTCATTTCTCCCATAAAGAAATCTGATTTGGCAGGGTATTTTTATTATTTGACCGGAACTTTTTAAGACACCTTAACTTTATGTTTTTCAGCTTTCTGTAAAATACTTCATACGCTGTAAATGAAGATGTATCATCTCAGAATCACGAGTCACATGTTTAATTGCAAATGACTTGAGCTTACTGCATTTTGGTGTCATTCTATGATGTCCTCACCCAAGAAACAGCACATGATTATTTGTAAGTTTGCCATATCTAGGAGGAAATTTGATAAGGCTTTCAGAATCTGCGTTGTAAGGCCAGTAATTGCTGTGATCCAATAAGGGAGCCCTCTGTGGTGGCATCACTCGAGAGAGTAAGCGTGGTGTGACTGTTGCTGGCTTCTCGGATCATGCTGTCTAATGAAAGATTAATGAGGAGATGATGCTTTGTAACAAACATCTAATACTGCCACCAGGTCACAAGTTTGATTTGAACCAATCAATGTAATTCATTCTCCTAAAGGTAGCTAATGATAGCATGTTTATGAGAAATGAAATGGCCTGCAATCTAAGACAGCCTGCTTGTTCTTACTGTGTCAGCTTTAAAGAAACAGTATCAATTTTATAGTGTCATCTAAACCTTGGGAATAAAGTTTAAATTCTGAGGGAAAATGTTAGGAAAACTTTTTAAAAAAATGAAACTCGGGAAAACTGAACTAAGGGGATCCTTATATTAAAAATAAATTAGAATTAAATCTCAATGAAACATAAGGCAGAGGGGGAAGAAAAAAAGTTTCTTTCTCAGAGTTAATAGTGTCTGAAAGAGAAAAGAAAGCTTGATGTTTACCTTGGGGTTTAAGGATCAGATGTACATTAATGTCTGTGTTCTTAATCTTAAGAGCAAGTCACTTGCCTCTGAAAAGCAGGGGGTCAAGTCCCCACCTATGTCATACTGACCCATCTGAGGAGAGAGGGAAAGAAACTGGACCGTCATTCTTCTCCTCTTCTTTTACTGACAGAGGGCCAGATAAGTTTTTGATGTAACCTAGATGACTCTTCTGGTTTTTTAGTTATACTAGCTATATTAATTCCTGAAAGCAAGTATAGGACGCAGAGGAGGATATGTATTCAGCTATTTCCCTCAGAGATAATCCTATGCGAGACTGATCAGTCAGAGAATTAGAGGGCAGAATGAGGAAACACAAGGCAAGGGTTTCTTCTGACCTTCGTGCTAAAACCTTTGAGCTAGATCTTGCTTTCTTGCTTCTAAGTAATATTGTGCTGTGAAAGTGTTGGCAATGAGTTACTGTAGCTGCACATGGAATGAGATACCGTAAAATATGAATAATGGAGCTTGACTTTTGAGCTCTCGACTATGAGATTTTCATTTTCCAAACTGCAGAGTGGGAACTTGTACTCTTTTTTTCTTTTTTTATTTTTTTTAAAAGAGAAAAGTTTAAATTACCTAATGAAAGATTCTAATTTTCATGGCAAAGTAGTATTGCTGTCCTCTAGGTATATATAGGACCATACTGACCTGGCTCCAGTTACTTAGATACAAAATATTTTAAAAAATCATGCCAATTTGTTTCCCAAATGAAAATAGTATTTGCTGAATATTTAGGATACTTGCCTGTGTTATACTTTCTGTCTAGATTGGTAATATCATAAACCTTGTAAATGTTAGCATTATTTCTATTAACAATGTTACATTCCTAGTACCTATAACAAATTGAAATTGTCATTAAAATATCGATTTGTCATTAAAATACCAATACAGATCTAGAAAAGACATTAAAAGCCAGGAGAATTTTCATGCTAACATCATTTTCCAGAAGCACAGGTGCACCAAAACACTCCCTTGCAGTGAGTAAGCAGTCTGGTGAGTAAGCCATTTCTAAAGCACTGAATAGCAATTCTAATAGCAATTTCAGACTTGTATTTTGCCATTTCTACACAGTTGTAAGAGAAGTTGTCATTGGATTACATTTCTCGATGTTTAGCTTTCTACTTTTCATTGTACAGTAGGGGTGAGAACAAATTAATCAGCCTTAGCTGCAATTTGAGCATCTGTGCTTCCGTCACTGAAGCAGTATCTTTTTATTTGATTTCTTCCCCGCTGTATTGATTGCATTTTCCTTGCAGACTGCACTGTGATCAATTGCTATTGTATTTCTTGGATTAACTTGGATTTCTTATCTTTTCTATTTCCATTTCTTGTTTTTTTCTGTTCCAGTAAGTGCTTTAAAGTTTTAAATGTTTAAATAGAACCTCTTTTCCATAAAGCTTGGAATTTGCCAGGATCTCTTCCTAGAAGAGGAGCATGATCTAATGGTCAACACATAGCTGAGAGATGGACATTGCTGTGTTCTTATTCTAGTTGATTTACTTTTGTGGCCTTAGGCAAGTCTCTAACTACCTACCAGGAGAGCTATGAGGATTAATTGAACAGGCAAAGTGCCATGTAATCCTTGACATTATGTCTGAATTCAAGACTACTACATGTTTACTGCCAACCTTGAAAACAAAGTCTGTGATGTTAGTGGGGGAAATCCTATTTTTTCAGTGATCTTGCCTGAAGAATGATAATAAGATTACTGATTCCAGCAATACGAGTTCGTAATTGCATAGACTTTCTTTTCATGATGAAATCAAACGCTGTCATTTCTGTTTCTCCTTGGTAACTGATATTTCTGCTAAATTTTCCTGTAATTCTTAGTGAATAATGGAATTTTATCTGTATTTGTTTAGGATCCATGTTGAAATACATTTTAGAGTTTCTGTTTTCCATGCTCCTGGAATAGAAGGTGGGGAAAAAGAGATATTGGAAGAACAATTTGCTAAAACTGCTGTCTAGAGAAACATAGTAGTACATAATGCTGGTAATTTTAAATTGTAATTATTTACACATGAAGTATGTTGAAAAGGAAATATTCAAAGTAGTGAATTTTGTCACCTTGTTAATAGTTCGATCAGACTTTTCTTTCATAACAGACATTTTATCTACTTCTTCAGCATTTATCTTTTTATCACTGTGTTGTCTGGGAGCTCGTGTCAGACTTCTCTGTAATTGCTCTATTTTGATTTAATTTTTCTTGAATATTGAATATGAGTGAAAAGACCTTGTATGTAGTATGTTTCACTCAGACTAGCACTTTGTATCCTGAAAATATTTCTCTATCTTTCCTGGCAACATCTCACCCAGAATATCTTAGTGTTATCTGTGCCACACCACAGTGATTGCTCATAGTCATTCCCTGATGCACTAATACACCCTCTTCTTTCTCATCATTTGTTATTTCCAGCTTGTCACAGGAATTCTGACTCCTATATGTATGACCATGCACTTCATCTAATTTCATTCTGTTTCTGTTATTGCAGAGTTACCCGTTCTCCTTTGGTGTGGAATACAGTCTGTCTTTGTACTAACAGCTTATCACTTAATTGCTATGCCAAGGTCACAAGGGAAAACATAACATTAAGTATGTCCAAAGATAACTTGAGAAACTACCCTAACAGTTTCTCTCCAGCCTGATACTTTCAATTGTCTTCTCTTTAGCCAGTGCTATAGAAATAGAAGGGCATATATTCCAATTTTTTTCTGTTAAGTTTATACATGGATCTTAGATTGTATAAATCATACTGACATGTAAAAATGTATCCCCCAACAGTGATCAGAGAAGTCTCAAAGAGGTTCCAGACATTCTTCAGGTATCTGCAAAGCAGCTCCACTCAGACCACTGTGCCAGCACTGAAATTTCCAAAAGAAGGTATCCCCGCAGTTGTTACTTGCTCTGACTCTGTCCCCCTTGTAGCCAGGGCTGTGCTTTGGAGCTACCAGTGGTGGCATGTGTTTTTGAGCATCTTTTACCAGCAGAACAAGCCAGTGTTTGTCAGTAACTGGAATTCGAGTTGTGGGATCCATATGCACATGCTCTTTATTCAGTCAAGTCTTGAATACTGCCAAGGATGGAGACTACACAACCTCTTTGGACAGCCTGCTCCAGTGCTTGGCTGGTGAAAGAGTTTCTCCTTACGTCAAATTGCAGCCTTTCTTGTTCAGATTTGTCCTTTTGTGTCTCATCCTTCTGCCATGCAGTGTTAAGAAGAGCCTGGCTCCATCTTCTTGCTAAGCTCCTCACAGGAACTGAAAAGCTGCCATTAGGTCCTCCCAAAGCCACCTCTTCTCCAGGCTGAACAACCCCACTTCCCTCAGTGTCTTCTCATCCAGCCTTTGCTCTAGCCTCCTGACCATCTTGGTGGCCCTTCAGTGAACTCTGGTTTACTCTGGCCCAAACCTGGGTGCAGTATTCTCAATGCAGTTTAGAAGCATGCTGAGTGAAGGGAGATAATCACTTCTAATGATCTGCTGGCTATGTGCCTGATTGTTCAGCCCAGGATGATGATGTCCTCCTTTGCTGCCAGGACACACTGCTGGCTCATGTTGTTGCTGCTGATGTCCCCAGCTGCCCAGCCAGTTGGTCTCCAGCCCGTACTGCTGCATGGGGTTTTTCCTTCCCAAGTGCAAGACTTCCATTTGTCCTTGTTGAATTTCATAATTTTGTATCAGCCCAACCCTCTAGCGTGTCTGGGGGCCTTTGAATGGGGGCCCTGCTCTTGAGCATATTTTACAGGTCTGCCCAGTTTGGTGTCCTCTGGAAACTTGTGAGAACACTTCATTGCCTCCTCCAGGTCGCCGGTAGATTTAAAACAGAACAGGTCCCGATAAAGGTCTCTGCTATACTCCACTTGTTACAAGCCTCCAGACTGAGGACAGCCCATTAACCACTACCTTCTGAAAACAGCTATCAAACCAGTTTTTTACCCATTATGTCAATTCATCAGTATCACTTTTTTCTGGTAATTCAGTTATTGCATTAAGTAACATTTTATCATAGAAATGCATTTAAGCCATGATAGTGAGGGACCAGGATAGTCTGGAAAAGCTGCGGGTAATACTACTGCTTTTAAATCTGAACTGATTTCATTTATTTTTAGCTGATCCTGAGCTAAGAAGTGTCTGAAACTGGCTGCTCAGTGGAATGTAGTATAGAGGAACCCAGGCTGGTGCATTATAATGATTTGTAATGATACCTTAAATCTAGTGAGATTCATTAACCCAGGTGAAGAGCTGTGTGAACCATGTTACTTCTGAACTCAGGCTTGCCTGGGAATCATTATAGTCATATTTGTGTGCTGTTGCTTAGGCATGGTGCACTTCAGGTAGCATGGGCATTACTATTTTAAGTTTCTCTGCACCTGTGTCCTGATTTATCTGCAAAGAAGGTGGCCCATCTGGAAACGGAGTTATTGATGATGGGCTGAAAATGGGGTCTCTTAGTAACTAGGTAGTTGAATCTGAGCATATGTCTTTATTCATATTTTCTAAGGCAGCCTCCTGCTTGTATTTTGCATCTGACTTGGCAAATACAAATTAAGTCATTTGGTAAGCTTGTTAACGGATAACATTCACAAATTAAGCAAATGTTTAAATGATCCTATTTACCTTTGTATTGTAGACTAAACAGTGAAGCAAGAACCCCTTTAAAAGCTAGGCCTGGAACATTTTGGTCTTGATTTTGCTTCAGTTGAAACTTTTGGAAAACTTGCCACTAATGTTGATGGAAATAATGTGGGGCATGTTTATAGAATAAAGGCATTATGTTGGCTGATAGTGGTGCAATGTGTGTGAATAAAAGTGGTTTATCTCACTAAATGTTAAGAGGTTTGCCTGAAATCATTTTCAATATCCTTTCTTGTTCTCTATACAGTAAAATATGTAATTAGGATGCATGTTATACAGCAAACTCAGTTTGAAAAATTGATTTTTTTAAAGCTTAAAAGAGGCAGTGACTGAAGTCCTGCCAGGCTCTATTGAATACTCACATGTATTATGTTGTAAACATAATATGATTATACTGTATGTTGTCATAATAATTGGCAGTGGTATTGGAGTCGGTCATTGAGTGCTTTGTTCATGTGGTAATAGATGACAAGGGCTACAACATTTATTGGCAGCACACTTGTTTTCCTTTCTGTTTTTCTTAGTAAATTGGTTTCAAAATAGTTTTGTGGTTTTTTTTTTTTAAACCGACTGTCTTAGGATCCAGATGGCTTTATCTCTTTTTAATGAGATTTGGGACATTCTCCTTTAAAGTGGTGTTCACTCAGTGCTGCTGCAAAGGCCACATTCTTCACTTTTCTTAAAGCATGGCACTGTGGCAGCAGAGATAGGGAAGACTTAGTAATGGTCAACAGCACGGAGGGGTGGATTAGGTGAGATTCATTAGGATCCAGGGCTGAAAAGGCAGCATGAGTCAGGAGAGAACATAAAAACTGAGTCTGGAGGCCAGTGAATAATTTTAGGTTATTGCATAGGAACAGCTTATCCATTGGTCTCCATAGGCTTGATTCTGTAATCCTAACTCATGCAAGCCGTGGGTTCCGGTGGGCTGTCATGGGACAGGAGCTATTCCTTGTGAGTAAGCATGGCAAAACTGCTCTGTTCATTTGCAAAGGTCCTGAAGGGGCAGCCAGGATGGATAACAATTGGGAAAGGGGCATTTTTCCTGCTGAAACTTCAAGACATTTGTTAGTTAGTTGCTGGAGTTTTGCAGGACAAGACCCTCTTAAAATTGTCTCTTTTAAGATCCAGACCATATGTATGGCAGGGTTCTGCAGGATCATGAAAGACAATTTGTGGTGGCTTGGGGCATTCGCTGTAGGCATGCATTTCAGTTTTGATGGAGCAATTTTCACATAATACAAGTTTAACAGCTGACAAAAGTTTGCCTGTACCAGCTTTTCATCTTCCATCAAATCCAGACTGCAAGCCTCAGCTACGTACCTTCAGATTCCTGTGAAATCAGCACCAATGCACGCCCTGTACGTCACCATTCTTTTACCTTGACGTATATCCTTCACTTTTTTGCCAGTTTGAGTCAGCGCTCTCTGATTTCAGTTGCACATGATATAGCCCTGTCCTTGTGTCAGTAATCTTCCATTTCATTTCACGTTTTGTACCACTCTCCATCTCAAAGTCAAGTTGTGTCTGTTTTCATTCTTGATGTTATTCTTCAGTGGCCGATAGTTTTTCAGTAGTCTGCTTTGGATTACTGCCTGCAGAATATGCCACCTGCATCTGTCTCTAGTTCTGCCAGCAGAACAGGAGTTGCAACGTAATCAGTTCTACAAGAATGTGTTTTCTTACAAAGCAGACGTAGTTTTATTCTGTTCTGCACTGACATATACACTTTGGCTTTTTGTTGACCACACAGGTTTTCTGAATTTGCCCAAGTAGTTATATAGAAGGGGGTGGTATTCGGCTGCCGATGCCTTTGTCACTAGTCAGCGTTTAGAAACGCTGTATATCTGTGAGTGAAGAACAGAACAGCACCCTTAGTTGAATCTTCAGAGGGAAATGGAAATTGGTAGAATACTTACCCAAAGATATATTTATTGTGGCCTCTATCACTTCTTTTCCCTTCGAGATGTGTGACCTGTGTGATACGGTGCTGCTCAAACAACAGAGGGGGATTTAGCCCAGTACTGAGTCACTGGGAAAAACGGCATTGATTTGAACCACTAATAGAATTTGGAGTAATATCTTAGTTCTTTAGGGGCCTCCTGTCCAGAGGATGGCCTTCTATAGGTGCATTTAGTTTGTGGGCATCTTTTAAAAATCACCACTCAAGATGGTTTAGTAATTCAAGATTATGTTGAAAAACAAATTAAATAGTTATTAAATATAATATCTCAACAATTTCCACTTAGTCCAAAAATTATCATTGTAATGTTTTTTTCAACATTATAAGGTTTTTATTTACCTACCAGGATATTGTCTGGTATCTGATGAAATTGCTGTGGTTTTTCCTCACCAAGATGTGGTGAGGGGTGTGGGGGTGTGTATTCTAATGCACAGAGGATTCTCAACTCATGTATAATCATTGCAAACTGCAGATGTTCCAAGTGTTTTTCTCAATATTCTGATTGATAATTATGTAGCTAATCAGCGTTTTAAAACAAAATTTGCACATAAAGAATCTGTTCATCCAATGGGGCCATGCTAACAGGTTCTCTTCCTGCACATGTGCTCTGCACAGTAAGATGTGTTACCTGCCTGGGATCAAAACAGAATCAGAACAGGAGAGTTTCTGTAGCATACAAAGTAGTTGAAAATTGTTTTTCAAAAGTGCTATGAATTTTTCTTGGTGTACTTTATACCCTGTGAGAGGAAATCTATTCATGCAACAGTGCCCACTGGGGACTGATTTAGTTTGTACTTTAACCATGTAAAAAAAAAATCCCGATGTCTCCACAGTCTTTTGTGACTTTTGTCCACTCTGCTGCTTTAGCAGTCAAGCTTTTTAGAACATGAGGAATCTTGAAGGCACGGCTGTACTTAGCCACACTTTCTCTGTAGGAGAATCTGATAGAAAGTTCTCCCGTGCTAGAGCCAGTAACCAGAAGTTGGGGCTGTTTATATCCTCTACACTGGAAAATTCAGAAGAGGGTAGATTTGACATTCCTGAGATTCTAAGGTAATATGTTTGAAGGCACACGACAACCTAGCCTCAGGAAAATACCCTTTCCAAATGTTTACAGCTTTTTTGTACCTTGTACCAAAGAAGGAAAGGAGCATACAGACACAGATTTTCCTTGATGAGTCATTTTATTCCTTACAATTCTCCCTTTGATAAAATTATTTGCAAAGAGGCTTAAAGCTGTTTTCTTCAAAGTGACACCATTTATTAGAAAACTGAAAGATCATGAGTTAATTTCTGCATCTTGAACATTGATAAAGATAGACCTACCTTGTTTTGGAGGCAATTCAAAGGGCAGATGCACTTTGTAAGCATGAGTGCTGCACCACTTTGCAGTCATGCTAAACTCTTTGTACTTCATAGCACACTACCCCATCAACAAGTACTGTGGAAAATGTTGGCTGTCATCCTTTAAACAGTACAGTTTGTGCATTTCTCTTGATCATCTGTCCCAGAGCAAAGTTCAGTATGTTGAGGAAGTATTGTTTAAGTGCAACTGATCTAAAAATACATCAAAAGGAAAACTACTGTATATGAACAAATTACAGAGAGGCTTTATATAGGCTTGTTGATGTCTGTAAATACATAAAACGAGGAAGCAGAAGCTTATGACATAGTTATTTTTGGAAAAGTGGAAGATGTGACTGTCATTGTTATACCATGCACAGAGCCAAGTAGTTGCTCCTCCAGAAATTGTAAGTGGAATTAAGAACCCCCAAATTAGAAAATTAGGAGTATTTCCATAGTGCTAGGAACTCTCTACTGCAAATCTTGCCTCTGCAAATCAGTGACATATCACATATTAATGTCAACGGAATCAGGCTTAGGATTTTTGCTTTCTGCTCCTCCCTGCCTTTTCTTTAAACCCCTTTTCCTTGCCAGGGAATACCTGCTCTGATGATAAGCCTGAGGATCTGAGAAACTTTGGTGATTTCTGACAGATCTCAACAGAGTATTCCTGAATTAGTGAAGTGGTGTCAGCTCACTTCAGAAGAGAGAATAAAATGTTTACTGTAAGCATGGGGGGGGGGGGGGGGGGGGCGGGAAGCTAGAAGGAACTATGAATTCAGTTTTTTGCTCTCTGTATTGTAGGTCATAATTACCCAGTTACCTCTGTATAGAATATTTTGTGTTTAACTGCAGTAGTAAGCATGCTGAGACATGACACTCAAAAAGGTATCTGGACGTGAGGACCTCAAGAACTAAAGATGCCATTGAGAATTCCTGTAGTAGTTTGAGTAATAAATAACTTGTTTAATATGACGTGTTTCCTACCTGAACTTACAGTTACAGCTGGCTTAGTTTATTAAGTGATTCAAATTGTTCTACATTACTATCTTCAGCTTTCATCCTCACAATTTTATTAATCTCAGAAATCTTATTATCATGGATGTATATGTTTATTTCCAAGTCACTGATGGATGATGGTTATTTCCAAATCACAAAAGCCCTGAAGTTTATCTTACAAGTCTCCATTCATTATTACTTTGTTAGATTTTTCAGTTTACAGTCCATTTAACACATTTTATTGATAGTGTTTTGCTAATTTTCATAATGAGAATGTCATACACTATTAAGTCAACTGCTCTCCACAAATATGTTGCAGATATACAGCTACTTTCATAAGCCAAGTAAATGTCTGTCTCACCAAACAGTTCAATAACTTTATTTTACAAGATCTATTTGCCAAAAACCTGAGTTGACTGATATTAATTATATGCCGGTACTTTAATTCTTTATTAATTTTGTAACAGCTTTATTACCTGGAAGTAACGTCAGACTTAACTGTCCATTAGCTCTCTGAGTCATCTTGCTGGCCTTTGTTATTATTGGCACAACATTAGCACTTTTCCAGTCAAATGGAATTTCCCTGGAATGTTTTAATTTATTAAAATAAACATGGTTAGTTTTCAGGTCTTCTTGGTCTTAGTTCTTAGGTGTGGGTTAGATGGATTGGTTGATTTTAAAATGTTTATTTCTAGTACCTGTTGTATAACATCCTGCTTGCTTCCTAAGGGACTGGAAAATAGTTCGACATCATCATGTGACATAAGAACATCTGTCTAAATATGGAACAGAAGTGTTTCTAAAAATTTTTGTGTGCCCTGAATCACTATTAAAAGGTTTATCATTTCTATCTGGCAAAGGGTTAACTGCTAGGACTGTTGTAGTCTTGGCATTTTAATTTTTTTTTTAATTCTTCATGTTACATTGGTCTTATCAGTTGTGGACTTTCTGCTGATGTTTGTAGCTTACTTTATTGATTTCCCCCCCCACCCCACCCTTTGTAACTCATAATTCATATGGATTATTACTGTTTCTCTTCATTGATAATATAGTACTTTTCTATTATGAACTACTGATTACACTTGAGTAGTGAAAAATGATACATTTTTAGCCAAAATTACCCTCTCCTTGACTGTGGACTTACAAATTCTTGGCCATCCTAAGATTTCTTCTTAAGGAAATTCTCACTTTTATTTCAGTCATCATTTTAATTACTCTGCTAGGAGACCAAAGTTGCAAATTACTGACAACTGTAACACAGGTACCTCACTCACAGCTTTATGCCCTCTCCTACCTCCTACGCATTTTGCCCTCTTACTGTGGGTTGGGTGGTGATGTGGTATTTTTAGCATTTAAATCAAGGGAGTTATTGCACAACATTCACTAATAATGCATCATTCTTTTGCATTGGTGATAATTTCATGTTCTCTGGCTTATTACCTCTTCCAATCTCAATACATAAGGCCTGAAAAATGTCATCTTTTAATATTCTTTGCTACGCTAATTCAATTTCTTTAGGAACTGTTTGAGCATGTTTTGCATTTGCCTTCTTACCAACTTCCTCAGATGTTACTTCTTTACTCCTGCCTCCTCCAGTTTATCTCCAGATCAGGCAGAAGTAACACTTGCACTGTCTTCTTTCTGAGTTTTTCTAAAAGGTAAGGTTACCATGGCAAGTGGTTTTTCATAAAAAGCCCTGTTAAGTCTTCCTAGCTCATGCGCTTGTTTGTCTGTTATTCATCTGACCATACTTACTGTGAGGATAATGCCATCTGTTCCAGAAGCGATGCTGCAAAAAGGAGATCTCAGATATATTTCATCACAACATTGTTTTCTACACAAAATTTTCACCAGCGGTACACCGCCTATCACAGTAGTATAGCAGCAGAAGCCAAAAGTAAACCCTCTTTTTTTTTTTTTTTTTTTTTTTTTTTTTTTTGTCTTAAACAGCAAGCCCTCCTTTTAATTTTGTGCATCTTGTGTCTGTGACTCAGACTCTTGCATATCTGGAGGGTGTGTCAGCTTTTTATTCCAACCTAGTGTGTGTTTTTCTTTCTTGTTTTAGAATACTATGTGGTAAATCCAATGGGATAACGTGAAGGGTGTTGAGGGAGCTACAGCATCCAGGTGATATGCTAGTGATGTGAAAGGCGGCTCTCCAGGAGTACAGCACACTGCATACTTTGCAGCGAGTGTTCAAATTTGGTCAGCATTCAGAAACTAACTATCTGAAGGTGATAAACAAAAAATGTGGCTTGGACGTACCTCCTTGCTTTAGTATTTTAAATCAAATGCCTTCCAAAGCCAGGGCCCTTAATGCAATTCTCCCCTCTGACTTCCTGTTTCCTCCCTAAAATAATATAATAGTCACTGTAGGTTCTGCTGTCTGCAGCAGGTACTCTCAGCAAAAACTGTTTCCTTGATACACATATGCTGCAGTTAAACTGTTTTAAAAATTATTTTAGTAATACTTCTGCTTAAACCTGCCAATTAGCACCGACCAGAGAGGAAACTGGAAGTAAGGAATTGTTTCTTTCAGTGCATTTTCCTATCTGAGGACAGAATACTGAGAAGATGATGACCAGAGAGGAAGAGACAGCTGACCTAATTCAACTGCACCTCTTCTTTCATGGGCATGCGGTCTGCTGTGTAACTGAGGAAGGAGAGGAACAGCAAACAAGCAGAATTAGAATGTACAAAGAATTTTAAATGCAGGCTTTTCTTTTACTAATTCCTAGCTGTTTTGTACTCTGCTAAAACGGTCATCATCTTAAACAGATTTCATGTGGTATTTTCTAGTGATAAGAGATTCAAAACCTAATGGTTTCCGAGTGTCACACATTTAACCTGTGGTCTTGGTATGATTTGTCCAGATCATATTGCTAAAAAAATCTTTAGATCTCATAAGTACATAAGAACATTTACTTCCTTCCTGAATGAAGATCATAGAAGTACTTTCTGTAAAAAAGCCAGTACAGTCCTACTGTAGTAGCAGCGCTCTATTTGACATGATAAATGCAGAAGAAACTAAGAAAGAGTCATAGTGGCTAAGCCACACAGCCTTTCTGAATCTAGACTTGTTTGGATGTTTTGAAAGGGAAAATGAAAATGTCACATGGTTGCTGATTACATAGTGACTGAATTGTTTCAAACTACGTGTTCTTTGGGTGATCGTCTGCAGCTGGGAAATCCCCAGCATGTGACTGGTACAGCTGTGTTTGATAGCGTGATTTAAGCTTTACTGCAGACCTGAGTATTTCATCGCATTACATCTATACCTGTGGGTGTCTGCCTGCTGCAGCATTCAAGTAACTGCCAAATGTTCCCAGTCTTTCAGAATTTGTGTCAGCGTTTGAACATCCCAGCTGCTTGAACTGTGCTAGTCTTTTGCTGATAAAGCAATGGGGAAACACAGTCCCAAGTGCAGTGAAGAAGAGAATTTCTCTTTAAGGGTGAACATAGTAGCTTTAAACCAGCTGCACTTGTGCCACACTGCCAAAGGACATAAATAAATGGTTAGGAAAAAGGGAAGCTTGGACTTCTGCTTTTCTTCAAGCTATTTTTGTGCTTATCCATCCCTATCTTGTTCCTATGTTTCTTTGCCCTGTGGCATCTTGTCAGCGACTGAGATGGTGTGTTGTTTGGGATGGGAGCTCTTTGTTACTTATTGGTACAGTGCCAAGGATAGTTAAGACCCAATCTCTTACGGGATTTGTAAGATATATTTTTTTGTAATACAAATCTGTGATTTCACCTAATAGTTTGTTGGTTGACTCATTTTGACCTACTGCACTGTCTAATACGCAGAAGTGTCAGGCACTGGGTCGTGCAAACTGTCACCATATTCATGTGGGAAAAGGGAGATGCTGTACTGTGGCTTTGAAGTAACCCCTTGGAGGGTTGCAGAACAGCTCTCTAGCTACATGGTTGGAAATCTGGGTCATTAACAATTGCAAAGCATCACTGTGGTAACTTCACCTGGTTAGTAGTCAACTGTTTTCACGATTCTGCTGCTCCTTGGAGATTGTCTAACACACTGTGAGCTCCACTGTCTCTCCCAGATGCAAACTCATAGTGCAGCCTGGTAGCAGGCAGCAAGCTCCGTGACATTCCAAGAAATTCTCTCTTCTGGGTTTTAGGGTGCCAGTTATATGGTCCCTAGAATACTATGATCTCTGACCAGAGCGAGCTACAAAGAAATTACTCATCTGATTTAGAAAGAAAAAAACCAACAACAGTGAAGCACCAGCTTACAATGTCTTTTATATTGTGAGAAAAATGCCTGGTTTTCACTGTTTGCAAAATATTTGCAGGGTGGTGTTCCTTGAAAATACATTTAGCCTTTGCTTCTCAGATTTATCATATGCATATTTTATATGTATGATATCCTGGTAGATTCCAGTGGAGCTCTGATCTTTCTTCCCTATCCTATCTCTGCTGGTTGGAGTTTGGATTATAATGGTGCTGCTTCAATCTTCCTGTCAAATCTTTACATAACATTCAAAATACATTTTCCTCTTGATGTGTATCACCTTATGTTTCTAGAGACCAAGTAGGGCTTTTCCTTTGATAATTAATTGTTTCTAAATGCCTAATGGGGTGAGCTATTGCTAGTAGGTGCTTGAGAGAATTTTGGTGTTGTGTTTAATTTTTGCCTGCAATTTATCACATGTTGTAGTGAAGAGATCTGTGGTGCAATACTGTGGCGTGTTAACCTTACCTTCCCTAATTCAAAGCATAAACTGTGTTGACCAAATCTAACATTTGTGCTCAGGGTTGTTTGTTATCAGCTTTGCATTGTAAGTGACGGCAAGAAAAGTTAGTTGTATAAATAAGTGTCACTTTTTAAGTACAGAACTAGATTCTCTATCTGCAGGGTTGGTACATTATTTATATGATGTTGTTTCCTTTTATAATATTTTTTTTTAAATTATGCCTTTGTGAAGCCTCTAGGACCTAGAGTTTTAGGTATTCTAGGTATTCGCGACCTTCACTCATTTCGTAACAAAGAGCAACCTATGCCTTAGGTGGTACAGTTAATTAGTCAAAGGATAGCAAGAGAGGACACAAATGTTTGATAGAGCACGTAGTAAGGATTAGAACAACAGCAAAAAAAATCATGAGATGAGCTATTATTATTCCCCCAGTTTGTTGGTTCCTGATTTCCATATGTTATATATATTTCTGTGTATTGTGTTTGAGGAAGTAGTCAGATGAAAGGTCACAACTGTTTTATGAAAGTGGGTGAATCATATACTGATGCACTATGTATAGGCAGTGTATGCTTAATGCATTTGGACTGTCCATTCCTTCATTAGCTTGCCATCTGTTCTACTGTGGGAACCTGACTTACAGGGGATGAATTGGGCAGAAAATTGGTTAAATAGCAATGTTGTTGCAATATAGCTTTATGGACTTGAATGGGAAATTATATAGGTCATGTAAATTGCATACTCATTACAAATTTAGGCCGCATCCCCAAAATCTGTGATAGGGAATTCAGATGAGTAGGTATTTGCTTGACAAATGCAGGGTGCAGGGAGCATGCCCATCGCTTTGGTCATGAGGTGGAGAATGTGCTCCCTTCACAGACCTTGTGATCATATGCAAGTGTCGTAGCTTAAGGACATGTTGCCTTCCCAGATGAACGTTAAAATACAGTGAAGTTGAGGTTGAGGGCAGGGTCTCTGGGATAGCTCAGGGGACCCAGAGCAGCCGTTTTGCTCTTGCTTTCCAATTATTGGCACTGGAGGTGGGAAAACTCCCACAGCTGGAGCTTGAGGAGGACCAAGAAGGAAAATCATGTGGCACAGATGAAAATGTGGAGTAAAATAATCACCAAAGATTGTAATCAGGATGGTGGAAGAGTCCAGGTTAGTTTTGTTTTTTTCTTTAAGGTTGTCCAGGGCAAAGTTGACACATTGTTAAATGCCACATCTGCTCAGTCATTTGGCTAATGTGCCTGCTTCTTTGTTACCACCAAATTATGTAACGTGGGATTTAGCCAGCCTCACATGCTTCACCACTGTGGTAGATCACTTGACAGTATGAGGAACATAATATGATAATTAGGGAATCTTGTCTTTCTTCTTCCCCCCCCCCCCTTCCCGAATAGACAGTTTTAGCTTGTGGGAAGGTATCATGCTAGCAGTTCTGGGAAGCAACACTTTCTCTTTATCCTCTGAACAGAAACCATACCTACGGTTACACGGCAGATTTTTCTCATGCTGGCATGACTGTTCTCACATGGAAATGCAACCTTTAGGGCTGAAAAAGCAGATCAGGGCAGCCCATTGTTACTACACCTTCTTGCTAAGGCTAGCAAAACTTTAAAACAGAAGGATTCCCTGTAACTTCAGCCAGAGCAGACAAGAGTCCAGGTTATCAATACTGATGCAAACGTGAAGCCCCATCTGCTAAAGGTACTATCTTTTACTTGAGACAAGGAACATCATTCTCGTAAGTCATATAGTACGAAACTTTAAAACTGGCTAATACAGCCCCAGGCACAACTGTGATGTAGGAAGGGGTCTGCATGTGCATTAAGCAATCCCGTGGCTACATCACTACGGACTGAAGTAGGGGGAAACAGTCCTGTTAGCAATACTGGTAAATCTGCTGTAAAGTACGTGGAAACCCAATCCACATTTAGGATCCTGTCTAGGAAAGTACGACTGAACTTCTGTGTAGTACTCAGCAACTGAAAGCTAAGCAATTTCATTGATACATTTCTGGACTGAGGCCTTGGGTTTCTTCTAATGACAAGTATAATTGCAGCTTCTCTGCTCTGACCTTTAGTTGGCTTAATGTAGGCATCCAAGCTTGAAAGTTATACATTGTACAAAGGGAGTTCAAGTTTGGTTTTCTCTTACTACACCTACAAGTGGAATGCCAGTCTGATGTGCTCAGAAATGAAAATAAACACTGAGCAGAACAAGTAGAAGCACTGTTGGACACAAGGGTTCAGTATAACTTGGGCACCATAACTTCATTCTTATAATGCCATCTTGAAGATTTTTTTACAGCAGAAATAAATCTAAATAAATTATTTTTCAGCCTTTCCTCTTCACAAATTTCGTAACGTTTACAGTGCATGCCTTTGGAATTACCCTACAACATACTTACTGACTATTGCTTCATTCCAGCAGCCACTGTGTTTTCTGCAGTTAAAAGGAGGTTTTAAAACCTGATTTGGAATATGAACTAACAAAACTGGGAGAGAGAGAGAGCATCTTGTAAAGTGTCTGTAATTACTTACCTTCAAATATGAGGGCATTATCGAATACAGGATCTTAAAAGTGATTTTATTCCCTCTTGACAGGCATGGAGCTTATCTCTTTTTGAGATCAAAACTTATAATATTCAAGGGGAAAAAATCAGGACTACTGATTCCCCTTTAATTTGTTTTTACAATTATTTGTATAAATTCTCTTCTTCTGTGACCAGTTTAAGCTGTTTGTTTCATATGCAATTGTATCCAAGGGCAAGATGCAGCTGGGTTAAAGATACGTGTTTGTGTATGTGCTTGAATATTCCATTGTTAACTAGTGAGGTGGTTTCCTGGAATCAGGAGGTTTTACTGATGTCCTTTATTTTATGTAATTTGATGTTGAAGAAATTACATTGTATTTTAAAAGATAGTCAAGCATGTCAGCAATTCTGGAAAAAAAAAAGTAAGCGTAGGCTTCTTGGATATTTGAACAATTTGCACTAATGGGCAATACTAAATAGTCTGGGGGGGAACACATACAAAGAAGAAAAGGAGCTGAGTTTGGGAACTAAAACAGAAAAACCACAGAGTGAATAGGAAGCATATTTTGGATAAGAGTAAAGAAAAGCTGAGCAAGAGCTCTTGGGGCAGCACCCTGCTTGACCAGCTGGGGGCACTTCTGGCTATCTCGTTTGTTTAATTCTTGAACAGCTGGGAAAGATCTGACCCTGTAAAAGGGGCTTGTTAGTTTCATCTTGAAAGTATAGCTGGTAAATTGGAGAGGGAGGGGAGAAAAACCACGACTAAAGTCAGTTTTTGTTTCTGCCTTCTCTGTGGGAGGTTTCTACCCCTTCAGCTAGATTGCAAGTACTCAAATAGGTCGGGTACCTGCATTTGTCACAGCTGAGAGGCTGAAACTGCGGTGAGGAGCACAGCCTGGAAACAATGTCAGGTCTCCTAAAAATGGTCTGGCATTGATGAAAGTTTCTGTGCTCTCAGCGGCAGAGGTGCTACAGGAAAGTCTCAGTCCTCCCCTGGCTCCTTCCCCCTGTGCCCCCATTATGGCAAAGGCTAATCCAGCAACCTTTGCAGCTGTCCCATAACTGATGGGGTAGAAAGTCCAGTGAGCAAGGTGGAAGTGGGTAACAGGCATGAGAGGATGGAGGAATGCCTTGAAATTACAAATTAATACTAGTTATTAAAATGACCAGTTAAAAATAATTATTATTTGTAAGCTTGATAATAATTAAACCAGTTACTATCTGAGAGTTAAATCCTATACGAGTATCTTCTAACTGGAAAGACCACCTGAGTGTGTCTAGGTGCTCAGGTTAAAATGTTAAGAGCTGTATAGTTCAGCTGGTGCCGAAGCCAAATGTGCTTCAGCAGCGGTTAATGCTCAGGTTCTGCCTCCAGCAGAGCTCTGGTTTCCCAGACGCTTCTTTCTCACAGTAGTGTCATCCTCTTGCTGTTCATTCTTGCTTGCTGCCCACCTCTACCTACATAGCCGCTCATGTCAGTGTAATGGTTTGCATGACTGCGCAGTGAATTAGATCAGGAAACTAATTCCGTTTTTTAAATATTTTTTTTTTTTTTTTTGGGGGGGGGGGGGGGGGTAGGGGAGGGTTATTTTCTTCAATGCAGTTCAATGTGTGCCCGTACCAGCAGTTGTCCTGGCACAAATAAGGTTGTGGTGCACGGTGGGAGTAAGTGGGAGGGAACAAGGTCTTAAAGCCAGCACTGTTGCTGAAAGAGATGTTTGTGAAAATACACCTTGTTTTGGTGCAGAGCAGCAGGAAAGAGGGTGTAACTAACTCTTCCGGGAATTGCTGGGTTATGTGTGGTCATTTTGCTCAGAACAGAGACCTCACTCTGAGTGTCTGTGGACCCCCATTCAGATCCCTCTTTTCTGTAGCAGGCTGAAAGAAATCCCATTGCTTCTAAAGTCTGGAAGAGCATGCTGTGCGAGACTGGAATGATTGTAAATTTATTCCCTGATAGGAAGAAGAAAACCCAATCAACCTGAAATTTTCTGCATGATGCTGTTGTTCTTTGGTGCAGTCATCTCACTGGCCTTTTCTCCATTGTGCCCTGGGCACTGCTGCCTCAGGAGATGCTACAAGTGGCTCGTCATGCTGCACAGATATGCGTCCTTTCCAAGTATTCACCTCAAATCTGGCATTCCTTGTGCTGTAAGTCCCTCCTGGACTGCAGTGGCGGCACAGCCAGCCTGTTCACTCCTTTCCTGTGTATCTCGCAACTGCCCCTGAACTGTAGTTCCCTCAGGTACAGAGGTTCTTTGCCTTCCTTTTTCCAGGTGTAATATAGTAAGATTTTTGCTCTTTATCTGGTGCTTTCTACGTACAGTTCTCACAGCTAGGTAGGCACCTTCTCATATCTTACACAACAAAGTAGACAGAGTTGATTGTAGCAGCTTGACCAAGATCACAGCCTGGTCTCTCTCAGAGGGTGGAATAGTTAAGTAGTTACTGCCCAAGTCATCTGCATATCAACAACCGACCTCCTTCTGGCAACTTGATTCGCTTATTTTTGTGTGTGCATATTATGTTTCTATGGTATGTATTTTTCATTAATATGGCCTAATTGGGCCATTAAATAGTAAAAGCTAACCAAATTCTTCTGTATGTCTGCATGCATCTCTCAGTGCATACCTTGGGACCAGGCTCACGTGGATCACTTCTCTTGTTCCAATCCTAAGTTCTTCTTGTCCTGTTATTGCTAAAGTACACAGTGCTGTCCTGATGCAATGTATATACCTGCTAAAGCCCTTTGATATCGTGGGGCTCACTTACCTGGGCCTGAAGGGGCTCATCTCAGAGTCAGAAACTGAGAGGAGCCTATACATTGAAGTCAGGGGCTTGATTCAGAAACCTAAATGGGATAAGAGTTTTGTTGTATGACACAATGGGAAGATAATGGTGTTGAAGAATAAAGAACAATATCCCCTGACATTATCTTTGTTATATAAACTCGTTGATCCCATCAATTCTGTGCATAGTCTGTTAACAGGGCAGCTACTTGAAGCTTTTTTCCAGTTTTTACTCAGTTCTTGGTTGGGCAGCTTCCCCATCAGGATCGATGCCATTTTGCTTGAGTAAGAGGACCGGTAAAAAGGAGAAAGCATTTTGGAGTTTGTAGCGGTGTTAAGTCTGTAAAACTTCTTAAGCCCCAGCCAGCCGGAGAAGCTAAGACACCGAATCGGCTCTGCCAGGCACCTGCAAGCATGCTCACACCCAGGGTTGTCATTGCTGCGGTCCTGTGTATGTCCCCGTAAATCAGCAATGTGCCGGCTTTCTCTCCTCCTGGCTTTAGCGCTCGCCTGCAGGTCGTTCTGTTTCTGCGCGGGGGTGAAACCGTGTGTCTTCGGCGGCAAGTGCAGTTTCCCGGCGGTTGCGTTATGCTGCCCTCTAGTGGTAAGATACTCTGGTCGCAGCCTTCTCTCAAAAGCAGGGCGCTCTGCGGCGCCTCTCTCGCTGCCTCGTTCACACGTTAATGCTGTTCTGGAAGAACCGTCTTGCTTTGGAAAGGTTGTCTAAAAGTAACAAAAACACTTAGGAAGTTCTTAACAGAGGAACTTTGTAACAAAGTTGATGTGAACTGAGAATGGGACTTTGACAACATGATTCAGTTTCAGGTTTAGTTTTTAGGTTTCCGTTGGCTGCCTCAGCCATTCTTCTGTGGTGTTCTTTGAACTCAAATGGAAGAATATTTGTGGGAAAAGTACAAAATACCAAGTCAAGGGGTTTGAGTTATCACTCCATTTCAACTGTAAAGTGTTGGTGAAACTTTGGATGTCATTTTCCCCTACCATTTTCTGGGTGGAGAGTGGGGTGACAACAATAACTACTTCATCACGGTGTTTGAGGATTGTTGATGGAGACAAGGTCCTCAGTGCAAAGAATATGTAGTGTAAAAAACAGTAATACATGGCCTGTTTCAATAGGACTCGGGATCTTTGAGAGAATCCTGTCTCAGGAGTGGTATTTTTTCATAAGCTTGCAAAAAATCAGGGAGAGTTCTTACTATATGTAGATCATAATTTGTAGGTTTTTTGGTTTTCAGTGAATTCTTGCCTAGTATCACAGACTCTGAAGCAGATGGAGGCCAGGGGAAAAAACCCCACAACAACAACAACAATGAAAATGAAACACCCCCCCCCCACCACCAGATTTAAGTTGTTTATTTTTCTTTTCTTTATTGTTCATGTAGGCATATTAGAATATGTTTTGTTAGCATGTTTAGACCTACAATGATAAAATCATTGATTAATTATGATTTAACCTCTAAATTAAAAAGAATAGGTAATTATTTTGAGATAACTAGAAAGTAATAATAATTTCAAGTTACTGTCTGGTATCCATCTAACTGTAATGATATACAGGTGAAAATTCCACCAATTATCCTGCTGATAATTAAAACCTCTTCTTCTAGCAGAAGAAAATTCACATGCATTTTTCTGTACTCTTCCACAGGCATAAGTATAGGAAGAAAGGAAGTTCATAATTAGCATCACCTCCAGCCAGTGTCGCTTTTTTCTGCCCATGCAGCAGTAATCTGGGGGACTTTAGATCTCCAGAGTAACAGCAATTAGGTAAGACCTAATGGTTTTCATAAGTCCAGATTGATGAGAAGGTGTGTCTCCATTTTTGGAGGCCACTGTTCAGGACTTGGCAGATAGATGTATCCTCTACTTAGGTCATTCAAGTGAGGCAAGTGGACAGTTCATTTAACACTGATCAAAGCTAATTTGAGGGGTGGCAGATGTATGCTAGATGGGTTGTACCTCAGTGTGTTTTGAAGTGTTGCTCTAAAGGCATCAGTGAAGGATTTCCTGTGAAGGGAACAGCAGTAATGTAAGTTCCATGACTTGTCAGACAAACCACGTTCTGTGCCTGTGCCCTGTACCAAATTGCTATTTGCTTGGGTGCCTTGCTTTGTATGTAGTAGCTTTCTCACATGCGGGCTTTTAAGACACTGAAGTGTTGCTTTGTCTTTAATATATGTATGGTTCACCACCTCTATGGTCCACCACCACTTAAGGCCCTGAAGTTAGCTAACATTAGTTCAACTCAGCATCCCTCCCCCAAGTGGTCAAGGACCGGCGCTTGCTGACAACTGACTTGCTACTGCTAATGAGGGTTGAGATGAAGCTGTACCTCACAGATCAGTGCCATGGACCTCCATGTGCATAAATTAATTGTGGATAATTGTTTGATCACTTACAAACACAGGACATAATATTGAAACTAAATAGTCCTCACATACAGAGTCATCAGGGAGAATATAAACTCCTCAGTTAAGTGTTCTCGATTGCCTGGGGGGAGGCGGGATTTGCAGGTTAGGTGTGTGCTACCTGGGTACCAAGATAGATCCCTCAAGTGAGACAAAATGAACAACTCTGCCTTACAGCAAGTACAAGATACATCATGGTTTAAAAAAGGTTTCAAACTGAAAAATAGGTCTACTGCAACATCTAATAATTCTCCAAATGTTATCTACTCTGCCTGGCTTAGATACCTCCCTTAAAAACACTAGAAGAGGAGCAATGCTTTGATAAAATATTTAAAGAACTAGATCCTCATCCAAAGATTATTGGCAAAGAGGCTTCTTTTGATTTTCAGAACCTGAGAACCTGATTTCAGCTTTTGATTTCTATTGGGACAGCCCTGTTGTTTCAGCGGAGTCTGTCTGGCTTTCCAGTGACATCACACCTGGTTTGAAATCATAAGGGAAAGCTGTTCGCCCGTTTTTCAGTCACAGTAGGGTCTATCCAGAAGTCTATGAATATATAGATTTATGGTCTTTCTGAAAGTAGTTCTAATTATGTTAGCAATTGATATCAACCCCTGTGGGCGTTCGGTAGTCAAGAAATCTTTTATGTTATTTCATTCAATTAAAGTTGATATTAAAGGTATACTAAACAATTCTTAGTAAGCAGTGGGAAGTGCCGCCTTGTGGACATTTCTTCTTTTACTTTCTCTCTTTTTTGTTTGGTTTTTTTTGTTTGTGGGGTTTATTTGGTTAGTTGGGTTGGGTTGGGTTTTTGGGGTAGTGTTTTTGTAGCAGCACGGTTGAAAAAACATTGCAAGGAAGTGCACAGTAGAGTGAAATATTTTGTCAGAGAGCACAGTACAAGACTTAAACCTTCTGGTTTTTTGGTGTGTTTTGTTGGGCTTTTTTTGTGGTTTTTTTTTTTTAATATTAGGAATAACTATTGCAGCTTGATACATTGTTTGGCTTATGTGTGATGGATTTTCCATACATGTGTGGTAAGAAAGGAACAAATTCCTTCTCAGACTGGGTATGTAATTTTTTTTCATAAGTAGCATAGCCTGCTAGTTTTGGGTCATCACATGATACTATCTGTTTTTACTCTATTGGCTGCATAGTTTTCTCTTTAGAAGCTGGGAAATTTGCTTATAGCCCTTAACTGTATCCCTAACACCTCATCCTACATTGTTTTAAGTGAAGTCAGCAACTGGCTGCCTTCAATTCTTCACTAAGTATAGAAAAATTAACCCATTCCTTACTCTCTTACAAGAACTTTTCCTACAGATCTTTCAAATTTTTAAGGGTCAAGCCCATTAAAAAATGAATTATTTACTATGTAGCAGTGACAAAGTTGATTTCTGCAGATGAATTACTTCTAAATTAATATTACTTATACTCTGTCAAAAAGTTTCCTTCTATTTATTCATCCTCTCTTCAGATTTTTGAGTTTATATGCCCTTTTGTGCTGATTTATGTTTCCAGATGTGCTGTCTTTTTATATACAAGAAGTAATTTAGATGTGACAGTAAAGACAGAGAATTTCTTTATAACAAACACTGTAGATACTACTAATTAATACTTTTAATAATCTGTTTCTCCCTGCTTAAACCACATAATACCAGGATTTACCACTGATTCTCTGGAATTTTATATCAGTAGTGACCGGGAAGTCTATTTACTATGCAAATAAAAATAAGTAGTACAAATAGTGTTAAGGTTAGGGAAAATATTTGACTAGAAGATAGTAGATGTGAAAAGTACATGTCTGAATAGCAAGCAATTAGAATGGGTTGACACAAACCGTTATAGCTCCATGGAAGTTAATAAACCTATACCAATTTATATGAATCAATAGTAAAAATAATGAAGTTAAGAATAAAAAGGGGGAACTACGGATGGGACTTGGAACGCGCAATGATGAAGTTGCAGGAAAAGCACACAGCAGAGATGACAGCAGTGCTTCAGCCACTGGAATATTTTTTTCTTTGGTTCTGTATGTCAGGTAGTTGGCTCATAAATGTTTTTTTATACGTGGAAGAATGTGGACTAGGTAAGAATGTAGTTGAGTTTGTCTCTAGCTTAAAAAATACACTTAAATGGTCCAGCCGCTGGATGTCTCTCTTGTTCTGCTTACATGAATGGGGACTGGCCTTTCAGAGTGAAAAACCTGCATCTGGGGAAGATAAATGGGTCAGTATGGAAAGCCAGCTGCCCAGTGCTGCCCAGCTGACTGAAACGATATGACACCAGTCCAACTGTCAACACGATAGACTATAAGTATGAGATGTAAGCAAGATTAACAATTGAGAAATGCATTCTTCTTCCATTACAAAAGCACTTCTTACCAGCGCCATTCTTCTCAGTTGTGCTCTGCACATCTGTATTAAATAACCTGCTGCCAATAATTGAATATTATTTGAGAAAATAAGTTACAAATCAGTAGTGCCTTTCTCGATAATTACAGTGTGTAAGCAAATACGATATTAGGCTGGATAGTGGAAATGCACCAGGTGAATTTTCTTTTTCCCTGCCAGGGGTTTCTGGCTCAGGTCAGTTGCAGTTGGTAATAACTTAAGCTAGACAAGAACCCGATTTCCCTTTTCTAGAAGAGTCTGCACCTTCTATTTATTTCTCTGCTCTCAAACAGAATTGAGAGACACACGCATTTAGAACTTCCCAGGAAATCCTGTTCTGGAAAAGTAAACATTAGGAGAGACCTGTGTGAGCTGAGGGCACAGAACCAGGTACTTTGTTTTGCTCAGCTGCATTGCTTAAGCAATGGAAATCTTTCTGCAAGCAAATTATCAGCTCTTGTTTGTTTGAGGCATCAAAAATAAATGAATGCAGGAGAATGCTTAAGAAATCCTTTTGTGGTTAAGAACTTTGAGGTCTCTGACTTGTGTAGAGTTTTGTACTGCTTTGTAGCACACATTTCAGTGATGTGAAATACAGGGGAGAACAGAGTGAAGCCTCAGGCACTGATTTCAGAACCTGTGAAGGTGCGTGCTGAGAGTTTAGGGTTTCAGCAGTTTAGCTAGGATAATAGGGTTAGGAAGGCACGTAATAGAGATCTTTAAGTTTCATGGTAATGTGATGACTAGGTAATTTTTTCCATTCTTCAATTCTCCACGCTATTTTCAGGAAGAGTTTCATGTGTATATTGTGAGATAGTATGTTTCCTTATATTCATCCTATTTATTTGTTTAATTCTTTAAGTTAAAAACCAACTTAGATTACAAATTCTGAATGCTAGTAGTCTGCTATCTTTCAGAATTTTGCGGGATTTTTTTTTTCTGTATCTCTCAGTATATACGAAAGAAGTTACGTAACTTTCACTGTAATGGTGGGCCAATATTTGAGCTCATTTAGTTTATTTCTGTCCAGAATGTTAATGTGAAGTGATACATTTTTGTGTACATTCTTCATAATCAGAGTGGGATTAAACTGAGGTCCTGTTTCCCTGAATGTAGCAGGAAAAGAAGACAATAGGAAACAGCTTCTTTGGCAGTAACTCAAGTCTCTTTCCAATCAGTGCTGCACTCAGAAAACTCTTGCTCCCTGTTTTTCTCCCTTGATGGGGATTCAGGATCATTCTACAAAGTATTTCACTGTTTTAAGGGTTTTTTTGCCTGCATCTGTAACATTTCTGACTAGGTCACTTAGACCATTTTGCAAAATTTAGGTATACCTTTGTGTTCGCATCCACATGGCTCAGATCTTTTTTTTTGCCTGGCTTGTGACTGGTGCTTGGGAGGTTATCTGTTTGTCTGCATCTTCTGTTTGCCCACAGTTACATTTTAGAACCATTTTCCTCTCTAGGACTGCAAACTGGTTTCATTCTGCTCATGTTTCCTGTCGGTTTTCTCTGTAGCCATTAAGGAAAACAGGCAGGGAAAGTATGCCTCCCGCTTCTTTGTAAAGGGTGGGGGTTTGAGCCAACCTATTAATGTGTTTTGAAATGTGCTGTTACCAATTCTTTTGAGCTTCACTTCTTTTTAAAGGACCTGAATGGCATTTGGTTGTCCAAGAAGTTTTGCTCTCTCTTATCTTGGACAGTGAAATTTAAAGAACATCAGAAGTGTTGCCTAACAGTCTAAACTAAGCCTTAAACAAGGGGATGTGCTTATTGCCATGTTTTTGAAGTCCAGGGCAAACAAACCTGCATTTTGCTATACTGAATATTTTAAGGCCTCTACTCCTTCTGGATTTTAGCTTTTCCAGGTTAGTATTGGGAAAGATCTTTGCCTAATCCTGATTATAAAAACAATAATGAGAAGTGGTTATTTAGTGCAAGAGCCAGATTGTATGGTTGTTATCTTTGACTAGCAGTGAAACCCCTGGAGAGTTATTTAATTTTGTAAATTAGCATGCAGTTAGAAAAGGAGTTTCACTTTTAGTATTTTAGGGGATATTTGGATTTTTTTTTACCAGCAAAATCAAGAATAAGCATCATCACAAAGTACGGTTTCTTTATAAGCTTTCAGCTAGATTTAGTGATTGCTTCAAAGTTCATTATTAATTATCCTATATTGTGCCTTGCAACAATATTTGTCCCAGTGTTGTCAGAGCTCCCTGTAGTGTGGAACTATTAAAACTCTGCAAAAGGACACATGGAGGGAAAAAGGGATAATAATGTACGCAGATGAGTGCAGTACAGAGCTCTGAAGATCCAGTGTATTTTTAGTCAAAAGCAAATGGCTGTCTAATTCAGGAATTATGGAAGAAGAGTGGATCTGTAATTATGTTCATAATTAGAGAGGTCCTTTTTTGGCGTTTAATCCAAATAATGTAAAATGTTGGTTTCTGAGCACCATAGAAAACATCAAAGCCGATAATGTAGGAGGTTGTTGTGGTCCAGGGAAAGGAGGGGGGACTGAATTCTATAGCAGTGAAAATCAGCATTGCTCAGTTGGAGCTCTTTATTGTTATTGATGTACACTAGTTGAAAATTGGTTTATGACTTCAAGTTGCATAGAAACAAAGTAAACCAAAGGAACTGTTATGAAAGCATCCATCTAGGAAAACATTGGGGGAAGAAAAATACAGTGAAAACAGCACTCGTTCTAAATTAAATTTCTCTTAAATTTAATAAAGTTTCCTAGTGGGGAGTTCCTGGAAAATGTGGACTGAAATGTGAAGCAAACTTTGATTGCTCTTTTAGCTGCCTTGACAGTGTATTTACAAGAACTAAATTTCTTTTTTTTTTTCCCCTTTATTTCTAAAGAAGCTTTCTAGAGAAAAATACCCATGCCTCATAACCTCCTTAAGAAACATTTGCTATGATTGTTTCCAAAGGAACAGCTTAATAGTTCCATAAATATCAAAGTTAATAGGCCTCTAAAAAGAAGGAAAATTGCCTGTAGGTGATTTCTACTTCTGCAGAAATAGTTTGTCTAAACTTTCTCTCAAGGCCTGTTACCTATTACTGCATACTTTGCTGTCCTGTTTTTAGCTGGTTTAAATCAACATGGGTAGAGCAATACTTAAATAAAATGTACTTGAGGGTAAAACACGGTCTAACAAATAATATAAAAAATAAACAATATTAAGCATAGCTTGTGACTATAAGGAGATCAGAAACAGTCTAATGGTGACACACTTTTTTTTGAAAATGCAAGAGCTGTGCCATATCACCATAAAGCCATACTTACAGCTTTGAAGGAAAGATAAAATCTTTTTAAAAGTGTCTTCCAGAGAAGAGTCTGAGAAAAAAATTGGGGTTTTTTTCTTGTATTGAGTTGCTGTTTGGTAGGAAGCAGGAGCTGCTTCTCTCTCTCTTTTTTTTTTTTTTTTTTTTTTAACAGCCCTTTCCCCCTTGATTTTAATTTTAATGATGTTAAGGCACCTAAAATTCTTGATAAGCAGCTTTTACTACTAGATATAAAATCATTATTTTCTGTGTAAACTTGGTAATGTGTGTAAGTCTCATAATGATCATACTTAGAAATCAAGAGCTCTTGCCTCCCCTTAGAGGTGCAGGAAAACCCAGCTGCTGGCAAATTAATTTATATTGTGCTTTACTGACCTTCCATGTAATATTGTGTTGTACTGGGGGTACTTATCATTATTAGACAGCTCACAGAATCATGCTTATGAAAAGACATGGGAAGTATGAGAAGAGATTGCTAGAAAATTGGGTCTTCCTGTTAGGGTTTCATAACAGGCTTTGAGCCCTGGTGGACTTGCAGCTGCTGGAGCCTTAAACCAGTCTAAATGCAGTAGAGCTGATTTTACAGAAGGCAGCAGGAGACTGAAACAAGGCTGAGCAGTGCTGGTTTGTGACAAGGGAACGATCTGAAGGCTGCTGGTACGCTCCCCATTGTGGCTGAGCTGGTTCCATCCAGGAAGGTGAACTGTGATATTGTGTGGGATTATCTGCATCCCCATCGGGGTGCCCATTATATGGAAACTAAGAGGCCCTTGCCCTACTCTTCTTTATTGTTTCTGGTTTTGCTAATTTCATATTATGTGTAGACAGCTGTTTATTATGTTAGATATTTGTATTTCACATTCCTCAAGTCTCCTAAATTCTTTGTCAGTGGGGAAGAAACATTCATGAAGTTTATCCACTGGCAAGTTTTAGAAGTCTAAAGTTTTACGTAGGAGCTTTTATCAAAATCTTTTTTTTTTTGAAAGCTAATTCTAGAAGTGTATTGTTACTAGTGACACCGCTGTCAGACTGGGTCCCTCTGGAAAGTGTATGCCTCCTTAGAAAAGATGATTAAATCTGGTAGTCTTGATTTAAGAGTGAGCTGTTAATCCCTCAGCTGCTGTTTTTTTAACAAATCCATCCCTGATGCTCCATTGCAGGTTGTAGTGTACAATAAGGAAAAACATTTTTTCTCCTTCAGGCAACAAGTAAGCCTCTCCCCTTTCCCTCTGTTCAACTGCAGTTGAACAAAAAGCATCGTAGAAACACAGAGGTAGAAACAGAATTCAACTTGTATTTCTTATAATCACTAGGTACCATATAAAATAAAACTTAATCCACAACACTTTTGTCTTTAAAATGTGTGTATCTTCTTTCCCGACTATCCTATTCTGAAAGAATGAGGCAGGAATGAACCATGCAGTTAGGCTGGCTCTGGTCTTCTCTTGCTCTGCTGTGGCTGTAGCATCAAAATTTCTATTACCTCTCTCTCGCTTGATCTTGGGGGTCCTTCTCTACTCTTACTCGCCTTCTTCCACTGATCACTCCGTCCTCCTTGTGCCACTCTTCCCTTTTCTTGATTCTTCAACAGCGTTTCAGTTTGCTCCACATTGGCAGGCCTGGACCTAGTGTATATTTTGTTCTGTCTGATGGGGGAAGTTGAAATTTAGCATCCCTTGGATTTCTCCGGGTGTTGTGTAATTGAATTGTCCAGAGTGTTAATCATCATTTGATTATTCTGACATTCTTGATGAAAAAGTAAGTACATTAAAATCATAATGTAATTACCGAATTTGCTTATAGCATGAATGTATTTCTTCTCAGTGACACTGAAATTATTTACTACTCCAAATATTTGTATATTTTTTTGACAGATATGCAGTGGGCTATGAGTAATTTTAAGGTGGCACAGTTTACTCCATGCAGCTTAAAAGGAAGGATTCCCCCCCCCCCCCCTTTTGACCCATCACATTTTATTATTAATGGACATATTTGAATTGTCAGCTTTCCCAAAGCCTTGGTGTATGGGCTGGAATGATCAGATTAATTGTTTAAGCATGTCGTTGCTAACTAGGAGTACCGAACACACCCTTGTTCTTGCTTTATCTTTTCTGTAGCAGTTCTTCTGTTTGTTTCATTGTTTATTTTTTTATTCATCCTGTTAGTTGAAACATAAGAATTTCAAGCCAAAATTCCATACCCTGTAATGTGGGCATGCAGGCTTCCAGGAACTGTGTGGGCTAGGAAGAGACTTTTGACATTGGAGGCAGGATGCTAAGGCAGCTCAGCTGGCAGGTTAATGATGATTGTCATGAATATTACATGATAGAACCAAACCAAAACTCCCAGAGAGACACTTATGCACAAATCTTACATAGCAACACAACCAGCTCAGACAGCTGGTTCTCTCTAGGCTTTCTTGAAAGAAGACAGTGCTGAGGCATATTAGGATGAGTGTTATAAACCGGAAAGCCAATTTGTGATGCACTGTTTGAAAGTTAGAGGTCTTAATGATTTATAGCTTGAAGCAGAAATGCGTTTTCTGAAGTAGATAAATAACAGGTAAATTACATCTGTGCTCCTCACTTGTATTGTTTCAGAATATTCTTGAGCTTTGTGCTTGCTAAAAATGTGTACAAGGGGTGAGCCTTACTGTTACAGCTCATACCAGCTCTCTGGTGTGCAGCTATAGTCCCACTTCTTCCTCTGAAGTTCCTCTAATCCCTTCTTTGCTTTTTTTTCCTCTCTCAAAAGGCCACATTGCAGGGCACGAAATAATAAACTGCAGTTGGGTTTGTTTCTTTTTTGTGATTTGGCCCCAGACAGGATAAGAACTTGCTGTTTGCAGAGCTGCTCCTTCAGCTCCAGTTGTGCAAAGCTAGCTCCTGCTACATGGGAAAATTGCTCCAGCACATGCAAAAAAATTAAAATTCAGGAAGCTTGGACATAACTTTTTGAAGTAACGCCAACATAGATCTGGGATGATTTCCTTAAAGCACTGCAGTCATGCTCAGTTTCTAAAAGGATATCTAAATGTGAGACATGCTGTATGGCCTAGAGAGTAATTTTTGTTACGCTTCATAAATTGGGGTCAGATTCTGGCACATAACTTCCTTGACTTTTCTGGTTATGTACATTTATACTGACTTAATATGTGGTTCGGTGACTTTCAGACACCGAAAGGAATGAGCTGAAATAACAGAGTAGGTTTTCTCAGATAACTGCATGTAGGCATGATCCATTTTGTGGTGTTATTCTGAGTATAAAAAGATAAAGTAAATTAAACTATTTTTAGGTGCTATGAGTCAGTCTAAATGAGTTGGTGGAAAAATATAAATGAAAGGACGGTCCAGTCAGAGGAAGTTATGGAGAGTAATGCTTTTATATAAACATTCTGCAGAATTCATTTGCCTTTCCAAACCCTGTCTGTAAATCAAGAAGTGCTTTCCAGTGGCTCATGGTGTCATATGGCGCTAGCTGTCTTTGTTTTCAGTTCAATTGCATTAAAAACAGAATATATGTTTTTTAAAGTAGAATTTGAAAAGTATTCATCTAAATAATTGATGTGGTTATTCCAGTGATATTACATGACTATGAATAGTGTGCACAATCAGAAATAGGAAGTGGCCAGCAGGTTCCCAGCTGTGAAGAAAACAGTTCAGTGAGATGATTTTTCAGCTAGTATCAGGACAACCCCTGATTTATTTCTGTTGTTAAATCAAACAGCCTAGCGGAATGTGCATAATTTTTTTAAGGGTAACATAAACCAGATACGTTTAAAAGACTTAGTTTGACCAGCTTGTATTTGTGGTTTTCACAGTACCATGAGGAATTTACATGCATACTCGCTGACAGGGCTTGCAGTAAGTTGAGCTACAGTATTGTGGAATAGTAGTTTGTAACTATTTCCCTATGTATTTAAGTTTCCCATAAATATATATTACTCTGTGAAGCAAGTACAGCTAACAGAATTATTCAGATAAAGTCTTGCTTAAGATTTTACTCTTTTTCAAGCTGAAAAGCTCCTTTAGGTGCTTAGGGAAGTTCAGGTTAATGTGTCTGCAAAGGCTACAACAGTTGTTCTGGGATTAGAGGGTCATTTCTTCCTTACTTGGAATAGCTGTTTTCTCAGAAACTAGCTAAGCGTAGTGGATGAAAAGTTTACCTCGAGCTTCCAGCAGCCCCCTCATTCTGCACATTTTGAATGTATCATTACAACTCGTGACGTTGTTGGGAAACACCTTTTATACAATGTCTTCAAGTGGCTGAGCCAGAAATACTGTTGGGGTCATCATGGTTTCTACCAGTATTTCAAAAAATAAATGACCAATGGACATATAGGCAAATTCCAAGCGATGGCAGGCTTGGATGGACATGGGTAAGATATGGGCACTTCAGCTGAAAGATGAAACACCACAAAGCGATACCTCTTTGGAGCAAGGAAAAGCTAGAGCTTCAGAAGGTAGCATTCTTGGTATTACAGCCATCTTAGGGTCCCACCAGGGCAGTGAACATTACTGTCTTCAAATGGCTTAAAGTCCCAATAGGGATGAAAGACAAAGGGAATTCAAAGGAAGCATCGGCTCATTTAACAGCCAGGAAACTTAGCATTAAGGACTGCAAAGTTGTAGTGGAGCTGAGAATTGCACCTTCGTTTCTGTGTCCCTGGTCAGCTCTTCAGCAGCAAAACTCCAACCCTCTTTCTTAAACTAGAATGGGCATCGTTTAAAGACAAAATGAGAAAAATTGCTAAGTTAGGGACTGAAGAGCAGCAGCGTGATTTTCTATGAATCCAGGCACCTGCAAGGTATCAAAGCCAAAGGCATCAGTATTTTTGGGAAGTGAGACTGAAGGTGTCAAGAAAGGAGCCAGCAGTCACAAACTGTTTAGTTCATGCTGATTTTCCCAGAACTGTAGCCAAGGAGGATGTCACACTTTTCTGTTCTCAAGTTCAACCTTATCTCTGAGTGCATCTGCAAGTTTCATCTCTTTGGAAACCATGCTCTCCCGTAAGTTATTTATAATCTCCTGCTGCTTCTCGTAAGTAGTATTTCGCTCACCTTCCTTCTCTCTGCCTTGGGTGGTTATATTCCACTGCTAGGCTGCTGCTTTGCACATAATCCTTTCAGCAGCCTGTTTTCTTCCAGCTCCAAGACATCCTAAACTCAGAGGAGATCATTCAGAGAAATGGGAAGGAAGTATTTACTCTTGGCAGCAGCAGTTTAGGACATATGTAATATTTAATGTGTAGAATCATAGAGGCTCAGCACATACTCAAACTTCCCTACTAAGCGTAGTGTTCTTAAGATCCTTTCAGCTTTACTAAAATTGATAGGTTGGTCTTTTGCATGTTAATACTGAGAGCTTTTCAGATATCCCTACAAGCTGCCATCATCATTTCATTTCTGTCTACCATTTTTGTTGTGTCAGATCAAAACTGCAGGGCATTATCTCTGCCCTGTACGTGGAATAGAAAATGTTTTGGAAAGACTGTAGGACTGTTGCCTTTGTCTAAATTGCTAGACCTGTCTGCGGTGTATCTCAGACACACATGTATGTTTGTCTTTCTGTAACATGAAAATACATCACAAATGCCTTGAAATTCCTACTGTCAAAAAGTATTGCATAACTATTTTAAAATACAGAGCATGCTTAAACAATAAATAAGGAAAAAACAGTGATATTCTTGAGATACTTTGACGCATAATGTAGGACACAGACATGTTACCTAAGAATTTAAACATGTCATCCTTTCAGTTAACACTTTTGCCCTAAGTATACTTAGATCTAATGCACAGCTGCACAGTTCTGCAGTTCAGAAGGAACACTTTGCTTTTTGTGGAGCATGATTTATTCTTTTTAATGAGCTTTTACCTTGCTCAAACATAAAAATTAATAAAGGGTTAAAGGTAACGAATAAATTTGAGTTACCTGGGCTTCATCTGAGATCATTATCAAAACAGCACTGCAATGTAAAAGAAATGGTATGTAGCCGCAGCCTCCAACAAGAAGAGTAGCCTCCTAGGATACTCTTGATTTGCCACAGCTATTTTGAACCAGTTATCGGTTTAATCTGTAAAGTTATCCTGCAGGCAGTTAATTGCTTGGTAACGAAGCTCTGCATATACAACACAGCTGGTGTTAGTACCTCTGCAAAGGAGCACAGAACAAGGCACAGGGAATTTTCACTTCCATTATCATCTATCTGCCCAAACTGGCTGGAACAACTGCTACCTGTAAGTTTTGGGTTTTTTTCTTCTTTCAAAGATTCTGTCATCTACAGAAGAAGGGTGCAAGGCTTTGAGTTCAGCTCTGCATTCAAACGTTCCTACAACTTTAGGCCTCTTTGGATTCAGTTCATGCATTTGATTCTTTGTAATCGGTCTAAATCTCTAATCTCTAAAGCCCAAGCAGACATGCCAAGAAGTGGACTCAGATTTTCACAATGCAAGGGTTAGATCCAAGCCTCTGCTCTATCTGCTGCTTTTGCACAATATGAGACAGCTTTCAGCAAAATCTGGAAGGTAAAACAATAGACATTGGGACATTGATTCTTTTCCTTTTTCAGAGAGGTTTCTTTAAGTTGAGGAAGATTATGTCATGTTTTCATTTTTCTCGGATGGCTTATCTCCAAGATGGCTTGCACCCAGATTCTTCTAAACATTTCAGTTCTCAGAAGGATAATGGCTCATGTCAGAAGGATAAAGGCTCATGTCAAAAAGTACTGCAGAATACTGTAATCTGAACATTCATTCACAGTGCAGAATTTCTGATGGCAACAACTACAAATAACCTATGGAAACAGTAATAGGAATTGTTTATTCAAGAATACTTCCTGTGGCTCTGGAGTTCATCCAGGTGCACAAGCTTTGTTTTTCACAGAATGTTAACCTCTGTTCCTGTTACTTTGGATTTCTTGTCAACAGATAACCCAAGCCAAGAAGATCTAAGCGTAAGTTTTGTAAACAAGTAAATTAGGACTCACACCTCTACTGAACGGGAAGAAAAAACCTGAAAAAGAAGGCATCATGTAAAGACCAACAGATGGGTAAGGGTACAAGTTTACATTGCTCATTGACCATATCTGTCAGAAGCAAAAATAGGAAGCACTGTCTGTTATCAGACCTGCATGCACTGCTCTGCCAAATTACCTTACCAGTATGAGTTGTCCCAATAGCACACTAAGATACATTCTCGTTTCTCATCTGTTCTGTTTTGAGGATTAGGAGTTTTTTTGGTCATGCCAAAATCAAAATCATGCCTATGCTATTAGAGTACTCCTGGCAGTGATGTGCACCTATCACACACATAGTTCTTTGGGACTCTGATTGAATAGAGAGAAAAAAGACCCCACCTTTTGATACAGCACTGATTTTTCTGTCAAAGCAGTCAAGACACATTCTATGTTATCACTATCTGAATCAGCATTTGCAGATAGGGCTCTGAGTGAAGTAATTATTACAAATCTGGAAGTTAAGCGGTTTTTTGTTTTAATCAAAGCATTCACAGACAAGATGGATTTTCTTTGAAAACAGCCATTCTGTACACCATGTAAACAGCTTTCATGTATAGGCTCATGTGTGTTTTACTTTATCTGAATATTGTTTATGGTGCATTTGTCATGAAGTTGCATGGCTTGTGTATTGTTTCCTGTATAGACAGAAAAGCATTAAGCAAAAGCATAAATGGATAATGGATAACAAAGTGTATGATTTTCATCACTTACGTCAGTTTTGGGATTTCAGGATACCACTGAGAATATCCGGTGTTCATCTGAAAATACCCAAATACTAATCAGAGCTACTTAACACATCTCACTGATGTGCAGCTGAATCTACTGAATGGCAGCTTTTTCCACTCACAAAAAGCAGTCAGAAGTGGGGTTTTTTTTACTTTTTTTTTCCTGTCGTTTTAACCAGATCAGCTGAAAAATTAGTGTTGGACTTTTCATATCTCTTCCATTTTCTCTTGAGCAGATGCAAATTACATTGAACATGTTTCAGATAAGTATATTTAGCTATAGAAGAGACAGAATATATTTGTAAAAGTCAGCTAAACCATTTTTTTTCTTGCTTTCCTGCACCATCAATTGAGTTTTACATGTTCTTTGGAGTCTTGCAAGGGAAAACTGCAGCAATTAAATGCCTTTCCAAACTATCATTTGTTGAATATATAGCCCAATTGTGGTTTTGAAACAAAAGTTAAAGTGATTTACAAACTGTGTTAAGACTTCTCCCATTCCAGAACACTGCACCTAAATTGATAAGCATCCTCTTTCAATTTTTACGGAAATGTGAAAGTCTGGCAAGTGTGACAAGTGCAGTCTGAAACATGATCCTACACAGACTCCTGTTATGAATTCACAGCAGGTATCATCAGACCACCAAAAGTACTAGCCTAGACTGCAGTTCTCAAAGAGGCACGACGCCTTTTCTGCATAAGAAAACTAATACAGAAACTTAAATCAACAAAACACTTGTATTTTGGCAAAAGGCCACAATAAGAATGGTGTCCATATACACACTGCAGTTAGGAAAGAAATATCCTCATTTTAAGTCTAATCCTAAATTCTTGGAAAAATCTCAGCCACTCAGTCTGCAGGATTCACAGTCCCTGCATTCTGACAGGTGGTCTTGTTTAGGTTAGGATGCAATAGGTAGTAACTGTGACTAACAGCTGCTAACACACCTTATACGTTCTTAGTAGGATTTCGCTTAACTACGTCTCTACAACTGTAAAAATAAAGATAATATTTTGATTGGCATTTCATAAGTCCTTTATTGAATTTTGGAGGTTTGTATTATTAGTCCTATTGATCCCATTCTTAATCAGAGAAGTCCTTCTTAAAGTATGGAAGACAGACTCTATCCTGTCACAAAATTTAGTTACACGTATTAGTATCAAAGTCAGTGACTACTGAAAAGTGCCAGGTGGGAAACACCAACTTGGGTTATGCATCTTCTAAGCGATGAGCCCACCTGATAATTCTTAACATTTGAAGAGAAAACTATTATTAAATACCAAAGTAAAGTAATTCTTGCTGCAGCAATTCACTAAAACCTCAGACCTTGCAAACACCCATGTTAAGTTAGAAAGATACAGATTAAAAGCAGCACAGCAAAAATAATAACATTCGCAATGTTATCTGGAAGCAGCAAGTAAATTGAAAAGAAATTCTTCACTCTCCAAAGGAGGTACGGAGTAGTAGGAAGGCTACAATAGGGCTTTACACAGCTTGCTTGGTTTTGGTGCAATTTATAGATAGTGAGGGCACCTGTTTTACTGGAATAATACAGAGGTCAGGGAAATGCAGCTGACTGGAAAAACAAGGATAGCATACAATTTGCTTGTTTGGAGTGCAATGTATAGATAGTGGGGACACCTGTCTGGAATAGTACAGAGGTCAGGGAAATGCAACTTACTGAACAAAGCCACCATAGCAGACAGTTTGCTTTTAAGCAAAATAAATTTCAGGCTGTTGGCAAGTAACAGCCTTAGACATAAAATAGTGTCATTAAATTAACACTAAAAGAAATACTGTGGTACTCTCAATTTTTAAAAAGTAGTCAGTGAAAACTTTTTAAGAATGATATGCCCACGTGAAGTCTTATTATCGTAACACTGTTCTATTGAGTGAGAACCTCAACTGAAATAGCCTAGAAAGAGATTAAATGTGAGTCCTTCAGTTCCCAAACTGAAATAAAAACAAAAAGGAAATGTTTGGGATTCTAAAATGCACTCAGTTGTGATAAACTTGTCTTTCATAACAGAAAGGAAGCACTGGAGCATGCCTCTTCTGTTCACAGGCACAAGTGAGGGCAGGTTGGATTTACAAGGCTCACACTGCAAGAGTGGGGTTTCTATCACCATTTCCTGTTGCAACAGGAGGGCTTCTTCACTGAAACTAACCTGAAATTTAGTACAGAGAAACAGTTACCTGCTTTGAGATCAGCAAAGGTGACCTTCATAGTGCAAACAGGAAAACCAGGGAGAGAATAGTAACACTAAACTACTCAGCAGTGATGAGTTACAATCCAGCTACAAGGTTTTGGAAATGCAGCTGCAGATGCTGATCCCAGATGAAGCCAAGACTATTACAATAATCACAGTAGCACAGCTACTGAAGTTGCCCTGTAAGGAAGCATGCAAGGAAGGGGAGAGAAGGGGAAAAAACAGTAGGCATTGGAAAAGTAGTTGTGAAATGTTGGCAAAAGAACAACCACTGTTACCACCCAACCCACATGCATTCCCATAAAGATGGCAGGTAGGCAGATTACCATACCCCTGGGCAGGCAGCTTCAAGCAGACAACTCCTAGCTGCTGTTGGTATCTAATCAACAGGTCAGCAGTAATAATAAAACCCAAAAAATAATTCTCTGAAGCAATATTATTTTCTTAGATGCTAAATTTTTTATTCCACCCCATAGCATCATTCAGCAGGGGGGTGGGGCATGGAGTCCCTCCTGCAAATTAAGAGGTCTAATCGCAAGACACAGAACAAGTTTAGAATAAAACCTGTAACATTGTGAAAGAAAGGATAAATAAATAGAAGCAGGTTTTCCAGGTATTCAACTGACAGGCAGCTGTCTCCTGACAAGCATAAAGTGGAGATTCAGCTAATAAAAAAAAAAAATAAATAATCTCTTTCCTTCAAACAAAGTGGCCAAAATGCTGAAGAAACAGGACAAAATACAGATTTGTACTTTTATTGTATCTGTATTATTAATACAGAACTGGGAGCAGCTGCTCAGTTTCTACGCATTAATTCAATCTGTCACAGTGGCAGATAAATCCACATACGTTACAATTTACATCGTACTTAAGGCAGTGGAAGTCTGTGGTTAGCAGCAGTTTGTATAGCACATGCCTTTACGGTCCTCTTGTTGCTGAAAGACTGCCAGAGAAACCCAGTAAAGGGGGTCTGCTTTCACCCTACTGGACCTGCAGTTTTACATTAGGTTAAAAAAATTGGAACATATTAATGCACGCTTCATTGCAACAGCAATGGTGAAGCCAGAGTAAAAACAAAGAAAAACTACAGAAATTAAAAATGAGAGCTAAAATTGTCAATATACAGATGCTAACTATCTACAGGATACTAAAGTACTATAATAAACTTGTGATGTAAGAGCATGTAGTAAACCGAGTTATCTTTTCCTCTTTTTGTCAGAGAAAAAGTGGGGGAAGCTAGAAGGAAATCATCATAATCTAATACAGATGACATCTTTGATAGTTATTAAAAAAAATTTCAAGTGTCGTTGACTCAAAACTACCATAATAGCCTTACTTAAAATGTCACAGTAGTTCTCATGGGGGAAAAAAGATTTTTCTTGGTTTACAGCTGTAGGCTTTGCATAAATATTCCACAGTAACTGCATTTTAAGACTTTGAGTGGTTTTATATCCAGTATTCTCAAACCTATCAAATATTAAATTCCATACATTTTAAAAAATGTAAGCCTCCATTATACCTGTTTGTACATGTGATACCTACGCTCACTTGAAGCACAGAAAATTGATGTTGCCTCGTCCAGGTAATGCATTCACACTTTTCTAAGGAGTGGGAAACAACTTGGGATTTACAAAAAGACCAGTCATGTTTCAACTATTAAAAACTTGCTTTTCTAAGGAAGGTAATTTTACATTACACACCTGTAAATTGAGAAATCCAGGCAGAAAGAACTTTCATGTGAAAAAATGCCCATAATTCAAGCCAACAGCTCAAGTGTATGATGCTAATACAGATCTGTTTCCGCTAAGCTATCTGTGTTCAACACACATGTATTTTCCAAACAGAAAACTGACTCATGATAGCTAATCGTCGTCACGAACTCCAGAAAACAGGCAATCAAATCAAAATCTAACGTTTTATTGTGCCTCTCCCCGGGCATTTTCTAGGTACAAAAATGTTCCTCAAAACTCATCTTTAATGTTGAAATGTGGCTGATCTTCAGGTTTAAAGTCTAGATTGGGGCTGCCATCCTCATTGAGAATTCGTCGAGAAGTATAGCCAACAATTGGATATTTGGCCTTATAAACATTATTGAAGATATCATCCAGGGACTTCAGTTCCTCTTCTGTGAGTCCTGTCTAAATGATATATGGAAATGAAAGTCCTGTCTCAAAGAAATAAAAATACAGATATTTACATGCATTTTTCTTTTTTATTACTATAAACCTCAGGGTCAGCTTTTGGGTTTACTCAGCACAGCGTGATTAAAAAATTGATAGTATAACCTGTAATTTTATTATTTTCATTCAAATTCAGCCTTGTTAGAACTTTAATTTACTCAGGTCAAACAAATCATTAATCTCCCTTCATTTTCCCTGCATAAGTAAATCGCACCTCCTACAAGCAACAGCCCACTGCCAGAGTTAGCATCCACTGCCACGTCAGTGACGTAGGATACACTAAATCAAGTGACAAAAAGTGATGTACTCTCTTTGGAATCATCTTTTTAAACACCAGGTCATTTCCCCTTTACATGCTTACATAAGCTGTATTGATTCCATAAATCAAAAGTTTCCTCTTTAAGGCTGTCAGCACTGCATCTTTCATGAGCAGTAAATGCATATCCATTTTGTGTATTTAAAGACTATTAATGCATTTTTGTTTTAAAGATATGGATCAAATTAATACAAGTAATACAATCATTCACCATCTTGCAAAAGAATAAAACTTTGCAAAACAGTGTTAAACTAATAGTTCATTTTCTTACTATGTCATGTGTAAGATCTGCCGGATCCAGAGACATCTTTGCAACTCCTCTTGTTGAGTCTTTTCCAACCAAAGCATTGTATGGGGCTCCTCTTCCATAAAATTCTGTCAGATTTTTTTTTTTAAAAAAAAAGAAATCCAGTGATGATCTGGCAATGTACAGGGTATGTTCAGCTTCTACTTTTCACCAGCCTGTTAACACTTGTCAGTGAACTGAAAGCAGTAACTCAAGTCTTAAGACTCTTCTTTGCAAAACGGACTTCTGATTTGCTACTTTTTGATAATATATCCCAGTCCTTTTAAAAAAACAAAACCAAGGGTGGGGATATACAACACAACTGTTGAGTTCCTATACTGCAGTCTTAAAATTTACCTATTATTTAGGGAGCTATGCTTTACATTCTCCTGAGAGGCTTGTAGGCTCCAGAATTTGCAGCGGCAAGCCTTGTCTTAACATGATTTGAAGATCAGCCAACATATATGTCCAGACAAGCTACATTAACAAGCTTAGTACCAACAAAGCAACAAGCCATTAGTTTGCTTATGACGACATTAAGGCAAATGTCCAGGACCCCCCCATGGTCCCTTTTTTACAGCAATCTGGATTAAGTAGCAGGAGTTCAAATTAAAGCATCTGTAGTTCTTAGGGAAGGTACAAACAGCAAATACAGCAATAAATGGTTTAGGTGTAAATGATGAGACAAGAAGCCTCATGAAATAAAATTTTATAGGAAAAAAAAAATACTGAGCCCCTCGCCTTCCTTTCAAAACCAATGTCAACTCTTCAAGAGTTTTGACCAAGCCACTGGGCAGCACAGGTAAGCAAACACCAGCACAAAAGGAAAAGATGTAGCTGCAGCAATGCTGATGTTGTGTAGTGCAATATGGGTGCATCCAAGTTAACTCTGACCTGGTCAGTTCACGTACTGGTGCAATCGAATGCTGTAGTACCAGCGTCCACGTGGCCTGACCCCACATCTGGCAGGGACTTGGGGGTCTGGGCAGGCGTCTTGAGCACTCAAGCTAACTAGACTACATTGGCTTGTCTGCCTGTGTCTACCGTAGTCTCAAACCAGTGTAAGTTCTAGACAAAACCTTAGTGGGGGAGGTATCAGAGGAGGAAAAATTATTTTTTTAAGGAAGGAAAAAGTAACTTCTTTTTGTTGCAATTGAACTGCAGGCTTCTAATACGTTGGGGCTATTCAAAAACAGATGACTGAGTAACAGCATGGAAACAAAGCAGACAGTAGAGAAGCAGCAAAACTCACCTTTTCCAGAAGTGACATCAAATACTACTCCCTTCACCGCCAGGTAAATGGGCTGTCCTTCCTGAAAGGCAAGCCATCAATATATCCTCAACACTTGAGCACAGGCAACAAGCAGCTAGTTCTAGCTATGAAATCCATAAGCACTCAGGACTCAAAGAAGAGAAATTCTCTGTTGTAGGTTTTCTCTTGCTTACGTGTGTACACAAGCGTACACCTCATTTCTCTTGAAATTTCTTACTTGTGCTTTAAACTGTCCCTGAGATTCTTTTTGTGGATTTAAGCATATGCAATGAGAGAATCTTTGTAATCTAAATGTCACAATCGTAGGAGACGTGTCCCTCTTGCAAGTCAGCTCATCTGCTAGAAGATGATCAACTGCATCTTTTTATTCCTAATGCAGATGGGTATTGCCCATGATAAAAGGGCGTATGGCCAACAGCATTCTTTATTTGATTAAGACAACAACCAATAAATACATAAATGCACGCAAATCTGATCTGCTGACATCTGATCTATTTAATAAGCCAGTGTTTCTGCTTTGTCTTTTTATGTGCAAGATGTATTTTTAGTCATGTGCTGGTTAGTTTCTTGAAAGTCTCTAGAGAAGACCCTGAGAAGGCCAGCCAGCAAGTTTTTCCAAAAAGAAGACCGATGTGTATCACTATAGGACTTTATGATTCTGACTGTGAAATTCTGCTGAGATCTCTGCGTCACAGAAAGCTAAACATTCAAGCTGAAATGGCTTTATTTTTGTCATCTTGTAGGGCAGAAAAAAGGGTCTAAATACATAGCTGAATCAATTATTGAGAGATAATTACTTTGGCTCCAACTGATGGTAATCAGAAATTCACTGGCATGAGTACCTTATCAAGCAGGCAACAAATAAAACAGGAACGTGCTTCTAATGGTCTGTACCCAACTCCAACAGCCCCAAACCAGCAGGACAAACGAACAGCAGGCTAGCAACACACGGCTGCCAACAAGCTTCTCACGAGTGCCTACGCAGCAAGTTACCCCGCAGTTACCGGGAGGGAGGGAATCGCACGGCGGCGGCGCAGGGGAGACCCGAGCCTTAGCGTGGCTGCAGGGAAGGCGGCGGCGCCAGGCGCCCCACGGGCCGCGGCCCAGCCCGGCTGGAGGAACCGCCCGGGGACCCCCGGGGAGGCCCAGCCTCCCGCCCGGCCCTACCTGCTGCCCGTCGTATCTGGCCAGCTCGGGCTCGGTGAAGAGCCGCACGGGGGCCTCGGCCGGCGGCCTGAAGCGCAGCTCCCGCTCGGCCGCGGCCGGCAGAACGCCCAGCAGGGCGGCCAGCAGCACCCGCGCCGCGCCCGCCGCCATGCCACCGGGGCGGGGGGGCCGGGACCCTCCTCTGGGCGGCGGGAGCGGGTCCCTGCCGCCGGTAGTGGCCGTACGTGGGTGGGAAGGGCTCAAGCACGGCGCATGTGCGCGGGGAGCTGCCCCGCAGCAGCGAGCGGCGGTGGGGGCTCTGCGCGGTGCGGGGTGCGCCGGCACCGCAACAGGCCGCTGCTCGTAAGGCCTCCGTTTCCACCCCACCCCCCCCGAAGTTTCTCTGCCTGCTGTTTTAGGTGTTCATGCACAAAATCAGTACGCGTGTGGCAGGCATCGTCTTTATGACTGGAAAAAAAATAATGACAAAGCCCAAGGGAGGAGAGAATAAATAGGAAATTTTCAGATGACATCATTTCCCCACGCTGTAAATACAGAGCAGGGAAACATTCAGGGCTGGCAAAAGAATAGGCAGTTTGGAGTTTGTAATTCTATATAGAAATAAGAAAATTAAAAACTTCTGACAGTTGATATACGTATATCACACCCCTCACCACAGCGAGGCGAGTGAGGGCTGAGGGGGTTGATGCTGCAGCACCCAGCAACCTTACTGGCCGCCCTGCTGTAACTGCTGGGTACGGCTGCTCCTGCTGCAGTGTCCTGTGAAGGCTGAACAGAGAAGGATCTGGACAGCAAACAGGAGATAGAAATGGGTCTGATCTTTGCTTTAAGGATTGTGTATAAAGTCTTCTGGTATAAAATCCATATGTCCTCCTCAGAGGAGACCTGTTCCGTGTTGCCTGAGGTAATGCCCTTTTCCAGAGGCTATCCAAAGGCAGTACTGGACACTGGTACAAGCAGAGCTGAACTAGCTAATCCAAAGCATCATCGCCATATTTCTTTTCTGGATGACAAAACCAGCACAAGATGAGAAGCACAGGGGAGTGAGGACATGTATGGCGTGCAGGAGAGAGCACAGTACGGGAGTGACAACCAACGGGCCACATCCCCGTGCGAGGAGTCAGGCCAAGCCTCCAGAGCCAGCGCATGGGGAAGGCAAACTGTTGTGACCATCTGGGAGCTGACTGCTATCTGCTGTGGTAGGCTGAGTATTGGTCCTGTTAGGGTGAAGGTTTATAAGGTTGTTACCGTGATTCTCCTTAAGCAGTGAAGTTTGCCTACACTGCCTAAACGATAGCCGCGCTTCAGAATGGGCTTTGTCTGCTGGCTGGCTGTCACGTCCATTTGCTGACTGTGCACGCCGCAAGACAGATACGAAATGTCAAGCAGAAAAGAGACCTTTAGTAAGGCTTTGGACAAAACTGCTTGTGAACGCGCCCATTACGTGCAAGAGCGAGCTCTGGCATTTGCCTGGTTGCTCTGCCTGCAAGTAAGCTGCGTGGCTCGCTGCAGAGACCCATGCTGCTAGGAAATAAGCAAAAGTCTAATTTGTCAGTTTGGTTCAATCACATTATAGATCTAACTTTTACCCTGAAATAATTATTTATTATTGTCTCCCCAGGGGAGGGCTGCAAGTGGTGAATCCTAGCTGACATCTGTCTGAAGTGTTAGTGGTTTGGGGGTGAGTTAGAGCCTGCCTTTGAATCACAGACATCTGGAAAATAAATAACAAGAATTAAAATACTTCCTTTCTGAAAGGGGAAGCTGTATATTAGGATAGTTGTCAAAGGACTTCAAGCCTTGGTTATTAACTTATGAGGTGTGGGTCTTGGGCATAGGGAAATGATGTACTGAGCAGGGACTACAGCGTTGCGTCTCTGCAGGAAGTGTTGTGCATGCTTTTTCTTGATGGTGATGATGAAACATTAACAATTACTTCCATGCTGGGAAAGAAAAATAGCTGTGTAGGTATTTGTGGACGGATGGCTCATGAGTCAGCTCTTCTGTGGTTTTGGCTTTGGCTTCTCAAGAGTGCCCCGTTCTGCCAGCACAGCGCGGGTGGGTCTTCGCAGGAGCCCTGCACAAGTTATGTCCGGTTGCCAAGGAGGTCTGTTGTTTTGGTGTTCTGTTAACAGCTTTGGGCAGCCAAAAATAATTTTTAAAAAGTAATATTGTGTGCATCTTGGAGAGAGCTGGCAGAGTGGTTTTAGATTGCTTGTCCGATCTAGTTCATTCTTGCATAGGAGAGTTTGTGAAGTGTGTGGTGTAGAAAAGACTTTTCCCGTCGCTACAAGGTGCACTTCTGTGTGCTTAGTAGAGGGAAACGTTCCTGTAACGTTCACAAGAAAGCCGCTGCGCCGGGCGGCGTCCCGCGGGAGCGCTCGGCGGGGACGGCGGAGCCGGCTCGGGGAGCTGGAACCAGACCCGGCCCCGCTGGCGCTGCGAGCCTGACGGCGTCTGCGCCGTGCCCTGCAGCCCGGACGCGGAGAGCCGGGGCGGCTGCCGGCGCGGTAAGGGCCCCGGGCTGCCCCCGCTGGGGGGGGCGCGGGCCGGCACCGACGGGCGCCCGGAGCCGTTACCGCCGCTGCGCTGGACTACGCCTCCCAGCAGCCCCCGCGCCGCTGTGGCGAGGCCGGGGCGGGAAGCGGCCGGCGGGCGGGTGGGGGGTCCCGGCGCCTGCGTGGCCCTGCCCGGGCTAGGGCGGCTCGGCCGCGGCGTCGCCGTCCGTCCCGTGCGGTGCGGCTGGGCAGCCTCCCGGCCCCCGCGGCGGCCGCTCCCCGCCGATGCCATGCTAAGACCAGAGGTCTCCGCATCCTACCAGGAGGTAGGGGGGCAGGGCTAGTGGGCGGCGGGGCCCAGCTCGCCGGGGGGGGCCGGGGCAGACCCCGGCGGTTCGTGCCCGGCCCCGGGGCTTGGGTCGCCGCTCGCCGAGCGGTTACGCGACGCGCTGTCGGCGTGAGCTCAGCTCGGCTCCGGTCTCTGCCGCTGCGGGGGCGGGGAGCCCTGGCGGGGCGGGGGGCTGCGCACGGTGCCCTCCGCAGCGTCGCTCGGCCGGGCCCCGCCGTGAGGCGTGTGCCCTCACCTGCCCCGCGCCCCCCAGCCCCCCTCCGCAGCTGGGGAACCGGCACCTCGGGGTGCAGCCGCGCTCGCCGGAGAGAAACGGGTGGTTTGGGTGGGCCGCAGTTCACGTTTTACCTTTCAACGTGGTTCAGATAATGGGCGGCAGCTCCTTCGGGTGTCCGGGCTGGGTGCGGCCGGCCGGGGCTCCGGAGCCAGGCGCTGCGGGTGCCGCAGCCGAGGGCCGCGTTATCGTCCTGCCGAGAGCCCGAGGCAGCGCCTGGTTTGGATATCACTGTACAGGCTCCGGCAGCCGGAATTCCTTGCTCGTTTCTCTCTCTCCCGAGCTAGAGATAGAAGCTATTTGTGCCAAGTTCGGCAGCGGTGGAGACTTGCAACAGGGAGCTCTTGATTGCGTCCTGCAGGCAAAAGTAATGCAGATGCTTGCCTCCCTCTGTGTATGATGTATAGTTCGGGGCTCTGTTTTAATATGTTCAATTTAATTTAGTACTGTCTGTTTAGTTTCTGCTTCTGGTTTCTATGCCGGGCTAGAAGGTATTGGAAGGTGATGAATCAGTGGACCCGCAAAAGGCCTGTATGGACAAGTTCCCCTTTTATTTAAGAGGGTTTTATCCACTAGGAAGGTTTTATCCCATGATTATCAGGATGAAATTAACTCGTGTAAGAGCTTGTATGTAGGAGAGGTACTTGAGAGAGTTAATGAAGTCACATTGTTGTCTGAACTATGGACTTGACTATGCATGTTACATTTCTGCCTTGTGTATCAGGCACCACTGGCACTGCTCTGTACATTTGGAATTGTCCCAGACTCTGTGGTACAAGTCTAGGTGGTGTGTATGTGTAGTAGTTGTGTTTCTATCCCTTCTCCAGCACCTGAGCCAGTCTGTGATGCTCCTGCCCCTAGCAGGGATGTTCAGATGTCTGGAAATGCCTTTTCTGAGCTTCCGTTTGTCCAGTGCTTTTCCATGTGTAGGACTGAAAAGGAACTACCCACTCACAGGCAGGCTCCTGCAGTTATTTCTCACTCAGCTGTACGTGCTGAGCTCAGAGGAATGCTGAACAAAGGTCTGTTTCATGCACTTATGGCTCTTGACATCCTGTCCTATCTCTGCATCCTATTACAAGCTTCACTGCCCTGCAGATTTGTGTTCTCTCTGCATCAGCACCATGTTTCACTTCTTTATCAAAAGTAAGATGTAGGAAGAACTGGCCTGCGAGGGTGAACACTGTTGGCATACTCCAGGTTCGCTGTTGTCATTTGCCTTGATTCTGTCAAGTATGAAGAAACCAGAATCATCTGTCATGCAGTAATGCTGTGCTGGCTTTCCAGTTCTTAGAAGACTGTAGCTCAATACGTCTCAGAGTTGTTGGATTTATAGGTCTGTGCTTTGTAGAGTCAGTTTGCTGTATGCTCAGAACAGGGTAACTGAGCCATGAACAGTGCTAGGCTTTCAGTGGCCTCAGTGGGTTTATGCAGCTTCACCTCTTGTCAGGTCAGGTGTTCAAGATTTGCAGTGAAATTAGTTTGTTTTAGGGGGTCTTAGACATCAGCTCAATCTACGCACTGCACCTGAGGCAATGTTAGCACTCCTGCTTTTGACTAGCTGTCCTTCACTGGTTCTGTGTGCGAAAAGCTTACGAAACTCTGCCTTGTGATCAGAGATAAGAAAACATAGTTGGATATCATTTGGGTTTTTTTTCCCCCTGTTGTTTCTAAGGAATGCTGAAAGGTGTTATTTTCTGTTTCTTCTATGTATTGGAGTCCAAGAGTAGGTTCTCTTAAGAGGATAAGAAATGTTGCATATTGTGTTCTTGTTTAAACTTATGTTGGGATCTCCTTGCTATCAGGAATAGAATTCATTTACCTCAGGTGTTACATCTACACAATGAGGTGCCTGTATCTGGGGAACTGTGGCTGAACCAGAGAGGTGTGGGAGTCAGCTGAGAAACTGCAGTGACTTTATAACTGCCGTTAAACTTTTTGGATCAGCTCTGGTATAAGGACTTTGCGTAAGTATAATATGAATTGGCTTCTTAGCTGATTCGGCTTAACCAGTCCAAAAGGTTCGGTGAATACTGTTCTTGTGTCAGAATAGGTTTTTTTGGGTCAGGTAAACAAATAGAACTGGTGTGTTTCTACAGAAAGGAGCAGAGTGTTAATTTTACCTTATTTTATGGAGATAATTGAAAAAAAATCTTTGGTTGGAGCCTGCAAATGAACCTGTTAGTTACCTGTTCACTCCATGCCTCGCCTGTGGGAAATCATGCTTTATTTATGTGTAAAGTGTTTAAAAAAACCTGGGTAGCTACTTTCAACTTGCTGTACATGGTGGAAATGGATACAGAAATACAGCAGGAGGTGATGGAGACTTTATGTAAGGTTTCGAAGACATTAAATGAGTGGACTCTTCCCTAATAAGTGCAAATAAAGATCTGTTAATGGTGTAATGATTATTTCAATACTGAATTAAAGTTGGGTGAAATAAAAGCACTTCCTTATGGATGCATGCACGTTACTGTTGAGCAAGTTGGGGTGTAAAGTTTAATAGCATTTAGTGTGGCTGCTGCATTAACAGTGCCCCCGTTTTCCTTGAAATAGGAGCAAAACTGATCTTCCTTACCTAATTAGGTAGGTGATGCTGAGTGTTTGGCTTGGACAGTTACTGTGTGACACATGATGTGCTGCAAGCTTATGCCCCAGTTTGCCTTGCTGTAATTGGTATGTCAGTCACTGCCACGAAAGAAATTTGGAAAACATACAGGATATACTTAGCTATATATGTCTAATGCTTCATGATCTCATGTGATGCCTAGCTGATGTGACAAGCTTTGGACCTTGACGGAAGTGTCTTGGCAGTTTGGGCCCGAGCTCTGAATAGCAAAACAAGAAAACATCTGGTCTCTGTTGCTGTTTTAGAAACACTGGAAGACTAATTAGTTGCATAACCACTAATATATAATAATATGTACAGTGAGCTCAAATAAGTACCAGAAATGTAGGGATGTTTGACTGTTGTCTTGTAATGACCCACCTACCTGTGTGTCTGAGACTGCATTTGAGTTACTTGCCCTAATACCTGCCAAAATGCAGCTCACTCTTTTTGCACCTCTTTATTAAGAAGTGCTAATGGTCTGTTTGCTGGTGCGTGCTGTGGTTTGTTTAGGCCTAGAAACATGTTCTTGAGTGACAGAATGAAGTTTCTGCTTATTTCAGAGGGCATTGTCCTAATTGGGGGTTCAAAGTAAGCTGAAGCAGCCAAGGAAACAATTACTTTGATCTTGAAAGAAAAGGAGATGTTATTGTTGAAGCAGCAGGGTAGAAGTAGGTTAAATTTAATATGCCGTCTTTCTGCACGTGCAAGTCACTTAATTTTTAGCTATAGGTCTACATAAATGTAGCTCTTGTCTTGCGAACAAGTGGAACAGATGTTGGGTGCTCTTGGACTGGGGGCATGTTTTTGTGTGTTTGGTTAGTTGGAGCCTCTTTTATTTGTACCATAGAAATTCCAGCAATTGCAAGTTGAGAGCATGTTTGGAAATTGAACCACTGTTTTAACTACACAGCTGAGTGAAGATGTGGAGCGAGTATCTGAAAATCCAACAGATGAGAGAGGAGGAGAGATGGAAGTTCATGAAGATGCCAGCTCTGTTATTTTACCAGGTGACAACTATTGACCCAGAAATTACCAATTTTAAGTGCCTAATAAGCTGCTGCTGTGTGTGGGTTTGGTTGTGTTTTTATCTTAATTACACTTCTGAAAGCAACCAAGGATTGAGATGAGAACATTGCTTTGTCATGAACTGTGCTCAATCAAAGAAGATTGAGCACATCTAGTTCTGAGCCAGCTTAGTATGTCGTCTCCCTTTGTGTTGTATCTTACCTGCTTTGCAGTGTCTGTGATGGCAGTGGATTGCAAGCAAAGTCTGTGCCAGATCTACATGAGCAAGATGCAATATTGAATCGATGTGCTGTTAAACAGATTTTAGTTGGACTGTTCAGTCCTGCTTCTGAAGGGTGCAGGGCAGTGTTAAATGGGCTTATTGCAGCTCAGATGCAGGCGTTAAGGTAAGCCAGCCTGAAATGAGTATCACCTAAATGTTTTGCAGCTGTTCAAGACGTAGTTGTTTCAGCAGTGCAATTTTATGCATATTAATGCCCTAACTTCCTTGGCTGCCATTTCCTGGCATGTAACTTGGTAACACGTGTGTGACCATGGACCTTTGTAAGAGGTTATGTGTTCAAGAGGATTTATTAAAAGGCTAGTGTTTGTTGTGCTAAGGAACAAACACCAAACCATGCCATTACAGTTGAAGGGCAGTGTGTGGCATGGCCTGAAAGGGCCTGACATTAACTTACACCACACAGAAGAGTAGTCGTAAAATATGCCTACTTACTTCCTTTCATTTGTTGGGTTTTATATGTTCTTTTGTGCGTTCAGCTATGTATCGCTTACGATCAAAACATGACTTGTAACTCCAGTACATGAACTTTTTCCTTACAAGTATCGCCAAAAGAAATGGCGAATCCAGGGAGTATGGGGAAAGCAGTGTCTGTGTACAAGCGAGACTAGTGTGAAGATCTTCAGAGAATAAGCTTTGAAGGCAAGGAGACTGTGAGAGGTTTGGGTCGGTCTTTTTCTAGCTGTAATTGGAAGAATCCTTTTGTGAGACTTTATGTAGTATGCACAAGGAATTATGAATTAGACTCCAAAAATGAGAGGGTAAGAAATATCTAGTGACTTCTACCATGGTGGAGATCCAATGCAGATAGCTGTGGAAGAGTGTTAGAATATTAATCCTCTCTGCTGATGCATATGCTGAGTGTATAAGAATTACTTCAGACTAGGAGGGGGAAAGGGAGTTGTTTTTTCCAGGAGGAAGGACTGACCATCAACAGACTTCTTTTTTTTCTCATGAACTTTGAACTTTGTTTCTGAGTTGTCTTTGAAAATAAACCTTATTTCCTGCCTGCAGTGTCTTTAAGCAAGTGCCAAATTCAATACGTGAAAAATAAGCACAATGTTTGGAGGATTATGTCCCGTGCTTGAGAAGGAAGTATCTACCTGACTGATCGTAAAAATCAGCAATAGTTGTGGTTTTTTAAATCAAGCAGAGTTTGAGGCATACTTTCCTCTCAAGCGATTGATCTTTAAATGAATACTACATACATTCAGTCCAAATGCCTGTATTTTAAAGTCCTAATCCATATTCTGTTTGGTTCCAGATAGTGAACTGGGTACCACTGCCCCTTCTTTGCGTTTCAGCAAGACCTGCCTAAAGAATGTTTTTTCAGTAATTCTCCTGTTTATTTATCTGCTGCTTATGGCTGTTGCTGTGTTCCTTGTCTACCAAACCATCAGTGACTTCAGGGAGAAGCTCAAGCACCCAGTGATGTCTGTCTCTTACAAGGAAGTGTCCTTGTATGATGCACCTGGTAAGAGTGGTAACAAAAAAAATGGGTTAAATTGTTCGCATTTATCTTAAATGGCTTAAAATTTTTAGTGTTGATTCTCCAGGGCCCAAAGTGTATATAATGCTTTGACCCACATCTTTCACTTCTTTTTTTTAATCGATGTTGTGTTGCCTTTGCGTAGAAATGTTAATAGTGTACAGGAGATCTTGGGAACTTTCACGCCAGTACCGTGAATAACAGTAGCTGTGGAGCATTAGGTAAGATTTCATGGATAAAAAATGTTTGCAGAGTCTAGAATGAGTCCTCTTTTAGGGAAAGAAGATAATTCCTTATGGAAATACTCCCAAACTGTATTGTTCAAACAGGGTAGCACATAGGATGGCTATCATGACCTCAGTGCTGCACTGGACTGTCAGTAAGGAAGGTGAATTTCTCAAACCAACCACAGAGTAACCACAGTGCCACTTTCTGCTTCTGTTCTGTATTGTTTACAACTTGGTATTACATCAGTAGGCAATGAAAATGGGATGTGACTGCAGGGAACGATGTTGGCATGAAAATGCAGCGTGGCATCAGAAAACTGTGTTGCAGTTTGCGGGCGGGATTACGCCACGGAAGCATTTTTTAATAGGGAGTTCTATTATTATTTTTTCAATTATCCAGTAACCATTCATAAATAGAGCTGCAGTAGCAAATGCATCTCCAACAGTCATAGGTCGGTTTTCAATTTAAAAATAATACTTTGTTTGAAGTGTTACCACATTTTACAAATAACTACTCCAGTAATTGTGGCTGAAAGGTGAGTGTTTCAAGTTGTTGCCATATTCCTGTAGTTGTTTTTCTGTGTGGCCAGTTAGCCTCAGCTCTATAAGTAGGACCTTGCATTTGGACCACGTGGATCTGACTGTAAAAGCAGGCTTCCTTCCCCACCCCCCCCCCGCCCCCCCCTTTTTTTTTCCCCCCTCCACATGAGCCTTTCATACAGCAACAGGAAGAAAATGTCATTTAAAGAAGCAGAAGAACATACATATAAATCCAAAAGTATTTTCAGGGATGCCTGCCAGATCAGAGAACCTAAATTAATGTAGCCCTTTACTTCATCATGCTATTAAAGTGATGAGATGGCAAGCTGTAAGTGTGGAGCACTGAGGAAAGGGATAAAGCATTTTTAGACTGATATATGCTGACTGCTTTGACATCTTGCATTTTGGTGGACAGATCATCTCAGCTGTGAGTTGATCGTATCTAATAACTTAAATCTTGCTTTTTTTGGTAGTTGGTCTAGATCATCTTCAAGCAAGCTTGTTTCCAATAATAAATGTGCCGTAACAACATTTTTTGTTTTGGGCCTTGTATTTTGCTAGCCACTTATAGCTGAGGTGACTGAGGTTCTTCTAATGCGTGCTGTTGGTCTGAAAGGGTAGATTTATGGTATATATGAATTTCCATACAAGTGACAGTAGTAGCCTGCCTAGCCAATGATATAAGTAGTAAGGGATGGTAACAGCTAGTACTGTTTGGCTTTGATTTTTATCATGACATTGTATTCAGTGAACAGAAGATGCTAGATGTTCTGAAGAGCATCTTTTCCCTTTTATTAGATCACCCAGTGATCTCTGATCTGTCATGTATAGTACGTACATTATTTTCAATTAAAATTCGGTACATTAAATGATAATATCTGAAGACACTCCCATGCTGAAGCACTACATATCCCATTTGGCTTCTGTAGTGTCCTAACAGTTTAAATTAATTTCATTTGTGGTGAGAGGGACTGATGTATTAGCTGCTGGCTTATGGGAAGACTAGGGAAACTTAGCAGCTTCTGTAAACCTTGAATTGTTACAGAGTGTGAACCCGGATTGTTTTTCAGTGCATCACGAGGGTTCCGCCCTGATGCAGCTGGCACTTTTGCCCTGCTCCACAAAAATGCTGAAGTGCGTTGGTTTAATTTGATTATTTTGCTTGATCTTGAGGATAGCTCAGTATCCTGTGGGATTAAGTCCCAGAAGGAAAATCCATCTACTTGGGAAAGAAATTGGCTCTCTTTAATGTTTCTTCTCCCCAAACAGGTATTGCCTTTTACCCAGGCAAGGCTCAGCTGCTTAGCTGCAAGCATCATTACTATGATCACATTCTGCCTCTGATAAATCCAGGTCAGCCGGGAGACATTGAATGCACCACTCAGAGAATCAACTACACAGATCCTTTTACTAATCAAACGATGGTAATAATAATAATAGCATAGAACAAAGCTTACTCAGTGGGGGTTTCCTGCTTGTAATGGTATTTGAAAATAAAAATATTTATGAAGTGCTGTAAAAAAATCCTTGCTTCTAGCCATCTGTCCTTTTGTTTTCAGAAATGTAAAAGAACCCAGTCAGTGTGTATATGTGTTGTGGAAGATCAGCTGTCACGTGGGTGCGTGCAGCATGAAAACCTGAGTGGGACAAAATAAGTAATTTTTTTACAATGAAACTCTCACTTCATTTCTCTCCTAAATGAGCTGGCAAGCATACCCCTTGATATAGTAAATCTAGCTTTGATTGAAAGCAGTATCAGTTATTTCATTAAAGCAGGATAGGATATCTCTTTTTGTATGTTTGCTGAGAATTACATGCTATTTTTGTTACACTTGGAAGAATCTTAACTGGGCACAAAGCATTTCATTATGCTGAAACGCTGTGAGCCAGTAAGATGGGTACATTGAATGATAGTCTGTCTTAAATTGCCCATAAAAATGCAAATAATCTAGCTTCTGTATAAATAAATGTTGAAAAAATAAAGTATTAAATACAGTCATTTGTATCTAAAGTGATTGCTTAGATTGTTTTTAAGGAAACTAAACATTAACGTACAAACTATCTAGGTACTATTTCGTCAAGCTTTTTTCCTCTTCATGTTTTGCCTTTTGTCTAGCTACCATTTATTTCTGGAAAGCAGCTCCTTGGTATATTTGAAAGTGATATCCTAGGTACAAGTCTAATTTAATTGCTGCCACTAATATACTCTTTTTGTGTGTTTTAACCAAGTAAGAACCCACATTTTATGTTGCGTGGTAGCTTCATTTGGAAGCTTGCTGATCTGATAGTCTCTAGTCTGAGGTGGAATGGAGAGCCACCGAGGCAGGGGCCTCTGAACCGCGTAGAACCCTGTTCAGATTGGCTGAGTCCTTGTTGCAAGCAGCAGCTTGCTGTTCAGTACGACGCTTGCACTACTTCCAAGTTGTATTCTGCCTGCTGGCATTTTTTGTTGGTGTGGGGTTTTTTCCTTTCGGCAGCTTACTTCAGGTGCTGGGGGCTGTGAAAATGTTCCTCTTTCTCAAGGAGAAGCCTGAAGTTCTCCGCATCAGACTCCACATTAACTTGTTTCATGTCAAGACCTGAAAGCTCCTAGACTTTAATGCTCAAAACAGTTTTGATTGTCCTGCAGCGTGCAGATTGCAGGGCCTTGACTGGTCATTCCACATAAACCCAAAGGACCATGATAGAATTAAAGCAGATTTCTTAGCAAAACACTAAATCTTGATGTAAAGGCTTTATTTTTAAACTAAAAGAAGGGATTCAGTTGGTGTTTATTTGATGTTTTAATAGACGTGTACTTAGTAGCAGCCAAGAAAGTCTTGGTGGGTGTTAGATTTCTATACAGTTGACAGATGGCAAATTCATGACTAGGAAGTGAAGGTTCCTTTGCTACTCTCACCATCTCTCTGTTTGCTTACAGAAGTATGCTTTGGTTGTTCAAGGCCCTCGTGATGTGAAGAAAAAGGAACTGGTGTTTTTGCAGTTTCATTTAAATGGAACAGACCAAGACTTTAGTGCTATTGACTACCTTTTGTTTTCTTCTTTCCAAGAGTTCATCAACAGGTATGTAAAGTGATGAAGCTACAACAATACTAATGAAAGCATGGCTTTTTTAGTGAAAATCAGATAGGCTTTTATGTTCTCTCTTTTTTAAATATATTTTTTTTAATGTTTGGGTTGCACTGATGCTCCCTCATGTCTTAGGTTACTAATCTTACTTTTTAGAAAATGAACTGAGGATTTTTTTCAGTGGCAAAAGCTACCCTTCAGCTATGCTTCAGCCATTTGTTGCTGCACTTTTAAAAGTTTGAGGTTTGTGCTGGTTTTCCGCTGTCTGCTGCTGTGGGTGATCAGGAAGCGTGCTGTCCTGGTCAGCGTGCTCAGGAAGTGCACTGAGAACACTAATGTTTCTGTACCTTTATTTTCTTTTAAAGCAATTACTGTAAAGATTGGATCCTCAGATTGATTTGTTGTGATTTGGTTGAAAGATTAACTGTATTTCTTCGTATTACTAGCTTTATGTAAGATTCTACAGAATCATGTAATTTTATAGGTGGGGTTTTCAAAATTGCTTTGTATTGGTTTGACATTGGTGCCATTGGAGCAACTGATCAACTTCATAATTTTAACAAGAGTGGAACTGAGTCTGTCTTAAACTTTCTTGAAATCCCCACCTTTTTCCCTCCTTGTGAGAATACATTCCATACCTAACTGTTTCATTTTTGCTTTAATTTAAATTCCAGTTCTGTTCTCCCTGTGATTCAGATTAAAAGCTAGACAAAAGATACCAGGCACAGTGAGACCACAGAAAGCCTTCATTTGGGGATAGTCAGATAAATGCTCAGTGAAAAAGGGGCAGCAGTTTGAAGGCCATATGCAGAACAAAATTAGATGAGGGAGGGGAAGAGAAATAACAGATTTTATCGTAACAAAGCATTCTTGGAACCTTGGGCATGATCATACTGGTGCTTTTCAGATTGAACAAAGACTGCAAGTGTTCAGTCACAGTATCTCTGGATGGCCAAAGACCAGTTATCTTTTTTACCGAACATTTCTACTTCAGTGAAGGAGAGAGCGTAAGTCACTAAGTACTTCCTGTAACTACTAAAACACCTCATAAAATGCTACTGTTCTGGGTATTTTAGGCATCGATATTTTAGAGTGAGAAAAAAACAGTTAAGAGTTTTTACTCTTAAAGTTACTAAGCATAGTGATGTAGAAGGTGTTACTTGTTCCTTCTGTATTGTTTTTTCTCGGGTTTTGTGGCTTGTGCTGTGGTTAGTGGGATGTACGGTGGGACTGATTCCAGCAAGGTGCACAGCTGTTTCTATACTGCAAGACACAAGCGCTGCCTGAGCCCACCCCTTGTGAGACAGAGCAGAAGGCAGTTGTGTTGCATCTGGCTCCCAGCTCTTTGCGGAATGAACCAGCTTACCATGACACAGCTTGGTCTACGCATGCTCAAGTCTCGGCAGCCGGATTTCTGTGCTTATTGTATCAATTTGCAGATAAGCCATTTAAAAGAGCTGTTTCTTCCCAAGTTAAAACACGTATGTCCTACTTAAGTGGGCGGTATTTCTGCAAGCGAGCCACAAGTCTGCGTGCTGCTGTCCCAGACGCTTGTGCCACACGTTGTGCAAAGGCAGGTTAGATACGCGAAACGGCAGTAAGCAGCATTGCAAAGGTCCTAGCTTCAAGACTTGTGTTCGTGCCAGCGCAGGCGAATCAGTAAGACTCACCTGTAAGTTGCCTGGAAGAAACATGGATCACAACCTCCTGCCTCCAGGTTTGCCAGGTCAGACTGGTTATATGGCATAATCAATCTCCAAAGAGATGGGGAAGTGTCACGTTGTTCCTAGAGAAGCTGCCTTGTCTCAGTTTTGGCAGGCACCAGAACTAAAGCTGGGAGGGTGAAGGCTGAGCCTGGGTTATGTCTGGAGTAAAGTGAAAAGGTAGGAAAAGGTGGTGTCTGTTTGGGGATGCATCCTTTGTGCCCATTTGCGGCAGGCAGTAGGAATGCAAGTTAAAACTAACCCTGGTAACAGGAAAATTGGCAAAGGCATGTAGGCCTTTAAACTCAGTAAATGATCTGCATGTCCAGGTGTAATACAGTAAGAGAACCAGTTGTGTGCAAGAGGCCAGTAGTGTCTTTTATAGCGCTCCCCAAGCTCGACACAAGTTGCCTGCTTGTCTTGCTTAGCATTGTGTATTGCTGTCCTGGTGTCCTGGGGCACGAACTGGACAGGCTAAGGGCAGGTTGAAAGTGTCTGGTTTTTCCTGACTATGAATTGTGTGTGAAACCGTGTGCTTGTGTGGACTGTGCTTGCTCTGTCCAACTTCCAGCAGAAGAGAAAACAGAAATTATTTCTGGTTCATCAGTGGATGCTAAATATAGTTAAATGGGAAGTCTGAACCAAGATATCTGTAGGAACTGTTGTGTTTCTGTATGGCCTCTAAAAATCTTCCAATTACTAGCCATTGTTAACTGCTTTTCCTGACAGAGTGTCTCACACTGGTTATAAGAGCGTATGTATTAACACTGAATCCAGCAGTTCATGTGAAGCGTTATCAGATGCTGAGATACATGCTAGAACCCAGCAGAGATCGTAATGATCTTGACATCTTTTTGCTGTGGCTGCAAACAGGTTGGGTTGGGTTGCGCAGGCAGGCTGCTGTAAAATGTATGTGGAGGGTATTCGTCGCCTTCAATCACAATCCAAACCCGACCCCCTGAAATCGGTGATAAGAGTCCTGCTGGATCTACACCACAGTTTCTGTGTGGATGGTACTACAGGCAGCTCACTTTTGCTTTAAATAGCAGTAATTGTGTCAGTGAAGGCTGCTGCAGGCGTCGGCCATACGCAGTAATAAAAATGGCATCCAAGAGACTTGTATCTTTATGGGGTTTTTTTGAGGCACAGCAAGTGCTGAGGACTCAAGTAAGGTCCAGTTGTTTGTGTCAAGGGTTTTATTCTCTGCAGCTTTTGTTTTAAAATTGCATCAACAGACTACGTGAAACTGGCACTGCTTGCTAGTTTTGTTCTGGCCTTCGTGGAACACTGCTGAACTGTGTGCTGTTGTTGGTTCCTGAGTTGGAAGGATACTGCCACTGGCTTTTTTTTTTTCTGTTTTTTTGAGACAGCGGCAGCTACTGTCTCTACCATATTAATCGGAGGGAAAGAAATAATGAAACCCTTGCAAATTACCAAAAAAGTGTAGCTAAAAATACAAGTTCCTTTCCTGAGCTGTCATTAGTGTAATACATGGCTTTAAAAAAAATCCTCTGAACATATTACTGACGAAACTATTGTTAGCGCAGCATGTAAAATAACTTCTGGTCATGTGAAATGATGACTACCAGTCTGATCAGATCAGATATTACTTAAGGGTCTAAACAGAGCTCTGTGTTCACATCTCTGGTCTGGATTGCTGCGTGCAGAGGAATAAATCATAACACAGAGGGGTTGAGACTTTTGGTAGCACACCGTCTGACCCTTTATTGGATCCCCTGGCTGTCTGAGTTTTCCCATCTAGGGAAAAGCAAAGGCAGTGAACTTGAATTGGGTTTCACCCATCTCTGGGTTTGGCTCATGCTGTTGCGTTGGGTTCTGCTGGAGCCTAAGCTGCCTCTGGCTCTTGTGGTGGTAAAAGGCTCCACTGCAGCGCTACAGCTCGATCCGCAGTTAGGTTAGCAACGCCCACAGCTGGGACAAATACGGTCTCTCGTGGTCTGACGCTGACCAGTCTGTGCTGGGCCAGTTAGTACTAACTCCCTGCCAGCAGCCTGAACTGGCAATGGTTATCAGAGTGCTGGCAGAGAGGAGACCAGGGCTTTGTCGCTCACAGTGGCTTCTTGTGCTTCTCTTTCTCTGCTGTGAGGTAGGAATTTTTACGTGGTCTTGAGGTACCATTAATATCCTGGGAGAGCCTGGTGCAGAGTATTCCAGGAATCTTACCATACATCTAAAGGACAGCGTAACAGATAGAAGAACTTACCGAACAAGAAAAAAAAAAAAAGTGCAGCCTCTGCAGATTGTCTGTCTTGGGGGGTGTAAGGGGAATTAAAAACAAACTTGCCTGGAGAATTATTGTTCAATTTAAAATCCCTTGCCTGTCTTGCATTCACTTAGTTGCGTGTGATTTTTAAGCTGCATTATTTGCCTTTGTGCAAAGCTTGTGCCTCTCTGCTCTGCTCACCATGCAACCCTTCCTCCCCCGCCCCCCTTTTTTTTTTACCCTCGACTCTATGGCAGTGGCTCTGGATTATGGGCACATGCAAGGAGATGCTTTCTCAGATCACTTCTCCGCAGTTTCTCCTAAGATATTATTAATGTTTCTTTCTCAAGCCTACAATTACTGTTGAAGGCCAAGTATACTACTGCTGTCTGCGTACCGTCTAAGTTGTGGCTGTAGTGTTCAGCTCTGTGTCATAACTTCCTGCCTCAATTTTCCATGTTGGTTTGGAAAGCTTTTCTAGGATGCTGTATTTAGTTAGGCATTAGGCATAGGACCGGCTGGCAGAGTGCTAATTATGTATGTTCTCTTGAGTGGCAAAGCACCGTGCCCTTCTGTGCTGTTCTATCAGCTGCTGCTGTACCCACATACCGTAGGGGGAAGCCGTCATCGTCACATTAGGTCTCCCTGTGTCACTGGTTTGTACTGTGAGGAGTAGTTGGCAGTGGGCTTTGTTACTGTGCTTTGCCCATGTCTTCCTTGTGGGATTAGGTGCACCGCTGTCCTTTTGGGATCACTAAACAAGCACCTCTTGATATCAATAGATAAAGATATTCCTAACCGGTTAAAACACTCTTGGAATAGCTTCTGTTGTGATGGGTAGCTAAGCGCGTTAGTTTTTCTTTTCAAGAAGTGCTTCTCCTTTCTGTTTGTATGCACAGTAGTTCAGTGTTTGAGCTCATCACCTGAAGCCCTGACGTAAAGAGCAAGGGCTTTGCTAGGATTTGCCTTCCTACGAACGTGTGCGTACTACCTGAGCCTGAGCAGGCAGCACAGTACAGAGTAGCCATCAGTATGATATTCTTTTTAGCAGCGCATGCTTTTTCTGCCTTGTAGACAAAGCATCTTGGTTTGCAGGAAGAAAAGGAGCTGTGATTCTGAAGACTAAGGAGAAAGACAGGAAAAGTGCAAATCCAGTCAGTGCTGGTACAGGACAAATCTTCCTGATTGGTCTGTTCTTTGGGACAAGAGCTGGCTTCTTCAGCTCTGTTTTTCTTCTTTACATCTTTCTCCTGAAAGACCAAAATACCTTAATCTCTCAACAGACATGCGCGCCCTCTGTCATACAAGCAGAGTGTACTCTTTCCTTCACCTAGGAAGATGGATTTAATCCGAGTCAAAACCCTTTCCCTTGTGTCTCAAGGACCAGCACACCCTGATGTATCTCTGCAACCTGAAATCTATCTTCAGTAGAAATTAGCAGGCTGTGCTTTAATGATTCGCGATTTATCACAGTCATTTACCCCTTCATTTCAAATGAAACCTTGTTGAAAAAGCAGCTGCAGGGCCAGGTTTATTTCACAGAGATGATGTGAAAGTGGCTAAAATCACAGTGCTGAGTGGCTCCCAAGGGGGTGATTCACTGTGTCTTGTGCAGCTGTTCAAGGATGGAGACCAGATATGCCTTGGAGGTACCTCTACCACTTGCAGCATGAAGGGGTGTTGGAAGCCTTAAAGTGGCTTACGGTCACAGCATTGAAGACCAAAGCAATTCTGCTGTTCCGGGGCCACAAATATCTGATCATGTATTGGGAAAACAGCCATGTTATTGCAGGTGGGAGTCTTACACCAAAGGTATAGCGTTTCCAAAATAACAGGAATGCACTGAATGTGAATTTCAAAGCATTTTAAGTATGTCTATATTGCAACCAGTTTATTTGTATCCCATAATGAGGTGAAGCAGCCTGCCCTGCTTCTAGGCTGTTCCTTCCATCTCTTGCTGTCTAGCGTTATGGCGAGCTGTTTCCTGGGGTCCTGGCTCGGCTCCTTTCTGCCCAGAGATGACAGCCAGGCAGAACTCTAGGGTGGCAGGGCACCAGGTAAGTCATCTTCGGTTAAGAGCACAAGAGTTAAAATGTCACTACTCACAATGTGCTAGATATGCTGAATTTTAGTAGTTGAAACATAAAAGGAATTGTGAATACATTTTTAAGTGCCTGCAGGTCTGACATTCTCCTGCCTACAGGGTTCAGATGCCGCTCTGAGTTTGGCTGGTAAAGTAATGGTCTCTTTCCTTTAGTCCAGAAAAAGCAGAATTCATGAAGGACTGTGAAAGTTCATACTCTAGCTGGAAGTTTTCTGGAGGCTTTCGAACTTGGGTCAAGATGTCCTTGGTGAAAACAAAAGAAGAAGATGGTAGTGAAACTGTTGAATTCAAACAAGAGGTAAAAAAAAAAAAAAAAAAAAGTGTTACGGGACCTTTTAGTTTTATTAAGAACTAGTTACTGCCATGGTTTAACAGAACCAGTTCTTGGGGCAGATAGCAATGTGAGTTGGAAGAAGGGGGGGGAAGTTAGGTGAAACATCAGGAGCTTTTTTTTTTTTGTTTCATTGCATCCATCACACCACGTGCCAGTGAGCAGTTTTGGCTGTACAGTTACTTGCATTCTTTCTTAACATGAAGCAGTTCAGTAGAAGTGCAACCGTCTTGATGTGCTTGGTTGTTGGTATGGTACGGAGACACACGTCAGGAAAACATCTCTAATGGGAAGGTCAGAAAATCCAGGCCTTGAATGTGTTGTAAGTGACACCTGTAGTCTGAGGTAAGGGTCCGGAGAGACCAACACAGAAATAATAACACAGCTGCATTTAGTTCAAGGTGGGGAACAGCTGGCAAAGGAATTGTCTAAATAATACCGCTTTCTAATACTGGCTATTACTTAGATTACCACAAGGGCTGATATTAGGATGAAGAAATAAATGTGAGCCTTGTATCCTCTATAGCATTCTGATGTCTGCTTTTTGTTTGGGTTTGGGCTTTTTAGCTGTTGAGTATCCGTAGAAAAATGGAGTAACTTCTTGCATCATTTAAAACTAGAAAACAGGCAGGTGGAAGATGCAAACTTAGCTAGAGATGAAGTGAGTTTGACTTTCACTCCTGTTCTGTTTACAGTAATGGACAGGAAAATAGTTGTGTTTTGAATTTATCTTTCTCCCAGTGTTGGCTGGAGAGGAAGTGTCTCAGCGGTAGTGAGAAATGAGAATTTTAAGAGCAGTTCTTGTCCAGAGAGCATATCTGTCAGGGACTACACTTTCTTAGTCCATGGTACACTTGGAAAGAGCACTTTGTGGAGATCAAAATGAAGCAGAAACTTCAGTTCTCCTATCTTTAATTCTCACAGGGCATTAAAGTGGCAAAGCCTTAAGGGAAAAGCAAAGCTGTGACTGTGAGGTGAGTCCCCTTCTGCTCCACTTTGAGGACAGGAGGCAAACGCCAGTCACACAAGTCCCAAACTAGGGAGAGGAAAGAATGCATCAGGCAGCTGCTGCCACGTTAGCACTAACAGCAGTTGTTTGTCTGTCCTTCATCACCTACGGCTCTGTATCACTTGCGAGTTGGTACTTACCAAGTGTAGGATTTTTGAAAGTCCTTTGTGTGCCCGAGTCTAATGTGTGTCAAAGTGGAAACAAAAGGCTGACTCAGAACCACAAAAATCTGAACTTTTTGTGACTAAAGATCTGTTTAATCCAACAGTTATGGACTGATTATCTGGGTAGGCGAACACTGTGTTGGGGGTTTTGGGGTTTTTGTTTGGTTTTGGGGTTAGTTGGTTTGTTTTTAATGTTTCAGATCCCTATTAATAATACAGTAGAAGTTGAAATAGCTCAGACGTAAGTTGCAGTTGCTTTGTTTGACAGTACAGCATTTGCTAGATTGCATAAGGAAGTCCATTAGCTTTTCAAATCTAAACCTGGGAGATGGCAGACCAGCAAGATGGATATAAATATTAGGTCAGATAGCACAGTCGGTTCATTTGCTAACTAGCCCTGTAGTCATGGCTTTGTCTTTTCTTCCGTTCCCAGTGCCTTAGTTTAGTTTTATGTGCTGTTTGTTTCCTGGTGTGCAGTTTTCGTGAGTGACTGGCCGGGGTGATGGTACGCTGCACTAAGTAAATGAGCTGTAGAAGCGTAGGGTAAGTCAGTCTGCAGCAAAGGTGTTTGACCAGAAAACAGGAGGTGGTTGAAGCTCCCATATACTCTGAATGGACATACATCGTGTTCTAGCTCCTGCTTCTCTGTGTTCACAGCCTAACATCTGGTCAGGGCAGGGCGTGTGGAGAAGACTAACAAATCTTGAAGTATGTGTAAATAAACTAAGGGAGGGTAGATGGGAGGTTTTTGTGGCAGGTCATCTCCCTCATACAGTGAAAAAGCTTGTAAGAAGGTGAAAGCTGATTGTTGAGGGACTTCCAGTTCAGCCTTCCTTTACCTGGAACAACTCAAAATCCAGAAAGGGCAGTTTCTTCCATCTGTCTCACGTTCCTGTCACAACCCTGAAATGAAGTTACAGTACTGCTGGATTCATTACTTCCAGTCCAGTATTAAACTAATGTAGGAAGAGCAGCAGTACTCTCTTGGGCACACACCAAGATGTAAATACTGCTTTGAGGACTGGAGAAGGGAGAGGTCCTTCCGTCACCTGCTCAGCTGTAACGCGCCACGGTGCCTTGCTGTTAGGGAACTGTCTGGCTCTTGAGCAGCTCGTGTTGTCCCCTAGCAAGCGGGGTGGGGGGCAGTGCAATCGGTGTTATTGCCTGTGTACAAACCCCTGTAGCTCCCCTCTGGGTGGGGGTGTCTGTGCTGCAAGAAAACTTAAATGTTTTTTGGAGGCCTAACGCTTTCGTGACTGTAGTTCCTAAGACTATGGTTTCATGTGGCTGTGACGTCAGTCTGGTATCCTCAGCTGTACCCTGGTGGAACTGTGCTAAAGCTCTCTGCCGCTGTCCTGGTTTTGGCTGGGATAGAGGTAACTGTCAGTGCTAGTTCAAATGGTAACCTAGTTAATGGGCAGCACCTGGGAAGTATGGTTTTAATTGTTAAGAGCTAGGCTTCTCTCCCGTTTTCATTCTGTACTTGCTGGCATCTTCTAGTTTATTCTACAACTGATTGTCCAAAAAAGAGTCTTCCTGCCACCATTGCGTAGCTCTCTGGTAAATAAAAAGTAATTTAGCATTCATTCATGAGAACTTTTCAAATGCTGTATCACTCCAAGTAAATAATTTTTGTAAATTAATTTTCCCTCCTTGAAAGGGGAAACTATATAATAAAATAAAGACCCTGGCTACCACTGTAAAAATGGTATCGCAGTGTTTTACCAAGTGAGAAATAGGGAAAAAAAACCCCAAACCAAACGAAAGAGATGGAGGAAACCTCCCTTTCCATATTTTGGGAGCCTACTGCTTCAGGTAGAGGAATACTGAATTGGAAGTCCCTCAACAGGCAGCTATTTTCACCTTCTTACAAGCCTCTTCTGTTGCACAGAAGACTCATTACTTTCTTCCGTGGTGTAACTTGCACATTTGTGGGTTTTTTTCCCTCATGTCCCCAGACCAGTGTGGTCAACTATATCGACCGGAGAACTAACCCAAGTGACCAGCTGTTTTTTGTGGTATTCGAATGGAAAGATCCTTTTATACAGACTGTTCAAGACGTGAGTAACATGCTAGTTCCTTTTTGAATCGTTGTCTGACTGTACCTGCTCATGGTTTGTGTGTGCAGATGCCTGTGCTACCTCACTCCAAGCAGAAATTCAGAGGAAGAGTGAGGTTACGTCTGAAACTTCAGCCTATGCTCCCCCTTGTATCCCGTAACGCATATTCTGCAGAGGTCAAGACCATCTGACGCCTTCCCTTGGCTTGGTGGCACCCAGCATTCTGTTTGCAGCTAGAGGTACATGTAGCTAAAAAAAACCCACGTGACCCCTGTGGTCTAGCAAAGTGTAGCTTCAGGTCAAGTCTGAACTTTTTGCTTAAATAAGTTGCTTGGCTACACTGGATTTAATGATTTTTCTTTTTTATTATTTCACAAGCAAGAAACCTAGGCTTAAATCAGAACAATAAAAATAGCCTAGTGTATTTTTTATCCATTACTAGCACAGAATTTGGTACTGCATTCAAATGCACAAAAAGCATTCCAAAATTTAGCTCGATGTGCTGCAGCCAGAGGTGATGATGTGCCAGACAAGACCATGATCAGTCCCCCGCGGTGATTAAGAGGTGTGCGCTGCAGGTACGTGCTTTAAGCACGAGCTAGATCTTGTTTCCCCAGTGTTCCAAGGGCAGGTCAGATACACTTGCCCTCCCCAGGAAAACGTGGAATGGCAAAGTGTGCAGAGACAATGTGTTTAAAATTTTGCATTTAGAATGGCCCTACCTGACAGCCAAAGTCCATTGCCGGTAAAATCCGCAGAGTTCTTGTTTTCTTGCCCAAAACCAGAGCGCGAAGGCAAACTGCGTAGGGCAGGAGGTGGTAGCTGGTTCTTGGCACTCCGGCTCTCATGTCCGTGCTGGGGCCGGGCACCCTCCTCAGTGCCAGCGCCTCCTCGGCCTTGCGAGCCTGCTCCTGTTCCTGGCTCCTCTCTGCTGGATGGGGTTCACGCCTCCGCCACCTTCCAGCCAAAACCCACCCCCGAGCCAGTGGTCTGGGGTGCTCGTTCCCTCTTGGCGAAGAGGCCGTAGTTCACGAGCAGGGGCAGCCAGTGGCAGCTTTCAGGAGGATTAACGAACACAGAGTGCTGGTTTACGACCTTCCAGCTTGGCTGGTGACCCAGTGACACCGCGCTCGTGCTGACAGTCCGAGCTGCAGACTCGGTGGCAGGTCCCAAAGCTGTGTGTGACTTCGCTGCTGCCTAAGCCTAGCTCTGCTTGCTTCATCCGAGATCCTAGAAGTCATCCCTGTGCCTAGAGGTGCGAGGGGAATTGCAAAGCATAAATAAACTTTAACTACTGTGGAACCAAATGTAGTTAAAAATAGAAATACAAAGTACTTGCTGTAAGTCTGCAGAAACAGTTGCTGCTGTCAAAAGCTGCTTTAGCATTACCGTGCTGTCGCGTTAAAGCTTTCCAGTAGTTGTCTCTTCTAGCTTTGTCTTCTGGGAGATAGTCTTTAATGTGACTGCTTATTTTTGTTCATCTTTAAGCAATACAGTAAATTTAATCTATAATCTCTAAAATTAGCCATTTAACTGTCTCTCTGAAGTCTTCGATAATTCAGTGCCCTGAATTAGTTTAAAAGGAATTTAGCAGCAAATCAGAAAACCATGGTGCAAGGCAGATGTGTGGAGAAGGCACTGCAGGCAGCCCTGGCAGCGTCAAGGAAAATGCTGCAAAACAGTTTGAAAAATTGAATTGTTTGTTATCGAATAGGTATCATACATGATGAGTCAGATAAGGGAAATAATATTTTTAATCTCTTTCAGATTATCACAGCAAATCCCTGGAACATGATTGCTCTTCTTTGTGGTATCTTTTTGGCTCTCTTTAAGGCCGCAGACTTTGCTAAGTTAAGTGTTAAGTGGATGATCAAAATCCGCAAGAGACATCTGAAGAGGAGTCGTCAAGTAATGAACCACATAAACTGAGACTAAGACTGCCATTTATTCATAGCAGAAGGGATAGAAAATAACTGGATTAAACTTCAATCAGCAATTAAAAGATGCAAAACAGGTATGTTTTCTTCCAGAAAAATGATGGCTGGAGAACAGCTTAGTGAACTGGCTTTTGAACTTCAGAAAGGAGCTAACTCTAGGACAGGTCTAACAAACTCATGCTTTTCTATTCCACATTTAACAAGCTTACCTCTTATATGGGGGGAGCAGGGGGAAGGGAGAGAATTCACTCGTGTTCAGAAAGTGAACTTCGTAGTAGTCAAGGTCTAAAAAAACAGACAGTGTTTGACTGCATCTCAGAACAGGAAACCATTTAACTTCTGCATGAGCCCTGACCTGCATCTGCTACTCTGAACAGTTACTTCCTTGACTGTGTTTAGCAGACAGTAAAGCACTCAACAAAACAGTCCGGCCTCCCCTCTCCGAAGTATGTGTTAAAACAAAATACACTGGAATTCTAGTATATGTCATTGTTGATTTAAAGTATAGTGACTTTAATATTAAAAAAACTCTTCAAATAAGATATTGTGTATGTTCTTTGACGCTGCCTACTCTCAGATTCAGGTGGAGCTTTACAGGAGGTAGTCCAGGCAGGAGTATTTCTGCAAGAGGATACAGTGAAAACCAAAAATCCATACCTGGGCATCCGAGCTGGTAATAGATTTTAAACTCTGTCTTGGGCTGTTGCTCATGTCTCTTTCCCCCAGTCTTTGCTAAGGAAGTGACAAACAGTCTTTCATCAGCCTGGCATTTAAATGGGATTCTCTGTTCTACAGAGAGTGCGCACTAACTCTGCTGGGGTGGCACAGTCATCGTCTTCCTTATAAGCCCCTTATTAGCCTAGATGCCCGACTCTGACTTGTGGAGCCTACAGGGCAGCGGCACACCACCGTGTGCTTGCTCTGAAGGCGTTGCTGCAGGGAAAGGAGCGTACCAAGTCACATTTTGCTTCTTCCATCCTGTACTAACAGAGTATTAATGTAATAGTAAGCATATCAAAAGTACCCCTTCGTTGGTTTTTTGCCTTCCAAGGAAGCACTTCAGAACAAAATCTACTACTTTCAGCTGATTTCCTGAGCAAGTCAAGGCACTGCATGGACCAAACAGCCTTAAACAAGGGAGGAACAACTTGCTGTAGTAAGAAAACCAAAAAAGCAGCCCTGGCCGCAGGCATGCAGGCAGCATACAGCTGCTCCCGTGTCCAGCCAGGGGGGAGGGCAGGAGGTCACAGCTTACCAGTCACTTGTGGTTACTGCTCCTGCCTCTTCCCCAGGCCGTGCTGCTGCTTCAGACGGTTCCTCATCTGAGCAGTGCAGCCCCAGCTAGCCTGATCACGCTCTTCTGGGAAAAAAATGTTCGGCTGCAGGAACAGGCGGTGTTCAGTCAGCACTTCGTGTTCAGTATCTTGCAGTGATGACTTGAACAAGGTGAGCAGGGCCAGGACTGTACCAGCCTCAGGTGCGGTAGGGTAGCGCAGCACAAAGGCAATGGGATTAAACCAGAGGGGAGTAGCAGCACCTGCACTGTTGAAGCAAACACTGTGACAGCTACTTCATCCCTAGGTGCTGGTAGGGGGGGGAAGGGGACAGAGCTCCAGGAGGGGGAATAAAACCTCCTATGCTTAGACCATCTGTGTCAAGAAAACCCCTGTTGGTGTTGCTACATCAGAGCCTATGCTGTAGGAAAGCACTGCACCGACCTCCCTGACCAGCTTGTGTTCCTTTGCTTTCCCAAACACGCTGCTGAGGGCCTGTGCTACGGGTCAGACAGACAGCTGAGCTTGCCCGGCTCCTCACTGTCAAAGAAACACCAAGTGTTCCTGTAACAAATACTATTACAGCAGCTATTTCTTGGATTTTACAAAAATGTTTAGAAACAATTTGATCAGGTATTGATGCATCCCACTGCCTTTTCTGTTCTTTGTTTGCTAATGAGGTCAGAGAAGCCCCAGCCACGCGGTGACTAGGACATATGGTTAAATAAAGGATGAGCCCCTTTCTGCAGTATTTTTCTGTACTTTTAAAAAATAAATTCCCATAGTAGTAAAGTTCAGTCACTACATCTCAGCTATCAAGATTTTCTGTTTTATAAGGAAATGTTACTGGAACAGGCCAGCTGATTCCAGCCAAGAAACCTTTCTTTTATATACCTACTTATAGGAGTTATTCTATTAGCAAGCGTTACACACTTTGAAACGGCCTCTTACAAGCTACTCTATTTTTGTTATTTACTTTTGATGTCCGTATTTGTAAAATTTTGAACAATATATAACAATTAAAAAATGCCAGTAGCTGTTGTTTGTACTACTGCAAGATAAGTTAAGATTCCCCGTGTTTGTATGAACTTCTTTTAGACTGCAGGACAGCTGAAGATACTTCACATCTCAACTTCAGGGTTTTATTCTATGGAAAAAAAGGCACTGAAGTACTAAACTGAGGTAAACTCTGTCCACAGGACAGTTATCTCCTGCCCTGAGCTGGTAAAGTGCACCCTTGCAGGCCCCAGGGTGTTTAACATCTGGCTTCAGGATTTCAAAGCAGCACCATGAAAAGTAAAGGATTTGTTCCCCCCCCCAAATTTTGGGTAGCCACCCACCACGACAGAGTCTACAGCTGATTATATAGTCTTTTTATATAAACACTGACATGCAGAAAATAGCAACTAACTAGTTTTGATCACACATGACTATGGGAAGTATAAACCTCTTTAGGCAGCATTATTCCTGTTTTCCGTGGAACACAACTACTTAAGAGACAAAAATGAAGTTAACGATAGAAGTGTAGCAAAGTCAACTCGCAAAGTGCAGTAGCTTTTTCCCCTGAAAACTGAGTAACGTCAGTAAACCAGCCAAGCAGTGGGTAGGAACAGCCCAGGACACCTGCCTCAGCTGTCCTCACCACCACCACCACCGCAGAGCGGGACAAAGCCATCCACCCTACTCACCAAAACAGAACCCCAGCAGCCTGTGCCTCAGCCACATCGGCCACTCAGCAAAAAGCCACAGGTTACTCGGGGATTTGTGCAGTTAGCAGGTTGTTCGTAGAAGCCATTCTAATCCTCCTGGTCTTTATAAACACAAAGATGTGATATACAGCACTAAATACAAACATAAAGACTTTATTGAATGCTGCTCAATTCCCCAAAGATCTTTCATTACAAAAGTTCTCCACACAACTGCAATTAAAGAGACTGGAATGGTACTCTGATAAAAGATGTGAAAAATACTTGATCAAGCAAACAGACAAGACTTCTATTGTCAGCTTTCCACCTTTAAGAAGCAGGCTGCATTGTCTTTAAAGAAAACAAGGAACTATTTACTGACATCCTTTCCTCCTTACTTAAAAAAACAACAGCGCTATTTTGGTCTCATTTTTCAGTCCATGAGATGCTAAAACTAATGCAAAAACATCCAGGATAGTCTCTCGGAGACCTGCACTACTCTGCAGGGAGTCCTTGGGCTGCTGAGGAGCATCATTGATGGGCTCTCCAGAGGAAGCTCCATCCTCAGCTGTAGCAGGAGGAAATCTCTACCTAGCCCAGGGCCAAGAGGCAGCGAGAATGGGGTAGAGGCACTCGCCACACGGTGGGTCAGACACATGGACCACCCCAACCTGTTCAAGCTGACTTTCTCTCCCTCCTTTGCCTCATTCTAATGTAAGCATTAACAAATCTAAATCTGAATCCAATCAGGAATTCAAGGACAGCACCGTATCCCAGTTCCTTTCAGTGCTGTAAGGGGCACATACTGAGTATCTCAAGTTACGGGTAACGTACCTTGGTTTTATTTGAGAAAATACAGCACAACTAGAAGCCTTTTCTATCATCTTAACCAAAGTATGCATCGATGTGAAAAGCACATATAAAACAAGGAAAAAAGTGTACATAGCAAACTATACCACCTATGTGCAACACAATCAAAAATTCAAGTCATAATTCTCACCACTCCCGTAATTATTTCACTCATTAAGGATAATTCAGTTCTATGAAACATTGGAAGTGACAGTATCAATAATTAGACAAATTTACAATATGCTGTGGTAATGACATCACTTAACTGCTGTATTTAAATTCAAACCTTTACATTTGCCGGAGAAAAAAATTGGCTGTTTCTGTTATACTGATGAGGTTTCTTTTGCAAATCATTATATATTTCAAAAGGGTACAAAAAAGTATGTCTGCCGAGTACAGGTGGTCATTTCTTTTATTTGGCACTTGTATTGTGTGCATTTAGCACATTGTGAGTGCTGTTCTGCTTTTCTGCCATAGCCTTCTTAAGCTTTAACTCCTCTAGCTTTCTCCACAACTCTTCACGTTCCAATTCTTTCTTTTTCTCTCTGTAGAAAAGAGTGAAGTATCAATTTCAGATGTGTTTTAAGCACAATGTGGAGACTCAGTTACTTAACAACCATGATTTACATCAAGTAATTCCTCTTTTAAGTTTTTCTCCAAAGCTAGTTACAGAGGCAGGTAGTTTCCTCTGTTAAAAAACGAGCATACAAATTGGGAATGGTTAGTGGTAAAACTGTAACTTTGCTCCAGCAAACTCAGACAATGGCTGCAGCGTGGCTTTGCACAGATGACTGCAAGTCTAAGGAGGCTCTTTATCACATGCAGACACATCAAGGCAACTAAGCATCTTTGGGGGAGAAAAGCACAACGACTGAGAGGAGACTTGGCACGTGGTCTCAGCTGGCCTGGGAGAACCTACGCCTGCCTCCCTTATCCCACCTGTACTGCTCAGTAGGTTAGAATGAGAGAGGTTTTAGCTGAGCTGTGAAGTGTTCTCCAGCTCAGCTCTCTTCACACAACACGCCCTGAAGCAGCGGTCAGCACCAGGAGGCCCTTCATGGCAGCAGCTGATCCTGGTTTTACCACACAGGAGAGGGCGAGCTGCCTGCCCAGGCAGGATGGATGGGAGCTGGGGCCTTCCTGCCCCCTCCCCGGGCTCCCGCTCCCACCACACCACAGACACACACCTGGGCAGGTGGCTCCGCTCAAGTGACACCCAGCAGCAAGTATCTGATGAGCAGTTCCACCAGAGAACCCCACAGCCACAATTAAGTTTTGTTTCTTTTCAGCTGGTACATTTTGGGTATGTATTCATCAACATGCATTTGGGGGAAGAATCAGTACCTTTGCCTTTCTGCTTTATACGAGCTTGTAAGTTCATCAAAAAGCTTGCCATTCATTTCCATCAGGGTTTTCAGCACGTTATATACCAGTGCCACAATAGTGCTAGAAAAGAAAGAACACAACCATTAGAATTAAGACACAACATTAATTTCAGTGAACAAGCGTTCATTCTCTTTTTTTGGACTCTGAGCTTAATCAAGATACAACTGTAAGGCCAGTGAGTTTGACACAAAATCCTTTACTATAATTTCCTCTGTGAATTAATAAAAACCGTATCTAAACATTTTTTGAAATGGCTCTTTAACCATAAATTCCTGACTTTTGTAATGGCATAGGATATAATTATTAGTACTGTGGCTGTACTATAAAGCCATTCAATTACGTTAACGTTTAACAAACGTGAGTTTTAAACAACAATTTTGTAATACTTGAGTAATGAAATACGGGAGTCCAGAAAAATAAAACTTCTGGCTAACAGCTTCAAGCCAGGGCAGAAGAATGCAGCAGAGGAACCACAGGTGCATGGTTTAATACAGCTACTAAAAGCTCTACCAGAACGTTTTTGGGCAGCAGGTAGCGTTGCTGCATGTGCCCCGTTAGAGAACATCAGGTGATGGTTTCCGGTACCTTCGTTTCTTTAGGAAACTGAAGAGCTTGAGCAACACTAGCTGTGTCTTACATGGCTGGCTCTGTTTCTACATTAGGCACCGCTATTCTTTTTGTGAAAGCATTCCTATTTCAGTAAGTTAACTTATACATTGTAGCGTTTATCTCCTTTAAACACACTCTTCATAATTATATGAAGAAATGCAAAAACAGCAATCAAATGAAACATTAAGAAAGTGCCTATCATGAAGCTGATGACTAATCAAAAAAGTAGGTAAACTGTCTTTGCCCTCACTAGCAGTTCACCTTCACAAAGCAGTACTGGTTGTAAGGCTGCAGAGCAGGGGTGCCATGCAGTCTTGTGACCTTGGAAAAGGAGGGAAAGAAAAAAAAAATCTTAAGGTGGTAACAGAAGGGCCAGGTTTGCCTTTTCAGTACGCTCTGTTCTGGCCCTAGGAAACCTCCCAGCTATTCAGAGGGCTTACGCTCAAACTGCACAGTACCCGCAGCCTGTCTGCACACTTTCTTCTTTTGAACAGTGGCTTTCACGTGGTTTGAAGACAAAAGCTTATTCAGGGTTTTGGTTTTCCAAGAGGAAAAGCTTGATTTTGAGCAAGTTAAGTCTGGGTCGGACAGCCAGATGGATGTAAGTGCGTCTGCCCTCCAAAGCAGATTAAAACCAAAGGGTCAGACTTTCTTCCCCAAACTTCCTTGCCCTCAAGGTATACAATTATCCTGTGTCTTTCACTTCATAAAGAGCAACTTCTGCCTGCAGCTAGGGAAAGAGCAACATCCTTCAGATTTGTTGAGGTCCCAAGTATATTAATGCTCCAAGAACTAGTTCTCCAAAATTTATATTGTCTTAGCTGATACATTTGCAACTAGAAACACCACCTAGATAAAGTAATTTCAGAGCCTCTAAGAGCTTGAAACGGGACATCTGATGCACTTCAGAGTTGTGGGAGGCTCCTGCCTACCCTGGCTTTTGCCTCTACAAGCTTTACATTCTGCAGATAGACTTGCAACTCAGTTTGAGATGCTGGACACAAGCAAATTCTGCAATAACTACTTATGAAGACACTGACAGAATTTTGTTCATCTAAAGTAGTAAAGGACAGCAAAGCATAAGTACAGCAAAAGCATCCCCTGGAAATTGTTTTGGTCTCAGTAGCATCAATTTGGATTTTTAACGCACGCACAGGATCAAACGTGATTACAGTATGAAGACCATCATGCAGTTTCCTCATACTTTTTCAATAAATTCCAGGTCTCAATCATAACAATGCAGAGCAGTGAAAGCATGATGCAGCTTAAAACTATGTCAATTTTAGCACCCTTAAATCAGATTAAAACAATGAAATTAAGTAAAAATGAAGTCACATTTACAAACTTACAATCCAGGCTTGAAACCATGGACAATTTATTTATGGTACTATAGATAAAGTTAAACATTACATACGGATTCCAGTGTTCTTTGGAGATCTTGTATAAACTGGCAAACATGATTGGTAGAATTTTATCAATGTTCTCCTCAATCAGGCTAAGAATATATTCATTATTCCAGAAATACAAAGCTCTTTCTGCAACCTGAAACACAACGTTTAGGGGTCAGCAGCCAAAGAATTACTACGAATTTTTTTAACATTGGTGGTGGTTTTCTTTAATATTCTTACCTGAAAATGTGAACTTGATACACACTTGGATATTTGCTTAAATAAAGGCTCTTCTATTTTTTTGAATTGTGTTGGTTCTATTACATCTAAGATTTCTTCAATTTCACCTAAAAACATGACCTGTTTGTGTAAAAGAAATATATCAAAAAGTATGAGAATGTTTTATATCGCCACTGTAAACAAACGAGACACAGCTTATACATTAGTCATGAATCCCACAAAGAACACTGTATGTCATTACATTGCATTAGACATCCACATTTTTTTGCAGCCTGGAAGAAGTCAGGGAGTTTTGGATTTCTTCTTTTGTGTAACTGCTCTAAACACTTCACAGAACTGCTCCTGCAGAATATGGTTTTTTACTGTTAAGAAGAATGCTAGAGCTTTTTAATTCTTCAGGAATGGCTGCAGCAATTACCATTATGCAAGATCTCCAAAGTAGCTTTTGAAGTGATAAACAGTTAACTCCCGTTTTAAATTACAACCAGCAGAACACTGGGTAGGTGGCAGAGAAAAATTTACCACCACTCACAAATGGGGTCAACAGTATTAAAGGGACCCCACTTTTAAAGAGCTGTCGGGTGGGATCTGGGGGCATAAATCAAACTCCTGATTTTTAAACTCTTTTTAACTACATCAAAGAAACCAGAAAAAAAAAAGAATTTTCCAAGCCATTTAAAGTTATTTTTATACTTTGGAAAAAGAACGTATGTATGCTTTACCAGGCGCAGATGCTGAGCTTGTGTCACACTGTAGATAACTACCTCCAGCCTGGCCTATACTAAAATACTTTTCACCTCAGAAAATAGTGTTTCTATACAGTACCTTAATTGAATACAACTTTCAATATGGTTTTAACATAGTAATGCCGTAGGAAGAACAGACATACAAAACGACTGCACTGAGTTGCACCACAAAGATGAGCGCCCCAAGAAGCTTGAACTGCAAGTTTTTTGCAAGATCTCTTGAACAGCACAGCTGAGGTACAGCACGTGAACCTGCCACACCACATGTCACATCACAGCAGACATCAAAAACAGACAAGACCAACCTCTTTCTGACTGCAAGTTTTTGGCCAAAATTTGAGCAGTCCTCTGATTACCTATATTGAAAACACAAACAAATTAAAGCAGAACAAGTTTCTATTACATATTTGATAAGACTAAAAAAGTACTAGTTTTGCTTTTCTTTATCCAGAGGTTCAATGAAAACTGAATACAGCTAAATGTAGTTCCACTGAAAATAAACTGTGCTGTCTCATTTAAATACTTATCTTGTTTAGGTCAGCAGAATAATTTAGACCCTCACAAGTCTTTGCTTACTGTTCACACTCCGCTCCCATCCCAGTACATGGATGAATTGATAGGATGCTGATAACAATTTGATTTTGTAGCTAGATTTCCCAGAATATGTCTTTCTACTTATCCACACTTCGGGGAGCACCTGTCTCAGCATCAAGGTTTGAAGCCTGAAAGCAAGCGATACAGGCTGACTGCACAAATGGCTGTACAGGGGAGCCGTGGCCTCTACCACTTTCTCTTAAATTCTAGAATTTGAAATGTCAAAGACTGGAAACTTAAAAAGAAAAATGAAGGGAAAATATATTCCAGTATCTACATTGGAAACTGCCTTACACAAGGACTGGGGAAAAAAAACCTTCAGGAAGCTTAATTAGAAAGTATGCTCCTCAGGAGGAAAGGGGGGAACACAACAAACAAAGGCTGGAGGCCTGTTTCCTAGAAACAAACATCTGACATGGCATCTAAATTACAAAATTAATGCTGGCTAAAAAAAAAAAAAAAGCTGTAACTATGTTTTAGAAGCAAAAACATTCTCCAAGCCTTGTAACTTTCATTTTGAGGAAAGGACCTCTATTTTTATGAAAAAAAAGCACCTAACTGATCACACCCAACTGCAGAACTTAGTCAACTATTTGAACAGAATAGTTCTATTCAACTTCCATGTTTGGTTTCTGCCATGTTATTTTTTCCCCCCCAGCTTCCCAACTGTCTTATTCACAACTATGTGTACTATCAGAAGTGACTTTCCAAAGAAAAAGTTAATATGATTTTAAGTGCCCACAAGTCTGTATCCTAGGATACTCACATATCCTGCCACTACAAAACTGAACGTCACTTCAAATGACACTGAGCAAATGCAGAAACCTCAGGCAGCTGGTAAAGGCCTATGCTCAAATCTATGGAAACAAAGCAGGTTACAAGGGAAGAACAGATTCCTTACCGCGCCTTGTCCGTACAGTTCTGCCGAGCAGGCTGAAATACCAACACCAGCACCTGACACCTGCTGAAGGAGCAGGGCCCTGGCCAGCTTTGTCGCCTGGCCCGCAGAGGCTGAGCTCCCTCCCCAAACTGCTCGGCTGCTGCTGACCTGGCCTCCTTGCTGCCTCCGCGGACAGAGAAGAGGAGCTGGGGCAGATGGCACAGTGAGGGGGGAGGAGAAACTTTGTGCTCCTCCATTTCACTGCAATTACCTGACCTGGCAGTCCTTTGCACCCTTGCTTCTCTCCACTATCAATGAGTCAAACTTGCGTTAAATAATTACACTTGCTTCTCTAGATTCATAATTTAGTCTGTGTAAGTACACTTTAAATCTAGGGCCATTTTCTGTTAATTAGCTCATGACTAACTCCGTTATGTACTGTTGAGATTTTGTATTTTGAAAGAACAAACCAAATGTTTAGAGGTGCAATAGCTTACGCTGCCGACACCTTCCCTTCCCCCAGAACAATGCAAGTAAGCAAAAAAATTTCAGACAGGCACATTTGCTGAAGAAAAGCTGTGAGAACCTAGCACACACCCCTAACTGGGGCATGCATTTGGTGGTCTTGAAAACATAAAACTGATTCAGCTGGAAGAGTCCAACTTCCAGCACTTGTAAGGGTGCTGAGTACATTACACGTTCTCAACTTGATAAAGAAATAATCTGTTCTAACAGTGCAGACCTCAACAAGATACCTATTCTTTGCTCCTCAGAAAGAATATCAGTTTCCATCTTGTCTGTGCTTTCATATGAAAGAGCTGATACATGTACATTGATGTGCAAAGATTTTATTCAAAGAAATACTCAACATGAAGCAGATCTGAAATCTTGCTGCTTTTACTATACGAAACACTTAAGATAAATCCAAGCTACAAAATTCCCATACTTACTACATACTGACTTACAACAGCAGGTAGCTGCTAGAAAACTTATCTTGCATACAAGGACTGCATTTTTAGCCTGATTTCTTCAATGTAAAGGCCACTGCACTTAGCAGGGTTAGGTAACAAACCCTTCTTGTCAGCTCTGCAAACATCACAGGACTGACCTAAGGCAGACTACCATAGTTACAAGAGCTCAGATTGAATGTCCTCTAAATTGACCCTGAGTGACAATTCCTGCCAGAAAAATAACAGTAAGGTACTCGTGAAGAGCGCCTTCTGATGGAGTTCTTAAAATATTACTTGACCTAAAGCCAAAAAAAAATTTCAAATGCTATCTCATCAGTTGCCCCAAACTTTAACATTTATTTTTCAAGCGTCTCAGAAAGTTTCTTAAAGCTTCACTTCTTACTTTTTACTCCTTTATAAAGCAAATTTTACCATACGCTCAGAGTAATGACCAAAGCACGTACAGGCAATGACTCTGCACTGAGTTCTTCTACCTTCTCCATTCCGAATTCATCTTTACTGATGACGAGACAACCAGAACTGTATATACTATAGTCCAGATGAAGTCTCGGAATTGCACTATGTCACTCCCACTTCAAAAACCCTGCCTTCTTTACTTCAAAGTTTGGGTTTGGATCCAGCATCATAGTTCTGTAAATTCATATCCGGAAGTTCTAACTTTGTCATGTTGTTACTTCACTCAATCACTTGCAGGGCTCTATGCAACATTACACGTTTTCTGTTCACTTGTCAGCTTTAACTGTCAAAATGCCTAGGTGGTTTTATCACTTGGCTAAAGGAATAAGGCCTAAGCAGTTCCTTTCTCCTCGCCCTATCCCAACAAAATAAGCTTATTGACCGATGTAGCTGTCAACACTGCAGTTCAGGGGGAAAGAAGATGCTTCAAGCAGACAAAGCAAGTTTACAGACGGTCAGGCCAACCACCTTCCACCATCTACAGAGAAACTGGTCTTCTACAAGGAACATCAATACTTAAGCTGTGCAGAAAACAAGCTTCCACTGAAAGACTGGTAAAGATCCATATTGTTTCTACAAAGCTGTTTATCTGCTTTCTTTATAGAAAAAATTAGGTTTTGTGTAAGCTCTTCATTTTTTTTGTCACAAAAAAGTATAAACTATTATAAATATCAGCAAACCGTAACAGAAAGATTTCTGATTGTCCAGCTAAAACCAGCTCCTGTTCTAGCTAGCCTGACATGAATCTCTGTCCCCATGAGCCACTGCACTGCCCTGAGCCTGCATTCTTCTTTATGGGCATTGCCAAAGCCCTTGCACGAAGCACTGCAACCCCCTTTTTTAGCTGAGCTGTCAATATGTATCATGGGAGATTCAGTCAGGCAAAAGCCACTGATGCCTGAAGCACCTGTATCATAGCTGCCAAGAGGCACCCCAGTAAATTAAGAGACAGAACAGAAACATCACATTTGGAATTTCAGAGTTCTTCCTGTCTAAATAAAGTGTTGTTATTCTTTCCAACTTTTATTTTGGGATTGTTTATTCCCTAAAATATTTCAGCTTTATGCAGTGGCTAGGCACAAGCCATCAGCACCAAAAATACTAAAATGTTAGTTCTTAGCAGGAAGGAATACATGTTGTTACACACTTTCTCGCATGAGGTAATTTGCATGGTATCAGTGGTTCAAACTGTTACTTAAATTTGTGCTCTATCTTGGTCACAGATTAAGAGATAACTGCCCTTTCAAACCCAGAATTTTCTTAACAACTGTTCTGGATTTAAATTAATTTTTCCCAAAAAATACCTATGGATCATTAATCAAGACAGCACAGATAGCACTGCTATACAATTCTAACAAGTTACACTGAAATATTCACTTGAAATTAAAAATAGAAAAACATTCAGCTGAAGAACACTTACAGGCTCTGTTAAAGTTGTATCTTTTTCCAGGAACTGTACAACACAATAGGCGAGCTAGAATGTAAGTCATATGACTATTTAGTTTAAACAGACATTGTTTAGACATTGCAGCATAACTAAATATCACAATTTATAATGGAAGCACTTCAGATTGGGGGGGTGGGGTGGAGGGAACCCAACCCAAAACACCCCTAACACAGCCATTTCAAATTCTTCCAAACTAAACAAAACTGTAATTAAAGCAGCAAGATATACAGGCCTGCTCTATCTTATAAAAACTTCCTGTATATCAAAAATCATCTTTTTTTTCATCCTAGAAGAAAATTGCTTTTAAACTTGACAAAGTTTAAAATCAAGAGATCAGGCAACATCTGTCCAGCTGAGTGTCCTGTCCCCAGCAACGGCCAACAACAAATGCCCGTGGAAGAGTGTATGAAGTGGGGGAAGTATAATGTGATTAAATCACCAGCATGCTCTCCCAGACTAGTGATTTCCGTCCAGGGATCTTCTCAGGCCAAAATGTAACATTATACGGTCTATAATTACTTATTGTTTAGTTACTTAGGACATAGTTAACTAACTGAACAACCATACCTCTGCCCAGTACAGAAACCATACAATAATATTATTACTAAAGTAGTTACATTCCTAGATTCCATTAAGACTGATTTTAAGAAGTCACACTATTTTTCTTCTCACACTATAAAGCCAAGACAAAAATAATGTACATTTCAATACTTGGAATGCTTGAATACAAGCGTCCTCTTTCCATTGTTGTTGTTGTTTTTTTTTAATCTGTCATCCCAAAGCAGATAATTACAAAGCTGCTAATTGCAATGGGTCTAATTTATTTCTTTTACCCTTAGGCTAAGGATGCATATGTGTAGATTAAAAAAAAAAAAAAAGTCACACATTAATCTCATAAAATCCCATTATATATATGTTGTACAGTAATGCTTTATTGTTCAAAGACACAAAGACTCAAACTGAATTCAGCTTTAAGACTTCCAACTTTTAAGAGTAGGCTAAACTTGTGCTGTAAGAGCAGCCAGGCCTCTCCGGATCGCAAAGCAGATACAGTGTGGGTTTACACCTGCCGGTTAGTGTGAAACCAGAAACACAGACTGCTGAAACTGCATGTGGCACTAGTGGTTTATGGAGCGACAGATGAGTAGCCTGGTCAGCAAACCAAATGCTACTTCCAGGTACACAGTACAGCCGAATTAACAGGACCTTTTCAGGTACCGATGAACCACATTGAACGTATCATCCAGAAAAAAGGATATCTTGCTGTACTGACCTACCAGAGACACCTTTGGCAAGTGACCAGTCCCTTTCGTATCACTGACATGACCACAGAGCAGCCTATTGCATAGCAATAAACCACAAAGACAAGTGATCTAATTAAGTTAAAACTTTATATGAGAACTAGGAATTAACTGAGCTTTTTACTTGATCCTGCTTGTAGACTAGTCATAATGATTTCACTTTAATTAGAAACGCATTTCCGTGTATCTTTAGTCTCTAAGGAGCTGTATTAGTGAGCTAAGTTAACAAAGCAAGTTTTTAATTAGCCACAGCAGAATTACTTGCAAGTCTGCATCAAATGTAGTCAATACTCAAGTGCCATATGTCTAGAAAGTATATACATTATTCCTCAAATAAAATGCTGAATGTGCAACGTGTAAGAATGGAAGTCAAATTAAGAACTGCAGCATTCTGACAGCTACTATACATATCTGCCATTTGTATCCAACATTCTCCACCCTTCCCCATCACTAGTATGGTTTTAGAAATAAAAAAACCACACTTCTGGAGAGTACCTGGCCATACTCAAGGTTCCTTTATGCACAGCACTTAGGTTACATAAAGGAAGTGATTAACAGCACAAGGTCCTAAGATTAAATGAAGCTTAAAGTGTGACAAGACTAGCAAGCAAAAAAGCTTCTCACTTAGGTGACATGACTTCAATGCACTGTTATATTCTTTTACTTTTAATATGTGCTAATTATCTCAAAATTAACATTTAGACATCAGATCTGTAAGATCTTTAAAGCAGGAGTGACTGAATTTGCAAATGTTTTGGAATATTGATATTACGGCGCATACTGCTTCAAGTTTCATTAGTTTCAAATGCAAATACAAAAACCCCCACCACTTAAAAATAGGCAAAAGCTTACCTGTGCATGAAACAAAGCTAATCCCTTTGCAGTATGCATGGGAATCAGAACTTTCATAAGGAACTGTTTGTGTTCTGCTTTCAGTGGCAGTGCAAAACCATTGATAATACTGAAAACATGAATAAGCAGGGTTTATTTTTATTAAAAAATATTTTTTCCTAGCAAGACAAGAATTTCTCTAAATTCAAGAGACATTCAATTCAGTTTCTAAAACTGTTTTCATAAAATAGCTCTATACATGCACAACCTTTAAAGTGTTGGTATAAGAGTTTAGACTCTTGGCAGGAATACCAGAGAACCATAGTAGATGGCCTGAAGTATTTTTATCATGACTTCCCTTAAAGTAGAATCATCTACAGGAAGTCTTGCTGTCTAATTGTAAAGCTTAGACACATGCATCAGGAAGCTGATCCATTTCATCCACAATCACTAGCAACTTGCAGAGAAAAAAAATAGATGGCATGTAATTTTGAACTATTTTAACAGCAGTTTGTTTCTGTAGGGAAAGGTTGTTCAACAGTCTCAAAACAAATGTTCAAAGTTATTAATTTATCTCACTGATTCAGTAATCTTGTTTTTAAGAGCTGATGAGTCGTACAGACAAAAGTCCTTCAGGAAGAGGCTGGGGTTTTTTCCTCCCCTCTACATTTTAGATAAGTCTGAGAAAATAATGCTATCCCTTTGACTTGATTTTCATGAAAATTGGTTCCACAATAGTTTCATAGTGTTTGGATTTTCAGTTAAGACCAGTAATATTTATAAAATCTTCTATTGTGAAATGTATGTGACAGTTTTGGAAAACCAGGAAAATACTACCACAAAAAAGTTAAAAATTAAAATTAGTGAAATAACGTCATAAAAGATAACCAAAACACCCAAGCACTTACAAGGCTTTCCTGAATAGAATTTAAAGAAAACCAGCCTAATGAAGATTAAAGCATTTCATTCAGCATGAGGGCATAAGTTAACACTCATTTTCTGAATCAAATAAGTCATCTATCAGATATAAGATAAGCAAGAGTAGGTATTACTGACAAACAAGGACCTTTGAGAAATATTTTGCCAGTCATCTTTAAAACTTGCACCGAATTGGTATTCATATGGTAACCCAGGCAGTTATTAGATTATATCAGTGACTGCACGTCATCACTCATTTCTTTTCCCCTCCATTCCCAAAGCAAGAAAGCTAAAGCAAGCACCCACAATAACATTTTTTCTGTCAGATCAAACTTACCTTCCTAATATCTCGAGAAGTTCAGCAACACCATTGAAGTGCTCTGTTTCATATATAAACCTGTTACAAAAAAAAAAAAGACAACCCTCAGAAATCAAAACAGAGGATTACAGATCCCAAAGAAATAACCTGTAATAAGCTTTAAATATTTGAAAGCCAGATCACAGATCAAACCCAGTTTTTTTTATTTCAAGAATAAATCACTGCAGACCCAGACCATATAGGCAAGATAAATTATTCCTCAACCTAGTCACACACACAGAGCATACCTGAGGAAAATGTTGTTAATCTGTTTCCTGATGAATGCTCTTAAACCAAGGAATTTTCCATAAATTCTATGAAGAACGGTCTTCAGGAAATCACGTTCTCGAGGGTCTTCACTATCAAAGAGCTCCAATAACTTTAAAAATTAAATTGAAATTTATTACTTTTGAAAGACTTAGTTTGTTGTGTTACTAACCAATTCAAATTTTATCTTTAATCTACAAGTTTAAATCAGAAAAATTAGAATCAGTTTAGCCAAAAATTTTATTTGGATGTCAACATTGTATTTTCAAAATTGGATTTTAAATAAAGCTGATAACTTAAAAAAAACCCCACAAAACAGCCGCTTCATTCCCTTCAAATGTCTGTGTGCAATAGATAAAGCCATTCCAACAACTATTACAATAACAAAATAAGAATGAGATTATCAAACCTTTAGCTAAGTGATTTACACTTGGTCTTTAAGAAATTAGAATGAATCAAAGCTGTGTCAGATATCTACAATTTCTTAATTAAAAACTTGTACTGCTCATCCCAAAAAAGCTACTTGTGTCTTGAAGGTTAAGCAAAAGCATTCCTTTACAAGAAATTTCACTAAAATTAATGATTTTATATGGAGGAGGTCTTAAATTAAGCATAAGATATGTAATAATAACTGACTCTCTGCTAATATAGACTAAATGCCACAATAAGCTAGCAAGATTTTCCACACATTTTTTTCCTTGTAGAAAGTTTTCCAAGGATACAGAAAACACCCTACTCACCTGAAGACATCAAAAGATATTCCAACCCCACTGGACCATGATTTTAGTAGTTTTTTTCCCTGCACATCCAATTGAGAGCGTATTCAGAAATGCTAACTGTGCTAAACAAGTCAGTAACTTTGCTCAAGCAGTCGCTACAGCTCCTGCTCAGTCCAGGTCTGTAAGCTTAGGTACGTCTACACCAAAGAGCATATGGGACGGGAAAGAGCTGTTCAGGAACTCGTTCAGGCTCATTTCATTTTTATATTTAGAAGGAATTTCTCAGGGTCACTACTCCACTTTCTTTCCACATATAGCTAGCTGTTCATTGCATTGTCTTTCTCGTACTGGAGAGGAAGATCAAGTGAAATGTCAGGAATTGAAACTCTGCAACGTGGCACTTAAGAACCATGGGTCAATTAGTAAATTTGGTACCCACAGCCAATAGTTCAGCAGCAGCTTCAGGCCTGAATTTTGTTGGAAAAATAGAATAAAACAGAGAAGAAGGAAACACCTATAAACAAGAACAGTAAAACCAAAGAAGTGGAAATTAAATGCAGTCACTGAAGGTGGGGAGGGAAAACATCCAGCTATGTTTTTCCTTTTCATTGCTGCACTGTGATAGCCTGCCAGCACTTGCTCTTCAAATACTGAGCTTTTCCTTGACAAACAAGTGTTTTGACATGGTAAAAAACTGAGTTAACCTTGGACAAAAATTGTTATGGTGTCCTACAGCCTAATTCCTTGAAAAGTTATATTTAATATGGTATCTCACTTCACTTTCTTGCTCATAGTTATTTTGCATGGTGAAGCACGATTTTCCTATGTGCTTTCTTACTAGATTTTCCTTCTGTGTTTAACACACAATAGTAAAGAGAATGACCCTGTCCAGTCACGTTAGCAGATGTTGGAACATGTTTCATGTACAATAAGTACAGGAACTTTTTACAGGAAAAAGTTCGCTTTAAGTTTTCCCATGATAAATCTATGAAAAAATAAAAGCATTACAAAAGTTTAATTAGCACATTTGACTGATCTGAAGTTACTGACTGGAAGTTACAAATCATTAAAAACACAAATTGTACTTAAAAATGACAAATATTTTGCGTTGCAAAGCACTGAGGTTGATAGTGGAAAACAGTGTTTCTGAAGTTACTAATTACATATAGCCTGACTGGTGTGATGTGCTATTTATTTAGTGTTTGGCAGAAATCACTGTTAGAACGACTAAAATTTAACCCTGTGTCAACATGAAAGCTTTAATACTCTCCTTAGCTGTACAGTCCATCTGTTAAGCTTGAGGGCTGATCTTTAAATCTGGAGGTGGGAAAACTCTCTACTTACCTGCTGTACAAATTTCTGGTCAATATATCGCTTTGCAATGCTAGGCTGAAAATCCGGGCTCTCCAAAAACCTCAGGAAAAATTCATACACCAACTACAAACATTGAAATGAAAAATCTGAAGTTACTATATACACCATAACAGATCTCAGCCCTGCCACCACCACAAAGTCAGTGGGACTATTTACATGCTTAAAGGAAGCCTAACACATCACTGCTTAATCACAGCCTCTTCTGGAATTTACTGGAAGAATTACAGTAATATCAAGAACACTAACTCCCAGAAGAGTCACAGCTTAATACATAATCTACTGAAAGTATCACTTAGACAAAAAACAAATTCTAAGTATTATATATATTCACATTTCCTGCTATATTAAGAATTTATTATGTAGAAATAAGTTACCAAACACTTCTCAGCACTGAAGGTAAAGTGCTCTAACATCATATAATTCTTTAAACAGATGAAGAAAAATCTGCTAAGTGCTCCTGAAATTAAGTTTCAGTTGCAAATTCTAAATGTGAAAAGTCGTATTAAAAAGCTGAACGAATACACAGAAACTTGAGTTTCACTTAACATTAGGTTTCTATATCCTGGATGCTCAAGTCAAACAACAGGACCCTCTGCAGATTTATCTTCAGCATCCCTTATATTTTGTAGTATATTATTTCTATTGAGTTCAAGTCCCCATTCGTTATGATCCTGCAACACCCACAGATAGAAAAACAGACAGCAGATAGAGCTAGCAAGGGCCTGAGGTAGCTGAGAGGCATGAAGAAGCCAGAGCACAAAGCCCCATATTTTGGGGCTCATGTGAAGTCCAAGACACAAAATACTGTACTTCCATAACAAAGGCAGACCTATAAAATACATGTAAGGCATCTCTTAATTAAGACAGAATTGACAGGAAAGATGTCATATGTTTAGATACATTTGGGGCTGCTTACGTTCTCAACACCTATTTCTTAACGTCATGTTAGATAAACAACTGATTAGTAATAATACTAAAATGCAATTTAGATACATAAAGACATCACTGACAGGAGTTCTAAATAAAACCCACACAGAGCTGTGGTCACACTCTAAGGCATGTATTTCAACTATTACCACTAAGAGTACTTATTAAACTGAGAGCCAACACCTAATTCATAATTACAATTATGAAGTCCACTTGAGACAAGTGCTTGACAATAAGTACTTTTTATCTAGAACATTTGAGATGACAGTTACTTATGCATAGCCTCAAGGAGGGTATGCTGTATCTGCAAAGCTGAAGCTTACAAACCCAAGCTCCCCTTCGGTCTTTTTCCCCTCTGACAGACTGTAACAAGAGCTTTTCATATCAGCAGTTTAAACATATACAAATTTCTTTTAACAGAACTGTATTAAAACCCAAGCTTCCCTGTACAGCCTTAATTTTTCATCTTGTGGATAAACACAATAGCACACAATTGCACAATAGACAACACAGGACAGAATTTATAAAAACCTGGTAATAGACAATCTAATAGAATCTTTAATATTACCACACTCAATTCTTCATCTTAGAAAGGTATCAACCATGGCTGTTTAATATCTTCATCAATGACATAAACAGTGGAATCTAGTGTATCCTCAGCGAATCTGCAGATGCCACCAAGCTGAGTAGTGCAGTTGACACGCCTGAGGGTTGGGATGCCATCCAGCGGGACCCTGACAGGCTTGAGAGATGGGCCCATGCAAATGTCATGAAGTTCAACAAGGCCAAGTGCAAGGTCCTGCACCTGGGTCAAGGCAATTCCAAGCACAACTCTGGGCTGGGCAGAGAATGGATTGACATCAGCCCTGAGGAGAAGGACTCAGGGTTGTTGGTTTACTAGGAAGCCCAACATGACCTGGCGATGGGGGCTTGCAGCCCAGAAAGCCAACTGTATCCTGGGCTGCATCAAAAGAAGTGTGGCCAGCAGGCTGAGGGAGACAACCCTGCCGCTCTGCTCTGGTGAGACCGACCCCAAAGCAGCCAGCTCTGGAGTCCTCAGTACAGGAAAGATCTGTTAGAGCAAGTCCAGAGGAAGGCCACAGAAACCATCAGAGGGAGGGAACACATCTCCTGTGAGGACAGGCTGAGAGTTAAGGTTGCTCAGCCTGGAGAGAGGGCTCTGAGGACACCTTATTGTGGCCTTTCAGTACTTAAAGAGGGCTTAGAATAAAGGTGGGGGAGGACTTTTTAGCAGTGCCTGTACCGAAAGGACAAGGGGTAATGGTTTTAAACTAAAGGAGGGCAGAATCAGGCTAGATGTAAGAATTTTTTTACAATGAGGGTGGTGAAACACTGGAACAGCCCAGGCAGGTGGTAGGTGCCCCATCCCTGCAAATATATTCAAGGCCAGGCTAGACAGGGCTTTGAGAAGTCTGATCTAGTTGAAGATGTCCCTGCTTATTGCAGGGTAGTTGGACTAGGTGATCTTTAATGGTCCCTTCTGACCCAAGCCATTCCATGCTCTACTGATCTTTTTCAAGCCAGAAACTACATACATTTGTTAGTGGTTTGTATTGAAATGGGAAATATATGGCTGGAGGGAGGTTATTAGCACAGCTTCATAGGATTAATTTTGGAATTATATGTCATTAAATATTTCTGTAATAAGTTCCTGTATTAAGTATTTCTCTATGTGACAACAACAAAGAATAGTCATGTGTGATAACTGCTTAGATGATCATGGTATTAGAAGCTACCACCAGGGCCAGAGGGGAGAGAAGAAAAAGAAAAAAGCATGGCAGGTTATCAATAAGAACAAATTGATCCTAAAGGCCTGGAGTAATAACTACAGGACGAAACTCAAGGATTGCCAAGTTACAGTTCAGGATCCAAGAAAAAGCATCTTTTAAGCATTTACAAGCCTTTAAACTGAGAAAGGGTTAACTGTAGGATGATAAGATCCATCTACACGATGAAGCCTTGGAAGTGACAGATGAAATCCTGGGATACTCCAGGAAGATACTGACAGTACAGAGATGCACAGTCCTACACACACTTGAGGAAATTTATTCAAACTTGAAAGGATTCAGAAAAAGAGCCACTAGAATTGTCATGGGATAGAGCATCTTTTACAAATGAAGACTGAATTATCTTTTGTTTTTCCTAAGGGACAGAAAGAGGAAGGACTATTATGGCTTCTTTCCATAAACAGATATGGGGACTGCAATAAACTTCAAGCAGAAGAACTAAGTTAAAGCATAATTCTGTAATGTCTTGGTACAAACTGTCCAAGACTAAGTTTAGGGTATCAATTAGGATCAAACCCAAAGTACATCTCATCTATAAAATACAGCAAGTTAATATGAATGCAAGATTCTCAATATATGATGACAAATCCATCAGTTGCATGTCTCATTTCTAATATAGGGAAAGTCTGTATTAGTAACCACTTGAATGCTTGATATAAACACATGTAATTCTAGAACCATGACTGCTGCTTTTGTTCTTAAAGAACTTTCAGAAATACAAAACTTAGTGCTCAATAGTCCAGTATCTGAACTGTACTGCAGGGAAGTTTTGTGCACTAAAGGAGTATATACGCAGTTCTGATGCTTACAGAATTGTCTAGCTTCCTGATAATGAGCACCACTGCTCCTAGATCATGTACAGCTGGTAAAAGGTAACAAATAACTTTGGAAATCTTTGGAAGCCTTGGAAAATCCATGAAGCTTTCTCCAAGGCATTTCAGGAAGCAAGCTGTAATCTCCATTTCTGGATAGTCAACCTCTCCCTTCTCCTGTATGCTAATGTTTGCAAACTTAAGAAGCATAACAGCAACAGAGGAACAAGATGAGGAACAACAACAGGGGAACAAGAATGCATCCTAGCCACAACAGACACTGGCTGCTCATACCTTACAAAAAAAAAAAAAGTTACCAAACTCTGTCTTCTACTAGCCAGTAGCAGATGCACTGTAAAAGAAAGGAGAGGAAGACACAAACTGTTTCCATTGTGCTGCAATGAGCAATCTATTCCAAGAACAGGATGAACAACTGATGCAGGAGAGGGAAATCCACAATGAATTATCAGACAGCCTGGCCAGAACTCAATTTGGAAAAAGGTAAAGGAAAAAGCTGAAAATAAAATTTCGAATAGTACCACAGGCTATGAACCTCTTTCAATTTCTCTTAGACAAGCCTAAAGCTTGTGAACTGGCTGCAGAAACCACATCTTTTTTTATAAAAAGAACTATAGGTTACTTATGACATAAAGTGAACTGAGCTGACATTTACAAATTTTACTGCTGAGAGACAGAGAACATTTTGCAGATGATGCCACTTCTGACTATAACAGACATTTGCATCGGCCTTACACCCTCCCACCCCAACAAAATCAAGACTCTCATCTAGTTCAGTTTAGCCAATTCTCCTATGAATTAGAATCAGGCATAGATAAGTAAGATCATTATTATCACAGCCTTTAATCTGCGCAGGTTTTTTTTTTTGTGGTAACTCGTTTCTCATGTCAAGTATTATCCTGAACATGTACTTTTTATAGCCAGTATTAGAAGTCCATTTTTTAAATAAGAGCATTCATAGATACCTTAAAACTGTATTATTATAGGGACAGAATAGTACTTTAACTCTCTTGAGAAGGGAGAGAATGGTATGCAGATGTGTGTAGCTATTAATCTTCTACCTGCTGCTAGGTTTTGCTACATAACTTATTTAACAGATATTACTTAAATAAATTCAGCAACAAACTACCTGAGATATGAACTTGGATGACTACAAGGGATTTAGGTTGGTTCAACTTTTAACAGTTAACTGAAAGAAAATAAAAGAAGTTCAGCAGACTGCAAGTCAATCACGTGATTGATACAGCAAAGCTATAAAAATCACGAGATTGGCACAGGAGTGCAACAATAGAATAACTAACCAACTGTTACCAAACAACAACGCCTATATTGTAAAGTTTTTGCACGAAGGGAGGGAAGAGGGTAGAAAGAATGAGGAGATATCTATTTCTTGCTCAAAAGACAAATTAAGGGTATTAGTCCACTTTTTTATTAGTTACAAGAAACCTAACTGTTAACATCCACTTATAGTTTATTGAAATCACAGAAAAAAGTTGCTCAAGTGCAGAAAACAAACCTCTTACGAACATAATTACCTAAAATATCTGGATATTTTTAAGACATACATAGACCACACTTAAACAGTGCAGTCACTGTTAAAAAAAAAAAAAAAAAGGTATTTAAGCAACTTGGAAGACTTACATTCTGCCATATTTATACATGTTAAGAAAAGCACCACTTTTTTCCCCTTTCAAGTATAGAAACTTCATTGTATTACAAAAGCAATTTTGACAGTCTTAGCAAAGGCACAAAATGACTCAAGTATCCATTCACAGTCCTTGACTTACAAGGAGGCTTGAAAATAAAGGAATCACATACCTGTATGTGGGGCCATGAGGCTTCAAGAGTTGGTTCATCTTCTTCTGGATCAAAATCTGGGTTATCACTAGGTGGAAGTGTTCTGAAAATATTAGAACTAATCTGCAAGAGAGAAGAAAATTGTTTCATTGTATCACTTTTTATTCTTCCACAGATCATCCTCAGCAAGGTACTGCTTTTATCCTAAAACTGCATGAAACAAAACCATTTAAAAAAAAAAAAAAAGTACTATGATACATTGATTTTATTCTTTATTTTTTTCAGAACTGCTAAATCCAGACAGTCAAAAGTCTGAAACAGGCCTATGAAAACAGTAAGAAAGTAACTTCTGTCTCAACTGTTTTATAAGTTTGTAGCTAGACACGATCTTATTTAATATTTTTCTCGGAAACCATAAAAGTTCAAAGAAAATTTCAGTTTCTTCTTAATAAAGACCAATTTTTAACTAAGTGACACTGAGAACTGAGGTTTTATATAAAACAACAAATACAGTATGACTAACCAATTATGATTTAAACAGAGCTCTCTTCACGTGCAAGGTAGACAATTCCAAAAATACACCTTAGAGTTCTTTGCTTTAATTAATTTAAAGGTATTTCTCACTTTCAAGTAAGAACTAACGATCTGTGTACAATTTTTCACCTTTCATAATTTCAAAGTGTTTCAAGGTTTTGGAAAGTCAGAAACACTTAACAATTGTAACTTTTTGATTTAACACAGTAACTTTGAAAAAAGAAAAACAACCCAACCCAAAATAGCTACCGAGTTACTTTAAGTATGATATAGCCATATGAAATCAATTTCAAAAGCACAAGTGTAAAAAGGTTTCTTCAAGGATTTTTGACGTATAAAGAAGTCTGGATAGAAGACCCATCTTTCAGATGACATTTATTTTTCTTTTGACATCTCTTCTGCCAGATGTAACATACTGGATTTAAAATATCTTTAACATGAACAAAAGAGAACAAAGTTAATTTAGTTTCTGCGTTTTCTACTAGTTTTTCAGGAACATATTTAGCCCAGTTTTTCCAGTCATCTTTCAAACTCTTTCATCTTTTCAATCAAATCTGTTTCAAATAGCTGCTAACCACACAAGCCTACTAAACACAAAAGAAAATATCTGACAGTTTGCAGCAAATGCTACTGTACAGCTTCCATGGAGTCTCCAAGGTGTTTGAAGAATCTTGCAAAAGGACTTTAAAAGATACTGAAGTCACCCAGCTGGCTCTGCATAGACGAATCAGCTGCCTCATTAGACAAGATGTAGTAAAGCAGAGTAGAAGGGCAATAATGTTCTGTATGGATGGGCACTACATCAGTCTCCTAGCTTTCTGTACAGCAGAAAAAAACCCCTAAAACAGTACAGCTATCCTTTAATTTTGTAAACACAAGGGACTTGGGATTCTGGAGCACAAGAAAATCTGGCTGGGGGGTGGGGCAAGGAGGCATTTGGAGAGGAGGGGGAAATAGGAGTTTGAGGAAATGTGAATTTTAACCAAGCCCGAAAACCAAGACTACAATCCTGGTTCTGTTATTTGGTATTGTCTACTCTTAATAAGTAATCAACAAAAGCATCCAACATACAGATCAGTCCCCTACAGAGACCTCCCTACCTCTGCTTACAAGTCTTCTGGTAATGTCTCTCAAAAACACATCCTTTTATTTCTAGATGCATCTTGATAAACCCAACCAGTCAACACTTTAGCACAGAACCTCAGAGTACAGAATGCAAGTTTCAAGCCCAAAACAAAGGCACTACCTACTGAACATACTTCTGTAGCAGAAACAAAGAGCAAACCTCTCAGCCAGATCTTTAGTAAACTAATTTTATGATTTTCAGAGTATTCAGTACTTCTACTAGCATTATCAGTCTCCTGAGAACATATGAAATTTAAAAATGGTACACAGTTTATTCTATGTGCTTGTGCTAGCCTGTCTCCCTAAAGAAATAGCTCATTTACTTCATTATGTTTGAAATACTTCCGCTTTCTGTCTCATTTGCTTCTTTCTAATGTCTTGCCAATAGTATTGATCAAAACCTGTGATTTGGATTAAACTCCCCATTGTTCTTCTGTGAGCAAATTCTTCTTTACATCCTCTCATATTATTAAAAACATCCCCTTTCCTTCATAAGAGGGGCCTTATCACAAAACTGTGATTTAAGAAATACAAATCATAAAAGGCTTTTACAGCTGGATAGGTTTCCAGAGAAACCCAGCATTAGCTTTCGAAATTACATCTCAAAGTTTTGTGAAAGTGACATCTGAAAATGTGCCAGTTAATGTATTAAGATACAGCAATTATATTTTATTAAAAAAAAAAAAGAGAAAAAAAAGAAAAAAGAAAAAAGTCATCCCTTATTGTCTGTCCACTTCCCAAGGAGCTAAGCGTTTGGAGAGATAGTAGATTCAATTTCAATTTGTGGGCATGCAGACGGGGTACCCAATGTTTTTTTGAATTCTGAATTCACAGCTTGTGCAAGCTGCTAGGACAATCTCATTTATGTTGGATTTTTAGGTGCTGGTGGGGAACGAGGGGAGGCTGGCAGGCACAAAGAGATGGAGGAGTTATGTTTACTGGAGTGACATTTCTGCTATGCTCCCAAACCTGACAAAAGCTAGAGCCTTCTAAGTTCCCAGGAAGTTTTAAAACTTCAAATGTTCACAATGTCAAACCCTAATTTTCTACTACTTTCAGAGTTCTTTCAATTGAGAATTTCCAAACAGAGAAGATACTAGTTTTAGATGACCTGGAAAGGAGGTGCACAGGCCACTGTGCTATCCCTGCAAAACTACTTGTAAGCAAAATTCTCCCTCAGTTCTTAATTCAAAGGCTTTGGCAAAGAAGTTAGAGGAAAATCAGGTTGCCTGTGGCACCAAAAAGATAACCTACAGCAGACATCCTGCACATCTGCCTAAACAAAGATATTTTTTTAATGATCTTGTTCCATCCTTGGTGGCTTGAAAAAACACTGGTATCATTTCAACCAGTGCTCCCTACCTCGGGATCCAAGCAGAACAGGGACAACTACACAAGCCATTGTGTGGTACTGGCCCAGGAGCTATCACGGTAACAGAGACCATGTGAAGGGAAGGAACACTAGGAGACTTCCTCACCTGCACAGACTTTGCCTATGCACTGGCCAGGAACAACATATTTTTCCTCTTGATATCTGTAAGGGATTGTTGACTTTGCCTCCCCAAGACTCGGGCGACTCCAAGGAAACTGGGCTGCTTCCTCTGCAAGCTGGAGGAAAGGTGTCCCAGGCCTAGGAAAAGACAAGGGACTTTGGAAAGAATTTGGCTCCGCTTCTGCCACTGATGCTACTCTGGCTTTTTTCAGGGAATTTTTGGAGTCTGTTCATCCTTTACTACCAGTCAGATGATTACTGGGTTTCATTAAGGCTGATTACTACTTTTTCATCCCAAAAATTCTATCCTTCAAACTCTGCAAAAAAATTAATGATTTTTCTTTTAATGTAGTAACACTGAACAGTCTAAAAATTAAAAAAAAATATATATATAAAATAAGTATTATATCTCATAGAAGTTTTGCTACAAAGAAAGGCCTCAAGTCTGACACACGTGTTGTTTGGAGGGAGAGATCCATCCAGAGTTCTTTCTGAAAGCTGGTACTTGGTCCTAATTCACAGCAAAGACCTTTTCTGCTGCCAGTTGCCAGGGAGACTAGAAATACCATTCAGGCTTGGAGGGATCTTTTGTCTCAAGCTCTGAAAAAAGCTCTCACTGAGCATTTAAGGCCTTCATTTTCTGTCATTTTAGGGTAGAAAAGGAGATGGAAATTTGTTATGGAAGGAAAACCAAGCATCCGCAGAGCCCAATCATTTGCACAACAACAATAACCTCAAAAGAACAGCTCAACACTACCTTATCTCCAAGAAAAGAAAACAACTCCAATATAAAAGAAAATCTCCCTTCAACAAGTAGAATAGGCTAGTTAGTATACTCTTTCTTCTAGTAAGAGGCTATAGAGGGCACACAGAGTAAGAAAATACTGCAAAGATTCAGGGCTCGCTGCCACCAGCAGGAAAAAAAATAAATAAAGCACCCACACAAAGAAGAGGTGGACATACTCTGTCCTTTATTTTCTTGTGTAAAAAACATTTAGGACAAAAACACAAAAAAACCCAAACTGTACAAAAAGCCTCAGCGTCCTAGATCTTTTGTAAAACTTAACAAACATCTGGTGGAACAGCCAAAATAATTAAAAGGGTTTCAATAATCCTAGCCGTTCAGTATAATGGCAGAATTTCTACGCTTACTCATATTAAAGATCTGATCTTCCTTCTATATCAGCTGCTTGCAGAAAAAATAATAAAAAACCCAAACCCAAACCCAAAAACCCCAAACAAAACTTGAAGAAAAAATAGCTTGCCCTGTATAGAAAACTGCAAAAGTAATAGAGCATATGTTTGAACTGGTCTGTTTATGTTCCTGATAGTTACTTTTAAAGTCAGCATTGTGCCTAAGGAAACTTATCCAGAGTTTGGAGAACCATTAGCCTAAATGCACAGGCACTGAACACATGCTTTTTACACTTCCATTTTCTAGAAAAAACAATTTGAAAATATTTCAGATTATTGTCAAATGTCCTTCATTTGCAGTCCCTGTATATGGAGTACAGGCATATCTAAAACATCCCTTAGGCAGCATTTGAAAATGCATATAAAAAACCTGGGAAAGTCAGCAGATAACAACCACAAATATTTTGTTGCTTATTCAACAAGCCATTAGTAGAAACTGCACAGTACAAGTCAATCCGTGGTTTACAACTCAAGTATAACGCGCTACTCTAGTATAGCTCCCCAAGGCCAAAACAGTAACAAACAGCCATATGAAGTATTTACAAAAGTAGAGTTGCCTTCTTACGCTGATAAATCTTTCTGTTGACATTTGTACCTGCAAGAATCTTTACCAGAAAACTTTAGCTCATCACTCCACTGCCATTCTTAAATAAAGACAGGCAGCACTGAAATAGTGCCATTTTCTAAAAGAGAACAACTTCAAAGCTTACCCAGACTGCAAGCATCTGCAATTTACCATTTTTCATTGTAATTAACCTGAACGCATCATATTTCAGCTAATAATTAAGTTAGAAGTTGTTTGTTTTTACAAGCCTTTCTAAGCAACCTTGTAAGCCAAGTTATCATTAACTAATTGTATTATACTGTATAAGCAGAAAAACCAACAGCAATTCCGAGTTAGATGCCATCAGAGTCATAAACTGATTAGTTTAAGATGTTTTATTAAAATTCAAAATATAACAAGAGCATTCTACTTACCATTTTCACTATGTCAGCATAAGCTGATTCAACAATCACTCCACGATTTGTTGAAACATATTCAACCAGTTCATTCAGTGTTGCTCTCTTAATTTCTTTGCTTTTCAGGTCTGAAACAGAGTCCATGAAGTCAAAGAGTACACAACACTGTTGCAACTTCTGACAAAAAAGATCTTGCTGTTCATTGAAGGTGGCATCTATAAAAGAAAAAAAACAAACAAAACAACTTAAGTCTATAGACACAAAGTCAGAATTCTAAATCTGTTTTGTTGACTAAAATTTGCTTAACTGTCAGGTATTTATTATGGGGAATAGTATGCTCTATAGTCAGCAATCAAAACTGAAAATATCTGTTTAAGTATGTTAGAATTGATGACCTGCTATTCACAACTTGTATTTCATACAAGTAGTAACAGATAAACATATGGCAATAAATACATTTATGGAAAACAAGTTCCTGAGTTAACTTTGTTTGATATACACAGACATTAATAAATACCAGCTCTCCCTCACCAGAAGTCATACACAGAAGCAGTGCATCATACTAACCTTTCATTCATCCGATTTGTCTCATTCTGTTCCCTAATCCTTTATTACATAACCTGCTTAAAAGCTGTAAAATCTGCTTTGAAGAAACCCTGTCTTTTTACCCCAATGCAAAATACTTCACATACTTTTGACATCATGTGATGTATGTTTCTCTTAAGAATCAATTCCAATATTTCAAAAGGATTAATCCTGAATTTTCATGCTTCGGTCTATATAATTTGCTACAATCTTAGTCATGTAAGGTTTTCCAGCTTTTTTGGCCTATTAAGACAAAGCGTTTGGCTATGACTTGCCATTTTCATTTTAGAGTGCAGAGACTGTAAGCTGATAAGCAAAATTCCTCCATTAGTATTTCACATTAGCCCTAAAAAGATGGATTAAGAACGGTACATTTCAAAAATTTAATACATCCTTAAAATATTTTAACTGTTTAAAAGTTGCATGATCACAACAAAAGCAGCCAAGGTTTTAACTGAAAAATTGGTTTAACGTGCCTTTCATTCATATTGTTAATTGTTTGTTGGGGTTCTAAGCCACTCCAGGAACATAGCATCACCTCCTCTATCAGTCAATTGGCATTTCACTCATTCTGGTGAAAAACTTATTTCCAATTTTATCTGCCAATAAGGAATGCTCTCCCCCTGAAGAATTTTCAAGACCTGTCTATAGCCAGACTACTAATCCCTTAGCTTCATTGATTCACTGTAGTATTCATATTAGCACTGCTAGTTTCATAAGGAAATGATCAAGACAAGAAAAAGGCAACTGCCTTGTAACACTGAGTATGGAAAATCTTAAGAGTCTCACTTTAAAATTTGAACAAATTACAAAAATTTTTCATGCTTCTCTGTTAAGATTATTCTAATTAAACTTCATTTTAAGTTTGTAAGTTTAATAACTCAAACACTCTTTGATAATACCAGTTCCTCAAGTTTCTTACCAAAACACCTTCCATTTAGTGGCTGGAACAAGTCAACAGTGGTATTATTCAGTAATTATCTGATAGAATTCTTTTGTTTCCATAAGCAAAAAGTAATTGCTAAAATGGACTGAAACATCTCCACTATAATCCCAACTGCTCCCTCTGCCTTGAAAGTTCAAACACCAGAATATTATATTGTATTCCCTTTCCCCATCTGACAGTTATGAACCTATTAACTGAACATAACAACTTGAGTAAGCTTTTGAAAAAGCTAGCGATTACTAGTCCCTCATAAAGAACAATTCATACTTTTGAATGTTAATTCTGCAATTTTAACCATTTCTCTTTTGAATAAAAGTCTTGCAAGACACTTATTTCGCTCAGATAACTACAAAGACATGAATTGTTACACTGCAAGATAATGAACATCAGCTGTAAAAACATTTGTAAGTTACGTAACATTTCAGCTTAGATCTTCTAACGTTCTACAGTGGATTGCATGAGTAAGTACTGTATCATAGCAACAAAGCATAACAGTGACATGCTGAGGATAAAATCCAAAAAGCCTAATTTAAGGAACCGACACAGGGAGGACAGCTTTCCTTGCCACTAGCCCCAAGCTGACAGCCAGACCCAAACAGCAGTCAAACCTACTCTTATTTTTCCTCACAACAAACTTAACCATACTCCAAGTTACAAAAGCCCAGCAGGGAGGCACAGCTAATGCAGTGTATTTAGTTGATGTTACACAAAATGAAGTATCACTAACCAAATTTTACGTAAAGTTTCAGAAACCAGAAGACAGCATCTGAATACTCCTAACAGTGGTTAAAACTAGACTAAAGACCTAAGTTTAAAAGCAACTAACAGGAATCCAGACAAAAATCAAATCACTTATTACCTTCCCTAGAATATCAAAGCAATCCCTGCATTAGCCACTTTTAGTTAAGACATCAGAGTAACACAGACTGCTAATGCAATGGACTGGTGATACATGGCAGGAGAGGTACAATCTGATCTATCTCAATTAGACATTTTCTCAAATGAAAAACCTGCCCATTCATTTGTTTGGTTAGTGTTACTTAAAGAAAAACTGAGAAAGTATTTTCTTCTACACATACACCCATTTTCCATACTTATAAGGGGAATCATAAAATAAAGACATCTGCAAGAGACAAAAATCATGTGCAACTATGGTAATAAATAAGGTCACAAGAAAGCCAGTTCTGTTGGATCAGCATTACCTGTCTTCATGTGCTCAATCCCTGCTTGACACATGGCACATTTATCCCAGCAATGTTACAAGAGGTACCATGGGAACCACCAAGTGATTTGGGAAGGTTTTTGTATTGGGCAAGTGTTCTTAACTTTTTAAAGCCTTGTCTTTAACTATCTTTAACTATGCTAGCACAACAGAAACTAGATAACTCTACACCACAATAAAATCTTATTGCAATAGTTTATTCCGGTTCTATAAATAAAATAAACTGTGCCACCATAATTGTATCAACAGCAGAGCTTTTAGCTTTAGTAGTTTAACAAACTGTAACATGATTTTTAAACCAGTTTCAGTTTAATATCTATCAAGATTTACACCATACATCTGAAATTCAAGATAACTGCTTTTCTTCAAATGCCCTAAATACATTAAGGACCATAGAAGATAATATAGGTTCAAAGCAGACAGCAGATGCCTTAATAAAATAACCCTGTTGACAGGCTGTATTGGGGGGGCAGTGGGAGAATAAAAAATGAAGCCCGAATTCTATTACCAGCCTGTCCCTGAATTGCTCATGTTGTTGAAAAAGACACTGTAGGAAGAAAAGGAGGAAAGGAAACAAAACACTTGGAAGCCTAAAGCAGAAAAAAAGGAACAAAGGCATTTAATCCTGTTTAGAAGAGTGTCAAGACACATTAAACCACACCCCAGAAAATGGTCTACACACCATCTGATCCAGGTGATCAAAATGCAATTGCCTCAATTTTATTTTCTAGAGGCTTCTCAACAGAAGCACAATTTAGGAAATTCTTTCAACCCACTGATACATTCTTTGAAATGTTGGTTGCAACTTGATCTGAGGTCCTTGGGAAGGTAGAAATGAGATTTAGGGCAGCCACAGAAAGCAGATTCTTAATCAGGTACGATGGTAGGAAATCCTAAAACCAAAAGCTTCCATCCAACACCAAAAGGATTATTGTAAATTATGATCCACTTTAACCATGACTTTTTCTAAATATATTTATTGCCTCTGGCCATTTCCACAACAGACGGCAAAATGTTTGTAACTGTTGAAAATAGTTCTTTCATTGTTGCACTTCACGAAACTGAAATTCTCAACAGACTATTTCCACTATTTACAAAATCCTCATCATTACAGACAGTAGCCACAGTATCAAAGGATAAAAAGTTACAAACAAGTTGTCTTGAAAGTTCCTCCTGAGCAGAAGTTATTAAACATTAAAACTGCATGATTGTACAGATTTGTCTCCAAAACAAATGCTTTTGAATTGTAAGATCATCAATCCAAGTCCAAGCATGGAACGCTGAGTTAAAAGATTATTTTTTTCAGGGACAGCCCAAACAAAATACAGATAAGAGACCGTTCACCATCACAGAACCACCTCACTAGCATGTAACTGGAGAGACATAACACCACACATGGGGGACCATGACGACATCTTCCCACAGTATATTTATCTCATATGTTTACAAGCCTTTCTCCTGGAAGGAAAAGATAGATACTTCTCCTTTCCAAACAGAATTGTTCACCCAAGACCTTCTGTACAAAGCCAGAGAACCTAACATAATCCTTGCTTCAGTGGCAGGAACCACAAGCGTCTTAAGTCCACAAAAACTCCTCTCTCAACTATACTAAATTGGAAGTTCAAAAAACATACTTTCCCTGCCAATACAAAATAAACCCTCTCAGACATTTGCAAGAAGTTTCCAACATTACTTTTTTGTAATATGTATTCCTACTTTTTCCTGGAAAAGCTACCCTAGGAAGATGCAGAAGCCAGAGAAACAACCATGAAGTTCTCCTTTGACAGCTTCTTAAAGCAGTTCATACACAACCCTTTCAAACACAGAGGACAATGAAATTATGGAATCTCCTTACAGTAAACTGAACTTGGTGGGCAATCTTATGCTTCTACATAATTCCCTGACAAACTGAAATACAGACAAGGACTAATGATCGTGCCATAGTTATGTCACTTTTACTGTGTTAAGTTTAGCATTTACTCTCCATCATCCAGTTAGATTTATTGTGGTATATGCAGCTGTACTCAATGTTGGAGATCTGCTAGAGCAGAATGAAGCCCTAACACTGACATGGAGAGAGAAGCACATGTACTGTAAGACATCAGTGTTTTGTTATGTTAGGGTTTTTATGTATTTCCTTACATCAATAAATTATCAAGTCTGTGGTACAGCCTGCTCTTCTCAAAAGGTACTGTGAAGTCTGGAAAGGGGTTAGTCTGGTAAACTCTGCCCTAGCCTACATAAATCAGGCATAGGGAGTCCTGTCTAACCTAAATTTAAGACTTATTTTTGTCCTCTCTGTGTGTGTGTGCGCATTATTGTTGTGATCTCTCTGGGTGTCAGTGCTTATAGGCATGGTAAAGCACTGTTAGGAACTGGAGTTTTGATACAATTGATGTTACAACAGGAGACAAAGTGCAATTCCAGGTTTGCAGAGGTCTACATATGCAGCTGGACAGGCAACGAAATAGTTGTCTGACAGGGAAAAGGAGAGAGGTCCGTCTCTCTCCCTGCTACCCCCTTGCCATTTATTTCTCCTTTCCCCTCCTCTGCTTCCAGTCACATCTATCCCTCAACACTGGCTCTGGAACTTGTCAGACTCTTCTGTGAGCTGCTTTAACTCAATAACATGGCCATATTAGTGAGGTTAAACGGCTTCTGGAGGGGCCCGATGTGCATCAGCACTAGCACAAGATCAGTGATAGGAGCAGAAACTCCTTTCAGCTGTAGTGAGCTGTTAAGTTAGTTCACCATCTCCTTTGGAGCCAAACCAACCAACTATAGAAGTAAGAGATGTGTAAGTAGGATTTTTCAGTTGTTATCTACTTTTTTGAATAATACATTTCAGGGAGTTTGTTGGGGGGGCAGGAGGGTGGATGGGCATTGTGTGTGTGTTTTGTTTTGTTTGTCTTTTGGTTTTTTGTCTTTTTTGTTTTGTTGTTTGGGTTTTGTCTTTTGGGTTTTGTTTGTTGTTTTGCGTTTTTTGTTGTTTGTTTTTTTAAATAGCTTTAAACTCCTTTTAAAAGAAAAATGTAACCCCTGTATAAAATCTCACCGTATAAATGACCATACTGGTAGTCTATAACATATGCTGGTAACTGCACACCTGTAAGAGAAGCTCCCACAATTCCAGCTTTTAGTAGCTCAACAGCCCAACTGAAACTAGTGGAGCTACTCAGATGAGCACTCACACAGTGCCTTAGGTATCCAAGGAATCCTGTCAACGGTATTATCAGGTTTTCCACACAGAAAAACTTTGCCACCCTAAGGAGTAAGTACCATTTCTTAATAGACTAGGGTTGCAGGTTTTCCCTCTGCCCCCTTCACTCAGAGTTCAAACAGAATTTATTTCCAGATTACCTGTTACCCCAAAGTCTACAGCTGTTGCTGGAACTCTGGAAAGGGCTGAGTAAGTTCCTCTGCGTGTTTTCAGTAAACAGAGCTCCAACTTTCCAGGTCAGATAAGGGAATCAGAAAGAACATAACGTATCTTTAAAATCTGACCATCTCCCTATGCAGTAGTAGTTTTATTCACTAGAGAAGGTTTGGAAGACCACAAAGTAGAACAGTATTCTCAAACATCATGCTACAAGGAAATTCATACTACATACAGGAGATAACCAAAACAAAGACTTGGCACAGAATTAAAGGTACAGAAGGCATGTTGGTCAATCACATCTAGGATCCTATGCTCATGCTAACACTTAAGCTCTTCTTTTCAGAAATCAAAAGGACTGCAAAGGAGCAATTGAGATAAGCTAAGATTCTGCCGTACTTCCACTTAAAGGTAAACTATTCCACAGATGGTCATCAGGCAGGCCTTGTGCCAAGAGATCTGCATAAAAAAATACTTCAAAAAATACACTGTGACACTACTTGTTCAACTGTCTCTATAGCACATTCTATCCAAGTTAATACATACCTTTCTCCAAGCAGTTAAGCAAAGTCAAATTAAAACTGCCAAAAACCACCAACTTGCTAAAAATGGTACTGCCATCCAAGTAAGTCTCCATTTTCTTTTTAATTAGCCAAGAAATCACAAGTTTTGCTCATTAGAATATTCTGCATTTAAGATTAATTCTGTGATACATGTCAGGGAGGAAAAAAAATTAAAACAAATCACATTAAGTAAAACTAGTTGAGGACAACAATCATGAATGACCTTTAATCACAGACAGCACTGAAGTTTCCAAAGTTGGTTACAAAGTCTAGGCTATAGATAAGTTTAAAGTTGTTTACTAAAAGTACTCCTGGAAAGCTAACTTCCATCCAATAACAGATACTGTTTGTTCAGATCACCTCATCTGCCACTCCACATGGTCAGCAGTTGACCTTAACAAATCAGTCCAGAAAATCTGAAAAGCCTGTGCTGATCTAACACCACCTGTCACAAATTCTGTGACTTGACTCCTTGCAGTGATGGTAATCCGCAAGCGTCTTCTCTAGATTGTTTCTACCATCTTCCAAGCCTTCTTATAATCTCATGTAGTTGAGTCTCCAGCTATTATCATGTTAAATCCCTTGATTTTAATGAAGTTTTGACTCAAGATACTTCAGGCAGTAAGAAAGTACCCTGTTGAACTGCTCTCATATTAATAGCCCTATTTCCTACTGTCTAACTACAGAAAACAGCATGCAGTCAGATGTAAAAATTAGTAGAAATTATTCTCTTGGTCCTCAAAAAGTTAGATAATTAAGATAGACTCTAGTAAGCAGGTCTGCCACAATTCACCTCATTTCCACCACACTTTCTCAAAAAGGAGAATTAAAGCACCATTGATTCCTTAAACAAAAAACTCAAACCTAACAACCACTGGAATGGAAACATAAAACACCCTGAAGTCAATCTTAACAAAATGTGCACTCACTTTCCTCAAGAACACGCCACCAGTTCAGAATCTAACTGTAATTCAGCTCCATGCAACAACAAAAAAATGCAGGGAAAAAAAATATAGTCAGACGACCTGACACAGTTGAATCAATGCTGCTTTGAAAAGTGCTGAGAAGTTGAGCAATTTACATATGCTTAACATATGCAAGTTTTGTTCAGCGATACTATATTACAAGAGGCAAAGAAGCTTCACTTATTACACAGCTGAAGTACATGTTTTCAAAAAGCAATTACGCTACTCCTCTTGTATTTGAACCAAGCTTTCTTCCACCAGTAAGCCAACTATTATGTTCCCCAATAGCATTCATTTATGGTTTTGGCATACACAGCTACTGTATTTGCTGTCTTCATTTAAAAACCATCAAGCAGTTTTAATGACTGATCATATGCCAGGATGGGCCTATCCTGAATATAACTGGAGGCTCTAAGCCCTTAGCATTCTCTCTTGTATGCAAGACATGAGACCGAATAATGGTTTCACTGGCTTGACGAAGGTGTAATAGCTCATGATTATTAAGTAATTGTGATCTTAAAATAATTCAAAATAGGGTCTCTGCTTCTTTAAGCTAGACAGTGCTAAACTTAAGGGTGATAAATCCTATCATAGAATTAACATGCACAGCCAGGTCATTAAACTGGGAAGAGGGGAGAATAATTGATTTCTGGAATGAGAAGTTGTTTTTTGTAAGATGTGAATATGGGATAGATGGCAACCTTTAAGTTAAAATTACAAGTTGATAAAAAGGCATGAAAATCAAAACTGCTTTCCCCAAACAGAAAATAGAACTCCTAAATAGCTTCTATTACAATGAAACACAATTGTTATGGTAAAATATAAATGCTTTCTCAAGAAGTCCTCCTAACAAAAGGACAAATAAAGGTCAAGGTAAAGCTGGGTATATAAACACATCCTCTCCTTTAAATCTAACTCTGGTTACCTTGTATTAGCCACAAGCTGAAAGCACCCACAGAGAGGAGGGCACACAACAACTTGTTACTCTCAGTAACTCATGTGCCCGAAAAATTAACCACCAGCAACACCAAAGAGACTCTATAGAAGGGAGACTACAGACATCTAAGACAGTCACAAAAAAAGATCAGAAAGGACAATCAGTATGATGCTGCTTTTTCCTGATACACAAACTTTTAAATACATTTTTCCCTAAACACAAGCATTTGTCCTTAAAGAAATACTATTTATTGAAGTATAAGAGTTCAATACAATTTTGGATCTTCACATGTAATTTTGAAGATGTAAAACGACCCCTCAAGTTGTGACAAGGCAAACTTAAGTTTCACATCTACCCTGCTAAGAATTAAAGTAAGAATAACCTAACCAGCTCTGCTCCCTGTTTTACACCCACCCACCCCCAACTGCTGTAGTACTCTGTACGTACATTACCAAGGGATAGACAGCTGAAAAGCAGGTGACACAGTTGTGTGCCACACAGACTCAGTAAAAACTTAAGCTTGATACCCATTACAGAGTACTGTATTAAAAACATTCTCTCTGCACAGGAACATAAACCACTTTGCTTGACCAGAAGACCAAAACAAACTGATATGCACTTTTTAAGCTTGAAAGGGTAGAAACTGTATTTACAACTTGAGTAAGTTCCCTTTTTATTAACTCAACTGCAAAACTCCTGTCTGACTGAAATTCTAGTATTTTATAATTAGTAAGTGTTGACAATGAAGTATGCTATAAGTGGATCTGGTGTGTGTGGTTTTTTTTTAAATCTATTAACTTGTATTCTTCCCCAATCAAATTTCACACTTTATCAAAGTATAAAACTCCAGTTTAACATAACACTAGAAAACACAAGTCAACATTACAAATCGTTTGTTTGTATTTTCCCAGAAACTGAAGAAACACCGATTTAATTTTCACATAGCAAAATTAGTGCTGAGTGCAATATAAAAATACCTTTCATTTGAAACCCAGGGTAGCTGTTAGACATTACTTCATAGAAGTACAGAAACTCATTTTGCAGTTAATTTAACACTTGGCTATTTTAAATGCATAGAGGGGAGTAATTTAATAGGAAGTCTGTGCCAGAGGAAATGTGCAAATCTAGCTTTTCAAAACTCAAGGAAAAACCTCCTCTTCCCTGGAATCCCTGTGTAAGTCTGGGTGGAAGTTACAGGTATTGGATTAATTCCTCAGATAAATATACACTTTACCAATTGGCTAAACCAGTGTTTCTTAATTTTCAAGGTTTTCTCAGACAAATAAGATAATGAGATACTTTATAATGGTAAGTGTCACACCAGGAAGAACTAAGATTAAATTGGACTAAAACACAGGTGAAATCCTGCTTCTGCTGCATTCAGTGACTTAACTCCCACTGACTTAAATGGGAATAGATCACCCTGAGCAGATGAACATTCAAGCACTTGCAAGACCTCTTCACCCACTTCACTTAAATTAAGCATTTCGCCTCAAATAAAAGACTGAGCTACTTTTTTCACTAATTTTAACCATACTCTAACAGTTTCGTTCTTTCTATCAACAACTAAAAACATCAAGTCTTTAGTAATGAGGGATCCTACACTTCATTATATTCCCATTTGGCAAAATCTCTTGGCTATTTTTACACTCAATTTACACCATTTTGATGTACTGAGTTTATTTTGCTCCTGCTTCTTACTCTTAAGGGAAAATACACAGAAATATAAATTACCAAACTTTGTCCTTCCTGATTGTACTGTGGGACCCAGCCTATGCCCCTCATGTGTGTTCTGACATTTGCATCTTGATTTTTCATCTCAAAATAACGACTGTTTTCCTACAGAATCAAAAAAATGCTGAAATGCACAAATTTCACATGTGTAATACAAACCCAAAGTTCAATTCTTATCATTTGTTGCTGTTACACACATGTGGAACCAAAATTTATGCTGCTTAACAAGACTACAGTCTTACACGTATGCCATATTTTAAGTAAGCATGAAATTTTAATGAAAAACATCATACACTTTTCAAAAGCTTTACTCAGTTACACTAAATTGGAACTTTTTTTTAAACCCATTTTATTCCTCTACACTTTCCCATAGAATTTTACTTGGGAAGAACTCAATAAAAATAAAAGCTGTGCTTTTATTTTGAAAAGGACCAACCATTTACAGAAACAAAGTAACCTATTAAATCACTTCTAAAAGTTCACTTGTTTATGCAGTGATGCACCCTGCTAATTCTCAAATACAGCAATAGCAGAAATTAAGCTGTTTCCCCCTTCATATTCAGACAAATTGCTGTGACTTCTTATTCCTGCTCTTCAGATCAGTCTTCCTGGCCCATGCTATACTGTTCTCTACACTTGCTCACCCCACCTTCTCTTTCAGTTCTTCTGAGAAAATCTATGGTGCTGCATTTACCTCCGTTATCCACAGCATGTCAACTCTCTTAAGTGTGTGATGGTCTCAGATATAAGCTTTTAATCAGTATTTTGAAAAAGGAAACTTATATAATATATTGAAAGTTTTCCTGTTATGGTAGGGAGTACCTTTAATGCCTTTAATAGTCAAAGGTTTAAAAATCACTTGCTGGAATTAGAACCTCTTCCTTTTGTAGCACTATTTTTGAATATACACATACATAGTTGTTCTTGTTACTCATATCTTGACCTCCCAGCTCCACAGCAAAATTCATATTTCTCTTCCGAACCCTATCATATTAATGGGGCTCACAAAACCTACCAATTTCACTAAAGCTTCGTTTGGTAAGATAGTGAGAAACAATGGCAAAGACACTTGAGATGAGAACAAGATAGTAACCTTTTCCCAGTGGTAGCTGGGCAACACAGTAGCACAAATTATTATTTTTTTTTTTTTTTAACCTATAGCCTCTTCCCTTCCCCAAATTCACAGCAGCAATACATGCCACTGCTTTAGCAGGTTACAGGTCACCTAGAATTCTAATCAGACTGCTGCCTATTCCCATAGCCTCCATACCCTCAAAATACTAATGCCTAGCATCCTGCACCTACATTTCACCAGCCTCTCAGCTTCACTTCCCACCCCCCTCCCATGGCCCCCCAAACATACAGTAGCCAGAAGCAGTAGTACTAAATACAATGACTGAAAGTTAATTTCACACTCTAATCATAGTCCCCGCAGTTACGTTCTCCTCATTGTTAAATTCTGCAGTAGACCGACACCTGATGAGCCAACTCCTCTGCAATCGATTCCTGACGTACAGAACAAAAACCCTAAGCCCACGAAGTTTCAGGAAGATCATGGGAAGTTCAACCACCATGATCACAATAAAAAACTATGAATTAACTAGAAGAGAGCGTGATAAATATTTCCAGAAAGCTTCACAGCCAACAGGAGTGTTGAGTCTCTGAATACTGAGCTTACTGCAGCTACTGGAGGGGAGCTAGCTTCTGCCCTCTATTCACACTTAAGCTTCTCTAAGCAGCCCACCATTTCCATACTATCCCCTCACCTGTTAATACAGTTCTGGGTTTTTGCTTCTAGAAAAATACACATTTTCCATACATAGCTGCCATGCTTATAGCAGTACTACAGACAAGAACCAAAGAAAAGCCATGCATAGTAGCCTCACAGAGCATAATAGATCCAGAAGTATCTATAAAGAATAGCGTAGTAGATGCTGAACCATCAGTCTTGCTACTGAGCATGTCTTAGAATCTGGACCAAATCAGATCCCTTTTCATTAAGAACTATGTGCTAAGTTCCAAAGTACAGCAAACATCAGACCTCAGGACAGCTTTTGGTGTTTTGTTTTGTTTTTTAATATTGTTACTATACAATTTAGTTTTCCTCTAGTCTTAGAAGCAGTTTGAACTGTTTTTGCTGAAACTAAGAAAATTAGCCTGAGGAACAGTTCCAAATAAAACTGCCCATACTTGGCATGGAAAACTTCAGTCCAAACAGTTTAGCAATGCTGTAAGCAGCCGAGAATAAGGTCTGGCGAAGGAAAATTGTAGGCAACCTTAACTACGATGAGCTCTGCCTTTAAGTCAAAAGTATATACTATGAAATAGGCATCCTGTAGACAACATACTTCAATGGCCGTGAACTCAGCAAAACTTAACAGAAACTAGTTAAGTGACTCTCCGATAAAAACCAATGATTCAGACATTAAAAAGAAGCTGTCACTGTCAGTCCAGTTTCTAGCAGAGCATTTTGCCAATGAAGTCTTATAAAACAGATGTTATTTACTACCTTGATCTAGTTCGTCTGTGGTTCCAACCTCCAAAATCCACATGCTGCCATAAATATAATTTTAGACTGCTAGATTAAAACAAAAGTCAGGACTACAATGGCATAGAATTTGAATTTTATACCTGTCCCAGTGGAATTGTCTTTTTTTCATAAGAATGCAACACCTATCCCTTCTATGCTTAAACAGAATATTAATCTGTCCAGAACTGTTAGTATGACACCTTCTCAAAAGCACTGGATGATTTTTAGATAGATAGATGTTAAAAAGAATAATCTGTAGATTGAAATAATCTTTTGATCAGATAGCCTGGAGCAATAAGCAATCCCATTTATATTTCCTACAGTAACTAACATTAAATTCAGCACCTGCAAAACTAATATCTGACTAAACTAGAAAGCAACTAATATGGAAAAGAAATCTGATACTAAGCTGGCACACAGAAGATGTGAAAGATTTAAATAGAAAAGTTCATGTGAAGACTGTCAATAGGCTCTATATTTAGGAGTAGCTCTTGATGCAAGTATATTCCAAGACCAAAAATTCAAGTCTAAGGATAAAAAAAGGTCAATTTATTAAGAATTAAAGACTAAATATTCCACTCCATAAACTAGAAGCAGCTCCTTAATATAGAAAAAAAATAAAACAGCTCATTTTCAAGGAACTACATTAAAATATTTAAAAAATTCTTAAGAGCATTTTTTAGCTATTACAAGTTCGTTATTTCTCAAAATCTGTAACTTTACTAAACAAAAGTTTTGACTACTTTATAGTATGCCCTACTGAGATTATACATAAGAGTTAAATCTAGATAAACCTTAATTCCTCACAGAACATCTTCATTCTTAACTGAAATAAAGATTATCTCTCAAGGAAAAACTCACCCAAAAAGACTGCAATTGCAAGGGGTGTTGAATACCAAAAGTACAGGATGGGGGACTACACAAGAAGAAACAATAATGAATCATGAGGGACTGAAAAAAAAGAAGTGCAGATCTGAGACAGAAAACTGTCATTTCACTTACAAATATTTATTAAGGCTGTAGTAAAAGTAAACCATTTTAAAATTTTGAAGGACACTTTCCTTTGGGGAGCAAACGGAACTTAATATAAAGAAGATAACTCCTCTCAGCTTTTTTTAACTCCACTTATTTTTGTCACTCTGAAGCACATATTATATGACTCAAAACATTCAAAGTTTGAAGTTTGAACTGACCCTGACAGATTTAATAATGTTTAAAATTGTACCCATAAGCAAGCTTATTACGTCTTCCTGTAATATTTCCAGAAAAGCTTAGCTTGAACACAGCACCTGGTTTTCAGTCAAACCCAAGCTCTCTCTCTCAAGGCTTTTAAATAAAAAAAATACTATTGCTAACACCTGTATTAGACCCCATATTTGAATGTTGAAACTACACACTGGAAGGTCTTTTAAAAAAATGTCTTACTCCAGTGTACTTCACCAGCCCTACAGAGATCATTATAACCCTGGCTAACCCATGGCTGAAAGATTTTTGGACCACTCTCCATTTGTTCTGCTGTAAGGGCCAAAGTTTTCTCTGTGGGGAGACAGTTTAATTTAGAAGCGAATACTAAAAAACTTATTTTCATATATTTGTTCTCTGAGCATGATAGAGAAAATAAGCCTGCAGTGACATACAGCTTCCCAAATGGATATTCACTATTGAGAAGATCACAGAAAAGCATCAGAAAACGTTTATTCATTCCCACTGCACTTGATGTATTTGGTATACAGAAAAAAAACCCTGTATTTGCTTTACAACCTGACAAATCATATTAACTGTACTAAATAAAAGCAACAAGTTGTGGTTTCTAATCACCATTTTCCACCTGCATTTTTACATGATTCTTCAATCAAAAATGACAGAAACAAGTATGCATACTTTTAGTGTAATGAGTCAGATCAGGTTCCAAAGTCAAGCTGTATCTCTCTTTTCAAAAATGAAGGTAACTGCATGTGCTATTGCAATCTGACTTGCTATCAAGACAAAATTACCACTTCTTAAGACGTTAAAAATAGCACTTCCTTTGCCAGATTTCTTTAATCTGACTCTCAGAATTGTTCATGAAGTGATAAAATCCTGCTGTTAACCAGCAAGTTATTTTGGCTGCAGAATTTTCAAAGGATTTGTATTATGTAAACTATAAAGTAACAAAATTAAAAGGAGAGGGAGAAAAAAAAGAAGTATCTTCAACTTCTAAGAGGTTTAAGAAGCTTTTTTTTTTTGTCTTCTTTTAAATACAGTCATTGGGTCTTCAGTATTTCTTATTCAATTTTTAAATAATACAGTAAAATGGACACTCATCCTGAATAACAAACCCATAGGAAACCTCCTAACCTAACTGAAGAACATATTACTAATTTATGTATCCTGACATTAGTCAGGTGTTACTGAGCTTTTATCTAAAAATGATAAATAGCATCACACACAAAAATAAGCTGAATGTTAATGAAAACACACAGTCTTGCTGCCCCTTCTCTTAGTCTCACTCCCCCAAGAAAACCTCTAAAAAGAAAAGTACCTGCTATTTGAGGCTGTTACCTACTAGTAGTTACAGATATATTTCTCCTCCTAGCAGTGATACAATATACAGCCAAATTAAGGAAATCTGGTAATACACAGCAACAGTACAATTAACTGCAGAAATATGTACTTTTCGGATGATCTGTCTACAGCCTTTCAAACAACACAACTATGAAAGCATGTTACACAATCTGGTCTGGCCATTTCAGTGGCAAAACAACCAACAGTCCCTAGATAAAAGAAAAAAACCCACAACACTATCTACCCAAGATGGTATGTTTTAAAGTGGGTGGGTAATTTTTATTTTTCTTCTGGAACATCACTCCTTCCAGTAAAATAGACGTAAGCATTTTAAGCCATCTGACAAACCTATTGGGGAAGTTTTAAAATACTGTTTATACTTATTTTAGAATATTTTTTCTTAGAAATAAAGAAACAAGACATTAACTATAAACAAGATGAAATATGATACAGCAGCGTAACACCAAATGGCATTTTCAGCTATAAAACACTACTTTTCTCCCAATACAGGCTTCAAACACCTCAGATTTATCTATTTATTTGAAGGTACCTGGAAAAGCAAAAAGTGTTCATCTGATTTCGTAAGTGTATGCTGAGCACCCTTAGGCATCAGTATAATGACTGTACTTTCCTTTTTCAGCCTCTCCCTGAGAATGCTGGCTACTACTCTGTAGGTGATGCTACACTGGCAGCATCACAACTATTACTGAATTCTACATTAACTTCAAAGAATAAAGCAAAGCATTTTCGAAGATGCATGCAATTAGAACAAAAAGTTTTACAAAATGATACATTTACAGAGAGAGCAAATACTTTCTTTCTGGAAGCTTTTTTGGTTTAGGGGGCAGGGGAGGTTCTAGAGAGGAAGGGAGAGAGGGAGCCTCAAGCAGGCGGAGACAAATGAACCTATGTCCACAGCTACATTCAGGACAAACCTAACATCACAAATCCAACAGAGAAAACATGCAGAAAAGTACTGCGAAACTTTCTGCTAACTGCCTACTTGAGATTCTTGTCCATAATTATGTTTTGAAGCAGGTTCAGAGGGCAAGTCTTTTAAATTTAAACCACAAGCATATAGATAGATGTTATTTTCCTTTAAGAAATTAAGGCAATTCAAACTACTATAAAACTCTGCATAACTGAAGAAATTCCTCTGATAGTTTATGGCCTCAAATTTCCAAACATCTGAGCTGCTGATGCCACACAAAATTTCTCTGTAAAAAGCTGTAAAACTGCACTCACAAAACTGTAAGACTTAATCATTCAGAGTTAAAAATTTAATATTAAAGTCCCAGCTCAGCAAAGAATGTAAACTTGGACATTTTGCTGATTTAAGTTGGAATTACTCCCTGCATAAAGTATGTATGTTTAACCGTTTGCTGGATCAGAACTCAAACTTTCTGAAGTCTGCCACCTATGTGTGATATTTACCAAGTGCTTATACAAGGTCTCAAGTGTGGTTTTATAAAAATAACATCTGAAAAAATATACTGTCTAAACAGCATGTGAACAGCAGAAAACTAATCTTGGTTTCACACAAATTATTCCAGTTATGAATCCCTTAAATCGAACTAGCGTACCAAGACAGGACACAGAGAAAAGAAAGTCCAGAACAAGCACCAAGAACACCCTTGCTGTTGTTAAAAGTAACACCCAAAGTCACTGCAACAAACACGCTAAAAAAATGACCCCCTTGTTACTCTCCTGCCTAAGCTTATTCGCCCTTTATAACATTTCTGCTAACTACCAGTTTTGTGGTTCACGTACATCTGCCACTCAAGAGCAGGAAAAAAAAAAAAAAGTATCTTGAAATACTACAGACATGACTTTATCCCCCCCCCCCAATTAACTATCTAGGAATACTTTTAAGTTCCCTGTATTTCGTTCAGATTTTGGGTATTTGCTGCACATCACCATAATTTTTTTTACACCATCATATGATGCCGCCTCATAAACCTTAAGACTTTAACAGCAGTGGAAGTAAAACTGATGTGCTGGGTCATGTTAAGGTAATATCTCTCCCTTATTTTTCAGGTCACTGTCAAATAAGTTAGTAACAACTTTATGTTCTCTACTTAAACTTTTTTTTTAGGTTTTAGAAGAAGAAATATAGAAAAAATTATTTTGATGTTCAAAGGTATTAGTTTTCGTTTCATTTTCATAATCTAATGAAGCGAGTCTTTTCAGACTTCGGTTCCAGTACACAGGATAAAACCTTCACTATCCGTTTTTATGTCAGCAATGCCAGCATCTACAATTTTCATTCAGTTGCGAGCATTCGCGTACAGTGTTATGCAGGAGGTCTCTGGGGCAACTCCTGATCATTGAAATAAAATAGGCAAAACGTCATTCAAACACTGTTCAGAAGTGATGGGAAGGAGCCAAGAAGCCAAACGCAAACTCTCTCCGGTAACTCAGGATATTATGCCACAGGCAGGGAGTTCCTCTTTGCAAAGTCCCCCCGTGGGAGGAGCCACCACTCGCTCCTCGGTTTTACTGCTCAATTCCCTGAACTTACCGCCTGCATTTTCCACAGTTAAGCCCTCAAAAAGCACACCTGCCCGCTCAACACTTACTCCTGAATTACCCAGAAAATGGGTGGCAAGTTAGCGGAATCAGTCTCCGGGACAGTAAGCGACAAGCGGCCCGTCCAACACTCGGTTACGTGCGCGGAGGCAGCGAACCCCTCCGCACACAGAACTACTGCAGCGTCCCTACCTGGAAAGCACCGGCAGCTCAGGAGGAGGGCACGGCTAAAGGGCAGAGGGTGCGGGGGAAGGGGACAAGCCAGGCCAGGCGGCGACAGGGCAGCGCGGGGCAGGCAAGCGGTGTCAGAAGAGGCAGCCCCAGGCGGCCGAGGTCATCGGCACCTGTAGCCGGAGGGCTGAGGTGTGCGAGGGCAGGGAGGGGGGAAGGACGACAGACGGGTACCTTTGAGCTGGGGCAGCGGCGAGAGCTCCACCTGGCTGCTCTGACTGCGGAACTGCGAGGAGCCCTGGGAGCGCTTCTGCCTCTGAGCCTTGCGCACCGATTTCCGTGTGAAGCCATCCACTTTCTCCGCGGCAGAGATGGCCGCCGACATGGCTGGGCGGTGAGGCGGCGCGGGGGGACGTCGCTCTCCAGAAGCATATATTAAAGCGGAGGGAGAAGCGGGCGGGCAAAAAAAGGGCTTAAAAAAAAAAAACCCAACCACTAACCCCCCCAAAAAAACCAAACCCCAAACCAAGTCTTCCCTGCCGCCAGGCCCGCCCGCGTACACCACACGAACGGGGAGCGGGTAGGAGAGGGCTGGCGTCCTAGCGGCGTGCGGGGCGGCGGTGCCGGCGCGGGTGCCGGGGAGGCTCCTCGCTCCCGGCTGCGGCCGGGGTCCTCCGTTCCTGCTTCCCCCGGCGTTTCCTCTCCGCGCGGAGCCGGCGGCCGGCGAGGGAGAGGAAAAGGGGGAGGAGGAAAGGGGAAAACAAACAAACAAACCCAACCAACTTTGCCCGGCGGGGCGGGCGGGCGCCAAACTTTCCCGCGGCGCGGGGGAGACCGAGCTCCCGGTCACCTCAGAGCAGGCGCGACGCGAACCGCCGCGGCCCGGGCTCGGCGGCGCCGCTGCCCCGCTCCCGCCTCGCTCGCTCCGCGCCCCCCTCAGCCGGGCTCTCCTGCGCCAGCCCGCGCCGAGCTCGCTGTCATCGGCCGGACTCGCCCCTGGGCCGAGCTCGCCGGGGAGGCGGCTTCCACTCCCCGCGCCCCAGCCGCTCGCTTCCACACGCCCCTTCTCCGCCTTCAACTGCCGCCGGGCGCTTCCCGCGCCTCCGCCGTCATCCTGCCCCCTCCCGCTCCCCGCCGGGGGCCGCTACGAGTGTCTCCGCCCGCCACAGCCCCGGAGCCGGCGGGCGACCGGCCGCGCAACTTGGCGAAGCGAGTAGAGTTGAGGGGAGGAAGAAGGGGAAAGGGGCGGGGCAGGGGCGACCGCGAAAGGGGCAAAAAGGGGCGAGATGAGCGGCCGTTGCTGGCGGCTCTGAGTGATTGACGGCTCAGGGCAGCCAATGAAAAGAGAAGATCGTGGAACTTCACCACCACCCCCTTCCTCGCGCAGAGGCTTGGGGAGGACGCGGGAGCTGGGACGCGCACGGGGGACGGCGCGATTGACAGCTGGCTTCTCCAACTGAGAGGAGGGGAATGGAGGTGGGCGGGGTTTCCTGGCCGACGCGCAAGGCGAAGGAAGGGGAAGGGGTGGGGCGGGCGCCGGCCAATCCGTGCTGGGGGGCGGGCGCGGCGCCGCAGAGGGAAGCGGCCGGCGGCAGAGCGGGGCTGTTGGGCGCGCGGCGTTGCCGTTACGGTGGCGCCCCGTTACCGAGTCGCTACCGGCCGCAGCGGTCGCCCCGGGCAGCGAAGGCCTTTTCTCCTCGTGCAGCCCGGGCCCGCTCGCTGTCGCTTCTGTGGGACACAGCGAGCCGTCATAGGGACCGGCGGGGGCAGGAGTGCAACCGGGACTCCGGGCCGGGGCCCTGGGCCCTGGTCCCGCCGCGGGCGCCCTGCCTCACCCCACCTGAGTCGGGATTGTGAGGGGGGGGAACGCGAAAAGGTGGAGAAGGTGCGTGGAGGGAGGGCGACTGGGGGCCCGTCCCGCCGCCCGGTGCACGCCTCTGCCCGTGGGGCCCCCCGTGGGCCGGGGTCCCGGCGCCGGTGTCCCCTGCGGGCTGCGAGGCAGGGCGGGGGCTGGCCTGGCCGTACTGGAGCTGCTAGAGCAGCAGTCGTGCCCGGTGCTTCTAGCAGGAGCTGGGGGTGCTGCTCACAGGGGAAACTGCCGAGAGGGTGTTCAACCATGAGCGCAGCGTGCCAGCGGGCTCCGTGCCGTCTGCGAAGTGCTTGTGACTTGTTTTTCCCCATCCTGCCAGCACCTCCACGTTTTTGCTCTTCCTTACATCTCCGGATGAATTTGGCCCTTGCGGGGCTGGGTTACCATGGTGTTTGCTTTCTCACACTGAGTCACAGTCTCGTTTTGCAGGCTGAAGGCACAAAACTGCCTGAAACAAGCACGTGCTTAACTTTCAAGGAGTGATTATTTACGGAGTAACTGATTCTTCTGTTTCATACAAGTTACACGGCTCAGGCTGAAGTTAGGCTATGAGAAATGAGAGCATATGAAAACCGTGACTGTGCATGCAGTACATGGCTGTGTTCAAGTCTGACTTTTGCTTGGTCCCATTTCCATGTTCAAACAGCCTCCCCTTTTGAACTGCAAAAATACAGAATGCCTTAGCTTGTAGTCATCCACGTAGAGATAAGTTTTATGCACATCAGCACATTTCTTAGTACATAATTTTAGAACCAATTCAGCAGATTACTGTAGTATTTTAAATACACGCTCAAGTTTCAGTAGCTATGGTAGGACATAAATACTGCAAGGTAACTTGTTTGTTAAATGCCTTCATGAGTTAGTCTATATGTATAAACCATAAATCAAAAGTCAAGTGTACATTATAGTTTTATGTGAGTGTTGAACTTTGGAAGCCTGTTCAATAGAAACTGTTGTCTGTATTTCCTCCTGTCATTCTTTTCCTTTTTTCTTTCCTCTGTTAACACAATCTCTACTAACTTTTTAATGTATCATTACTTGTGCACCTCCTGCCTTTTTTGGTTTTTGTGAAATAATCTTTGGTGTTTGGTAATACAGAGAGGGAAAGTACTCTTAAGAGCATTCTTTTCCATATACTTCTGATTCAATTCTGGACACAACATATCTAGAAATTAGAGGGGACAAGTGTTATTTTTCTTGTAGGTGTGTAGACTTTTTATTTCATTTTTTTTAATGTATTACAAAATGCATTTTACTGGCAAAATGACAGTCTTTAGGCACTCAGTCTTTAAACCACCAGCTCATGTATTTATTGCAGTAAAGGAAATCCTTGCATTCCTTCCCTGGTTGATTTGCATTTCACTTTGTGACCCGCAGATGCTACTGGGAGAGCGCTAAGGCCCATACCCTGTATTGGTGTGTTCCTCAGTTCCTGCCTGCCCTCCAACAGCTGTCATTTTCTTCTGCACCCATTTTTAGAAACTGACACTGATGTGTCATTGTGTCCTGTATACTGTTTAATTGGCAACTCAAGCCTTGCTGCCCGTTCCCAGTGTAAAAGTCTACCTTAAAGTTTCATCAATTAAATATTTTGGAATTTGTTAACGAAAAGTCTTACGTAAGTTCTAAGTAATGTAAAGATATTTTTCTAACATTTAAAATATTTTCTTCAAGGTTACTAGGCTTTGGAATGGCTTCTGTGCGGTTTAAAAACTATACTGTAAAAATCTGTTGGCAGTTGAAATTCATGTTGCAAAGCCCTTAGTAAATAGTAATTGTAGTCTCGCAATGATGGGATTTTTGTATCAATTGCATTGGAAAATATTTTCAGACCGTACCTTTGTGTATCACTCATAAAAGAAACATGGGTGAAATCTGAGTCAGGCAAACAAAAAGAAACTTTTATTCTCTCAAATAAATCAAAATTATTTTTAGCTGTTGAGTTTTCTTTTCACTTTCCGATATAACTCCTCTGTTTCAGAAAAGAATCATCATCAGCAATGTAGACCAGCTACAGTTTCCCAGGCTGGAATGGTAATGTTTGAATTAATGTACACTTGAAGTCAGTGGAATTACATGGGTGTATGAAACCGTTGGAACATACAGGCCTGTGGGACTGGGGTATTTGGAGAAAAAAATGAAAGTGAGAGCTCTGACTGGCAGTCTGAAATAGCTGCGTTTGAGAAGGCTGAAGATTGCCCTTCCCCGCTTTCTGCACATACTGCTTCCTACACAGCTGTCGGAGCTGCTCTGAGTCAGCTTCCGAACCCCCTGGTTTTTAGAGTGTGTGTATATTTAAAGGCACACAGCAATGGTGCCAAGTTTTAAGCTGATGGCTCCACATCCAATTCATAAAAGTCTGAGGTGTCCACAGAGAATGTTGTGAATAGTAATTTTATGCCAAGCTATTCCCACTCCTAAATCAGAGCCCTCAATATGCACTGAAGCATTGATTCTGCAAAACCGCACGCGTGCCTCTAACTTGACTTGGAAGAAAGCTCATTATCATTCATGCTCATTATTCAAAATGGAGAAGCAACATTCTGGAACAGATTTAACTAAAAGTCACATTTGCAGTTCTTTTCATTCAATCACAGAGATCTATTTCCTGCACCTTCTTAGCATCTTTTTACCCAGGAGCGAGACCTTTGGTAAAGTGAATGAGAACATGATATATCATTAACTTGCAGAATCCTGACCAACTTGGCTTGGAAGCGTGGTTCTTCAAGAACAAGGTTGCTGCCAGGTTTTGGCTGCAGGGAGTTGCCTGGTTGCCGGCAGGCACAGAGTTAACTGTAGCTCTGCTTTCCCATTCTTCTGTACAGATGCTTAGAGGCCAACCTACAAGAAATCTAGCTCTTCTCAGAGACAGTGGGAGGAATATTTTAGTAAAGAGGATGATGCCCTAAGTGGGTGAACCCTCAGCCAGGAAGGTTTGTGGAGAAAGGTTATGAAAACTTGCGTCTATTTCCTTCTAAACATGAAAATTTTTAAGGAAAAGCCTGTTGGCTGCAGCCATGCTTGTGTTTACTACTGCATCACCCCATTAGTTTGTCAGGGTATTTCAACTAACTTAAAATACTTTCTGGGCTAAGGCTGTGCTCTTTCAAGTATGCATGGAATTACATTTAAGCATGTGGGTTGTCCCAGTAAAACCAAGTGAGCTATTCACATACTTCAGGTTAAACTGTGTGCTTACATGTTCTATGGCCTTCAGTGGCTAGTTGCTCTCTAGCAGAAGTGTCCCTGAGTCTTCTGCTTGGTAAATCTTTAAATAATACAGCATTGGCTATCTCGGGAACCATCTGTTGCCTTCCTCCCAGAGCAGGATTTGAAATTCTGGGATTGGAACTCAGAGGTTAGTTGGCAAGACCTGCTTTGTAAGGGCCCCGAGTTCAGTTTCCTTCAGCATACCTATGAATACGTCATTGCAGTCTTTCCAGGCAAAACTATGCGTGTGGGTATGTGCAAGCAATGGATTGTTAAAACTAGCTCTGATTCATGTTGTTATTTTAAAAACCTTTTAATTAAATCCTCTGTCAGACAATCCAGCCTGATTGTATTGCAAATAAAATTGTATTTTAAGAAGTTTGTACACACAGACGCGCACATGTACACGTATACTGATTATTGTAAGTGACAGTCCAATGAAAATGTATCCCAATTTAACTCCTTAATTCTGCCTATGTCTTGAACTGTCATTTTGGGTGGAAACAGTGCTGCCTGAGAACTCAACAGCCGTCTTTCTGGCTCAGTAAGATGCAAAGCATCCCTTAGGGATATCAGTTTACAAGTAAGCTTTCAAAGTCAGTTAGCATATTTGCCATAATGACATTTCCTTAGCAAAAAGCCATGGATTATGAGAATATGTGTATTTATTAATCTGTTCTCTATGCTGAAGATTTGTTTGCATTTCATATATAAGATGGGGAAATAACTTCAGCAAGAGAGGCGGATTCACAGTATTTTTTAATATGACAAATGGCACCTGTATTCACCGAAATGCAAAAAAACCCCACCAACCCCGACAACCACCCACCACTGCCAACAACAAAAAGCACGGTAGCCTTTCCACTGTCACTTTCTAAATGCTTTTGTCTGTGGCGAACCAGACCTTTGCAAATGCCAACAAGCACTAACCTCAGCTTTTACAGTCTTCTGTAAAGATTGTTCAACATGGCATTTAGAAAAGGGAACCACTTCTGTTACAAAATGTTTGCATGTAGAAGTGAACACCTGGAAGCTTGAGTTCTTTCAGACATAATTCCTAATGCTCAGTGAAGGGAATTAAACAAACAAACAGCAAGGTTTATTCTGTCAGCTTCTCAGCAGGCTAACAAGAATTACTGCATGTTAAGAATCAGCTGCTCTTGGAAACTTAATGAATGTAGCAGCCAAAAAAGTACAAAACGTGGCCAAGACATGTAAACCAAATAAATAGGCTGTAGCGAAAAGAAATGAAGGGCATTGGGAAATCTCTCTGTAAATCCAAGGTGGGAAGGGTTCGCTGTAGCAGGGTTTCTGAGCACTTTGATGGTATAGAATACTTCATGTAAGGAATTGGGTTCGCATCTTGAACTGTAATTCTATTCCCTTGTAATTCTGTTCTCCTTGGAGAATAATAGCAGAAAAGTATTTTTATATTTTCATCTGTCTCTGCTGTGATTTAGCAACTGGAACTAAGGAGCCAAGCCAGCCGCACAGCCAGTTCTCTGCAGCACGCTAGCAAGTGGGCTGGCACTGGTCGCCTGCAGATCTGCCCTCTCTAACCACGCTCGGTTTCTAACCATGCCTTTTCAGGGGCATTGTTTAAACCTTTTTTGTAAAACCAGAATGACTGCTACTAGTAAGGAAGAGTCCAAAATATTGATTAATTATAATCAATCCTTCTACTCCCTGGTTTATGAATGAAAGCAAGTTACACACGCTTGTAAATACTACTCATTTGTCGTATAGGTTACAAAGCTTTTGTGTGCAGTTGTTTCACATTTTCCATTTTTTCTCAACTATTTTCATAGCTGCAAGAGACTTAAAAGAGACATCTGTGGTTCTTATGTAATAACATGGCTCCCAGAGCTCGATCTTTGGGAAAAAAATTTCAAAGCAAGACTCGAGATAAAGTCATAAGTGTGGTTAAACACACAGAAGAGATTGACGCGAGCTTTAGAGAGATGTAAATAAAGTTTATAGTAATTTAGTTATTTGTCTTTTTGTCTGTAACATCCAGAAAGATTTTTTTTTGCCAGCAGATGAAATAAATGGTCTTACTGAGATTTCAGAAGTATGTACTCCCTGTTAGGGCTTGTCTACCTCAGAGAAATGTACTGCCTTTCCTATAGCGACAGGGCCATAGTGGTCAAATCAAAGCAGCACCGTAGTGCCTGTGATTTTTCCTTATGCAGATGTGCTCTTAGTCATGATGGGGAAGGCAGCGGTGCTTGTTTCTGCCACAGTGAAATGTGACATTATAGCAAAAGCTGTTTCTCACAGGTCACCATCTAGAGCAGGGTCCCAGTGTTTCCCAGCTTTTGCTGAGGGATGGAGCACCTTCGGTGACCTGACTTGCTCTCCTTCCAGCAGATCTGACACCACAGTTACTAAGCACAGACCGTGCAGCAAGCTCACTTAATCCTACCCAGCAAACACATGAGCCACAGTTTGCGTTTCAGTCTGTAAATTGTTCTTTTGTTTTGCAGGCTTTACTGAACACAGTTTTATTTCATGTGACTGTGCTATTTATGGAGGAGTAAATATTGCCGGGGGTCTATTTAAAAAGGCCAATGACCTGAATTTTTTTCCATTTGAATTATCTCCAAGAGTCAGACTTGTTTAACAACTGAGGTTTTTCCCCTTGTTGCTGTAGACTGCAATCATTTCTAACATCTTAGATCAACACCAACTAAAAAGACATGGATTTTGAGAGAAATAAAACTCATGTAGTATGAATGTGATTAGACAGTCTGTGACCTTGCCATTTTTGGGAGAGATGAATTCCATCCTGAATTACCAGTTATCAATGTAGCATGTTTTTGACTTCTGAATATTAGCTTTTTCACACTATTGTGGTAATTTGATTTTGTAACTCTTGGTTTGTTCCTTTTATTATTATTTTTTTTTTACAAAACCAATTATCAAGTGTGTTTCCACATATTATAAATAAATAAATAAACCATGTTTTCAGAAAGGGAAGATTTAAACAGAGCAAATGTTCTTGCTGTTCTTGCAATCTGAATAGCAGTATTGCTTTACTATTTAAGAAGCAGAAAGTTAAACATCACTGGGAAAACAGTGCTACATTTTCACTTTCAATAAAGAGCTTTGTGAATGCAAACAGGTAGCCAAATGTCAGGAATATTAAATACATTTGAGTGTTCTTAAAAGATGAGCCAACTGTATTTTTTTTAATGTATAACATATTTTAACAGTGTAAAATGAGTTGATCACAGTAATTACAATGGGCTCCAACCTGAAATTTTGCTGTAGACATCTTTACCCAGTCCTAGAAAAGCATAAAAAGATACAATTTTTGTGCTGAATGCCATTCAATTAATATTCTAATGTTTGTGGGATTTACCATGTTGTTACAAGGTGCCATGGCTTTGGTGCAATTCAGAAGTCACAACTCTCTTCTCCCCTGGAGAGATGGAGCAGGTGGATGGGATGGAATTCTCTCAGGCTGGTCTTACTACCAAAGCCATCTTCTCACCTGATTGCATTTCTTCAAAATTTCATCTCTACTGGGGAAGGGGCGTACTGGGCAACACTTAGATAATTCAATACTCTGATAATATATGTGATGAACACATCTTCAGGGTTATTCTGGCTTGAACCACACTACAACATGCAGTAGCCACGCTATAGAAGCCATCCATGCACAAGTCTTACCAGTCCTGTTTAGCTTTCAGGAAAACACTGAGAAGCAGAACTTCAAGTCCTGTTGATGTCTTAGGAGGGAAAGTTAGTTCAAGGTGTTGAGAAAAATATTCCACATAGCTAGTCAAACTAATATACGTTTGCATTGACATTTCTTCAAATGAAACAAAACTGAATCCTTGGAAAAGATGTTTTACAGAGAATAAAGCCTTTTTTGAAAGTTTTCTGCCCAAGCCCATCACTTATTACTTCATCCTTCTCATTTTTAGTGTCCCTTTTCAAACATCAGAGTTTACCAGCAGGTTATTTCACACTTTAAGATGAAATCATCTTCCTTTAGTAAAAATTGTGAAATGAACTGCTGTCAGTGACTCCTACAGCCTCCATTAACATGAGCCATACAAGTGTTGTTTCGTTCTCAGTTGTAACATATGTTTTCAGTTCTTGTTTGTATTACTGAACAAGAGCTTTCAGATTCTAACTCAAACCATCTTTCCAGATTAAATTAGCTGAAGCCTTAATTAGACAGCACTGATCAGAACGGATTGCAATGACTACATATGCTACTCTGGTCTCTCCATTAAAAAACTGCCAGCTTTTAAAGAAAGAAAAAAATCAGATTATTTTCTGTCTTAATAGACCTCAGAACTGTCTGAGGTGAAGCAGAACAATTATAGTATAACCAAGCACCTGCTGTAATTCATTTCTAGATTATTTCTTACTAATGAGTTAAAACATAAGGCAGACCTTCAAGGAAAAATAGGCTAAACTATTTGGTGATGTATGTCCTCATACAGGGGTGTATCTCAGGTTCCTCTTCCATTTTTCTCCTTCTGTAAAAACTGGTGGCCTGATTCTTCTCTACTGTAGTTTTTGGAGACCACTGAACTGCTAAAGTCATCAAAGTTCAGTGACAGAAAATGTACTACCTTATGTCATTAAGAATGAACTCAAATAAGCCTGAAGGCCAGATTTTCTAATTAAAAATGTAAATATCAGTTTTCTGAAATTAAAATTTATTTTTAAATATTAAAATGTCCTTAAAACATAACATTGAAGTGGGTATCTGGGAAGTAAGGCTGCCCATTTTACAGAACAGGCAGGCAGCAGAAGTACAAGGTGATCTGCGGGTAAAGCTCAATACTGTTCTAAGAGGACTGGTTCTAAAGGCAACTTAGATCCTGATCTCCCTGCCACAGTTGAGAACATTGAATATATACTGGGATAGGACTGGACTAAGGCTACATATATACAAACTTAAGTATATATATTGTGCATATATATCTATATATTCTGGAATACGTGTTCTTTGTATCAGGACACCTCTGTCTCTTTGAGTACTCTTGACCTGGGTTAGACATCTTGCTGACCAGCATCCAGCTCCATTGCTATTGCCTGTCTGACTGCTTCTAGTGTCCTACTGCTGTATTATGTTAAATGACAAATTTTTATTCGATGTTACACGATGTGTTATATTCTAGTTATTCTGTTAAGGTTAAAGTGAGTTCAAGACAGTCCCTTGACTTGACAGATTAAAAGGGCCTGCAATGTTCCTTTGCACTGTGCCACTCCAGCAGCTCTTTGCTGAGTTATCTGCCTAATAATTGGAGAGTCTGGCGTCAAGTGTCCCAGATCCACAAAATCCTTAACCTCAAAAATATCTGACAGAGGCATTTGCTGCATCCTTCTGCAAGTTAATGAAATTATCCATAAGAATTCCATCCCACCATGGATGGGGTATCACATTCCCAGCATTTCTGTAGCTGTTGCCTGTTGATGCTCACTCCTTACATTGTGCCCAGCTGAACCACACAGTGCATCCTTGGTCCCCCAGTTGCCTTCAGCATCTTGTGTTATTTCTTGTCTGGGAAGCTGCTGCCGCCATCTCCCCTCCCTTTTCACCTGGGTGGTGTTCTGCTCTCCCATCACTGCCACTGGCTGCAGCTAGGATGGTTTCTGGCCCCAGATGGAAAATGAATCTGTCCTGAACTCTCTCTGCCCAGAGCTGGCACAAGTCCTGCAGAATTTATCAGCCTGCTCCACGCCTCTCCTGTGTTACAGGCATTCGGCAGTTGGGAACCAGTGCAACCAAATGTAGCATTGTGTCTGGATCTACTCTGCTTGTCTTAAGATAATGATTTACAGGGTTTTCTTAAGAAAAATAAATGCAATTGACTTTTCCGTAGGATGCATGATGCTGTCACTACATGCACTGCCCACTCCCTACCCCACTGCTTGTGGAAGCTTCCTTCTTCTGGGGAGCCACCACTGGGGGCTTTGAAGTAGCTTAGAAATATGAAATAGGAGAGAATTTCATGGCTGATAAACTAATGCAGTCAAGGAAAACCATAACTGGATTTGGAGATGGATTGCTTTGTAGGTTGAAGATATTTCCCATGCATTTGTCACAAATAGTATCAATACACCTAAGGTGATACCTAATAAACAGTGTATGAAATTTAAGGCAGAAAAATATTAGGTGTTCTTTCAACATAAGCCTTGGTAAAACAGGATCTTCACTGAGCACAAAATTCTCAGTCCTGTTATGACTTCAGCAGTTTGATTTCAAAAAATAGACATTGTTGAACAGACCTTTTTACTCGTCTTTAGCCCAAGAATAATTGATCTAACTTGGATTTCTTGGCTTTTGCTGAGCATCACATAGTAAGTTTGCTAAGTGAGAGGATCATTTCTGTAAGTGCTGTTGCCATTCCCTGAATTTCTTGTGTAGTGTGTTTTTATTCTATCCATGTCAACATCCATACTGGGCCATGTGTCAGGTGCTGCGCTGTGAAACCTACACCTGCTTTTCCACTGTGCAAATTGAAGGGCTCAGAAAAAGAGGAGGGTATAGTTAAAAGATGCCTTCCAGTTTTGTTCCATACAGGCATAGTCAACTATTTTTCTAGATCACTCTAATAGAAGATATAGATAGAAGATGGGTTCTTTCTTATGACAATTGTGCTAATACTGCATTTCCAAAATAATGTAGACAAATTGAAATGATAACCGTATATTTAGATATCTGTGGTTGGAAATGATCCATTCATCCCTCCATATATATATATTCTACAACAAAAAATGTTTTCTGTCTTCAGCAGTTTTTACCACAGAGGTTTCAGAGGATGTATAAGTTCAGGGCTTTTTACTTTAAAAGTGTCTTCACTGTAGTCCAGTGTTGAATGTACAGTTGTCTACATTATAATTACTTAAACACTACAAAACTGTTGTCACTTAAATGTCCTTAGTATGTGTTTGCCCTGTTCAACAGAGCAGTGGGGATTTCAAGCACATTTCTTTCTGCAATTTTAATATTACCATTGACTACCTTTTTTGTAGGAAAAAAAAGGGTGAAATTTCAAAATCATTGTTACCGAAATCATACTTAAATATCTGTGTTAATTGACTTAGCTGGTCAGCTGCTGTTTATGAGATTAAAGTAAGCTCAGTCCTGCACTGTCTTAGAAAAAACCTGGAAGCATCCCTTTTAAACAACATTTAAACTCTATTTGATCAGAGGCATGTGGGGTGGCCAGCATGTTCTACACATCTTATGAATTTTAGACAATGTTATTATGAACGTCGTATTTTTAATGTGGAACAGGCCGTTTGCTGACTGGGTCTCTACGACATACTTGTCAAAGTGATGAAGAGCCATTAACTTCAATGGCTGTACCAGATAAAGAGGAAAGTTCTCAAACAGGAAGAAGGAACAGGAATTAAAAGAATGGCAGTTCCAGAGGGACTCACAGGGGGAACAAAGGGGAAGATTTATGAAGTCCTTCAAAGGTTTTGAATGGGAAGGAAAAGCAATTTTTTGAAGCAGGAGAAAAGAGGATTTAGCTATAAGAACCTACAAAGTCAAAGAAAGGCACCTCAGTTTTGAGGAGATGCAGTGAGATGCAAGAAGCTTTTAGACAGGCTAGAGGATGCCTGACCTATTGCTGAACAACACTGTGGAAACTGAGGCTTGGGAAGTTCATTATTTTGTACATAATTGTATACTTATTTTGTGAGCTAAGTGCAGAGACACTTGGTTTAGAGTTCAGTACAAAGTCTGCAGGGCCGTGGACCCTGCTTTGCACAAACACCCAGAGACTTACACACAGCCTGATCCCACCCAGCTGTAGGCACCTACCTGAAGCACCTAAATGTTAAGCCTGATAACCACGCTCTCTTTAGTCAATGGAACGAGATAGGCACTCTGTAGTGGAAAGTCACATCTGAGGTGGGCTGACTTGCTCTCTGGAGGCTGCCTGTCTCTCTGCACTGACTACAGAACTAGCTTGCCCTGACCGTCAGCCTGTGTAGGTGCTGGATATGATTTACCGAGGCCTTTGGTGTCTAAAGCCAAAAACATCAAAGCTGGAGCTATAGCAAAGATTAACAAAGATCACGAGGAACCTGAGACTATAACTATATGAGTAAATTAAACAGCATAGTGGCTGTCCCTACATACTGAGATTCTCCCATCTCTCTTGCAATGTTATTGGAACAGCTCCTGCCCCAGGCTGACCTTCCCCAGCCCCCAGTATGCAATGCACACGTGGTGCCCTGGTTTTGAGTGTAAAAGCATTTTGTTAGTGGCAAAAACTGGTTTCCAAAAACTTTCATTTATCAGAATGGAAGTATACATAACCTACAAAACACTTCAAAATCAGCTCACAGTCATTTGCCTGATACGTTTGCACAGCCTACAATTGCTCCTTGGCCAAGTCACTGTGTTACCGCAACCTGCAAAACCCGCATGTGCTTTCCTTCTCTTTGTCCAGCTGTTCTCCATTTAGGAAGGGATGCTTCCCAGGCATGGGCTCTTTGCTTCTCATGCCTTAGCAAGTGGGTGCCACAAGCCAGCCACTTCATGGTTTCCAGGAGTAGTACTGTGGATCTGAAGAAACTTGGAAGCCTGGGCAGATGACGAGGAGAGACTGTCAGCAGCACTTGGAGGAGTGGGGTTATTTAATTTATAACTAGATTATTAGAATGTTCTGTTCATCTGTGTAATAGTAAGTATGTTATTTAAAGTATTTTTCTTTTGCTAGGTAATGCAAAGCAAAACTAGTTTTCCTTCATTTATTTATTTTCTCCCCTTGTTCTTTTATGACCAACGTAATTACTAATAATTGTTTTGGGCCATTTTCTTAGTTCCATTAAGTTAAATAAGTTCATCACCTTCATTGAAGATATACTGATTGACATTAGTTGAAGATCTGGCAATTTCTTCAGTATTTTCTTAATAGGTTTCTTTTTTTTTTTCTTTCCCCAACCTATTTTTTTTTTGTATTAAATTCACTGTTTTCATTGACCACTGATCTCTTTTAACTGCAAACAATCTGTCACTGTAGGAACTGTAGCACTATGTGATTTAGTGTTGCTTTTAGCTCTGCAGACCAGAGTTGAAATTCTTTGTATTACTTTCATAGGCTGTGTCGTGCTGGGTGTCTTTAATCAGATTGCATGCTGCTATCATTTTGCTGTGTCTGAACGTCAATTAGGCCTTTAGAGGAGTAAATAGTTTTAATAAATTTAAGTAAATTTTAGTAACCTGGTAAGAAAAGGGATCTTTTATGGATCAGATAACTGAAACAGTAGGAGCTAGTTTCCAATGCACAAGCATATGCTGGTTTTCTTGAATGCTGTTTGGTGAAGGTTTGTGGTTCTGTGAGAAAGGGCAGAAAAAAACAGAGAAACTGAGATAGGGCAGTAAGAAAGTGATCACTGCAGCCACAGAAGTACTAATAGCCTGTGCACTGTTAGGAATAATTAAAAAAAGAAAGAGGACCTTTGGGCAGAATGCTAGCTATAAAAGGGATTGGATTTGTGAGCAAAGCCTGTCTCTCCTACTGCTGGATTCCTTTTGCATTCAAAGAATAAAAAGGATTGGATTTGTGAGCAAAGCCCATGTCTCCTACTGCTGGATTCCTTTTGCATTCAGAGACAGGATTTTTTTTTTCTTCTTTATAAATAAACAGAACTGAATAAACTAATATTGGTTCCAATTTCTTCTTCTACAGAAGGTAAATTGTACGTTCCCAATTCTAGTTAGGAAACGCTTAAAAGAGGCAGCATGCTATTCTCATGGTTTCTATCTTTCTTTCCTCCTCAACCAGTCTCACCCAACTGGGTGGTTCTGGACTTTCCCAAGGGCACAGACCACATCTTCTGTGGTGTGCTGCTTCCCTGGTGATTAGGGTAGTTCTCTGTAGAAGATGCTGGTGGGGATGGGGAAGGCAAGGAAATACAGCTTTTTATGATGCTTTCAAAGTTTGAAGATGGCATTGCCAGCTGGCTGCAGGCTGGTGCTAGTATGCTCACCATCTTTCTGCTCCCTTCAGTGATAGGGATGAGTGGATTCCTAAGGTACTTGTTCAGCTTCACAAGAGAAAACACTGGAAAACTCTTACACTCTTCATTTTTCATTCGTTGCTCCATGTAAGTTAGAGGCCTATAAAGTTCTAGTTTAACGTGAAATTTCAAATAATAATAAATCAGTAGTATTTTGGGGTTTTTTTAATGAGGCTTTCAGAATGGTAATCTACAGATTATGTGAACATCAGAAGTTATATTAGAATAGTATAATGTCAGTATATATGTCAGTGTGATGCACTTGAAACTACTAGACATTAAAATATTGGCTTCTTGACAACACTTCATTGCAAACTTCATCTCTGTTGCTGTGACCTTTAACAAAGATCTTTCTTCTTTAGATTAATTGAAGGAAAGAAACAACAAGCTGCACAGCAAAACTAATGGGACCTGGTTTCCTATGACAGGTGTCTGATGTCCTACAGCAGCTTACTAACCACAGATGTCCCCCATGAGTCCTTGTGACCTCCCCAGTGCCCCAGTGCTCCTGTGGGCAGGACACAGGCAGTGCCATGGCTGGCTCTGAGGTCAGCTGCACCTTGACCAGCTAAAAACCCCACGGCTGTTGAGTTTTCATAGCAATCTTTTCTCACGCTGGAGTAACTGCTGTGGTTTTCCCACCACAACCCATGAGCAGATTTGCACAACATTCAGGAGAGCTTTTATCTTGAAGACCCCTGCCCTTATGTCAAATGTGGTTAAAGTTGGCCAACAGACTCAGGATTTGTTGTAAGGGTACATCTGACAGACATAATAACAGATGGTGTGACGGCAGCAGTCCCATTTCCTTGAGAAAGCAGACAAAGATGTAGCTGCCATCAGGTTTTTGTGGGAGTGATAAAATGACGTCCATTTTAAATACTAGCACATCAGTCAGTGTGAGGCTGGAGGTGGCAGCCAGGGAGACTTTGAGGAATGTAGTGCTGGGGCACAACTGGCCATTGCTGCCCCCATCAGCCCCACAGGGCCCTAGACCTTCAGCCTGACCCTCCTGTATGCTCAACCCTGGGCTGAGCTACGCCTCACGTATGCCCAGCCCTAGCCGCCAGGACTGCCCTAGAACCAAGTTGCTGCATGGGGCCCATCCCTCAAGTGTGCAAGACCTGGCCACCATGACTGACCTTGAACCAAGATGCTCCGTGGGGCCTGTCCCTTGGCTTCACAGGGTCTGCCCCCATGGTTCTCTTGGAACTCCAGGGTCATATGTGAGGCAACCCCCAGCTCTGCTGGCCTCTGTAACGCTCCTTTTCTATCCCCCAGACTCTTCCATGGGGGCCAGGAGAGGCCATTGGTCAGATGTGGATAATCTTTACTGTGTACCCAAGAGAGATTGACTTCTCAGCACTAATAACATCCTGACTCTCAAGGGTAGTCTCTGACTGGGTCACCCCCTCTGTGGAGAACGACAACCCTCTGCTCCAGGATGAGGTAGGGTCGTGGTTTTCAAAACAAAAAGGAATTACCAGTGGTGGGTCACTATTCGGCTGCTTCGCTGTAGTGCTGTTTCTGGTCTGAGAATAGAAGAAAATGAGCATGAGATACAAACCATGCATATTGTATGGGGAAAAAATGTATTTTGTTTGCAAAACAAACTTACAAAACTTGCTACTTTATTTAAACAGTTAATTTAATCTATTAGTTAACAAATAGGTTTTTCAAATTTGCCATTGCAGTTCCTTCAGTCATTACAAATTCCTTTGACTCCTATTTGTCAGGTAAAGTGTTTGATTTGTAATGTACATTATTTTATTACCACCATGAATTTCACAGAAGTCTTCTCTAGCATAATTTATTTTTAATGAGCTAGTAGGGCTTTTTTATTCTTGTGGTCAAAGAATTGCAAAAATATAACTGCACATGCTTCTTGTCAAGATGAAATTGCCAGCTAAATGGGATTATACCTTTCACACGAGGAAAGGAGACACCACTCCTCCGAAAAGACTTGTTTCAAGGAATCTGTGCTCTTAAGTCAGACCTGCTAGTTATTTTAAACAAATGCAGCTGATTTAGGAAGATACATATGCAGGGTACCCAAGATAACCCTAGTTTATGGACTTGCTTTATTTCCACTATATGGTATTGCCAAATAGTTGTAAGACTAGTGGTATTTGGTGAAGTTTCTAAATTACTGAGCTACATGACTATGTAAGAATCAATATAATTTTTCAGACCTGACTTATGGGACATGGATGCTTGAATTTGGCTCTTACAATTCCATATTGTAAAGAGTGGTCTACATATCCCATGATCAGCCTTATCTGCATAGTATTATACAGCTACCTATGCAAAACTAGATGCAGATACTTAATCATAATTATCCGTTTATCTTTGAATGATGTTTTTGCTAACTCAGAGTGTACTTGCAGTGTGGAACTTCTAGAAGAATCTTTTAGGGAAGCCCCAATATATGGGGTAATTTTGATGAAAAAATCCACCCTTTTTTTCTTTCTCCTGCTTCCTCTCCATGGGCAGTAAGGAGATACATCTTTCACTGCTTGCTGCTGCCAGTGCTGCTCAGGACCAAACACAGCCAGTAGTAGTGTTCCCACAATCTTGTAGCAGGAGCCAGAAGTTAGTCTTACAAAATATTTTTAAGGAAGGAAAATTGCAAAATAATTAACTTTTAGATTCCTGTCATCACGTCTGGGCAACACAGAAGTTAAGAACTGATAGCTCATAGAAACTGTCTGCTTGAATACTTATCTATGCCAATCAGTAAGAGCTTGCATCACATCTCTTTTGAAAAGGCACTAGTACCTTCAGAGTGAACCATCACTAGTGGTGAACTACTAGGATGAGCAGAAATGGGATTTTAGAAATGAGAACTGGATGGTATTTTTAGCTGTTAAGTCAGTTTGCTCAAAGTCCAGAAAATTTAAATGAAGATAGAAACTCACTATGATTCATAGTGTGTGGCCAGCATTAGTTCCTCATGTTCTAACAAGGAGCTGCAGTGTTTAATATTAGATCCGTTTTTATAAGAGAAGACTAAAGCAGCTGGACGATGGTGCTGTTGTGTAGTTTTCACTGAATACCACTGCCCTTATTTGAGTATTTTTGTGGCTTGAAAGAGTGGTGTGAGCTCATGTACATGTTTTTTCCTTGCTTTTTTGATGGCTTATGTTACCACCTTCCACTGTTTTCCTTTTGCTTTTACAGTGACCCATTTTTCTTTATCATCTATTTTATTTTATGATAGAAGTCCCTCTGGAAAGCAGTTGGCCTTGCTTTTGTGATACGTCATCCCAGAGTGTTACTTCAGCGGTTGAAAAGAAGTGAGAATTTCAAAACCTCATGGCTGCAAACAGGTTTCAAATAAAAAAACCAAAGTCCTTGGGCTGTGCTCACTGGCTTAATGTACAATAACTGTACAGGGAAAAAATGGATGTGATTTCAGGGCCCAGACTAAATACAGAAGAAGGTAGTGCTCCTACCCATAGTGGTGAAAGCACTCCATAATGCTGAATCCTGATGTCTTCTCACTATTGGTAATGGTGTGTAGAGAGCACTCCTTATTGAGTGCTTGCTTCTATGTTGGCTCAAGTAGGAGAATTTAGGATCCAAACTGGCCCCTTTTAAAGACCTGGCATATTAGTTTCGCAGGAAGCCTGTGTCTGATGGTGGGGTTCTGGGATGCAGAACTCACCTAAGGCTGCCAAGGACCCCTTGCCCAGGGCAGTTTTGCTACGAGGGCTTGAGAGTCTGTGCTTCTACAGCAGCCATGAAACTCCTGCACATGGTTATTTTTATCTGTATTCCAGAATAGCTGCAGGCCCATTCCTCTGGATGCTGGGTAAACCCACACAAACACAGGAACTATTCCAAGTAAGATACATATATCAGACCTCAATACTCATATCAATCAACACACATGACTGCACGGATTCATACAAACTAATCTTGGGCAGGTAAAATGCCTGAATTAGGGATCTATGCTCCCTCTGCAGTCAGTGGAGAAAGGCAGTTGACAGATGTGCTGAAGTTGCGTTCTTGCAGCCTCTCAGTGAGCAGGGGATGATTAGGGATCAATGCTTAAAAGGCTCGATGTTTGGAGTCATATGGAGTTAGAGTTTCCACCTCTGAAAGATGCAGTAAAAAGAGAGGGAGAAAGGTAACTGTGTCACCTTGGATGAAAGGCTATTTCGCTTGCATTGTGCAGGCTGTGTATGCACAGTCATGCTAATGGCAACCAGGAATTTCACTGGAAAATGAGGTGAGAAACAATATAGGTAGGACAAATGGGCACATGATTGTATGAGAGGCTTCCTAAAGTCATGGTCAGATGGAGGCAAAGGAAAAGATGATATGCCAGATAAATATGTGGTCTGGGTTATTCAGCCGACATCACATCTGAGTGAAAAATTGTCTTTTTGTTGCTGCTGTCTCCTGGGTTTGACTGGTAATAACTGGAAAATGGGTGGAGGGCAGCTGAGTAATGGGGATGGGAAGACAACCTGGGGAAAGACCAATAAGGGATGGCCAGTTTGGGACAGTATAAAAAGATTAAAGTGCAGGTCTGAGTTCTGAAGCCAGGGAGTGAGGGCAGGAAGCCTCCCATTGCTGCTTGTGCTGGGACTGCTGGGGCAGCTGGGGAGGCTAAACTTTGTTGTACAGGCAGCACACCTTAGCCCACCTGTGAGATCGCTAGGGCAGGGGAGCAGCTATAGAGCATTACCAGGGAGACCAACAGGACCTCGACATGTCTTGGTTTCTGCTGCAAATATGGGCAAATATATATCACACCTGTTTTGAATTACCAGAGCATCCAAAATGTTTGCAAAACTGTTGCTAACAATTGTGTTAACTCAAAATAGCAAACTTGATAATTGCTGATATTGTAGGTAGACTATGTGTTTTGGTTATAGTTTTGGTACAGTTTGTTCTACTCAGATTTGAAAGGATGCTTTTTTTAACAAACTAGAGAACAAATGGGTACTATGTAAACATAAGAATGAAGCAACTGGTTCATAGATTTGGAAGTTAACTTCTGCTGCTCAAGACTGTTATTGATTTTTTGTGTTCTTAAATATTTCCTCTCTTTACTTGGGCTTCTCTGCCGTGGGTGTTGAGGTCCACTGTGGCTGAGTGATTTATGGGGTCCAATGGCTTTAGACAGGGGATCATCACTGGCTGAACTTTCTGAAAGCTCAGGCTCTTTGCATCTTTCACTGGACCAGCCTTAATGAATAATGTAGGCTATCTCCATTTTTTATATTCCTTAATTTGAAACTCTGAATAATGTTCCCCGAGCCTCATTTCTGAGCAGTCGTTTATTTCAGTGACCTGGGACTACAATGACATTCTGTTGGACATTCAAATTACATTCAGATGAAGTAGTTTTCATATCCACCTTAACATTTTACCACCTAACCTCCTAAATCCCAAATGCAACTTGTCAAGGTGAGGTGAATCATTTCCATATCATGTATTTACCCTCCTAATGAATTTCTGTGAGTACATCCAAGGTAAGGCTTCCCTCTACATTGCCAGGTTGCGTTAAATAGTCTAATTAAAATTTCCCCTGCTCAAGGATGAGCAGAAACCCTATATAGCACTTGGTTGCTATTTGGACCCTCAAAATCATGTTCCTTTGCAGCTTAAATAATATCTAGGATTTGCAAAGAGTGGTGGATTTAATTCCTAAGTCCTTGAGGTCTGTTTGTGAGTCAACGTATTTACAAAGAAAAGCAGGCTGGTGTCAGCAGCGGCTGGTAGAGACCAGCCACATTCAGACAGTAAGTTCACTCACAAACATAAGCAAGGTTCTCTTAGTTTGTGGTTTCTTCTAATTCACACGCTAGTTACTTTTTAAAACTCAGCATTCCTTGCAGCAAGACAATTTTGTTTTAGAATCAATCCTGGTCTCTCTGACCATTATCATAAATAACAATTTGAACCATTGGTTATCTGCAGCTGGGAGGGCGAAAGAAGCCCCCAAATAGAGAGCCTTATGGTGCCAACAGCTCAGGAAGATGCATTGCAGACCCCCTGGCCATGCACTGCGCTTTAAGGCATGGTATGCCTCTAAATATCAAAAAGTGCAGGTTCCTCTGTAAATGGCTTTGGCAAGACACTGTCTCGAGGCCCATGCACTGCAGACTTTTCTCTCTTCATGTACAATAAGAAGAAAAGGTGAAATTGCTGAAAGATTAAGCCTTTTGCTCTGTGACTTGCTTATTTCAGTTTCCAGACATCTCTGAGTTAGGAAATGAGTCAGATGCTTAATACTTACTCATCTGCTCTGCAGTTTCTGCTGTCTTAATCATTTCAGTTGTAGCTGGGAGTGTTACCTTCTTCAAAATAAAGGCTTGAAAGATGAGCTACTAATTGCAGTCTTCACTCCTATGATTACAAACCAGCAGTAGGTACAAGGCTGGCAGCCATATGAAAGCCTGGGATGGAGTACTTTCCTGCGGTGTATAGAGGGATCCCCCAAGTATTTAGTCCGTAAGGAGAGTTACAAGAGATGCAGTTAGTAATACAGGGACATCCAACCACAGAGCTGTAGCCCAAGGCCTCCTAGTGCCTCTGCACATGGATGGACTCCGAGCCCTGCCAGCTTCTCTGCTCACAGGGCTCAGAGACACCAGAGCCACTCCACCAAAGTGCTCCAGTGCATCACATTCTGTGATTTGTCTCTTCCTAAACAAAAGTGGAAAAAAAATTTCCTTTTCTGGTCCTTTAATGGTCTCTAATTTGAACAAGCAGTTTCTCTCATTCCATGATGTCCCTTGCAGCCTAGTCCCACTCACGTGAGAGTGGAAAGAGCTTCACAGCGGCAACTACCTATGAAATGTTTTCTAAGCCTGCAAATATCTGTGGCAGCCATTGCTATGGTATCTGAATACCTCAGGAAACCATTGCCGCAACCTCTAACTGCTGGTGCTTGCCTAGACATAGGTTTAGAAAGTGTGGTATATTCTGGGGCTATCCGAAATTTGAGGTGACTTGCAACGCCACCTGACTCGCTCATGTCATCTTCCTTCTTTATGCAGCAGTTTAGTAGCTCGGTATCTTGTTTGCCTTTGTTATCAAAGCAGCATGGTAGAGGTACAGGCTTTTCTACAGAGATTTCACATTCACCCACGACTGCTAGTTCTGTAATTGTTCCTTTGATAACAAGTGCTGGCCTTGTTTGCTGTTTCTGTCACTGTCACATAACTGTACTAGTCATCACTTATCATTGGACTACTGCCCTTTCCATATGTGGGGTTTTTCGGTAACCATTAGACTTTGTCACTGCACATCCCTGTATGATTTTTTATTTTGCTTTTTTTTTCATAGCAGCAACTAATGCTCCTGGGGAAATACAGGAGCTGTGGTTTGAACCCAGCATGCAAAAATAAGTTGTCCCTGCCTCAGTTAAACAGATTACAGTGTAAATAAATAAAATAAGAGCCGCCGATCAGAGAAAGTTAAGCCATTTCTGTACTACTGCATTTCTGACGCTACTAGCATTTAGCGTCCCTCTCAGAATTGTTGGCAGGATCAAGACACTATGAGAGTGTGAGTGCTGGTTCCAGACAGGCTGAGAAAAAGGGGGGAATATAAATTCATCCATTAGCCAAAGAATTTCTCTTGATTGCGTATGTACGCAGACTGTAACCCAAGTATCACACCATCAAGTCCTATCCACTTACCTACTTCATTAGTTCAAAGATTGTGGTGCTTTTAATCTCTGTGATCTGGGTCATCGCAGGATTCAGGCTAATGTTTGAGTCAATACGGGGCTTCGGTTTCCTCGTCCTACCACTGCATGTTTTGCAGTCTGTCTGTTCTCACTTGAGTCGAGTAAATGTGAAGGAAGTCAGATTCTGAAGCTTGGCTTTTTTTTTTTTCTTTAATAGACACATCAATCAGGTTCTTTCCTTGGTTTGTCACTAGGTTGTTTAAATGACTGACATGAAGCAATCAAGTATCAAAACCCTGCCGTACTCAGCGCTGTGCAGCCCTTTGCTTCCCCAGCTCCCAGAGGTATAAGCTTGAAAGTGTTTCAGGCAAAAGTGAGTTTTCTTGGCTGGGCTTGTGGATTATTTCCCTGAGCAATGTTTTACAGCAGCCTGGTACGTACCCCATCTGTAAGGAGGACGTCAGTGAGGTGCAGGTGGCTCTCCAATGCCCTTCTTATGCTTTCCCTCTGAAAATCCAACTGCTCCTGCAGCTGGCACAACCAGCAGAGACAAAATCCTCATGTTTACCAGTCCAAAGAGTTGCAGGACATCTTCCTGGACATTCAGGCTGTAGTTAACATAAATAGACAGTTCTTCATACTCATTTTTAATAGGTGAGCCGGGGCTCTCAGATGCCTCTTCAAACTACCGGTGTCTGCTGTGGCACGAAGACATGTACTCAGATGTAGTGGCAGTCTTCAAGTGGAAGATTCGCCCTCATTTTGCCTCCACCTTGTGATTGCCTCAGAAAAGGGTGAGTTAATGTGTGTACAGGGGCTGAGGGGATGCTGACTCCCTTCAGGAAACGTGGAGGAGTTATTCCAGTAGTGAACTCCCATGGTCGGGAGTAATTATGTTGCTGCTACTAGACAAGCAGTAGGGAAGATATATGTACACATGTAGGTACCTTATCCAGTTTTGTGGGGTGGGTGTTAGTTTTTAATTCAAATATCTGATACTTCTAAATGTGCAAAAGCCTCAGAGAGAACGTGTGTGGGGAAAAATAAGGTCTGTACTTAGGGAAACCTCTTTGCAATGGAAAATAGGCTGGTGAGGCAGTCTGATGAAGAAAAATTATACCTCTCTCAAATTGTATTCATTCCGTATCATCCTATATGAAAATGCAGGAATAAGTAAGTAACAGTATTGCCTAACACCCACCTGTCCTGCTGGAATAACTGGGCTCGTATTGGCCTTCTGCTGCAGCTGGTTTGTTAACTCATCTGATAGGAAAGAAGAGGAAGTGACTGTTGGAAGGAAAACTGGAATTTGGATGATCATACCTGTAGGTTTGATCTGCAAGTGTTGCAAGAGGACTGGAAGGAGTCCAGCCTGGAATCAAACCTGGGAAGAGGTTTGAGAGCTGCGGAAGCACACATCCCCAAAGAAAAATCCCGGAAGAAGTGATGGAGAAATAAGTAAGTTCAAGTAAAGGTGACTTTAGTTAGGACTTATAACTAATTGACAGTGGGGTTTTATTAACAAGAATGTGATTTTTCTGTTGATATATGTCTATATATAGCCAGTGAAAACTGCAGTCTGCATACAGAGCTATAAAAAATATACGCCAGTATACCTTGTTTTGCTGTGTGTAACTGGACTAAACCGTACCAGTATAATTGCTGCTGTGCCAGAAAGGCATTATGCTGCTCTGTGTTAGCATAATTAAAGTAGCAGAACTGGTAAGCATAGATGAATCCTTGAAGACCTTGGAATCTTGTTTGGAGTCAGGCAGAACTGCTGGTCTCATTTATGTTGCATTGCTTTTTAAAAATATTTTTCTGTTTTGGTTTTTGCACAGAAATATTTCCTTATTGCCATATAATCCCTCTCAGAATACTGTATGCACTTAACCGTGTAGTATGCTGGTTTGCTTTTGAAAGGTTTCTTTTTTGATGTGTGGGGCTGCTGAAGCTTTGAAGAGAAATCCTGAATCACTTTTTTAATGAGGTGTGGAAAGCGAACTGTGGGAATAAGTGGACTTGGCTGGACTGTAACTTCCCTAGATCCCCTGGGAGTTTGAGTGTCTGAGGGATGCAGGAGTTTGATGTCAAGAATATCCCAGAAACATGAAGTCACCGAAGGAAATACTGATCATCATCATCTGCATCCTAAACCCTAGCAGCTCCTGAGATTTCAAGCATTTTCATTGTACCCCTTACTTCAAAGGAAGTGTGCCTGAAGTGAGTAGTTAGATGATTCACAATAAAGTCCATAAATATTGTAAGGCAGTAAAAATATGTTCTAAAACAATTAATAACATTAACATTAATAACCTGTCTGAAATACTGTAACTTCAGCAAAATGTATGGGGTAGATTCTGACTTCCCTTATCCTTTGAGAAAGGCGGAAGCAACCGTTCTAAATACCAGGGAAAAGAATAGCCATGGATCGTCACGCCTCAGCCCTTGGGAAAGATAAGCTAGATCCAGAAAGTACGAGAGGCATTTCTACATACGTCAGTGCAGAGCGGGGACATTTCTCTGAAGCAGTTGAAATACTTTATCTGTTTAGTGGGAGTTATAGCAACAGTAATCAACGAGATATTGGCTAACAAACTTGGGAAGTAATCTGGATGATTTTAGATGGAGAAAAAAAAAATCCTTGGGAGCTCGTATGTATATGTGCAACCATCTTTCTTTGAAAAGAATGAGAAATGTTTTTTTTTTCTGTGGTCCAAACACTGCTAAACCCAAATGGACTCTTTCTTTGCTCAAACTAAAAGTATCCTGCTTCTCTAAGCAAGAATATTTGAATTCTGCCTGGGAGGCGCGGTACGGCTTTGCATGCTCGGTGTCTGCTGAGTGTGCAGCTGGATACCTGTGAAATGCTGGGTGACCACAGGCTCATTTCCATGTACACTACAGCATTCCTTTGGGAGGAGAGGCTCTTAATAGGTCTGTTCATAATGGATGTGTAAGCATGCAAGCTTTATTACCTGCCCCTGCCAACTCACCAGGAAAGTATGCCATTCCTGCACTGATGGGTATGTAACCAGGGCTGTCTAATTATCACGTGGCTGTGCTGCCAGAAACGATGCCTGGCTCTGTCCTTGGGCTTTTCACTGATATACACAAAGCAGGAGCCTCTTGCTTCTCTGACTTAATACTGGTATTATTGCAGCCGCTGCAGAAAGGGAAGGGCAGGCTGGGAAAGAGTTGGGCTCTCTGCTTACGAAGAGAGGAGATGCTGATTTTAGTGCAAATCTGTCACTTACAAAGTCTGTGCCTGCAATGTGTATGGCATTTGAGATATAATTCTAAAAAAATTTTAAAGGACTTTCTGCAAACACTGTCCATTATAATAGTTGAAATGGTAGGATTTAGACACAGAAGGTTTTTCTCTGCCTCTTCACATGCTTGCAAACTAACGCTCTGACGCAGACCCACAGTGTTGCCATTTCAGCGCTCTGCAAAAGAAGTCTGATTACAGAAATGCTATTACAAGCTTGAGAGGCAAAAAAAAATAGAGCAAAAGAAAGTTGAGGGATTAAGAAGGAAAAGAGAGTGCAAACTCCAGCCAAACCAAAGCCACAGGAAATGGAGTCTGAATGTAAGAGCAGGATCTAGACAGAAAGGGATTTGGCAGGGGAGAAACTGTTGCAAGAACTTCAAGGAGAAATATAAAGTCCAGTTCTGTAAAACTGTGCTTGTGATGAGTCCTTATCCCTGCAAACGAACCCATTTGCATGACACTACTATAATTTGTAGGTCTTAGTAGTATTAGTAAGATCTTAGAAAAACACCGTATGTTAAAAAATAAGGGTGGCAACACTGAAATGAGAACAAAAGGTAGGAGCAAGGTAACGTATAGGGAGGAGGGATTGCTTGCTTTGAGTTCTCTTTCGCGGAGCAGCAAGGCTCGTATCCACAGAGACAGGTAGCAACTGTTCTTTTCCAAATGGGTAGGGTGTTTGTTGGGAAAACAGTGCCTCTGGTTGTGACAAAAAGGGGTATGTTTCACATATGCTTATTTGCCAGTTCTTCTGTTTCTGTCAGGATACTCCTTGTGATGCTGGATTCCTTCCCAGCCTCCTGTAGATTTTGGAAAGCCTCCCATTCAGCTGCCATGTAGAAGGCTTTGAACTTAAAATGGGAAAGGCTAAAATGCACCCAGCACTGGGGGGGGACCCTCAGTACCCTCTCCCCATTTCTTTCTTCCCCATCAGGACCACCAGGAAGCTGGCAGGCACCATCCTGGGACTAGCAGCGCTGGCAGCAAGGAAAAGGCAGGGTTTGCAGCATGAGGTAGAAACTTTTGAAGATGGAGGCTTGGATGTTTAATTGGAAGCCAGTGCTTGATTAGTTTTTAGGATGGAATTAAATCTCTTTGTGGAAAGGGAGGCACTTGCCCACAGGAGGGGTTTAGCTGTGCAGGGTCTGATGAAGACACCTGTCCCAGAGCCATAAAAGCGTGTGGAAAGGCTGCAGAAAGACATACTCCATTACTGTGGAAAAACAGGTAATGTTAGGATTTCTTTGTGAAAAATTAACAAAGTACTTTCCCTTCAAGGAACAGACACACGGATGAGGAAAATGCCATCTGTGCATCAGCTCCCCTCTGATTCTAAATGTGTCTTAAGTCGGGAGAAACAGAATCTCAAACTATTTAGCTGATAAGCACAAGCAATTAATTTAGCTGGGGCATACAGTAGGTAAGTCTTATACCAGCGAGAGTTATGTGCAGCTAAATCTGGCTCATGAAACAAACATAACTTTGGGCAGCTACTCAGCAAAGCCCTATCCTGCCTCATCCTGCTTGGAAGCATCATTGTGGCACTGATGTGTAACGTATTTAGTTGTTGATAAGTCTGATGCTTGCGTATAGGGTCTGAACTAGAAAGATAAAGAGATACCCTGGGATTAATATTAATATTTCCCTCAATATCCTTGATACACCCAGTGCTGTGTTTACCTATCACAGCACATTTGAGATCCCCTTCTCGCTGGCATGAGGAGCTGCAGAAAGTTGTTGGTGTGAGAGAGCACGACAACCCACTTTCTTCACTTCCTTCCTTACTCTTGCATAAAGCTGTGGTCACCAGCACAGAATTAAAAATAACACATCCTTCTCTGTTGTGCTTCTTTTTAAAGCCTCCCCTGGCACAACAGAATTAAGCTGCTGTTCTGCTGGAAAGACCCTCGCGGCTGCATGGGCACTGCAGAGCTGCAGAAAATGGTGCGAAGTGCTCCCATATGTACCTCTCACAGTTTGCCTTGGGATCCAGGTTAGAACAGCAGATTTCAGTAGTGATGTAAAAACGTATCCCATCAGCTTATGGGGATTTCTTGCAACTTCCAAAGTGGCTGCTCTGTAACAAAGGGTATCTCACTCATGAAGGGTTTGAGCCACACAGTAAATTTAGACGTCACAGGGCTGACCACTGCATTGTTGGTGGGTTTGTGGGATTTAAAATATCCAAGATAAGAGTTTTGTCCCTCTACAAAATACATTGTGGAGAGAAATATCTGAGTGAACAAATGGGGCAATTTAAGAATAGTCACTTTTCCAGATGTTATACAAATATAGCTACCCACCCTTTTTTCCCCTCAAGTGTATTTGAGAAATAAATTCTTTCAGTTTTATTTAAAAATCAGCTTGGTTCTCCGGGTCAAAAAAATGCCTTGTTACTAAGATTCTAGACCTTGCACAGAGATAATGAGCTAATTTATGGATGGGAGGTACTGATCTTTAAAAACACATCCTTAAGAATATATAAAGTTTACTGGTCCAAGCCTAGCTTAGGGAAATACGCTTTAATCTGTCTTTTCCTTCAATAATTAGAAAAAAAAAGAGTAGATTTTAGGCTTTTGAAGTGTTTTATTGTCTTCCTTGATAACACCCAGTGGACCCTCTCTGAATATCTGAATGAGGGAAGCTTATTGCATAGCTTGGGCAGTCCCAATGTGTTGTCCTGTTCACATCTCCCATCGGTTCATACATGTTCCTGGAAGAACACACATGATCCTGGCCAGACAATGTAGCACTGAGCTGACAAACAAAAAGCTATCCAGGAGATTCATGGACGTGCCTTTCACTGTGCACCTTGAGGACGTGTCTTGCTCCATATCCTTTAGGAAATGTTTAGGTACTTGTTCTACCTCACCCACCCGGGGGAAGCAATCTGGCATAGTGCAGGGATGCTAAAGCAACTCAGAAAAGGAATACCAAATTCAATAAAGTAATCAAATCCAGCAGATTATCTGGGATTTTTCTTTTCCTCTGAGATCTCCTCTGCTGATCGCTTGTGTTTGTGTAGGTATACAGTTTCCAGGAGAAGGAAAAACCCTCCACTGAAGAGGTTTCTGAAAGAGAACAGTAGACAAAATAATTCACCGGGAGCAGTCATCATTACAGTAGCAATGTAGCTGTGCTTTAGCTTACTGGTATTTGACTTTCAATAACACGCTTGGGCCAGGCCCTGATCACTGTAAGGATATCCTTCTGCTACACCTGACTGGGAATTGTCTGAGTCAGCAGCATTGATTATGCTTTATATAAACGCAGTAATACCACCCGATATGTCATGAGGGGGAGGATGATTTATTGAAGTAAATGATGCACCAGGAATGTTTTGATGTTATTATGCAGAGAGGAGAGCCAAGCTGCTGCTGCCTCTGGACATACCCTTTGTGTGTCAGAAATGCCCTTTGCTCTCCCAGCACATCTGCCCAGAAGACAGCCATCACACCGGAGGCCAGCTAACCTCACCCGCTCTCAAGGCTTTGCCTTAAAAACCACTAGTCACGTGGGAGGTTTGAATCATCGTATTGGGAAAAGTGCATAATTAAGGACTTTCTAAAGCATGCAGTGTATCTGTTTCAAACTACAAAGCATTTGAAAGATCAGTGGTCAGGGATTTATGAAATTCTTTATTGTGTCAGTGACCACTTAGATACTAAATATCAATGGATTGTTTTTCTCTATCACAGGAAGAACATTTGTTTTTATCCAGAGCCAAAACCTGAAGTCATTATTCATTTTATTACTTGGGCAAAATTCTCATTAAAGACTTACGTGTTTGGTTCAAGGCTCAATATTTCAAAGGAGAATGTATTTAGAATAGAAAACAGAAGGAAGAGCTTTGTAAACATCCAAATGTCTCTTTAAATTCATTCTACAAACACGTTAAGTCCGTAACAATGCAAACAGAGAAAGTTAATTCAGCCATAATTCCCACCCTTCTTCCGTGCCAAGAGATGGATGTGTTTACTCCTTGTGAAGATCGCTTTGTTTACACTCTCCCAAGCACCTCTCACTTAGCACCTCCCTTCTTACCACTTTCGTTAGAGGTGAGCCTGCTAGGCGCTTTACCAGCCTGCTGTGATGCTTATCACCTTGGCATCCGAAAAGATCTTGGATAGGCTGTAAGTGAAAACAACTAGAGCGGTAGAGCCTTTCAAGTGTGCTGTCAGTGAACAAATGATGTGGTCACTGAGGGAGCCTAAAATGAAAATAAACAGCATACAGATTTAAAATTGGCCTGAGGCCCCCCAGGGAAATATTGAAGGAGAATAGTGCAAGCCTATCAGCAGGCATCGCTGGTGTGTACTGGGCATACATATTCTTGCTGAACTCAATTAGAGAAGTCATATCTGTATAAACACAAGGTACTAGATGATGCTGCAGGTATGTTTTCAAGTTTCATTGGATACTTTTAAAATATGGAAATGGCTTACCTGTAATATATTATACTTTCATCAATCCTTAACTAGACTCGACAGTTCCTTAGTGACATATTTGTCTTCAGTTTTGGTACACATATGGATGACTATTAAAAATCTAGTAATGTATGTAAGGAGAACTGGAAATGATTGTAATTTGCTTTGTTTTTTCTGGAGTCTTAAAACTTGCTTCTGCACACTGAGGTTACAGTGGTTCTATGCTTGTGCAGTGGCAAGCTATTGGATTTCGGAGGTCAGTTTTCAGTTTCCTCATGTAAATTTTACCACCTTCCATCCTGTAACACATTTTCCCTCTTCATCCATACACCAAAGCATAAGAATGACATTCTATGAATTCTTAAAATTAATGAACAGGAGCAGTTCCACTTAGTGTTGAGAGCAAACACAGAGAATGGTTTTCTTAAGTATCCAAACCAGCATGAGGATGAAGCAGCCTAATTCACCTTCCCTCAATACAGTTTTAAGATTTTGAATTCACATCGTCCAATATGATCTATTGCCCGATAGCACAGAAAGCTGTTTTATTATTCCGTGGTGTATTCCCCCTAGTCAAAACATCATTACCTGAAATGACACTCTTGGCTGTTCAACCAGAGATAAATGTATATAAATACTAATTTAACTTCAACTGCAGGGTGAATCTGAGCAGATCTCAAACACTGGTGCACAGATGTGAGGCAGATTCATCATTCAAATACAACATGCATTCGTTAGGTAACCTCCTACTCAGAACCGTGTAAAGGCCATCAGCTATGATCAGATAAGATTTTTTCTTCTCTCATGTTCACCAAATAGTTGTTATGCATATGGACAGTTGATTTGCCCATCATTTATTAACCTAGACAACACTTGCATATTTCAGGGATTCCAAAATAAGTCTTTTCCATGTGATATGCGATAAATGGGTAGCAGAGAGATTAATGGTCTTCAATACATGATTGCCATATTTAACATGCACCACGCATGGAATATTTAATGCCCTTTTACTCGCTTTTTTAAGTCGCAAAGGGAAGTGCTCAGGGCTGCTGAAATGCCAGATTATTTTTTTTAAATTGCCTGTAATGCATAATTCTGTCTCTTTGTACATCTGTTAGCACAGTCTCCAACTGCTAGTTTTTGGCAAGTGATTGGACCTATTTGCAACATCCAGGTGCATGGACAGGGATTTTCCCACTAGAGCCAAGATGAGCCTTTCGGGAATGGGGCACATGTTGCTGGGGCTGCAGAACTGCTGCGTGACAGTGCCAGGCTCCCAGCTTGGCTTGGCCTGGGAGAGCAGCGTCAGTGGCAAGTGGTAGACTTGTGGATGCAGAAAAAGCAGCCTAGTCCAGCGCCGTCCCACCTCAGCTGGGTCCACACCACTGTGCACAGGTAGCCACCCTATAGTTCCTAAGGGTGCTGTGCTTGGCCTTCTGCTCTCTGTCCTTGTTGCTGCCCAGATGTGCGTAGCCTGTGCAAGCACCACCAGCCTGGCCAGGAGAAAACATGGCCAGCGTGCTCGGTCACTGACTGTACCCGAGGTGCTTTTGCAAGCTTGCAGGAGAGATAGTAAGTGAATTTGGTTTCCAGGGCAGCCTCTAGGTCACACGTAATAGGTCACCCTTAACGAATGGCGTTGACATGGAACTGGAACGGTGGTGACTGAATGAAATTTAGCTCTCTCCTATTTGAGCAATGGAATTTATTCCCAGCTCTGACCTTGTGCAAACTCTGTTGCCATATTTATCACATGGAAACAATGACCGTGGCCACGGCTGGCAGCGTGGGCAAGAGGCCTCGTCCATGGGAGCAGCTCCCAGCCTGGTCTGGACACCAAGGAACCAAAACACACCCGGTGGTGCTGGGGGAAGGAGGGACAAGCATGTCCTCTGCTGCCCCACCTGCATCTGAGGATGTAGCAAAAGGCTGCCCAACCCAAACAGCACACGGGGAATGGAGCTGCACAGGACACCGGGCTCTCCTGCTCCCCAGTGTTTCCCTTCTGCCATCCCCTGGGAGCCTCTGGGTGCAGGAGGGCACTACCCACAGCTTCTCTGCCAGGAAGGGGTGAGGGGGACTGGCCTGAAGTGCCACTCTTGCCAGCAGTGACACTGCAGTTGAAGGTGACAGGCCAAGGGGCTGCAGCCTTCCTTTCACCCTCACACATGAAATCAACAGCTGCATCTCTGAGAGACGGGTTTGTGGCGAGAGATGCTGTGCGCGCTCCACCAGCTTCTCAGGAGGCCAGAAGGAAGGGGGATTTCTGCATGAAAAAAAATCTTTGCTTTGAATCCATACCTCCTCTTGTGCTGGCAGGAGCTCCTTAGCTGCTTGTACAGAAACTGCCTGTCCTGCGCTCCCTTCTCTCCTGTGTGCCCTGCTCTGCCGGGAATGTACTTTGCCAGAAACAGCGACTGACCTCCTCGAGCATACAGGAAGCATCACACTAAAAAAAGGAAAGCAGATCGTGTGAACAGAGCTAAACTTCCCACAAGGTGTAGTTTTCTCCCTTTGTTACTTTTAAATGCAAATATATAATGACAACAAGATATAGAGGAGGGATAAGAGAGCAGGAGAGAGAGCCCTTGGGACCCGTCTGCTTTGCATTCGGGTATCCTGAGCCTGGAGAGACATTTGTGCTAAAGGTTATTTTGAAGTAGTTCAAAGGGGAGGCTTATTCTTGCCTAAGGATTTTTGTTAATCAGCTGTGATGCACCTCAAATCATTCACCTCTTTGGGCTTTATCTGGAATAAGCCTGTGATTTTCCAAGCCACCGCGCTGGAGGAAAGAAACCTCCTATTTTGGCCCAAGCATAGGTTTTGGTAATAGCAGTGAGAATAAAAGCAAAGCCCAACACGCAGGCACACCAGCGCTCACACGGCTGCTTGGCAACCCGCAGGGACCATGCCGGAGCCAGATGGCCTCCCGGGAACACTGGGACAGGATTTGCTGTGAACCAGGGCTGTGGGGAGGGATTCCCTGGCCCAAGCCTGCTTTTTTGGGTGGCTTGTGGCAGCATCACGAGAACATGCAAAGGGCAAGAAGGTTGTTTCAGTGATTAAGCACTTGTTCATTTGGACCGTACCACTTTTTCAGGGTAGCTTCAGCAAACCTGAACCGGTATAATAAAATGTCCACCATGAAGAAATCATACTGTGAAGCAAACTCCTTTTTATTGCCTTAAGATGTTATTTGGATTAAATATTATTTAAAGGCCCTACCGTAGTTATCCTTCCCTGGGTTTCGCCTCCCCTCACCCACAGTGAGATGCCAGAAAGAAGGAGAGTTCACCATGAAGCATTTTTTGGCATCCCCATCTCTAAGACAAGAAGCCTGCTGCTACATTAACTCTTTGGATCTGGGGGGGGCAACATACTTTCTCATCATTCCACCAGTTACCCTGGAGCTCCATAGATGTCCCTCTACACGGTGATTTTAAAGGATTTTGCAAGTGGGAGATGCCACCAGCATCATTACAAAGGAGGAGAAACAAGGACAAAAATGTCAAATAACCTGCAGAGGACTTGCTGCCAGCAAGAACAGGGTTCAGCTCAAGCCTCTTGTCCTGTGGGCATCCACAGGTATATGGTCACCCCACTGCCCCGGCTCCTCGGGCTGTGCCTGGCATGAAGTGGTAGACGGGGTTCGAGCTGGTGCATCCGATGAGTCACCTGCAGGCTTGCTAAGCAAAAATCATTATCTGTGGTAAGTCTGAACGCAGAACTTATCTTCCTGCTCTATGTGATAGATGCAGGAATGTAAGAGGCTACCAACAAATTGCAACCATGGTACAGGAAAATTTTGTGGTACACTACGGCCCATTGAGCAAACGTTTTCTGTTTCTGTGGGGGTTTCAGTTTTTCTGTTTGAAGGTGGGGCTGGGTGCTGCTGCCAACTGCACTTGGTAGCTGGCTGCTTGCATTGTGATTGTGTCAAAACCGCCCAGAGAAAGTAGAATTGCAGCTGAGATACAGCTGAGCAAGATTAAACTGCTCTTTTTGTTTGCACTGTTTATCTTTTCCCTTGCCAGTGCACTTCCCTGCATTCCTCTGGTGTGCTTTAGAACAAGTTAGCCTTTTGAAATGATTCTTCCAGCACACAGAGAAACCACCTCAGGCAGTCATCAAAAAGCCAGGATTAATTTAAGTGAGGCATACTGGCAAGAAAGAACAAAGGTGAAGCTTTGTGCCTGAAAAAGTGTGAAGCTGACTGTTGCAGTCTGCTGCAAAAGAGATTTTATTTAGAAACCCCCACACAAAAATAGTCATGTGAAATACTGTAGAAGACATTCAAACTCTACTAGCAGCACTTTCTTGCTAATGATGTGGTACAAACGGTTTGAGGCTTAAATCAGACAAGAATAATATAAGAAAATTTATCTAGTGCTTTTCTGTCTTTGCACTGGCTTCACACAGCACTGTCTTCATCACTTTTCTTGGCATCAATTCCTTCTCGATAGCATGGGCCTTCTACTTCCCCCGTGTTCTGGCCCTTCAAAACACTTTCATAAGAAGTACTGTAGGTCACTCATATTTAAAGGTGAATATTGATTGTGGAGGTATAAAAAATACATTGGTACTTACAGTTCAGCTGGGAAAATATGCTTCTAAGGTGTCATTATTTTGCCATGATAGGATGCTGCAGAGACTTACACATTAGTGTTTGCTGCAGAGACTTACACATTAGTGTTTGATTTACCACAGCGTGAGTTCAGTGGTGGAAAATAAGCAACATACAAGTGCATCAACACAGGGCACTGAGAAAGTAGGAAATATTTTCATACATTGATCTGTCTGATGATTTGATAAATCAATAAGTTTGGCCTTTAAAATAATATAGGAGAGTTTCAGCAGCTTTGGTTTGAAGACGCCAGTCTTTTCTGAGGTGAGATTTTTGTTCTCATTATCTCGACCTTCATAGTTTCCTTCAGTGAAAACAGGTTCCAGTTTGATGATGACAACGCCTAGAGTGAACACCAGGCCAGAACGGCAGGTGACAGCAGTGGAAACCCAGCTATAGTTACTCTAGGAACTGCCATCAGTGGTACCTGGGCTTACAAAGACCCTATGAGGAAATGATCGCTCCGTGTGCTGTACCTGTTCGGAAATAAGCGTATGGAAAGTAAACAGCTTTGGTCCTGCCAGGTTTGGTTGGGAGTGCTTCCCCTTTCAACAGCTATTCAAATGCCAATCTATTTTTAGCATTCCAAATATTTTTACAGCACAGTTTTGGCAGGTACTTTCATACCATAATTTGGAAGGACTAAGTTAAGGTTTTGCTTTTACTTTTTAAAATGAAACCGGAGGCATAATGCAATGCCCTCTTCAGCCAAGAGCCTCCCAATGAGTGTGATTTGCCTTGTAGAGGGATAGAGAGCAGGTACAAATTAGAATCTAATTCACCTGAAATACAGTGAGCAGCACCCTCCCTTAGTGTAAATGAGCAGAGCTGTGGTGTTGGTGGAGCTTGGCTTATTTACACCTGCGAGAGTCTGGCTCTTTGTCTGTGTAGCTCACGTCAGCTGTGGCTGGCAGGTCCCATAACAGCCTCATCCTCTGCTCCTACAGAGAGCCTTTCTGCTGGCCATCCCATGAGATGTGTCTTGTAGACCCAGAGCTAACCCATCAGGGGAGTGCTTTCCCCTTTTGCCTGACCTAATTCCTAGCAGGTCACCTTGGTGTGAAAAATTGCTTGTCTGTGCAGGGCCAGATCCCAGTTTTGGCTCCCTGCAATTACCTCTGCTCCACTTAATGAGTCAGGCTCACTGGTGCCAAAGGTCCTTGGAAGACAAAGTCCTGCTTTCTAACATTGCTGCAGAGCCTGCCTGGAAGCTGAGGGGATGAAGGCTCTTCAGGGTTTCAGGCATTCCTGAAGATGAGTGGGAAGGTGGGAAACAAAAGCTCTGATTTCTGATCCCGTCACATCCTGCTCACATTGCGGTGGCTGAGGCTCTCCTACTTTGTTCAATGGTAAAGCTATCATTTATTTTTTATTTTTTTTAATTCACCAGGGTGCAACATGAAACAGAGGTGATTTGCATTGCAAGCTGTCAGGGGGCTGCCCATCAGCATGATGGATGTGTTGTGCCTTGGCTGCTGTCAGTTGATATCGCAGGAGCGACTGTGATGGTTTATTTGTGCTGTATTGCACCACCCCAACCCAAAATGGGAGACTCTGCTCTGGTGTTGACAAGTTTGGCGAGCCACAGTGACTTGATGGTAACTCTTATGCCTGGTCAATGTCAGACTGAATTAATCTTGCTATGGTAGTGGGGTTTGCAGCAGCCGAGTGTTGCTGAGCAATAAAAAAATGGCAGATGTCAGAGCAGAGAGGGCTTTTCTACAAAGCATAAATCATTATCAGGGTTATAGCATACTTTGTAAATACACTGAGAAGTTGAAGCAAAGCTAAAATACCGCTATGCAACCGGAGGTGTTCAGGAAACCACTGCGTGCTCTAGCTTCGTAAAATTAAATAGCTGTGTTAATCTTCAGCAGCTGGTTAATCTGCAGCAGCCGATGAGCCACTTTGTTTATAATAGGCAAAGGCAGCCTGCAAAGGGCTTCAGTTAGATGCAGAAATCATATTGTCAACAAGAATAATACTCCATTAGTAAGTGCTGGAGCCCTGGCCAGGAACAGCACATCTTCAAGATTACGCCCTTATGATCAGAAGGATAATCTATTGATAATCCATTTTTTTAGGAAGAATAACTGGAAAAGCAGTCTGTGAGCAGCTGAGACAGCATTCTGCTGGGTGCCGGTGGTGAAAGGATGTATTATCACAGTCCTCATTACTTAATCATTGAGTGGAATACACAAAAATAGCCAGGAAAGTTGTAGGCTGGGCTGAATAGGTTGAAAGGTTGTGGGAACATGTTCTGGCACACCCTTGTGCTGTGGTGAGACACACGACGAGGGGGAAGGGGAGGGAATGTTTTGGCGGGCCTGGGCAAAGGGGAATATACTCTGGTTTCCATATAAACTCTCTTCTGTCTTTCACTCAGGGTCATTTTGCTTCCTGGAGCAGAAATAACTTCCATTAGTCATTTAGGGTAACACTTTTCTAATGCATATAATGTGGAAACATCTCAGCTGTAAATCTATGGCCCTGTTCAAACGCGGGGAAAGAGCATTAGTATATTATACACAATAAAGTATTTGTAAATTCAAATTTCAGAGGAACTTTGGTCAGCTGAAAAATAAACCAAATACAGGATTACAACACAACAAATGAGCCAGGCAGGGAGCCTGCCTGTGGCTCTTAATTAAACCACCACCACTGCAAGAAAAACCCAAGGCCCATCACTGGAGCAGGCAGGAGAGCAGGTACCCCAAGGAAATTAGGATAAAAGCCGCTTGGTTGGCTACCTGTGATATATATGAAGAAAAACCCCATAAACCCCAGCCATTGTGCCACAGTTAATATCAAGTTAGCCACCTTGCTGCCAGACCAGCCAAGACATGAATACTAATGCTGCCCTCAGCTGCCGTAGAAATTGTCTCTTTGCATAAGAGCAACGAAGACCTTTTGTCCTTAACTTGTTTGTGCCGGGACTAAGTCAGGAGCTCCAGCTGCATCTGCAATCAGACAAGCTCTGCTTAGCGGCACTGAACTCGCAGCATTGTGTTTAAAACTCACTCTCACCCACCTCCCAGGGAGCAAATGACAAAGGAGGCTGCACACACATGCTTTGGTAGGGGTGGCCCCAAGGTGGTGTCCCTGCTGGGCGCTTGGCAAGCAGATAAAAGTGCAGCCAGAACATGCTTTTGTGAGTACTTGGGCTGTGTGAGCGCAGGGGGGGGACCTGCAGGCCCTCCCCGAGGGGCAGCGATGGGGGTGGGAGGTGGCGGGAGACCACACGGGTGATGCTCAGAGCAGCAGAGGTGCGGGCACACGGGCACAGCCTGACAGACCCTCTGGGGCTGTGGTGCCTGCCAGAGGTACCCCCAGTTACCGTGGGCAGGTGTGGAGGGGGAAAGGGGAGCAGCAGGATTTTGTGCCGATGGGGAGGCGAGCAGCAGTCCCTCTCGCTCACCAGGAAGGCGAGGGCACTGTCACCGGGCAGCGGCAGCAGCTCCTTCAGCCTTGGATGGGCAGCAGCATGTCAGCGGCCAAACCGCAGGCTGAGTTACTGCTGGAGGTGTGCTCAGTGTCACTGTTCTCTACCTGATATTGCCAAGACAAGAAAATTAAAACATTAATTTTTGTGGAGGAAAGTTTTCCCGCTGCCTTCATGCTTGAGAACATCCTTGGGTTTATTTTATGCTACTCACTCAGCAGCCTGGCATCACTTTCTTGAAGGATCGCCTACATGCTGGAGTTACTGCAGAGCTGTTACTTCAGAATAGCCATTTCTGAACAACCCTGTGCAAAAAAGGCTTATTCTGAAACAAGAAAACCTTATTCTGGTTGATCTTAATACTCTGTCAAAACTGACTTCTTTCCAAGAGTGGATTAGGTTAAATCAGATCAGGTGGAAGAAGATTGCCCACACACAGAAGGGTCAGGAACAGCCCTCAAACTCGCACTCTCTCCTGATTGGGGTGAATTGGCAGGCATGGAGGAAAAAAACTTAGAATATGTAGGTAGGAGTCTGATACGGAGGTGAAGCACTGGCCTCCCAAGCCTTATTCTTTCTTCTAAGTATGTAACAATTGGGTGAAGATTAGTTTCTCCTGTCGGTGCACCTCTTAGCCAAGGTACTTTGGTTTTTTTAGTTTTATGTGGAGTATTTTTTCCCCTGCTGCCTTCCACAGACATCAGGTTTCTCTTTATTGCTCCATTCCTGTTTCTTAAAACAATTGCACGTGTACAAACAGCTGATTCCTCACAACGCAACGCTTCCCATTTTCACACAGCCACCTTGCTGTCAGCTACCTGCAGCAAACCAGTGTGCTCAAGCAAATCAGAGCTCATTGCACTTATGTCAGTCACATGTTCTTTTCACAAATCTAGTAGGTCTCTTGACCTCACAGTATATATGCTGTCACTTCCTCCATCAGTAAATCCTTGAAAATCAGCAGAACAAAAATAATGGTGACACTGAATAATTCAGTAATACACTCCAACAATATCTGCTAAACTGTCAACACAGCCTACTTTGCTGTTGCTGCAGCGTACGGTGGAACTGGCTTTACAGTCCTATGGGCTATTATTAGTCTGGTTTTTGGAGACTTAACACCTTTTGCAAGAACAGGAATAGAACAATAAACTGAGGTTTTTATCATAATGATGTTACAACAAGAAGGATGAAACCCCAACCAAACAAGACTATACTGATATTTTGCCACAGTTATAGGTAATTCAATGTGAGAATATTCAATCAGTTCTACTAGGTCAGCTTAGTCTTGGCTGCTTGGGTATGTATCCATCTCCTCCTCTGCCATGCTCACAAAAATACGATATGAGAGCACACTTATAATACAACCAGAAGTTACATAATTTATGACTCAAATAAAAAAATCCAGGCATGGTACAGAAGTGGATGGTTGAAGATACTTTACCTAATGATTCTGCCATTCCTCTTTAGACAAGGGGGGAGAAGTAAAACATAAAGCTGAGTCCTTGAGGTGAAGGAAAGAGACCGCGTGGCTTTGTATTAATATGAGTGGAGCTACTCCTGTGACACCTTAAAGTGAAGGAATGCACTTCCTTAGCTGTTTTACTCAAGCTTGAGAAATATTTTGGGTTTTGTACATAGAATCTCTTTAGATCATGAAAGAGGACAACAAGAGGTGGTTCAGTCTCATGTCTGGGCTTCCTAAATACTGGATGAAAGATCTATAGTCGTCGAACTATGTTTAATCCAGACCAAAAAGTGAATAATCTGAGCTAACAGGGAAAAGGCAAAACTAAACAAATGAAAAATGTCAGTCAGTCAGTCTTTTTGCAGTATTTCACCTCTAGAATAATTTATGTACAACTGTAGTGGACCTGTTATCACTTGAAGCCTTTAAATCAAGACTGAACAACTTCAAAAATAAGAATTTCTGTAGCTTAAACACAATTGAAGATAACATGTCGAAATTATTAAGACAGGGTATTTGGACTTCATTATACATAATGCTGTCTGATCTTTATGTCTAGTTGCACAAGCCTGGAGCAATGGGTCTTCCTGTTGTAATCTAGCTGTACTTTTAGTCCATGGAATTTTTCCATAATGCACAGATTAAGATGGAAAGTCACTTACTCTGATTAAAAAAAATATATAATTCAGTTTAAGACTTAAAAATGAAAGGTAATCCTTGATTATAATTTTGCTGTTGCCCTTTGCATTCATGCTGTCCTCATATCGTTGTGCGTATTTCTATAAAAAATTGACATCAAATGTTTCTTCTGAAGTTATTTTAGAAGAAATTACGCATGGGCTCCTTCATGTTTGCTTTATCCTCGTCCGTGCTTTCCGTCATATTTGGCATTTTGTGCAGTGCAGATGGACAGCAATCGGTTACAGTCAAAGCTGTGCTTCGAAGGACAACACGTGGACCCTGTATAGTAGCAGAATATATTTTGTTTATTGTAGACTGGGCCATACACAAATCAGACAGGAAAAAATGCAAGCTGTTGGGTTCTGGTTTTCTGCGTACAGAAGCAAGGTGATAATTTCCACTCACTTGGAAAGCTTTTTAGGTCAGCTTCAGGAAGGAAAGAATGACATTTAATTGTAATGGACCTGGAGATGAACGCTGTTTCCCATTTACTGCCAAACCCATATTAGTTATGAGAAGACCTTGAGGAACTTTGTTAAGAGGCATTCTGGTGCAAGGCCTCCACGTAAACCCTTGAATATGGTGATGCCTCTAGCCAGGTACAAAATGCTTTTGGCAAATCCTGGCTGGAGAGCATCTATTTCTAAGCAAAACTTGTTAAGATAATATATACCATGTACACATAGCACCTAGAATACTTTTTCAATGCCAAAATAGTGTGTTTTTCTTGAACCTGTGTACGTCAATTTTCAGGGTGGTGTGGGCACCCAAAGGTAAGATGGACCATTCAGGAAATTTCAGCCATATTCAATGGCTGCAGAAACAACGGTGCCAGAGGGAGACTTTAGCATTCCCTGACCTGCAAGAAGCTACTGACTCTACACATTGAGAGAGGGTTTGACAGAACAGTCCCCTCAGTGGCAATGCTGTCCCATACCCTCACTTCTGTCCCCTCAAAGGTTTTGGTATAACCAGCTGCTGCATTGGGGAACTCGGGCAATTACGTTTTTGGTTTTCTTTGTAGTTAGCTTCCCCAAGGGATTCGTAAGTCCAGAAGAAATGCCTGCCAAGGCTTGCTGACCACGCATCCATACAGATCCTGGGAGTGCCTCTGCAGTTTGGCCAAGCCAGTTCAGCACAAGTCACTGTCAAACTGCTGTTACACTGAACTGGTTGCTGACTGCTGGTAGCTGAGCAGTGAGAGGCCTAACTTCCACCAAAGCAGCAGTAACAGTCATTGGAAGTAGTGCCATCGTGAACTGCTGTGGTCATCCCCAAATCCCACCTGGTAATTAGAGTATAAACACTGAGGACAGGGACAAGACATCAGTAAGCAGTATCATCTGCATGGAAAAAACTGCAGGATACATAAGGTGGGATTTACATAAACACATAGGATTTGAGAATAATATCTCAAAAGGCTTAATTTGATTACAAAACATGGAGCACAGTGTTTCTGTAAATCCTTTAGAAGGAAAGGTAATTCAAAGGTATAGTTTGCTGGCTCAAAACAAGAGCTCAGTTCTTTGAACACTTAGTTCAGCAAGTGTCTCAGGTAAAGAACAGCACTGGTCACCTTAAACCACTTGACCTGTGATTTGTGTCAGCAATTCTGTGCTTTTACAATCCTGATTCTATGATAATAAGGTCAAGGCAGGTGCACGTAGAATCTAAGTTTCAGTTAATTCTCCTAGGCTCTGATTCAGGTTGATGTCAGCTTAAGGTGAAATAAATTATGCCTGGTGATCTGTCCTGGTTTCAGCTGAGATAAGAGTTAATTTTCTTAGTGGCTAGTGCAGTGCTGTGTTTTGGATTTGGTGTGAGAATAAGGTTATATAGCACACTGATGTTTTCAGGTGTTGCTAGGTAATGTTTATACTAAATCAAGGACTTTTCAGTTTCTCAGGTCCTGCCAGGAAGAGGGCTGGCCCAAAGGAGCCAAAGGGATATTCCACACCATAGAACATCATGATGAGTATATAGACTGGGGGAAGGAGGAAGGATGCGACGTTCAGTGTGATGGCATTTTGTCTTCCCAAGTGACTGTTACATGTGATGGAGCCCTGCTTTCCTGGGGATGGCTGAACACCCGCTTGCTGATGGGAAGCGGTGAATGAATTCATGTTTTGCTTTGCTTGCGTGCGTGGCTTTTGCTGTACCTATTAAACTAGTTTTATCTCAACCCACAAGTTTTCTAACTTCTACCCTTCCAGTTCTCTCCTCCATCCCACTGTGGGTGGGCAGAGTGAGCGAGCAGCTGTGGTGCTCAGTTGCCAGCTGGGGTTAAACCACAACAGTCAATAAAACAAGTTGTTCCACTAAACAAGCACTGTTTGAAAGAAGAAAACCTCACATCCCTACGCAACATTATTCATCCAGGTGGTAACCCACTAGTGTAAATCATCTCTAGGTAGCCATTTACAAGATACAGGAGATAATGGTTTGGCTGCAAAACATTTCTGGAAGAGGAAAATATTGTGAAAGAAGTGGAGGAACATAAAATCCTATTGTTGAAATGATGAAGTGGCTGTAGGCAAGGTGGGTTGTACCCTACACGGTTGATCAGATAATTAAAATTAAGACAGAATCCAATCCCAAATCTACTTATTTTAGGTTATATTTCTACTACTTCCATTTACCTCAATATTGAGAAGCAGGTTAAAATTAAACTAAGATTTTTTTATATTCCTGTTTTGCCCAAGATACTACATCTGTTCAGATAATCACTTTCTAAAAATCTTTTTCATTTTTTTAAGCAAGAAATCTTAAAAAATGCCTGAAGCACCAAATTACCTTTCCCACTTCCCTAATGGCATCTTCTCAAAACTCATGGGATGATGGCCTGCAAAACTGCAGTAAATGATGACCAGTAAACGGCAGAAAGTTGTTCTGGCCCCTATACATAATTGAGTGCTCCTGCTAAAAGATGCAACTTGAAGATGACTTTTCTTTTTTTAAAAAAGCACACTGCACATTTACTTTTGCTCTGTAGCTGTAAGACACCTTTCACAAAAGCCAGTTTCTCTCATATCCTTTATTTCCTCGCAAAATACAATCTACAACATAAAATACAAACCAGCATGTTTTCCTCTAATCCCTTTCAGCTACCATACTATTCAATGCTACTGTAAAGTAGGTGTGAAAATTTCAGATGGAAAACATCAGTTAGTTGGATCACATCCTCTTCAAATACCTCCATTCTTTTGCAGTAGAAAAACTTCATAGTGATTCAGAGGTTTGGTTTTGTTGGTGGTTTGTTTTGTTGGGTTTTTTTTTAAAGTTCATAGGAACTATTATGCCAGCAAACAGAGTAAATGCTCCAACCTAAGATGAGGATCTTCTAGTAGCTCCCCCTGGAGAAAGTATGACTGAGGAGTTAATATCATTAGCAGGACAGTGATCTTATTTCAGTGACCTCATTCTATTAGCATCAGTGATGACTTACAATGCCAAAGCATTTAATATTAATATGTAAACTCTGTCAAGTGTTTCCTAATATGTCAAATGCCCTTTCCCCAATTTGAAAGCTATTATTTTATAGATACTGTATTATAAAAGTGTTATGATATTATAAGCAGTTATTAATGCCTTTGCTACAGGTGGACCTGTAAGAGGTGACCAAGCAACCAGCTGTTATGGGATGCCTATCTCTGATAGATCAAATTAATTTTTCTAACGCACCTTGCCTGTATTTTGTTTCAGAGAACTGACAAGCTATTGGCCTCAACAGCTGTAGTGATAATGGTTCAAGAGCCAGGTAAGTCTGTAAATACAGCCGTTTTCAGACTGAGAGAAGAAAGGGGATGGGAAGAGGAGTACAGGCATTACATACTTGATTATACTTTGTTTCCTCTTAGACAATAATCACCATCAGGTTGACACAGGGTGTTGAAAAGTCTTTTATATTTACTTAACACATTCATAACTTCCCTGCTGGAAGTGGGTAGTCATCGAGCTCCTAGAGGAATAACTGTAGAAATGCCATTCAGCACAAAGGGGCTCAGATCTACCTCCAGTAAGTTTCTTTACACACATTCCAACACTTGCTTTTCAGGAGGGTGTAATGATTTACACATTATTTTTAAGTAGAGGAAGTTTCAATGGCAGATTAGTAACATAAACTGACAAGCTGTATGTGCCTATCAACAACGCACAGCAAAGCTGTTGCTGTCTTTGGACCGTAACAGTTGCCATGCAAAAAATACTCCATTTTTCTTTACAAAATAATCCATCATCCAAAGTCAGTAAGAAAACACGTTAAGTAACATGTATTTTTCCTGCACTCGGCTGACTTCAACTGTTAAAAGCTTTAAAAACAGAAGACTAAAATGCCAAGTTTATGAATGTCTTATAACCAACTGTAATCCCGGTGCGTTGTTGTCGGCCTTGCTACATCTGGTTTTGATATCACAGTGTCAACATCCATCAGGTGCAACCGCTGCATGCTGCTTCAGTCATTCTGTGGCTTTCTGTGGAAGTAAGTGCAAATCTTCCTCATGGAAACTGAAGTGATTGCAGCCTAGGAAGAGAAAAAAAATATATCTAAACCCAACAAGAAATATTTCTAGGTTACCAGTTCATGTGCTGCAGGAGTCTTAAAGTCTCCCCTCCATCGTTGCTCCAGTTTGTTTAGCTTCCCAACTAAGATAGTAAATGAAAGGTTCTTTACTATAATCTGTTTGGCTCACAGATAAGAGGCTTACTACCTACAGGAAACACTGGCTAAAACCTAGGGTCGTCTTACTGCCATAAGCACCCTGGCTGCAGTTTCAGCTTCCCTACAGCAGATAAGAGCACTACAGATTTCCAAGATGTAGCAGATCAACAAAGGCTGCTGGTATTCTAGGCACCTCCTCAGGCTTTGAGTACAACACAGGAGCATCCTGAAATCCGAACTAGAGCACACTGGACAGGAAAGGTAATTGTTCTACAGTAATCTCTCTGCAGGGAGACCTTTCTGTCTTGTGTTTAAACACGTACAGCATAAAGCACACGTAGTTGTAGGTTTCCTGCAACCACAGTATGAAGAGTTCAGCTGCTGTGTGTAACTTAAGGAGGGGTGGCTTGCCCATTTCGTGTCTGATAGATAGTGCTGGAAGAGGTGAAATGAGATACCAAAATAAGTCTTAATGATGGCAACAACTTGTAGCATCAGATAGTCAAATGAGATAAAACTAAAATCCAATGACTGAAAACTTACCTAACATTTACTGAAATAAGGCTCAGTCAAAGACACTGTAGGACTTGGGAGTCCAGTTTCAGACACGAATGCAGTGTGGTTTGTTTTAAAAAAAGTAATTATGGTATCTCAGTTTGCATGTTAAACCCTCATGCCAACTTTTTAAACTGCTTTATAAGCTTAACTTTCAGATCCTAGGATGAGCTCTGTGCCAGGCTTCTTGTACATCAAAAGTAGGATTATTTAGGTCAGATCCTGCCCTCTGACTCTTTACAGTTCCTTTGTTTCCTGCTAGTTTTCAACTGAAGGAACCGAAGGCATTATTTACTCCCACAGTTTTAACATGGGTAACAAATTCTTTTGCTACCTGGGCTAGAATAGAATTTAGCTCTTTCTTCCAATGCTAAAGTGGCTTTCCAGTAACGTAAACAGGCAGATGTGACGGTGAATACACAAACAGTAGATCTGCCAGGAAAGGTGCTGTCACTATCACGCTTCCCAGAGTAGAGCTGCATTTCAGATGATGGCTACATCCTTTGAACATCCAGCTGGGGACTGCAAGGATCTCGGAGCTCCTGTGTGCCCCAAGTCCCTTTAAAATGAGGGACACCACCATCCTAAAAGTTCTGTTCTGGCACAGAGGGGATTAGCCGATAACAGCATTAATGTAGCTGGCTTATTAGGCCTGGAATCATCCCTTTTGTCCATAATCAAAGGGATCAGATAACTCTTTGAATGCCTGAGCAGGCATGAACAAACAAGGGGTGAGTGGCAGCTAGGGATAACTTCTTTCATGACCACTGTCACTGGCCGTCCTACTTACAGTTTTGGGTGAGGTGGCCACTGCTGCAGCCTCCTGTCGTTTGGCACTGGGGCTGCGGGCTGACGGGGGGCTGTTTGACGTGCTCTGGCTGCCAGGTCTGCCAGTCCGTAGCTTCTCTCCCAAAGCAGACAACCAATTTTTTCTTTCAGGTGAACTATTCTCTTTATCAACTACCTCAGCATCTTTCCCACATGGAGGTCTGAAAAGATTGGGGGGGGTCTGAACACCCGATGGCTTAATATGAAAGGAAGGCTCTTTAGGGCTGCGGCTAGAGCCTTCGTGGTCGTTACCCAAGTTAGCCAGGCTGAGAGAGACTTCATCACAAGCTTTTTGGTCTGCAGCCAAGTGACATAAGTTCAGCTTGGATTTCTTAGCTGCGTGGTCCAGTTCAGTCACACAGCTACAGGCCTGCAGACACTTCTGCCCCGCACTGTCCTCCTTGCTGCAGTCAAGCCTTCTCTTGGCACGCTTTTCAGCCTGTGAGTGTGGGGCTTTAGGAGGGCAGGTGGCTTCCAGAAGACCTTGGGTGACTTCTGCCAGGGCTTTTCTAGGAGAAGGAGCATTCTTCCCCACTTCTGGAGAAGAGTACGGAGTCCTTGTAACCCAATGTTTAATAGAGGAAGGGATCAGTTTGGGAGAAGCGCAGGGGCTGGCCCCACACTGCTTGGCTGGGGTGCAGGCTGCAGCCACCTGGGCTTTGAGAGTGACCGTCGGAGTGTTTGTAGACAGGGGAAGGTCTCCGGAATAAATGGGAGCACAGGCAGCCAGCCGTGGCGAGGAAATGCACAGGCTGCCCACTGTGAAGGCCTTGGCAGGAGTGCTCTGTGGGCTGGCTGGCGGTCCTGGTAGGGGAGAAACAAGTAGCTTGATGAGGAACACAGAACTCTGGATTAAAGGCAGCCCTTTTACAAACACCCCTTCCAATAAGGAGATGAATTCAGCACTGATCCTGATTCTCAGATTGCATAAATCCCTCTAATTTCGGTTAAACCGGTACATAGTTTATATAGGTAAAATCCTATATCATTGATAAGTGCATACACAGTACCTTTGTGTAACATCTGATATCTATCCGTTCTGTAACAAGCACCCTTACGTGAGCTACAGCCAAGGGGGACAGACAAAACAGATCTTGACTCCTCCAAGTTTGTCTAGCCTTGCTGGAAGCCTTGCAGTGGCTCGGTCTGAACAGCTCTGTACTGACATACTGCCCGAGAGAAAGGCTGGTCCTCACCTGCACTACCATCTTTAACAGCTGCATAACTTACTGTAAGCAGGTCCCACAGCTAATTGCAATACCATGGAAGCCTTACGCTATAATGCCCTACCATATGAGTCATGCTCCTAGTCAGGCATTAATAGTTGCATATTTTAAAGATTAAAAAAAAGACTGAGAACAGGAAAGGACATACTTTCATTCTCTTGTCTTTTTGCTGGAGTATTTTCTGCGATGCCATATTAGTATGAAGATGGTTGTTATTTACCACACCCAGGGAAGTGCGAGAAATTCTTCACCTCCTGAACAAGGACTTAAATTCTGAAGAAAATAGAATCTGTCACTGTGGTAATTAATTTCTTTAAAACAAATGATTCCCAAGCAGATATTTCACAGTGGCTTTTGAGCTCACTAGCTGATATGTAACCCCCCCTACTTTTAAAAAAGACGTTCGGCATACCCAGCTTCTTAAAACAGTACTCATAGGTAGGGGCATAAGGACCTCATTACTAACAGTGGGAATCATATATAGCAAAAATCTTGGTCTGCAGCAGTATTAGAGGGTTTCTTTTTATTTTTTCTTTTTTGATTTCTGGCACCCTCCAATGGCAAATACATTGGCAGGTTTGTTAGATGCCTGCTTCCTCATTCATCTGACTTGCAGTGATGCAATTAAATAGGATAGCACCTTGGTTACTCTATGCATTTCCACTGCTGAGCACAAGAGCTCTAAACATTTTCTATATAGCAGGGGTTTAATCTGAACTCCTAATTCTCAGCATTAGTACTGTATTATAAAGCACTTCATTAGGACAATAAGTCTAGTGTGAATAACTTACCGTTTTCTTTAGGATGCTGGCCTGTCACACAAATAACATGTTGAGTGAGCACCTACATGCCTGATCATATACCATACTAAGCCTCTTTCAGTTCTTCCTTTTACTGTATTGTCTAGTATCCAAAATACAAGTAGTGGTGCATCACTCAAAATTAAATAGGATCCTGTAATAACAGAACCCACTACAAATCACTCTAACACACAAAACAGAGTTAAACGCTCCTTTCCTGATAAAATATGCTACTTCATAACAACTTGCTTCAATCTGGACTAAGAGAAAGTAACTGCCAAGATTGGTTCTCCTTTACTTTAATGAGCATTACAAGACAATAGTATCTCAGCTGGGCAGTTAGTTGCACTTAAAAATCTAAGCTCCTAGAGGCAGAAGAGAAGTAGCAAGGTCAGTTCTTGATCCCTAATGACCATCTACAAATTCACACAGCAGAAATATTGCATGACTCGCTGGGTATGAGCCCTCTCAATCCCAAACCGGTCGGAAAGTTATGCTGTGGGGACACTGGATAAGAGAAAAAAAGCTATCCTGAAAGTTGGATGGGTGTTATGGCCAGAAGCAAACCCAAACTGGATAAACATCCCCAAACATGAGATAAAGAACAGGAAATCAGGCTTTCTGGTAAGACTGCATGCATTATTCAGGCTTCTACTAAGCCAGTTCCCAGCTGTTTCCATTTTTCCTGCCATTGCACATAGTAGAACACTGTAAATACCTGCAGTCAACCTGCATAACACCAGAGTAGGTTCTTTCAAATGTTTGCTGCCCTCTCTGCTACAAATCTTCTAGAGTGATATTATCGGTCTCCAGATTTAAGAGTCACAAATTGTCCATGCTCCAGAATTTTTGTTACACAAAAGCAGAGAAAGTCGTGCAATTTAAGGAAACCACAAAAATAATTTCCAAAGAAAAAGGAAACCGTGCTTGCTCTACTTGATGATATAGGTCAACAGTCAATACACAACCTCAATCCCACAATTTGTTCCAGAAGATAAATGGGTGGGGAACTACCTAGATCTCACCCCAGCAGGTCTGAAATAGTACTTAGCTTGCCAGCTCTGAATCAGTGCTGCCGATAACTCCTGTATTCTAACAGCACGTGCTTTGTGTTCAAGAGCTAAGGTCAGCAGGAAGCCTGCTGTTGTGTTTGCAGTGTCTGTGTACTTCCTCTTCCCTCCTGTGTTACTTTAACGCAAGAGCAAGGAGAAGTTAAATTAATTTTCAGGTATAATTGCCAAAGCTAACTTGTAAAGTGTAAAGCTACTTTAGGTTTCAGGCTTCTGCACTAGAACTATGCTTACTTCTCTTTTGCTGAAACTAGTACACAAAGAGATTTTTGAGCCCCCCCTGAAGCAAAGCATGTGCACACACAAACCATTTACCGGCTATGGAATGGACCTGGCACTCTCCCTGCTATTGTCTTGCAAACTTCCTGCAAGGCTGTTACTCACTGGCAAAAGGTTAGAGGTAATGTTATCCCATTAGTGGGATTTGGAGACCTTCAGCCTTTATTAGTGTTAGCCAAGGTGAAATTCATTTGGAGGGTGGCTAGAAAACATAGGTGGAACACAGGAAGTCACACCAGCAGCTGCTGGGAGGCTGTTGTATTCTTAGTTTCAGAGCTACTCTACAGAGAAGCTCATCTTACTTCACTTTTTGGGGGCGTTATTCTCCTTTCACCTACTCTACTGTAACAACACACGAGTTTCAGACAAGTCAAAGTAGTGCTGTGATTCAGGGCTCCTTTCTTCTGGTCTAGGGTGCCGTCCAGTGAGTAGCTTCTCTGCAGAGCCCAGATCCGCACGCTGCATAGCTTGTCTGACTGCCTAGGCTTTGTAGAAAGGTATTGCATTTGTTAACTAGCCTTAATACGTGAATAGATGAATGCTGCTGATAAATTCTGGAACATTATGATCACATGATGATTGTCTACATGCATTTCTGAAGTACTATCACTTAGTGGCTTTTGTCTGAAGAGATAGTACCATTGTATGAAGCTGAAGAAAGAGATGCAATATTGATAGCAATATTGCAATATTGATAGCAATATTGCAATATTGAAATCTGTGTGGAATTCAACTACTGGCCAGGAGGAAACAGTTCAGAGTTCCAAGGCTGTATATGTGCCATCAGACCTTTACTGGGTAAACTAGCAAACTGGAAAAAGCATGTGATCTTACTGCTCTCAGTTATTATTTGGTATTAAAAAAAAGCATGACTTGTTGCCACAGTGCATGCACACATGACATCTCCTTTGGTTGTTCAGTTATTGGACCCTGCTGATACCCGCTGAAGATCTGGCTGCCCAACAAGCTGTATTAATGAATATTTGCTTTGCAGTCGGGTCATACGGACTTCAGCATACTTGTAAGCTATTTCAGCCAGCTTGTCTCCTTGGTGGCATTAGTATTTACAAGTAGAAGTGTTTGTCTGGCTATATGAATAATTGCCTAATATTAACAAAATAGAAGACTAGCAAGACAAGCCAAAGGCTTTTGCTGGTGCAGAGAGAAGCCAAAATTCAGAAGCTATGTTGCAGAGCAAGATATCTCAGCTCAAAAGCCTTACCTGCTCCATGTTGTTCTTCTGGTTTCTTCTGAGTGACCCAGCCCACCAAGTTGATTTTGCTGAATGCTGACTTCTCCTCCTCAGGACGACGTCGTAAGCGCCAGATCCTCACAGTGTTGTCATCAGAGCACGTGGCAATCTACAGTACAAATTAGTTTGTTGGAGTAACCAGGGCACATCCTATGGACCACTGGACACGTGAACTAGAACAGCTACACCCAACACACCAAGCCAATACAAATGAGGGCAAAGCCTGGTTCAGGGAGTGCGAGATTTGCCCATAAAACAAACAAAACAACACAGCTCTGTTTCATTACTGTATCAGACAGCAGAATTTGCTTTAAACCAGGCAAAGCTGCCACCTTCGTGGCTTCCTGCTAGAGAAATCTCAGTCACTAGTAACCATTTGCCTTGTATAGCTCTGCAACAATCTGCTCGGGAAGGGCCAAGGCATATTCTGAGATTTCAACCACCCAGCAGACAAAAGCAGCCACGCTGCACCTGCATTTAGGTCTGCCTCTGCTACTCGGGACCTTTTCTGCTTGGGAACAAACATTTCCAGCACACTGAGAAGGTGACGTTGGAAGGTCATTATACTAGCCTTAAACACTATCTCTTCAGTCAGATGTCAGCAGTATCTGGCAGAGAAACCAACTCTGCTAGAAACATCGGTCTAGATTTCCACCGCAGCATCAGACGCTCCCAAAGCATCCATGGAATCTCAGCTGAAGAAGCAGCAGAACCCACGTAGCCCACATTTTATGGCTCTCTTTGGACAGATTAGCTGGTGACTCACATGGGAATTAGCAGTAAGAAAAAGGAAATGCTGTGGCCAAAGTTCATAGTAATCTGAAAGGGAATGTGCCTCTACTCTGACCTCTGTGACACCAATATTGTCCCTACAGAAGGAAATTTTGTCTCTCAAGTCACTCCAAGCAGCTTTCTGATGTATCTTAGCAGCACATTTTCCACTTTTCCTCATGCTTCAGCACCTGTACAATGGCTGACTATTCCTTACCTGTGTCAGTTATGATTTTAAAGTCTGTATTGGTCTGCATTTACAACGCATCCTGATCAAGACGCTGGGCTACCTCTAAGCAACAGATTTCATCTAAAGTGCTAATTCTTATATTTTTGTGCATCTTATACAACTAGAACAATTCCTCCTGTTTGCCTCCCACCCTACCACATTGCAACACTTTTCTGAAGACCCAGTGCTATAGTGCAAGCTAGGGAAAGTGGCTGACTTAATACTGTGGGGTGAAAGAAACTCTGGCTATTATTAGGACACTGTGTAGGATTTTTCAGGGTTATTTCTCATTTTGGGCTAGGGCAGTCATTCAAACCGATGTCCTACTGCAGTTCTCTTCCTTTTGGTGATACTTGGTACATAATTACTGACCCTTTTCACTGTAGTTTTTGGGTGTACACAGCATATATGTCATCAGACTTTGAAAGAAGGTCACAATGAAAAGAGTCCACATGTTTCTTAACAGGCATTCAAAACTTCTTGCAGCTCTACAAAACTAGCAGATGCATCAGTGGTCAGAAAGGTAAGGGAGCTGTATGTATGGAACCACAAAACAAGCTTTTGGCTTATGAAAGCCCTGATTAAATGGTTTTACAGTTCTGTCTTTTAAAGGTAGCGTCACAAGCTCTCATCAGGAGAGGTCTTTGTTCATTTGCAATTTCCTAGGTCTTATCAAATAGCCCAGATTATTTGAAAATAATGAAAAAATTCTAATACATGGCACTCATGTGACAAGCCTGGTTCACCACCCCTCTAAATGAACATTTTTAGAAATTGTTGACTAAAAATTTCCACCCAAATAAACAAATATTGCTGCAATTTTGAAAAGCAGATGTTGCCACATCACATCTATTGTTGCACTGGAAAGACAATTTTCCAGAAAACAAACCTTAGTGAAGTCTGAAGGACACCAAGCAATGGAGGTAACTTCTTGAGAGTGACCAGTGAGTATCCATGGAGGAAGGCTGGGCTCAGAAACCTTAAAAATTCCATAAAAAAAACAAGTATACAATCAGAAGCCCCACAGCCTAATATACATCGTTAAGAAAAGATCCCATAGCCCACCCACGAAGCATGCAAATCTTTGCATCTTTCCTATACGAGATGGATAAATCAAATGCTCTCAGACTGTCTTGAGGCAACAGCTGATGGAGCCCTAGGAGTCAGTTCATGTTTCATGTCTAGAAGTTAAGCAGCTGGTCAGCAATGAGAGGTACTGACTTGCCTGGATCCTGCTACACACAGGATTTCTGCCTCCAGCTGTCAGCCCAAAACACAACCCAAGCGTTTTATTATATTAAGTACCTCTACCTGTTCTAGGTAAGATGCTTAAAAGTTTGGGAAACTCATACTTTGAATCAGGACAGGAAAATATATTCTGCTGCCATTTTACAAATGTCCCAATCACAGGTCAATGGTTTATTAAAAAAATGAAACCGCTACCAACAAAATCCTATAGATGAACTCCAGTGGCTTCAGAACTGGCATTTGTGTGACTGCCAAGTGCCTGTACCTCCTCCAACCAACCAGCTGGACCAGAGACCCTCTTAAGAGCTTATAAAATAGCTCCCCTAAATCACTCATGCTCATGAAACTGATCTCCATTTCTCTTACACCCTTCATAAAAATCTTTCTCCTGTTCTACATTATTACTATTAATCATCGATTACAGCTCATGTAAGTGACACATACAGCTGAAGCTAGCATTAAGTGGCCTAAGGAAGAAAACACACACGCGCACACACACACACACACACACACAGATTATACCCAAGTTTTGCACGCTTTCATCAGGCAATCCTTTCTGGAGCCATGAGTCACCGTTATTGATGTGACATTGTAAGGGGGATTTATCAAGGGGATTTGCATAAATGACTAAGTGAATGAACAGATTCTTTACTGTGTGGGAAAAGGAGTAGACATTACATGTAGATTTCAAAGGAAGATGCAAGACTTTGCGGAAGGTTTCTGATTTACACACAATTTTTTCTCTTTGGATCACCTCCTACAACAGCCTGCAAACCCACAATTGAATATACAGCTTCAGATCTTAAAGCTGTTCTGATAAAAACAGGTGCATCTTAACAGAACACTTTTTTTTTTTTTAACCTGTCATAGCAGAGGCAATCACTTGACTTAATATCCACTAAAAGTCTTGGTCAGGGTATTCCCTTGTCTGCCAAAATAGGCAATACCATGGGAACTAAATCCTTATTTAGGGAATAAACAACAGGAGATCTTGGTGTAGAGAACACCTTCATTTACATTTAATAGCAGTCTTGCTATACACTCATAACAGACACAATAGCGGTCCAGTAGCCACAGATTGCTGAAAGGAGAGCAGAGGAAGAGAACTATTCTTGCCGGGACATATTGGTTTTACACTGTACTAGTGTAAATTACACCAACTACACCCAGCTTGTATTATTGTGTACTAAAGGACGATGCATAATTATAGCTGTGTCCTCTGTGTTTGGCAGAAGCCAGCCAGCCAGCCTGCACATGTGACATCAGGATTAGCCACAGCACATGCTGCTTTTTGCCTGATTTGACAGGATGTTGGTGGGGAAGTTAGAGCAATTGTGGGCAGGTTAAAAAGAGAAACCTAGGAAATGAGACTTTATTAGTTACTCTACTCACTGAAACAGCTGTTGTATCCATCGTCAGGATTCAGCATAAAACACTGTATATAGTTTTGTGCACCATATGATACAGAAGCACTTCAATTCCAATGCTGGGACAGACTAAAGGGTAACTTGTTATGGTCACCTCGGAGTGGTCCGTCCCAAAGGATTCAAAGGACAATGGAAGTTCACGTCTATAAAGGATGTTTTTTTATTACCAGGATAGTATCATCTCAGCCAGAGACCATCTTTGTTGAGAGAAACATCTCTGCTCTCTGACTTTTATCATCTTAGGGTTGTTCAAGAGTCAGTTCATCAATCAACAGACTAGTAATTAAAAAAACCCAAAACAACAAAACAATAAAGCCAGTGTTCATTGCCTGGAGGTGATTTATATATGGAAACAGACTGAAACAGCATCCTCATCAGCAATAACTTCTAGCCACGGTGCTCCTTGGGAACTGCTGACCCAAACACAACTTAGCACTGCTGCAAAAGTTTCTCAAAGAAATCATCTGGATAGACAAGGTCTTGCTCTGCCTTTCATTCCTTGACAAGGTCTTCCTCTGCTTTTCATTTGTCTTTAGATATAGAAAGCTAGCGTTCTTCATGCAGTTCTTTCCAACATTACCTGTTAATTGCTCATGCAATATTTAACCATATTTTTTTCACAACACAGTAAATCCTTATCCCAGGAAAAGATATGTATGTTTCACAGTCAGTTAAATCTGCCAAGACTTGAAACAAATTAAGAAGCCTCTGGATATGACAGATCTCAAGAGACAGTTTTGCTGTAAGTCCCACTTTCTAACATGACTATGGAATTAAAATAAAAGTAATCATCTGATGATTTACTTAATAAATATGCAATATGATCTGTCGCTCATATGTGATAGCAACAGAAGCCTTCCGTACACGAATGCATTTTAAACGTGCTTAAATGCTTTAGCTTTGAGATGTAATGATATCCTTAAATGCTCTCAACCCAGTCCCAGTGTGTGTTCCAAGTATCAAAACACACGAATGCAGGATGCAGAACTCAAGTTTGCACAGGTATTTTTGCTGAACTCGCACAGAACGTGAGGAAGGTTAAAATAACACCACTTGGCATGGGAGTAGCCATGGTACCGCACTCCTGCTACTACTGAGTAAGCAACATAGCTGCTTACAAGTGTTCTCCAAATCAAAGAGACTACATGCTCAAACTACGACCTCAGCAGACTGACCCTCTGCTCTGAAGGGTTTGTACGTTACTTTCAAACTCAGCGCGAAAGGGGTAAACAAGTCAGCATTCCTTAAAAATTACCCCAAACCTGAAACAGGCAGTCACCTGTGGTTTCTGTCTATTCTACTTCAGTAAGAAGCCCGCTCTGGTCGGCTGTCGAGTATGGAGAACAGAACTTGAAGCATGCCTTATTCTGAGGTCCCTGCTATCAACTTGGTGACATTTGCATTTCCTACACGTCACCCTCTCTCACCCTCTCAGCTGTCAGATGGTACTTCGGAATTTTGCTGAAGGCTCTGGCTGAGCCCTTGCTGTAACACAAACGCTTTAACTACTGTAAATTAAGCATGGGAAACAGCTATGTCTGAAGGAAGAGCTGGAAAAAAGGGAGGTGGGGGAAAGACTGCCCTTTAAAACAATTAAATTGTTAGGTTTCTGCTAATGTGCTCCATTGCTAAATATGAACCAAGAACTGTCTGTCTACTTGTCACAGCTGGCTGAATCAACAGGCTTGAAGGAGGATTTTAATGCCCATTAAAACCAGATTAAGATCAGCAACTTGCAATAAGCAGCGGTGATGAGAGGTATTGATGGCGGGAGGTTAGCTCTGTTTTACATTAAAGTTACATCTAGCCTTGACAGCAACAAACACAGTCTGGGCACAACATGCCAGGAGCTAACCCCACGCTGCTTATGAGTGGGAGTGGAAGGCAGGGAGTGTCCTACGTGAACATGAAAAGCAAATGAAATGAGAGAGCGGAGCAGCTCCAGGTTGCACACTTGGGTCTCCACCAGTTGCCTCACCTTCCAGATGTACGCGTTGCCGTCACTCGAGCCACTGACCAGGAACTGGTTGTCTGGGCTGGTGCTGGATTTGATGTAAAAGGTTGAATTCTGGTGCCCGCTGAAAACAGCCACTGTGAAGAGAAAAGAAAAAAAAAGGAAAATAAAAGACCCACTCAACGTGCTGTAGAGTCAGTTGCGTAAGGAGGGCTGATCTTACAGGCTTTTCCTGCCTGGCCACATATCCTCTGGAGAAAGTGGTTGCACTGCTCCCTCGCTCTGGGGCTCCAGCAGCAGGAACTTTTTGTTATTCCACTGGAGCCCTTCAGGCTTCCCAAACAAAGCAGCAGCTCTCTCCACAGCATTAGGAAGCGGTGGCAGCTTTATTAAAGCTTTGGCTTGACCCATATCTCAAGCAGGCAGAGACATCGCCTGGGCTGCCCCACTGCTCTGGTTAAGGCTCCTTGTCTCTTCCTCCCTCAGCCGCCATCACCAGCCCCACTACATCAACAAAGGCAGTCTTGCAGAAAATATAGAGAGGGCTTTCTTCCACCCAGGTGGCAACAAGGGCACTTGCTGCTTCTTCCTCCTGCTGCCAACATCTTTATTTTGCCAACAAAACTTGCATCATGTCAACCATGCTCACCGGCTGCTTGTATTTAAAGCCTCAGCAGCATTTGCTAAAGTCTTGAAATCCTCGCCTCAAATGGCTGCCATTACCCCTGTTGTGAGGACCTGAAGAGCTGGCAGCTGACACAGGGGCTGAGCGTGGATCTCGAGCACTCAGACACACCACATCCCATCCCCTCATCGGGGCAGAAAGGACCAATTTGCCGATGCAGAACCAGGTAGGACTGGCAGCCCCTCTACCAGCCCTGCTTTAATTGCGGTTTTGGCAAAGGAAGCAACCCACAGACCACGTGGCTGCCTTCGGTGGTTTTTGAAAAGTTGTAAGACCCCAAAACATCCCTCGATTTTCACCCACAGCTCTCTCAGCACAGCAGTTACCAGACAGCAAGTCTCTTCCTAAGCCAGACCTACCAGCAGGTCGTGTTACAGCGAGGATTTCCGTACATCCCCCTGCAAACTAAAGCTGCCTCAATACTAGCTAAGAGCAGCCACGATCAGGAGAAAAGCCGGTGAGCGAGGAGAGAGGCACCAACCCGCGGGCAGGCGCTGCCCTCTGCGGGAACAGCGGCACACCGAGAAGCCACACGGGTTTCATCCAGCTGGATGAATTCAGATGCTTGCTGGGTTTTATCAGCTACACACGTTAGGCAAGAGCTCCATGAGGAGGCCGAGGGTGGGATGCCCTGTGCTTTGGAGAGAGCCCACTCCTGCGGGGGGGACAGGCTGGTGAGTGTATTTCCACAGCTTAGCAGTGGCACCCGGGGTTTACCTCAACAACTGATCTATTAATATTTACTACTTGGACCATTTCTCGACTCTGGAAGCGTTCCCACCCACCAGACTGCCTTCTTGAAAAGGCAGACAGAAGGACACATTGTTCATTTAATTTCAGTTAAGTGAGAGACTGAGAAAGGGCAGTGGAACTAAATCATGTGTCTGCCTGGCTGGAATGCATCCAGCAAGTTTTGCCGCTTCCTAAGAAGCAGCCACTGGCTGATGGCAAAGCAGCTTGGTGCACCAGGTCACAGGTGCAGAGCCAAAGGAATCTAAAAAGCTGAAGCATCTCCAAAATATGCTGGGGATACTTTCTGCCAGAAACTGCAGCAGGAGCCAAATTTAAAAGACACCTTAACATACCTTAATACAACACATGAAGTGATCACTTTACATGGATTCATATCTAAGAGTTTGAATAAAATCAGTGACTGCCAGTAAGCAGAAGATTCAAACTTGCTTCAGGTGGGTAGCAGTGGGACACTAGCCATTCCTCACCAGATAACTAGAGTCAACGTGCAAACCAGCATTAGTATCTGTCTAGAAAAAACAGTATCTGCACTTTCATAAGTTTTTATGCTATTAATTTTAAGTGGATGGCTTAACACAAAATATGAACACCCCTTGTTACAGGTGCCTTCTCTCCCGAGTAAGCTTTAGACAAAAGCGCATGGAATAGGTTTCCTAAGTGTTCAAGAGGTCTCTGTCTCTCTAGGTCATAGGGAGAAACTTGCCTTTCTATGCTCTGTAACATCTATATTTTTTGCGGTTATTTCCACTGATTATCATGCTTACCCGGAGTGGTCCTTAAACTTGCCATGTTGAACATGTAGATACTGTCATCAGTGCAGTTAGCAAACAGATTAGCACCAGTGGAATCCAAAACCAGGCTAGAATATCCTATAGAAAAAGAGAAAAGTTCTTAAAAAAATGTTTTGGAAAATAGGCATTCTCAAAGAAATGCCTAGAGAGGCAAATTTGGAAAGGATCTCTATCATGTATGAGATTGTCATTGGAAAGGTTTGTTTGACAGAGCACTTGCTGGAGAGGAAAGTTTCTAGACTAACATCTACATTTTGTCATGAGGGTTCAGGGTGATATTTAGAGAGGAATCTCACTTTCAGAGCAGGCAGGCGATATATTATTTGATAATTTCAAATGGATAACAGAACAACCAATTGTAGAAGCAGAGAATAAAAATAAAAACCCTCATGCTTTGGTAGAATAAGCCATTCTCTGATTTGCTAGTGATTTAGGTTCAAGAAAAATCTTCCCCTGCAAGCAAATTATTGCACAACCAGCTCCTCGTGTTCTTGGAACTGACACCGATCATTAATACATCAAGATAATTCATTAGACAAGTCATCAGGAATTACTGTGTTACATCAAAACATTGTAAGGCATTAAGATACAAAGAAGCCCAGAGCAACATGAATAAGAGCACTATTGTTTTTGGTAACAAACAGCTTCAAGTATTGCTCGACTCTGCAAGGTTATAATGTAAAAATCCCACCCGGTCTGTTGTCTTTGCAAGATATAATGCAAAGAAAGAGTTCCATCTGATTTCTACTCATGCATCAAAACAACTAGCTAAATTCTACCTCAATAGCTCTACTATTCCCTCATCTCCATTTCTGAAAATGCACTGCTGAAGCTAATCCAAGCTTTTATCATCAATGCAGTGACACCAAGTGGGGCACTTCCACTCTTCAACTTGGTATTAGCAATCAAAATACCCTGCTGAGCTTGTCATTTTGATCAATAATTGGCTAAAAGGGTAAGAGACGGCACTGTCAGTACTTCTTAAACTCACTTTGCACTTTAACGAATACGTCCTCCAATAACTTACCAAGTTTGCGAGTGCTAGTCCCAGGGTAGCAAAAAGACTTGAAAGGCACCGGGTCCTGACGGTAAGCGGCATAGTTCTTGCGCAAGTCCCATACTTTGATCACACTGAAATAGAAAAAGACAAGCATCTTCAACTGCAAAATTTCTTTTGCAATGCTGACAGGGCCTTCTAAGAGCATGGGAAGACAGGTTGCTTGTTACTGAGGAGCATCCAGTGCCAAGAACCAAAACTAAGCAGGCGTAGAGCAGAGACGTGCTGAAAGCAAAACAATTGCTCCGAGTATGGATGAGGAAGCAGCACTACCTTCTGTAACTAACACAAGATCAACAAGAGCCTGCAAGCCAACTTGCTTCAACTAGGAAAAGGAAATATAAGGATGCCTTTATACTCCTGACTTTTAGTTTTATAAATGAAGTCCAAGGTTTTTCTTGCTCCCCAGGAGCAAGTGTCTCTCACAAGCCATAGGCAATAGTCAATCGTATCTGCCTCAGAAAGGCTCTGACCGCATGGAGCCTGCTAAGGTATCAAGTCCTGAGAGGCTAATCTCCATGCTAATCAATGAGACAGTCTGCCCAAGCTCCAAGATGCTGCAATGGATCTGGCACCTAAAAGAATGCATCTTTTGTCACTTAAGGCAACATTTTCTCAAGCATGCCTACACATATCCAGACACCAACCACCCACTTGCATCCCAAAGCGGCTAACTGTCTAACAATAGTTTGTTTATGTGTGGTCCCGTAGGTCCATGAGAATAGAGAGAGATTATAAATTCTGCCCTGTAGCTAAGACAATAAAATGAGCATTTACCACATACACACAATTTGTCTCAGCGCTGCAATCTCCAGTAAGGAAAAGAAGTGGCATTCAGCTTTGCCAATGCAAGCTGGCAGCATAGATCTGCTGATTCTACCTAATAGTAACTCTAGCCTTGTAGGCCACAAAGCGATCTTAGAAAAAAATCTCCCAAGCTTTTTGTGCCACTAAGAAGAACACACAGAACAGACAGAAAAGCAGGCATCCTCCCTCCTTACCCATCAACAGCTCCTGCAGAGATAAGAGTATGCTCATCCTGAAGCAGCACCACAGTTACACTCTGCTGGAAGTCCTTAAAAAGAAAAGAAAAAAAAGAACTTTATTTTCTTTCCAGGTCAGCAAGATCTTGCTGCTTTGTTCAAGGCCAAGTGAATACTAAGAAGACCTTCTCCTAGCCAGACCGGAGCATCTGGAAATACCAGATACAATGGACACAACAATCCTTCAATACTCCAACTTGCCACTGAGTGTTAAGTGTTTGGGCAGCAGTTTTAGATTACGCATTTCAGGTCAGAGATAAGAGAGCTGCCTTCATCACAAGGTTTAATAGATTAAATAAGACCAGGTCTTACTCCAGTAAGGCAGTAACTCACATGGTCAAATGGGAAGGGGGGGGGGGGGAGGCAGGGAATGGACAGAGAAATAAAATTACAACCGTCTCTATCACTCCCCTCAAACAAGGAATGCTGCCCACTCCTTTCCTCTTTGGCAAAAAAAGTATTTTCACATGGCATTTGCAAAAAGAAGGCTTTGATGGTACATGGGTTGTTGCTGACAATTAAACAACGTGTAAAGTCAGCCACAGCAAGTGACCATGACACAAAAACCTACCGCTGCAAAGATAAATGGAAGCATTTACTACATTCAAACCAAGTATTTTTCATAATAATTACTTAGGAAGACTTCTGTGAAAAACGTTGTCCTTCAGAAGAGAGGCCTACATTTCCTTTGTTCCCCAGACACGTACCACCAAGGGAGCAAGCCCTCGCAGGTTCTGCCTCTTTTTCTTTGGTTTGGAAGGAGTCTGCTTGTCAACCACATTGTGTGCTCCACTGATTTGATTCACCTGCCTATAAAATCCATCTGAAAGAAATCAAAGACATCTCAATTAGTAGTTTCTATGCAATTTTGCTACCACTTTACTAAAACAGGCGTCAGCTTGGAATAAGTCCTAAAAACTGGTTCAGACTAACCTTTAAAATCACAGAAGTATTCTGAAGACAAAAATTGTTAGTTATATATGAAACTGATAAGCACACAGTAGCAAACAGGAGCATACATTGAAAAAAATTAGAGGTCAGCTTAACTGTGGACATTGAAACTAAAACTGGTCTAGGCAGGCTGCCTTTGGAAACCTTCACCCCTTGGTCTAGTCTTCAGCATGCATCATGGTCTGGATCATTCAACCCACCTCATCCCAAGCAGAACTGCACTCACAGGAAGGTTTCCAGTGATTTTCCACTCTGTTTTAGAATTTTCTATTTAGCCTTTTGTCTGCTACTTCTTGCTTTATGAAACTTAGTGCTTTACCAGAGTTAATTGACTATTCTACTTTTTTCCTATACCTTCCACTTCAATCACATGGAGCCTCCCTTTTTCCCCCAGTTTGCCAGTTTGAAGAGCCAGTGAACCTGGGACAGATGGAAGAATGAGACATGTTCTGGCTGTGCAGGCCAGGAAACTGCTGGGACAGAGCAGGGAACTGGGAAGAAGTATAAGGGCATGACCTGACCAGGGAAGGAAAAACTCCAGGAAACAGAGGAGCAGAATGAGCTCACCCTGCATTTAGTAGGTGCTCCCGCAGTATATTCACTCACTCCCAGTACTCACAAGCCCCTTTGTTCCTGCACTTTCTGCCTTCCTACTCTGGTAGGAGCCTTCCCAGCTTTTCTTCATCCCTCTGGATGGCTCTGACCTAAGCACTCTCACCCAGCCCATCTACCTCCATGCTCTCCCACCCACACAGGGATGTATTCTGTACCTCCCTATCTCCTTACCAATACACAGGGTATTAGCAGGCCAGCATATATATCATGCTGCAAATCTGAGACTGTTACCAAGTGGGAAAATGTATTATACATAGAAGAAACACCTATTCCATCCTCTTACTGTACTAAAGGCATACCCTAATCTGACAATCCTCTTCTTATCGAAGTGTTGCCTATATTGTAATCGAAAGCATTAGTCCAACAAGTACATCTGAGTATTTACATGAGATACAGAGCTTTTTCAATACATATCTGAAAGTTTAGTTACCTTTCTTGTTGCATCTGGTATCCCAAACCATGATGTTTCCATCTCTGCCTCCAGTACAGAAGACAGCTGAGAAAGAGAAAGCGTGTATTAACTTCTGAAAGTGTTAATTAACTGGATGCAGTACAACGCCACCTATGTGCCTCTGGCTCTTCTACCCCAACACTTGGGATGCCAGTCCTAGAAATACAAAAATCAGGCCATTGTTCTGCCATGGTTTTTTACTACTTTCCTTACTCTTCCTGTCCTTTTTTTTTACTACTACTCTAGAGAAACCTGCTTATGAAAAGAGTATTTTCACACTTACATATGAAAGTAGGGATCATATCTTAACCTTGCCCAAGATCAGAAATGTGCAGATGTTAGCATCAGGTCACCGTGAAGTTCAAACAAGTTAGTTTTGCTTTACTGGCTGGGTTGCTGCTCAGTCAGTCTGTGCTACTTGTAACTGTCAGCTTCCAAAGCCCTTTCTTAGCCCCAAAAGTACCGATGTGCCAAGGGGAAAGAAGGAAAAAACAGACAGCAGGGAAGATCAACATTTACCTTTCTCAAATCTAGAAAAAGCAACTGACTTGAGGCTACACTGGTGACCTTTGCATATGCCAAGAAGCTCGCCGGCTCTCACATCCCACACCTTGGCTGTCTGATCTCCTGAGGCAGTGACCTTCACAGGAAAAAATAAAAAGCTTTAAACTGCACACAGTTGCCAAAGCATTAAAAATAAAGTGAGATGGTAAAAGATTGCTTACAATCCTGTGTTCCCCTGGTACCCAGGCAAGGTCAAATACAGCATTTGAGTGAGCTTGCCATTCTAGCAAGAAAACAAAAGCTCAGATTAGTTCAGTGCATTGCAGCATGGTATTTTGCAGAAGACTAAAGAACATTAGACAATGAAATCAGAAAACTTGTCAACAGCTTGCCTTAGGCATGAAAACCAGCACAGAAAACCTCACCCATTACTGCTGTTCAAAGAGCACACTCACACTGCTGCTTTGTAAAGGAGACTCAGCAAAATATGTGAAAGGATTTAAGTACTTCCCACGTTTATGTTTAAACCTTGTAAAAAGCTTTCTTTGACTCCAGTAAATCACATACTTGTCACACCGAATAAGGATCACATTCTATAAAACATTTACCCTTAAAGATGAGTTTGCTGGTAGTATGAGCTTCTGTATCATACAGTCTAACAAATCCTTCTTCATTTGCAACTGCCAGTACGTGCTCCAGATTCGGGGCTGAAAAGAAATTAAAACATATTTGTGTATTATTTAGCTGATTCATAATCATACTCCTGCTCTTTGCGAAGGGCCACAGGCACTTTAGATAGGGTACACAGCAAACGGATAGCTGTGAAATAAACCGTATTTATAGAGCAATTTAAATATTCAACATACTGGCAAACATTTTTCCGAGACGTTCCATTTGGAAACTAAGACACATGAGCAATCGCATGGCTTCAGAAGCAACTTTTGAGATAAATGTCTCTTTCACCAGCTGTAATAGTTCTCAAGTTATAGTCCTGTGTATTGAAACTACCTATCGTCTACAACTTCCAGCACTTCCTATGGATCTGAACTGGAAAAGCAGGAAGCTGCTTTGGAGAAACGTGTAAGCTCACACCAGAAATAGAGTGCTACATATGGAAGAGTTTTGCCCTGAAGGTCCAGGAGCTGCCATGCCTACTTCACCCTTTATGTATTTATCAGGGGGAAATGCGGTGTAACGGCCTGGTGACAGCCATCCACGTCTTTTGATTTCTACATACCATTCTCCATCCTGTTAGATCTTATATTTTTCGCACAAAGCCCATTTTTTCAACTGTGTAGCCTACCCCTGTCACGAAGAGGACATAGCTTCACACAGACAAAGCTGAAACAACAAACGCTTTGTAGTTACTTCTTTAAGGGAATACTTCCCAGCAGTATACCTAGGAGCACCATGACACAATTTATATCACGTCTAGGTGCAAGCACACTATTACCGGCTTCCTTTAAGGCAAGACACTCTGAAACCAAATCCTGACACATATTTAAACAAAGAAAAAAAACAACCAAACAAAAAGCTGACAGCTCCGGCCCCTGAAAGGGCCCTTGGGAAGGTGACCTTACCTGCCGAGAAGGTGCAGCCGAAAGGGGGGACCGGCATCCCCGTTTCCCCGTAGGACAGGTGGTCATCTTCTCGGCTGCACTGGTAGCTATCCAAGAGATGCTGCAGGGAAAGCGGCGGGGACCGAACTGCAACGAGACAGGCGGACCGTGAGCGCACCGGACAGCCCAGGTTCAGATGCGGGGAGCCCCGCGGGCCCCGCAGCGGGTGCGGAGATACCCGAGCCACCCGCTCCGCCGCCGGGGAGGTCTAACCCGGGAGCTCCGAGACCCACGGTTCGGCAGCGGGCAGCCCGGGCTGGCGCCGCCCGGGGAGGGGCGGGAGGAGGCGGCGGCGGGCCGGGGGGTCGCGGTACTCACGGGGCGGCGGGGCCGAGGCGCGGCGGAGCAGCGCGCAGCACAGCATGGCTGGGAACCACCGGCGAGCGCGGACCCGGCTCGTGGTGCCAACTCCCGCCACCGACCGACCCGCCAAAAGCGCCTCGGCCTCCCATTGGGCAGCATGCGCCCGCCGCGCCGCATCCTCTTCCTCTGATTGGGTGGCGCGGAGGGGCAGGGCCTCCAGGGCAGGCCTTGTCGGGCGGTTCTGCGGGCTGCAGCCGCCGCGGCTGGGGTGGTAGGTGGTGCGCGCGCCTCGGCGTCGCGCCTGCGCACGGGTGGGAGCGGCGGCGGGGCGGGGCGGGGCTGGGGTGGCGGGAGGGTGACCGCGCATGCGCGGCGGTTGTCCGCGGCGCTGAGGGGGCCGCTATGGCTGCCAGCGCCAAGTCCTTCCTGGCTGATGCGGGCTACGGCGAGCAGGAGCTGGACGCCAATTCCGCCCTCATGGAGCTGGACAAAGGTGGGGCCGCGCGGGCTCGGGGCTGCCGCCGGGCTGGGAGCGGGAGTGGGGCTGCCTGACCCCCGGGTCGCCGGCGCGCTGTGGGGGTGGCCCGGCCCCGCCGTCGGTCCCCGCGGCTGGGGGCTTCGTCCGTCCCGCTTCCCGCGGGCGCCGTGGTGGGGCGGGTTGTGGAGGAGCGCCGGTGTCGACAGTCATTGCTGTTGTCTCGTTTAGGCCTCAGGTCTGGCAAACTCGGGGAGCAGTGTGAAGCCGTCGTTCGTTTTCCCAGGCTCTTCCAGAAATACCCTTTCCCTATTCTCATAAATTCAGCTTTCCTGAAGCTAGCAGATGTTTTTAGAGTGGGGTAAGTAACATCAGTCAGTTCCCATCCGTTCCAATTTCTGATCCATAGTCATGCGTTGTGTCTTGGAGCGCTGCTGTGTTGGAGCCTGGGCAGTCATGGAGTGGTTTTGCTCTCCTGGTAGTACCACGGTGGTACTTACTCAGTGGAGGACAAGTTGTGTTCGACTGAAGCTTGCTGTCCTCGTCTCTAGTGGGCTTGAGTGGCTGTGAGTGATGAAGGACACGTGGTTCCTTCCCATCTGTCCAGATTTGAGGATTCACTTGCTGACAGGTGTAAACTGTGCTTCGTAGGCATGTTCAATGTCATCATTAATTAACAGATGAATGATCACACGTAAATTCCATCTCCAAGGAATGTTAATAACAAAGCCTGAAGTATAGCTTTTTCAAGTGCCTGATGTCTAAATGATGCATGTGATGGAACTGGAGCTACTTTGTAACAGCTTACAAAACTTACCTGTTGCTGTTGTGGAGTCTTCACTGTTAGCTCCAGGAGGGAAAAGAAAGTCATTCACAGCTGGCAATGGTAACTAGACTTTTCTATGTTAGTCCTGGATGTGTTTATCTAGTGGAATTAGATCCCGAAGTGTGCACAAAACGGGTACCTGCTGACACTCTTCCTCACCGGTGTCAGCAGTTCATTTCCCTGGAATTGGGCCTAAATTGGATGCTACCTGTACTAGATAATTAAATGATAGCGTGTTAATAGTCTCTCTTTTTACTATATCTACTTGAATATAATGTTTCTAAAGCATAAGCCTTGTCTTGTTTTAATTTACCCCTGGAAGTTTTTTACAAATAACTTTGTTTACAGTGTTTGAATTTTTATTATAAAGCAGCCTGATAAAGAAACGTGTGTCTTCCAACAGAAACAACTTCCTGAGGCTGTGTGTGCTGAAAGTTACTCAGCAGAGTGAGAAGCACTTAGAGAAGATCCTGAATGTGGATGAGTTTGTCAAAAGAGTTTTCTCAGTAATTCATAGCAATGATCCAGTTGCTCGAGCTATTACACTTAGGTATGTATTATATAAATGAACCTAATATACTTCACATTTCTAGCTAATTATTAGTATGGTAGTCTGGAATAACAAAATCTGTATCCACCACGAATGAAATGTAGGAGGCATCTTATACATTGCTTATAGAGTTAAAAGCAAAGACGTTGGTCTTTAGAGGGAGGGAATGATAAGGGTCTGTGATCAGAAGAACACGGTTATTAACCATTTGTGATGGTGAGAATTTTGTGGATGGCTCCAGGCAAAACAGAATTTGCAGTGTTGAAATTTTTTGTACTCAAGGAGGAAAACGAACCTGTTGTATGCATAACCCAGACAGTAGCTATATGCAATACATCCTGTGTTGCCTATGATATATTTAAATTGGGACCAAAAGGGAAATGCTTCCTTATGTGTCAAAATAATTTATGTGGAATTGTAACTGAGACTTATTTATGTGAACCTTGTTATGCTTGCACCTAGATCTTTCATTTATTGTTGCCCTAGAAGTTTACTGCTTGTTGGTCTCTGATCAATAACTTCTAAGGAAGTGCCATTGTATTATTGATTGCTTTGGACTTCCTGGGAATCAAATGGAAAAACAAAAAAAATTAAGCTATCTTTAATACCACTGTTTGGCTGCTTTTGTGTCTGTCTCTCTAATGCTATCCAACATGATCTTCTTAACTGCTTCTTCCAACTCCTGTGCAAGTGAATTTAAATGTGAAGAGAGCACTTTTCCCCTTTGTATTCTTCTTTTCTATCCACCTGGAACTGTTCCTGATTTCACTACTAAAAGATGGGAGACAGTAACAGGGGTTTGCTTGATTAGCTTACATATCCATTTTTTTCACCTTTTGATAGTCTATTTGAGTTTATACTTCCATGCTCTGGTGTCTCAGTTCTTTAGATTCAGTATATCTACATGTTTTCTGGTACCTTCACTTCAGTATTCTAACATAAGATAACAATTGTTGACTGGTATTGAGGGCTATCTTTACAGACTGCTAAAAATCCCAGGAATATGTTAATTTTGAAAAAATAATTAAATTACTGATCAGAGGTTGCATTAAGTAAAAAGTTAAAATCGCTGTTGATTCAGCAGTTTCAGGTGAAATTCTTCAGCTGATTTTGGTTTTGTCCTTCTTAAGTAGTGTCAGTAAGAAAGAACATGCTGAAAGAAAGATCTGCTAAAAACCCCTTTGTGCCTGTGAAACTTTATTGATAGTGCTCTGTGTAAATATTGGTATAGAACTCTTGCTAAAATTACCATCAGTGCAAATCCTGCATTCATTGTTCTATTAATTGGATTATGCTAAATATGTCTGAAAAGTATCTTGGAGATACCCTTAGCAAATAGATTGATTTTTCTCCTTTTTTTAACAGTTACACAAATGCATTGCACTATTTCCAGTAATAACCTTATTTCACATCAGCAAAAGGTCTTTGAAACAAATGATGAAAGTCAGGTATTTGTTTGCTTGATCATGGTACCACTCTAGAAACTGCTTTCGTAGCATGTGGTTAAAATTTATGACTGTTCAAACATTTGTCACTCACTTCTGCAGTCTTAAGTGGAAAGAGGGCTAGAAAAGATGGAAACAGTTCTCTAAACCTTGTTCTTTTTACCCTCCTAGACTACCACATATATCTGAATTTATATCACATGATATATCACACTTAATGTGTGTCTGAAAATAGCCGTCAGTACACTTTCATGTTAAATCTGTTGTACTGGTATCAGAGCTTGAATGTAAAAGCATCTGAAAAATACTTGTTCCTGATGCAGTAGTGCACTCTTAATTTTGTAAGAATCCTTGGTAAGTTTATTGCTGTGCCCATTTCAAACTAAAAGGAGTCAAAATGTAATATTTTTTTTTAATTAAACTACTGACATAAGCCACATGACAAGACTTCTTATCCTTTATTTATATGCCTATTTTTAGCATTTGTTTGTAATATGTGAAAAAGCACGTATTTATAGAAAAATAGTCTTCTAACCAGTGCTTCTACACTTCTGTTTAGTTTCATCTTGCATTTCTTCATGATCGTTGTTCTTCCTGATTTTGCTGTGATTTGTTTCTGTAGGATGTTGGGCAGCATGGCATCTATTATTCCAGAAAGGAAGAATGCACATCACAGTATTCGTCAGAGTTTGGATTCCCATGATAATGTGGAAGTTGAAGCTGCTATATTTGCTGCTGCCAACTTCTCTGCACAATCAAAGTAAGATGTAATTTTTTTCAGTTTTTTACATTACAGAGATTAGAAACCCTGTTGCCACTGGCACTCAAAAACCTTAATTATTCCTTCTGTAGTGCTACCCATGTCATTTATAGCAGAACATTTAATTGCATGCAGTAACAGTATTGTGAGGAAATCTGAATACAGGTTTTAACAGATTTTTTTTTTTTATTCCTAAATAGTAATGGAAAGCTCGTATATATGGGAATGCAAAGTGGAATAGCAGTTTTAATCAAGGATTATTTTACAGAAACTGTTAGGGAACAAAATGTAGGGCTGCTTGTCACTGACACATTTTTGAAAGCTTCCATTTTATTGTACAATCACGCCTACATGCAGGGGCTCTAAAACAACAGGTCTTGGCAAGCATCTTTAGTGAAAGTTTTTGTTGTTAAGACACAATGTTTGGTAGTACAGTTGATTTTTATTTTTACTTACTTTTTTTATTTTTCATTTCACCTCATACTTTGTCTTCTCTACAGGGATTTTGCTGCCGGAATATGTAATAAAATCAGTGAGATGATTCAAGGTACATATGTATAATAAATGATAAAAGGGAAAAGCTCTAATTTCTCTTGAGAATTCTTTGTTAGCCATATGTAAAGATTGTATATCGGAATGCTGTTGCCCTTATCCTCCAATGATTCCAGTTTTTAAATTAAATTAGCTAACCAATAATCTAACATCTGGCTCTTGTGTCCTATTGAAAATGAAGTTCTCAAAACACCCGTTTAGTAAAGAATAAAACTTTATCTATAGTATGATGAATAAACTTGCACAGATTATCACAGGTTGCTTCAGATGAGTTAGTGTGCATTACTTGCAATAAAGCAAGGAGCAACCTTCTCAGAGAACCACGGAAGTGCTTGATAGCGCTTTCATTATGCTGCTACTTAGTAGATGAGTTATCTGAAGCTGATGCAGGTGTCTGCACAACCTACATTCAGCAGTGGTAGCAATGCAGATGTATTTTGTGCCTCAGTATTGCCAAAAGCCAGTACAAAGGACTAACGTTCCACCTGTGTTTCTCTTCCTTGTTGCAGGTTTGGCCACTCCTGTGGACTTGAAATTGAAGTTGATCCCTATTCTGCAGCATATGCATCATGATGCTAGCCTGGCCTCCAGCTCCCGGCAGCTGCTTCAGCAGCTGGTAACATCATATCCCTCTACCAAGATGGTCATCGTTACTCTGCACACTTTTACTCTTCTTGCTGCTTCTTCTTTGGTTGACATTCCTAAACAGGTAGTTCTTCCTGATTCATTCCCTCAACTTAAAAGTGCAAAGTACGCTTATAAAACCCCTTGGATTTTATCTGATGCTGAAAATAAATTGTAATGGATATGCTAGGATGGGTTCTGTATGTGCTAGAGAAAACACCCTGAGAACTGTTGCTGCTGGCGTATTTCTTTGCCCTATCTGGTCCTGTTTTCCAGGTGGCCTCATCAAACACCAGAACCTTTCTTTACAGATCATAACCTTTCTATCTTTAAATCAACTGGAATTAAAATGAACGACAATCAGTTGGTATTTAGGAAAGCAAACACCCTGACTTTTTCTGCAAACATTTCATTTTACCTGTAGAACCTAGGCTTCTCTTCTCAATACTGTAATTTTCTTGGGTTTTGAGTGTCTTTTGCCTTCCTTGCATGCAAGCAAATGAATATTTCAATAGTGTAGAGTGCATTTAAAAATGTATTTCTTGAAGAACTCTGAGGAATTTCAATCTGTTCCTATAATTTAAGACTATGAACCAAGTTGTGGGAAAGCAGTGATGGAAAAATACAATGCTTTTATGTTCTGATAATGCGATTTGTGGATCTGATTTATATAGCAGGTCTGAACACGGTGACATTTGAGATTCATCCAACTAACCCTTCTAAAGTAGTCATGAAAATCTACCTCCTTTCTTTCAATTCTGTACAACTATAGAAGGCTGATGTCCGTTACTGTTAGACTAATAGCATTGATCTGCCTGAAATGTTTCTTGTATGGCTGATTTCTGTATTTCAGGAGATGCTTTTGATAATACTGATTCTATGCCAACTGAAATAGCATTAGAACACTTGATGTGATTTTTGTTTTTAATGATGATAACCAATGTGATTTAGGCTGTCTTTCTGCAACACAACAGCCAATGCTGCTTAAAAGTGATGTAGCCAGCATAGGCATGGAGAGCAAAATCATGGCCAGCATGTTCATGCTTTCATGTGCTGGCTGTTCTATCTCTGTAAATTTGCAGGCAATGAACACAGCAAAAGAAGTGCAATTAAGTATCACTTAACTTGAGAGAAATGGTTTGGGGGGGGTGGGCAGGGATATTTTCTGCTTGGGTTTTTGGCATGTCGGTTTTGCAATGTTAACTGCAGATCATGCAGACACGCAAATTAGCATCGAATGCCCAGAAGACTTGCTAGTAGCAGAATCATGACAGTATAAGGTGTTTACTGAGCTTCTCAGGGATGTTTTATATTTCTGCGAGTGCTGAAATAGCTCTCAAGGCTTCTCAGGGGTGTAGGGTGATGTAGAGAAGGATGTGTGAACAAGCAGTGCAGGATGGTAGAAATCGGCTGTCAAACTGTTTTAGCTTGCCATAGCATCAGAGCCTAAGTAGAACTTTTTCCTGTGGCAAGCAATCAGACAGAAAGTCAAATTGGTTTTGGCTGAGTATGCTCAAGACTTCTTCACAAATACTTTTGAAAATACTTCCTTCTGGTAGCATCTTTCTTAAACAATGAATTTACTTTGTTGCAGATCCAGCTGTTGTTGCAATACTTGAAGAATGACCCCAGGAAGGCTGTGAAGAGGCTTGCAATCCAAGATTTAAAGTTGTTGGCCAACAAGACACCACATACATGGAGCAGAGAAAATATTCAGGTTTATAAATTTCTTTAAGGTTTATTATGAAACTTTGCAATTAGTTTAAAATTTTTTTTTCAGAACAATTTTGGAGATAAAGGAAGGAAGAGCGTACATCTCCATATCCTAAAGTCAGGTTACTCTGGATATAGAGTTCATAGAATCATAAAATATCTTGAACTGGTTGAGTTGACCTATAAGGATCAAAGCTGAGGTATTATAACTGAGGAAAAGCTTGTGTAGTACTGTACGGAAATAATTTTTCCGTCTCACAAACGCATCTAAGATGATAGACGTGAGAGCTGAATATTTACACGAATCTTATAAATACTGGGTATATATTAATACCTTCATGTAAAAGGGAGAGTCTCTGTGCTATTTGTTAAAGCATGTCATCCAGCAAGGTATACTTGAAAGGACAAATGTAATTCTGACTTCATTTCTTAGGATTAGTAGCTCATTTTCAGTAGTATCCTTGTGGTTCCTATTGTATGAATGAGACCCTAGAAGCTGTTTATAGTGCATCTGTGTTATCTGGGGAAACAGTTGTTACAGTGTAGATAGTATTGCTTCTTTCTTTTAGTCAGTTACATACGAACATTTTTTTCTCCTTGTCTTTTTTTCTGGTAGAAATGACAATAGTAAATAACTTCAGGTTAGATTAATGGGAAAGTAAATATTTCAAGAACTTAATGGCACAGGCTTATAGCTCTACTTTTTTCTGGGTCTTTTTTTTCTCTGTTTTTACTACTCTTGAAAGCTACTCTTGATACATATGCGGTTGGATCTTAAGGCAGCTGGGAGGAAAAACTATGTGCGTTTTTGTTAATAACCATGTGAGAAATAAAGCATGTTTTGCTTTGTCTCCAGTTGTCAAATAAGATTATTTGAAGTGTGCAGAGGTTTTGTTTTAGTGTCTTAAGGTAGGTGTCCTGATGGTTGAAATGCATGTGAAAAGCTTTCATTGTTGTCAGACTAAACCAGTGACTGAGTTACAGCAAAATTGATGGACTGAAGCTTGTTAGTGCTTGCTGCATGGCGTGCAGAAGTGATAGTTTTTTCTGACTTCTGAAATATAAAGCCATTATTTTGAGTAGGGCAACTCTTTTCCATATGTTTAAATAACTTGGTAATGGTTATACAACAGGGACTAGAACAGACCCTCATTTTCTCATAGAAAAACCTGCTTGTATCTTTTTACCAACAAGAGTAGCAGTGGTGTTAATGTCTTCAGCATTTTGGGTTGGTCTGTGTAGGTCAGGTAGGAGAGGCTTGGTCTTTGTATTGTGGAGACTTCACTGATTTCTAGACACTAGCTTTAGAAGCTGTTGCTGTTGACACAGCAATCCTGCTGATTGTGAAGGTAACAAGCAGTCTGCGGCCCATCCTGCTAATTCTTTTGTGCTTCTGGCATTCTTCATAGTTACTGTTTCAAGTATGCTGTGTGAGTGGTGATCTAATAGCACTGGAGTAAAATACCAGTTTCTTGGGAGACATCAAGACTCATTTTCAACTCTAATCATTGTAACTTCTTCTGTCTGTTGATGCCATACTATTCAGTGGGTTAGCAGAATACTACAATGGTATGAATTACAAATTTAGTTAGGATTTAACACTTGCACCATATAAGAACATATATATGCCTGGTAAGAACACTATTTGGGCTTTTTATTAGTTCTGTGGAACTAATTCTATGTCATTGCTTTTCTTTATTGAGTTACTGGATGTTATCATTCAGCCTTGGTACTCTCTGGGGCAGGACATACTTATGTTTTCCATTTGTGCCTCATGCTGACTAAAAAAGCCTCCAAAACCAGTGAATGGCTACATTGTGGACAGTGTTGGCATAATGCATCTGAGAACAACATGTGTTTTAAAAATTATTCTGATCTCTGTGTGATAAGGCCTGAGGAGATCTGGCAAAAAAGCCACAAAAGCATGACAGGAGCTCTACTATAAACACGTTAAAAAATGAAATACGCTTCAAGATGTTTATCAAGAAACTTAAGCTGTATTCTGTAGGACACCAGGATTGTTACAGGAAATGACACTTCAAACTTCACTCTTGAGATATATACTTACATAGATCCCTGCGGGTTGTTATAAGGCAAAGTAATCAGTAAATATTGACTTACTTAAGACTGGGGAACTGTCTTAAAATCTTTTGCAATATTTGATCAGTGAGACCCAATAATATTTTTGCTACTGATTTTTAATTAATAGATGACTTCTAATCGGTGTTTCCTAGTATATGAGACCCACTCTCTTTTCTGCAAGCCATGTCCTCTGTCTTCTAAAACAGATGCTTCAGCACGTGACTTCTGACTTTTGATTTCAGTATAATATTTTCTGTGGGAAAATCTTGACTCTCACAACTTTTAATAGAGAAGTGCAACTATTAATACAGATAGCTCATGGGACTTCCTTTCCTTTGTATCTTTTGTCCTGCTAATCTTTAGGCACTCTGTGAATCTGCTCTTCACACTCCTTATGACAGCTTGAAACTGGGCATGCTGTCTGTTCTTTCCACGTTATCGGGGACCATTGCCATTAAACAGTACTTCAGCAGTGCTCCAGGTAAGAAAGCCAGATTAAGTGACTACCTTTGGCATTTCTAATGGGTTGGCTATCTACTGATAACTGGTTTCATCTAAACACTTTGTAGCATATTTTTAAACTTACTTTTGAACTTCAGAACACTAACTGAGGGTCAGACTGTGTTCATCTTATATAAACTTAAAATGGGATACTGTATACCCACGAATATTCATGGTCTAAAATTTTGTTCTGGATTTTGTGGGTAAAGAGCTATATGAAAGGGTTTTTTACCTTTGGGTCTTCAACTTTTTTTTCATTTTATGAAGAAATGTAATACCTCTCGAATAGCTGACCTGCATTCTACTTAAGGTGCTTTGAAACCATGGTTTTGCATAGTTTTTGAGTAGCATGGAGACTTAATGGTGCAAGAGTAGGCTGGTATGTTACTGTGGCACAGTGAAGCTATGCTACCCTTTGTGGGAATGACCTGCTGTGGTAGCAGGTGAACCTTCCTGCCTTGTGACTATATTCTGGAGAAATAGAGTTGGCATTTTAAAGTCGTTCAAGGTATCTTGTTCTTAAAATGATGATCATACTTTTATTTTTTCTTCTTCAAAGCCCAGCTACTTGGGCTGCAGAGTTGGAGAAAAAAAGTACATCCTCTTCAGTCATTCTGGCATGTCTTAATGATTAATAGGCTCACCAGCTTTTTTTAAGCAGATGCAATATTTCTGAGTCCCTGAAACATTAGCCTTCAGACCCAGATATTCTTTCTCACGTATGTCTAATTTGTATAATGTTCAAGAAGGGAGGGAGAGCCTCTGTTTGAGTGTGGGGAGAAAGAGAGAAAGGTATGTTTTCATCCTACCCTTAAAAAATATGGGGGAAAAAAATCCTAAATCAATATAGGTTTGTTGTTTTGGTGGGTTTTTTAATGAATATGCTTGAAAAGATCTGTGGTGTAATTCTGGATTGTGATATTTTATGTCCTGTTTGCCCTGTCTTTACTTAGGAACGACAGCTACAACCGCAAGATCGCTTGATTTAGTAAAACTAGCACAGGAGTGCTGTTATCATAATAACCGTGGCATTGCAGCTCATGGCGTGAGAATTTTGACCAATATATCAGCCTCCTGCCAGGAAAAAGGTAAATGAAAGCAACGACAATGAAATTTGTCTGTTTAGTCAGGCTTATGCACTTAACGCCCATTAACTGGTCTTGTCTGTGAACCTGTCTGTAAATCTATCTGATCCTTGATGCTGGTTAGGGGGAATGGGGACTATAACCTAGTAGAAAATATTTGGTATGATTTTGTGAATAGCTGGGAAGATTCCATCTTAATCTAATTTAAAGAAAAGTACTGGGCGCAGTAGAACTCGTGCTCAATAAATGCTTGTCTTACCTTTGCTGTAAGACTAATGAATTGATGTCAACATTTTAAAAAATATCTTTGCACAAAGTCTGTTGCAAAAGAATGTGGACTAAGACTTGTAAATGTCCTGTTAGACTTATGCATGCTCTATAAATGTCATGGTGTGACTGCTGAATATAGTTACCCAAGACATGGCATGGCAGAATTGTTTCTAAATCAAAATAAGGTAAGGCAGAAGTATTAGGAAGATACTTATCTGTCATGACTGCAACACCAGTGCAAGCATTACACTGTTTATGTTCAGAAAACATAACAGGGAACTAACTTACTCTGCTTTTCTTTTCTTTTCTTAGATCTTCTGCCTTTGGAGCAAGATGCAGTTTTTGGCTTAGAAGCTCTTCTTGTTCTTTGTAGTCAAGATGACAGTCCAGGAGCTCAGGCAACCTTGAAGGTGACATTACTGTTGCTTTCCCCTAGCACAGCTTAAGTTACAGTAATAGCTTGTATAACAAAGGCTAGCATGCACCACATGGTGGAAGCATAACATACTGGAAGGAAACAAAGATTTTTTTCAATGTTTTGCCTGTAATCAGGGCTCAGATTGGTAGAACAACTGAGCACAACTATAGTGCAATTCGTGGCAGCTCTAGAGTAAGTTGACTGCTTGGGGCGGGGAGAAAGGGGGAAAGCATTCCTGTGAGAGGAACAGCTATAGGGATGGAGGTGCCTCTGGAGGACAAAGAATTTTGGAGATGGGTATGCAATGTACGTGGTTACAATGTTTGTATAAACTATTATTTTTATTTTCCCACTTCATAAGCAGTTACCAGTAGTTTTATCTAGTTATTTACCTGTAAAGGCTGGTTGTATGAGAAAGAAGATTATTGTTCTTGAATTTGTGATGTGTTTTTGCACTGTGAGCTCAGGGACAGAGGCTTGGGCTCTTAGAAAAATCTCATCTTTTGTAGAGTATATGGTTCTGAAAATACCAGATCTTCTATATTTCTGCAGTCATACTTGCAGATCAGTGTGTTTGACTTTTTGTATTTTTAAGTAGACATTGTGCTTACTGTACCTGTTGATTGTGTGAATTGCAGATCACATTAACTTGTATGGTGAAGCTGGTGAAGTGCCGTCCTCACCTGAGTCAGTCAGTAGTTGAATCCCTGCTGACTCAGTTGCACAGTGCCCAGGACACTGCTAGGATTCTCATGTGCCACTGCTTAGCAGCTATTGCCATGCAGCTGCCTGTCTTAGCAGATGGGATGCTGGGAGACCTAATGGACCTCTACAAATTAATTGGACGATCTGCCACAGATAAGAAACAGGAACTCTTGGTAAGACCTCCTGGTGAATAGCTCTTGATGGGTGAAGTCCATATAAACTACTGTGGATGGATTTTATTTAAAAAGGCAGCTAAGCCGTTTGTTATGTCCAAGTTGATGTGCCAGTCTATAGTAACTGTTTTCAGTTTTACTTCAACTTCTATTTCTGTCAGTGTTCAATGTGAAGTAGCTCACAGATGGAGCAGAACTACGCAGTGTATTCCATTATATTTTCCAGCAGATGGCACTGCTTAGACAAACCTAGCTACTGAAATTGGGGGATCTGTAAAATAATGGTTATAGAAAACCAAAATGGCATTTTGCTCAATTTACATATAGTACTTGGATGCCCATGACTTCTACTATACTGTGAGAGATAAAAATGCTTTTTTGACATCCATTTGAAAATGTATTTTAATTTTAAGAAAGAAATTACAGACTTCATCTGAATTTATTTGGAGCATTTGAATTACCTCAGTTAAAAGCCACAGTAAAGAGTCTTTAAGTGACAGATGACTTTCATTTACAAGAAATACTTGGGTTGCCATAACAACTTGAAAGATAGAAGTCTGAGAAAAGTTCCTCAGTTAAAATGCATATGTAGTTTGGAGTCCAAAATCAGTCAAATAATTTCTGGTAGTTTAGGAAACAGCTGGCTTTTTTTTTTTCTTGTTTTGTTTAGTTCCTGATCTATAACCTTCTTCACCCCTCCACTCTTCCTTAGGTTTCTCTTGCCACGGTGATATTTGTTTCCAGTCAGAAAGCTTTATCTTCAGAAATCAAAACTGTTATAAAACAACAGCTTGAGAATTCTTCCAATGGATGGACAGCCTACAGGATAGCCAGACAGGCTTCCAGAATGGTAAGTGAAAATACCTGGAGGAAAATGGTTTGATGTGGTTGGGCAGATGCTAGTGATTTCTTGGATTTAGAAAAAGAAAATAAGGAAAATAGTAGGATTGGGGATGAGGAAATGAATGTGGGGTCAAAAAAAATAATTTCCGTCTTAATTTCCTGGAATGCTGATTCAGATATATATGCCATTTAGGGTAGTCATCCCATCAGGTTAGTTTTTCACTTGTCTTTTTGAAGTATTTGAGAAGAATGTAATGACCTGGTACTTCCTTGAGCACATGCCTAATCTGCATTGTGTGGCTGCTCTTTAGAAGGTGATATAGGCCATCCTGATGTCTGCTTCTCCAGTGTGAGGGAAGGAGAAGACACAGTTTCCCTTTTCCCTTCAGTAAAGTCACAGCTGGGGTCAGAATTATGTAGAAACCCTAGTATGAGATGCTGGGATAAAAGTAAATTTTGATATTTGTTTCTCCTTTTGTTGAACTATTTTGTGTAAATAAATACTACGTTTTATACAGGCTGATGCTTCCATAAAATAAACATTTGTGCTTCTATTTATTGTTAGGAATGTCATGATCAAATAACTGGAAGTTTCAGTAATTCTATTTATAAAGTAAGGGTAGTTTTGGAGATGTTACTGTTTTCTTATTTGTATTCGTTTCATAGAAATCCACAGCCTTCTTTCATGTCTCCTCTTGGAAACACTCTTGTCATTACAGGGCAACCATGACATGGCCAGAGAACTGTATCAAAGCCTGCTGACTCAAGTAGCTTCAGAACACTTCTACTTCTGGCTGAACAGCTTGAAGGAGTTCTCCCATGCAGAACAGTGTCTGACAGGTTTGCAGGAGGACAACTACAGCTCAGCACTTTCTTGCATTGCTGAAGCTTTAAAATCCTATCACAAAGGAATAGCATCGCTGACGGTTAGCACAGATCTTCTACTTTAGTGATGATGTTTCTGTATACTGCAGCAAGTCTTTTTGGTTTCTCTTCTTAAACCTCTGACAAGTTTTTAAAGACATCAGACATCTGCCAGACTCTCTTTCTGAGAGGACTGCAGGGAAGAGTTAGTTGTAACACACTGCATCTTCAGAGGGAAGATCCTCAGCTAAGTGTGATTAGCTAGACTTATCTTTTTTTTTCCCCCCACTTCTTCTTCACCCCCCACTTCCTGCCTTGATCAAATCATATGATATGTGACAGATCTTTTAAAAAGTTACAGTACTTAAAATTTTCCACTCCTTGTCTTGGCTGAATAAATACTATTGTAATAATAGGACATCATTCTTGAGATGTGGAGAAGGGTTTAATTGCCTTCCTCCCTCTTGCTGAGTTCATGTTGACTTGTATTTGATAATGTGATCCTATAGAATCCTAACAACACTCAACACCAGTTTAGTGGGAGGAGAGAGGACAATTCAGTCTCATCAAATCAACAGAGTTCAAATGGTACCTGCTTTTATGCAAATACTTTCTGCTTTTCTGAAGTGGTGAAAATGCCAAGAAGCTGTGTGATGTCTGTGAATGTAAACAAAAAAAGCATTAATGAATACAGACCTTCAGTTCTTACTGTTAAGTGGCTCCTTAACAAAAGACGATCTGGCTTCACACAGCGCTTGCTTTCATGTTTTAGTTTGCATGAAGAAACCTTTACATACAGTTTTTTGTATGTCTTTTGAATGAAGCTGCTCTCCCCCTGCCCAGCACTGGAACTGTCAGTTTTGTAACAATTTTGATATTAATGTTTAATAAAGTTCAGATATTACTGTTTATTAATAAAACTATCCCTGAATAATAAGCAGGAAGGATGTAAATTTTACACCTTTGTCCTTTGAGAGAAAGCTCCATTGTTCCTGAAGTATGTCTTTAACTTGTTGACTGAGTGAATAAGGCTTTTAATTCAGTATTTCAAGATTTCTCCAATGTCTAGAAGACATTGAGGGGGGACCTCATCTAATTAGATGTTCATATTTAATACAGGCAGGAAAATAAGCTCTTTAAATAGGTCATTCTGTGATTCAGTAATTTAGTTAGCCTTTCCCTAGAGTTCAGGGTTTTTTTCTGTTGAAGGATTCCAGTCATCTCCTTGGCTGACTTCACTTCCTGCATGTTGCACATAGGTATTGCACCCAGAAAAACACTTCCTTGTGAGTTGTTGTGGTCCAGAGTAGTAAGTACAGGTTTCAGAGGGCTAGAAAAGAGGAAACTGAGTGTTACTGCTGGCTGTTGCTGACTTGTTGCACTGCTCTGGACAAATTCCTAACCATGCTGCAGTGTATCAGTTGTGAAAGGAGCCAGTCTCTGATTGTATCTACAGAACACAGCATCTTGAAGGAGTGAAGTGCCATAACATGCACATGATAGTTTTACTGCTATAGACTTCTTCTGTCTCTCCCCTATGACTTTGCTGCTGCTGTTTTAGTGTAGAGCATGACTCAGCACTGTCGGTTCCAGACACCATTAGTGCATATCATGAACCCTGTGTAGCTTGTCTGCTTTGTAGCAGGAAGACGCTTTGCTGGTAAATCTGTTGCAGATATTTGGTCAGCCCAGTTTAGCAATGATGAAATATTTACAGTGTCTGATCTTGTCAGAAAATTTCTCAATTCCTTCTTGATATGCATGCAACTGTCTTGCATTGCTATATGCAAGATGCTCTTTCATGTGAGCTAGTCTGCTTGAGGAAAAAAATCCCATTACTTTATGGATGAAGGGTGTTGGGGGGATGGCAGGGACTTATCATAGAGCATATTGGCCACAGTCCCCATCTGTCTCACTGAGTACTTATTTGTATAGTTTTTGAATAGGACCTGCTCTTTCTGGCGCAGAACATGCATCATGTTGAAAGCATTGTGTTTGTTTTTCACTGCTGGTAATCTAGAGAAGATGCAGAACTTGAACAAAGCATTAACATAATCATTGATTAAGTAGCACTAACTCCAAATATGTTGATAACAAGTGGCGGTGGTTGAAGGACTTGGCTGAGCCAAAGAACTCTGTCATTTTCAAAAAAGAATTGTAACTCATTTATTGCCCATGGCTATATGGGTAGCAGATAAGGTAAATTGCAGTATTAATGAGGCAAGCTTGTATTTCCATTTACAAGAATGGAGTCCAATTTGTGCTACTAAAAATGTCTGGATTTTCTGATACAAGTACTGGTACTTTACTCTCAATAAAAGCGTGTAGTCTCTGTAGAGCAATTACTGTGCAGCGAGATCTCTTCTACAGAGGGTTTTCTGAAACCACCCTTGCAGAATAAACTGAACTATTTCCATTCAAAAGGGATTTTTTAATGCTCTTGGAGAAATGAAAATGAAGTGATAGATAAGAGAGGCTAAATGGCTCAAGAGAAGAAATAGTCTTATTTCTTTGGCTGAAATCTAGTTTAGTGGTTGCAGTTGGCTGATGTTTTCTCATTTTAGTGAGTAGTGGGCCAGTTCTCAGTGGTTGGGATGTTTTGTGAGGAACTAGTTTGCTGCTTTCCTGCCAGCAGAAGTGGTTCTTACTAAGGTTTTGGGATAGATTGTAACAACTTGCTTCCAGAAGTAATCTTTTCTGGTGAGGAATAAAAAGCACTGGTGGAAGGTATGTGTGAGTTTAACATCCATTCTGTGAGTAAGAGAAGGTTCCAGTTCTTTGTTTTGCAGGTGGCTTTTTCCCCCCTAAAGGAAAAAAGTGTACTCTTCTCAAAATCCAGCAGTATAAGAAAAGGTAGTAATAAGAATAAAAGGATTTTTTTGCCTTAAGTAGTATCAAATCTCAAGCGCTCCAGCTTACTCCCTCCTGGGTGTCCTAAGCTGTCACAGGTGCTTCTACAAGTCAGATAAGCTCCCAAAGTCTTAGGGAACAAAGTTTCACAGAACCATATATGCTAAATAATAGCATGTCTACCATTATGGAGTTCTCTTATTTATTGTTGCTAGTTGTCACTGAACTGTGTCTAGTCTTCATCAAATGTGAGGTTCAGTGCCTTCCTAATGTTCCTGTCTATTTCACAGTTAAAAAAAACCAAACCAAAGGTTGTATTACCCCTTCTGCTTGCTGCAGGTAACTTAGGCAATTCTTTCTTTTCTGGCTGATGCAGGGAATCACTTTTTCAGTCCTTTGTTTCAGGTTGCCTTACAATTCGGTGTGCTTTCCTGTAGTAAGGACTGTCTGGACTAATGTAATTTGAAGTCTAAGGCCTGGCCTTGGAGGAAGAGGAAATAGGTGCCCTAATAAATAGCATTTTAACAGCTTGTCACATTTGTTACAAGGGTGATTGCTTGCTTGAAATACAGCTTAGTAATTAGCTGACTTCTGTGTTGTTTATATTCAGTATGATTTAAATTAAGCAAATCTACTAAATGTAGCCTTAAAAAAAGCAGCTTTCAGAATTGAACTGAAGGGTTCTGTTGTCTCGTGAGACAGTTCAGTGACATTGTAAAGTTACTTTATCATGTTTGCTTTCAACCTAGATTGCCAGCATTCCTATTACTGTGTTTCAGGCTGCTAGTACACCACTTAATCCTCTGAGCTTCCAGTGTGGGTTTGTGAAACTCAGGATTGACCTTCTGCAAGCTTTTTCTCAACTTATTTGTACCTGCAACAGCCTAAAAACGAGTCCACCACCAGCTATTGCCACAACAATTGCTATGACATCAGGAAATGATCTCCAAAGGTGTGGACGCATCTCTAACCAGGCATGTATTCTTGTTCCACTCTTGTGCAGTTACATTATGGCTCTGGTGTGAATGTTGCTTCTCAGCAAACATATCTGATGAAAGAAAAGTGGTAGTAAATAGTTTTGCTAGATAGTGGGCCTTGGCTTTCACCTGTCGCTATAAAAAAAGTCTGCCTGTAGCAGGCCATATTTTGAAGTTGAGCATGTATGTACGTTTTCTCACACATTGATGCACACAGCTCCCAAGGACATGCATGCAGTTAAGCCACTCGGTACACTCAAACTTGCAAGACCTTTCACACCTTGATTCGAAACACCTCGGATACTGTGATTACACTTTAGGATCATAATGCAACTTCTTTTGATAAGTGTTGGCAACTCACTTGATACCATACAGAACACCAAAGCAGTCTGCTTCTAAAATGCATGTACCCTTCAAGAAGGAATCAGTGGGTAGTCTTTCAAAGACAGAGCAGTTTGATTGACCAGTAGGAGTTGGAGGAGGTTGGTGGTTGTTTTGTTTTGCTTTATTTTTAACCCAAAGAGGATATGTTGGTGGTACATTACAGGAAAAATATCTGTTTGATGTGTGGACAATAAAAATCACCAAAGGAACAGGCTATCTGTGTGAAGAAGCAAGAAATTTATATGTTTTGCCAGAGTATGTTGTCTTACTCCTTCAGTGTTGTATGTTTAATGTTTTAATGTGGTTTTCTGGATGTGTGGGGCTTTGATTTTGTTTTGATTTGATTTTTTTGACTAGTAACATTGCCTCTGTAGATGAAACACTCAATGGAGGAATTCCGAAACCTGGCTACGCGGTATGGAGATCTGTATCAGTCATCTTTTGATGCAGACTCAGCAACTCTAAGGAACGTAGAGCTGTATCCTTTTAAAATCTTAGAAATGGTCCACTTCCCTTCTCATGTGACCAGCATGAAGCTTAGTAATCCTTTTTTCTACAAAGACTGGCACAAAGTCATCTTGAAATTAGTAATGTAAAAATTAGGTACCAGTTGCTTAAAACCTATTTGGAAATAAACATTGCCATACTATTGTCAGGAATTACTTTATGAAACAAATTACGACACAAAAATTGCAACAGCATAAAACTTGGGATTTTCATGGCTTTTGCTCTGCATTTACTGAAGGAGTAATGACTGCAGGATTACTTCACAAAAGCTAGAGAAATAAGGAAAAGTGCCAGTAAATATACTGCATGTCTTGGTTTAGGTGCCAGTTTTGTAAATCTTCCAACTCCTTAGTATTAAGATCAGACAACAGCAGAGCTGCCTGTTAATTTCACATGCAATAGAAGCTCTGATTTTGGATCCAGAATCTGCAAGGTATGTTTGATAATTAACTTTCTACTCCTTTGCTATTTTTTTCTGAATTCTTGGGGCTTTAAGCCTAGGAATTTGAAGAATGTTGAGAAAGCTTCTCAGTGGACTCTTCTAATTCTACTCTGGGCAGGCTTGAGGACCTGTTGCTGCTGTGCTATACCTGGCAGGCTAGGAACTGTGTTTTGAGTTCTGTATTTTATACAGATTTTGCTCTTGAGAGCACTATACAGAACTTATCTTAAATATAGGCTTATATTAAAAGAAAAAAAACACTTTTAATCTCCTCTTTAGCTACCTGTTTTAACTTATGTCATTGTGTGTTAGCTCCTATACCTACTGTCTGCACTTGTAAGCACAGATTATTTTCCTTCAGGGTCCTGAAAATATATGCACTAAATTAGTTTAATCTCCTAATGTAAATCCATTGCCTCTGGCTCTTTTTAACAGTGAAGGTATACCCACTAGAAAATCACATTGAAGTACTTATGGATTGAATCAATCACTCTTTAAAACTGCCAGGCTGAGATTAAATGGAAGATAATGTGGATAAACAGATTTTTAAATGTATGATTTTTATAACTAAAAGTACAAGCAAACATCTGAAGTGACTGTCCTCATGAATTAGACATTGTTTAGAAGGTGTATTAATCATACTTGTAAAAAGTATGAAGCCATGGATTTCAAAACATGGGATCCCTAGGAGATGGAATTGTATTCGAAGCCTGAGATTATAAACTTCCAGAATTAGTTTTAACTCTGGCTGGCGTTCTTGCTTTTTCTTGAGTTGTGAGACTTTAAAAAACTTTATAAACATTGCAGGCTTAAATAAAAGCCAGTGGAATTAAACACTGCAGGCTTAAGTAAAAGCTAGGGGAATTAAGACCTGTAACTGCTTCAAGTGAGAGAAGGTGGGGACAGAAAGCAGTGGGTAAGCTGTAGTTAAGTAAAGGTTTAAATGTAAAGGGCAAGTCTTATAGTGGAAAGATAATAAGGGAACAGAGGAAATGGTTTGACAGTTCATTTGTAATGGATTTCAGGTTGTAACAAAGGGTGATCTTGTTGGACCCATTCGGGTGTGAGAGCCTCCTAGGTCACGGTGAGGAAAGTACGTTAGACAGGATGAAAACTTGTTTTGTTTTGGGTTTTTTTCTTTAGTTTCCAGGAATATAGCTCAAATGGAACAGCACATGTTGAGAGTGAATATGAAAGAAGAATGATGTCTGTATTTAATCATGTACTGGAAGAAGTGGAATCCCTCAACAGGAAGTATGCTCCTGTGTCTTACTTGGCAAGTAGCAGTTTTAAATGTATAATTCTGTAGACTAAGTTTCCAAAGACATGGCAACTCAGTATATTTGTGGTGGTCAAGAAACTGAAGAGTGCACTTGATTAATTAACGTAACCTCTTGCTGGCACAAAGCATCTCTATGAAGACTCACTGCTTCAAAAATACTTCAAAAAAGGTTCTGCAAAGACATTTGTAACCGTACAGATTAAAAATAGTGTTTTAAAAATTCTGATACTAAGAATATAGCAGATGCTGGTAAGATACCTAAAAGGAATTGTTGTCCTACCACACACAGCACTGGAGGGTCCAGCACTAGCCTAGCTTTGGTTGGTGAGTCGTTGGCAGTTCATGCTGTGTTTTGTGAGTATAGCGTTCCCCTTATCAGTGCAGGTCATCAGAGAACACAATGTAAAGTGTGCTGTATGCAAACAGTGAGCTGTAAGTGATAACTTAACGCCTTTACAGGGCTGGTATGGTTTCTTCTTTTACTGTTGGTGAACATCATAAAACTGAAGTGCATGTTGATGGGAATGAGGTACTTAATTTGTCACGGCTGGCATCTATTTGCCTTCTTTCTGAATTCAACAGTCCTTACCAATTCCAAATAGAATAGAAGAATGAGTAACGTAAAATATAGCGAAGGTAAACCCTGTAAACTTGGTTATCACCGGCTCCGTATCAGTGCAGCTTGGTGACTTCAGTAGCACTCCCTTTGCTCATCTGAGCCAGAAGGATGGTGTAGTGCAGTAGGGAAGAGACTTAAAACTTAATTATCGCACTGCATTAAGTTGTGGTAGATGCCGGTCTTGTTCGCTTGGAGAATTGTTTATTTCAGAATTTGTGTGTGAGGGTTTTGTGTATGAGCATTTCAAGCAGATCCTGCTCTGCTGACCATAACGCTAGGACTGAAATTATTTGGATTTTTTCTTTTTCTTGGCCTCCTTGTTCTTTCCAGAGCAGAATAACTTCTTCATGAAGGGCAGAATATAAATAGGCTGAATGTAGTCATCATAGCGGCTGTTGCTCTATGACTGTATCAGTATATTTCTGCACTTCTAGTGGAAACTATTACAGTTTCAATAGCATGAGTAAATGTCTTTTTCCTATGCTATGAATGATGATTTTTTTCTCTACTATTCTGGTTCTGTTTCTTACAGCATACAGCTTGTCTGTGCGATGCTGTCATTGCATTGTTGAAGGTACCCCTTTCATTTCAGAGATACTTTTTTCAAAAGCTGCAATCTACAAGCATTAAGGTAAGTGTACTGCTCAAATGTGGCCTAAAATTACTCTTTATAGAGTCTTTACTTCATGACAAAAGTCTTACTGAAGGCACAAAGTTTCAGCATTTCTACTGAAGATACTTAAACGCAAATAGCATCTGGGTTTATCTGTTAAGAAAAACTTCAATAATATGTACATGTAGTCATTAAGAACTACTAGGCTGTGACTTAGGCAAGTAGGATTCAGTTCTTTGATTGCAAAGCCTTAATGATAAAATCTAACTGGAGTTTTTGTTGATTCTGAGAATGCAAAGCTAAATAACATTCTAGTCCTGGGAAGGCAACTTCTATATATTTGTATTTATTTTTTTTCCTTTTAAAAAAGCAACGTTTACTATCTTGGAAGGAAATTGTGGTATTCAGCTGACTAAGATTGGCTGTATGTGACCTTTAGTGGTTGCATGTTGTTGGGTTTTTGGGGGCTTTTTTTGTGGTTGTTTTGTTTTTTACTTAAGTGCTCCTTTTTCTTTTTCTAGGAAAAATGAAAGCCTTGGAATTTTTAATGTTTACTTTGTGCATTTTACTACCTTGTTTGACTTAATATAGTTACCTGTGACTATTTTGTAGTAGATTTTCTGCTTCTTTTGAAGAAGTGCAATTAATGAAACTGATATAAAGACCACATCTGGTATTGCTGATGATGCTTATTAATCATTATAGTTACGAGTCTCAAATATATGTCTTGTGTTTCCATTTGCTGGTTTCCCGACCAAAACCTCCTTGGAATTTTTTCTATAAGAAGCTGTTTCGTTTCAGCCTTGAATCACATTTGCTTTTCTGGAGGCATGAAATTACTTTTCGGTCTGTTTTCTTGTGTTTCAGCTTGCTCTATCCCCATCTCCAAGGAACCCTGCAGAACCTATTGCAGTACAGAACAATCAGCAGTTGGCCCTAAAGGTGGAAGGAGTGGTTCAGCATGGGTCTAAACCAGGCCTTTTCCGTAAAATCCAATCTGTCTGTCTAAATGTCTCTTCAGTGCTGCAGAGCAAATCTGGACAAGACTATAAGGTATGGATAGAACAGAGCCAGGCTTTAAGCTTTCTTTGCTGTGTTTTCCTGCTCTTTTGTTTGGCTCTGGTTAGTGGAACTTTCAGGTAGAAATGAATGGGTGGTTCTGTAATATCACTCTTGATAGTTCACAAAAACTGGCCAGAGCCAGGCATAGTGCACGGAAGGGATCTGGGATTTTGAAGTCTGCTGTGTGCTGATACCTTTTTAGTAACAGCTTTTCTTGCAAACAAAAGAGGCTTTGTGATGTTTAGAGCAAGTCATTAGGAATATGCTTGAGATCAGGAAAATTGAACCTACGTATATATCGTGTGAAACTCCACAGGGGAAAAAAAGGCAGGAGTAGATTATTCTCTGCCACATAGTTTCTAGAACTTTTTGATCTGCATTTTAAATTGTTTTTGTTTGCTTCTTCATGGGAATCGGGGGGATGGGCTTTCCAAATTAAATATTAGAACCTGAACTTTAGACATGCAATCTTTGATAAAACTGTTGACTTAAATTTTTATGTATTTCCTCAGGTGCTAATGTATGACATATAGTGAAAGGCCTGTTTTGGTGGTGTTTGGGGTTGGTCTTTTTGTTTTTGTTGTTTGGGGTTTGCTTTTTCTTTTGAGGAGGAAAAGGAAAAAGTCATTTGCTTCTAAGAGAACAGGGCTAGGAAGTGTGTAATGTTTGTCTGACTCCTTACTCTGGGAAACTAGAACCTCGAGGAGAAAAAGACTTGCTAGCTACCTTGCTTCTGTGAATAGATATAAAAAAACCCCATTCATTGATGAAAAAGCATGTCAAGCTGGCTCAATTGTGCACATGCATTGGCTTAGGAAAATTGAGGATAAATGTTTCTCTTTCTCTTTTCTCCTTCAAATGGAGAACAGAAAACTTATTTTAACACGTTTATATAAAATGGCATTTTAACCTTCCATGTGTTCTCAGATTCCTATTGACAACATGACCAATGAAATGGAGCAGAGGGTGGAACCACACAACGACTACTTCAGCACTCAGTTTCTGTTAAACTTTGTGATACTTGGCACCCACAACATCACAGTAGAGTCCTCTGTAATAGATTCAAATGGTATTGTCTGGAAAACTGGGCCTAAAACAACTATTTTGGTTAAATCTCTTGAGGATCCATACTCCCAGCAGGTTCGTCTTCAGCAACAGCAAGGACAGCCACCATCACAGCAGCAACAGCAAAGAACAGCATACTCACGGTTTTAATTCCCAGAAATGACTCTATCCTGGTCAATGGTATTATAGTTTTTTCTTGGACACTCTTGGTTTTTTGAAAGGCCTACAATTTTAATCTTCTCCTAGAAAGTCTTGGATGCCAATTTGTTGCTTTTTAAATTATCTGGGGTAGGTAAACTTGGAATTTGATTCAGCAGAAGCAACTCTGTTCAAATTTAGAGTTGTGCTTTTCATATAAGAATTTATATCTGATCACTTCTGTTTACAAACCAAACCCATTGCAGCAGGCTCTGCAAACTTTGATAGCAGGGGACAGGAAGAACTCTTTGATTAGTACTTTCTCTGCTTTCTTTTGTTGAAGCATATAAGTTCTAATGTTAGGCCTACAGAGCATCAGTAAACACTTTGGCTAGTTATACAGAACTGAGTGTGATACCAAGTCTGTGTCTTTTAATGTAAAGTAATTGGCAGGAATTTCCAGGGATTTTTTTTCTGACATTTAATAGCAATTTCCAGTATTTGGCTGGTGTATGTGTATTATTACAATTCATCAGCACTACTTAATGCATGCATCTGAAAAATAAAAAAAGTTGCAGCTCATTTCTCATACCCAGTCATTGTGGAGGGAGGAGACTGCCTGAGGAGTTGCTGTCTAGGGAGTCTTAAAATTGAGGCAGAATTTTACAGGTGGGAACAATTAACTGTTTCTCAGGTGATATAGAGAAGATTACTGTGGTGTTTTTAAATCTTCATGCATCTGTATTCCCGAAGGCTTTGGTTTTGTTGGGTTTTCTGTTTGCTTTTTTAAGAGGGAAGTTAACTTGCAAGTTACCATTTTTTTTAAAAACTCCTTTGTCTTCTAAAAAGAAATTTCATATACCAAAGCTTTGTAATCTTGTGTACTCTTTGACCAATTTAGTAATCTTAGTTGTTACTTTTACAGGATAACTTGAAGGAGAATTTTACCAATACTAGAAATTGATTCAGAATAACTTTGGAAATATGCTGCTTCATACATAGTTTCCTTGCTTTCTTTGAGGTGCAAAGGGCTGGACTCTGCCTGTGTCTGGACTCCCAGACAATAGATCACATAACATGTACTTCACCTGGTCCTCATAAATAATCTCTGCTTATCACTCTGCAGGAAAGTAGGGCCCACTTGCTTGGGGAGGAGGAAGGGTGGCACTTCTTACAGACTTCAGTTTGTAAATGGTTTAATCCCTTTCATTGGAGCAGAAAATTTCATTGTTGTTTTCTCGGTGAGTTCTGAAGATACTATTACTTCAAATTGCTTTCACTGCAGAAGCTGACTAGAGCTTGCAGATTCTGCTTGCGTTATATGCAGGGAATATAACAAATTGTCGTAAGCCTAGGTTTCTTTGGCATAGCTGGATAAAGAATAATTTTCACTGTGTTTTCCCATAATAGTTGCTTAAGCAATCAACTTTCATATTCTTGGCTGGACACTAACAACAAAAAGAAGTGATTATGATAGATTTCATAATATCTTGGTCAGGCTATAATCCTAAGCAGAAAAGATGATTGGGATGCGAAGTAGAAAAAGAAGATTCAAAAAACTGGTGAAAGATTCACCAGCATACTACTTAAATCTGATTTTTATTTTGTACAGGAGACAAACTACCACTCCCCTTCACGCTGTCTGAGGAAAGTGGTAGTTTCTGTTCCCACTTTCATGTTTATATACTTAGGTTTGCGTGTGTATATGTACATAGAGCTATGTATGCATAGATGTATCTATAGCTGCATATAATTATATAGTCCAGAAAGAGATGATTGAGCCAGTGTTGTGTATGCTGTTTGTCGGACTGAAGATCTGAACCCTTTGTGGTTGGTTGGGTTTTTTCATTAAATTTTTAGATCAGTGCCTTAACCACAAAAACCTCCTTATTGTATGCAAAAAAGAAAAAGACTAAGAGGTCAAACATTTTTTTTTTTTTTTTTTTTTTTTTATCCTGCATAGTGAATGTGTTTCTTGCTGTTATTGACCAATATGTTGCTGGAAACCTGTGATGGCAGCGTTCCAAAACAACTCTGAAATGAAACAAAATTTCCACACTGGGGAGCAGACTTCTTTCCTAAATCTGCTGATGCTCACAGTGCAGAGCTAAACATATGAGAAACCTAGTAGAAAAAACACTTATGCAGGGAAAGCCTGACCTGGCCTGAGGCTTACTTGTCTGTGAGCCAGTAAGATTAACCCTGAATCAGTTGAAAACAATTGTTCCTTCTCCAAACAACTTTGTTCACCTCATCTGAGAGGCCACTAGAACTCCAGGAATGTGTATCAGTTTTGGAGCCTGGCAAATAGTAACTGAGGTCTGAAATTCTGGATGCTAGGTATGGGAGACCACAGGGTGAGGGTAAAAGTCTTCTGGAGAATGGCAAGTCATATTTCTTGGAAATTAGCTTGTATAGGAGGGTGGCTTACTGTGCAAGTATCTGGATTTCTGACAGAAGGATTGCTCATGCTGGCTCATCTGTACGTTAGTTATGTGCATGCTGATCAGGACAGACCCTGGACCTGTTACTGAATGTCCTTTTATGTAAGCACAGTGTTTTATGTGGTGTTTGTAGTGAGGTTATTCTTTGGGTGTTTGGGTTTTTTTCAAACATTGTGTATGTTTTTTCCTAATACACTTGGAGAACAGGAACCAAGACTTCTCATAGAAATCAATGACTCTGAATACCCAAAGAAAAGTGAGGGTGTTACGGTTACAGCTCCAACAGCAGCTTTCTGTACATTGCTATTAGCAGTGAATGTGATCCTTGATTATTAGTAGAAGCAGAGATTGAATCTTTGGATATCTTGCTTGAATCCTGCATTCCGTTTGTGGTGCTCGTACTTGAAGATGTGCAACAAAGAATCTAGAAAGTACTTCTATGATATGGACATAAGTTAAATCCCCTTAGTGTTTCCAATAAACAAAGCAGTAACTTGATCAGTATGCATAGCTGCATGCTGATAATGGAAGACAATTCAGATCTTGTTCGCTTACTGGCAAAAGAAAGAAAATATTCAGTGGCTAGACATTGGTCTTGAAGCTGCTGCTAAGAATTCAAACAACAAAAAGGCTTATGCAGGCAGCTACATCGTTGTCTAGTCTTAGTAATAAAGATACGCTTTCATCTAGCTTTGATAAATTCTTGGGCTGGGAAGGGTGGAGATGATAAAATTAAGACGGCAGGAGGTATTCGTAATAGTGCAGTTCTGCATTAAGCCAGTATAATTGCTGCTTAGGCTGTAGAATTTAACCCGGCTTATCCATGGATGATGTAGCCAGTTACTCTCGGAAGTACTTAACATTCACATTCTTGTGAACCTGTGCTCAGACATACTATGAAGTGTCATTTCTAGATTCCTGGCTAATCTCTTGCTCCAGGCAATACAGAATTCAAATGGGTAGGGAAGGCATTTCCCCTGTCAAATTCTGCCTTCCTCTGGAGTTTAGTGTAATCTTCTGCTAAGGTTATTTAAGTGTGTTTCTTAAGTGATTCACTGCAGTTGCGCTCGTCATGGATATTCATGGAATCTTAGACTTCCCTTCCCATTTTTGTTTCCTTGGATGTCCAGTCATTTTACCTGAGGACTGAAAAGCCTTAATTTAGCTACTTTTTGTATTTGATAGTGGATATATGTATATCTTTGACTTTCTGTGAAAATGTACAGGAATTGTCTAGAGGCAAGTTCATGGTTAAGCATATGCATAAACTTTTAAAATTATTTTCTTCAGTGATGTCACAACTTTAGTTAAAAACTTATTGAAGGAACTGACAGGATTTGAATGAACTATATTGCATTCCTAAATTCCTTTTCGAATTATGTTCAGTATGTGTATGTATATATAGAGGGATCTCATACAAAGCAGTATTGAAGCATCTTGCCTTCAAAGTAGCTTTATTTCTTTTCTGGCTGTTGTCTTTCTGCTGGCCTGCAGTGCTTTGCTGTCTCCTTGGTCAGCATATTTGCACGTGTCCTTTTAATATTTAGGATCTCCTCAAAACAATCTGTTCCTCTTGCGGCAGCACAGGTGTAGTCAGGTATCTGCATTGTCCAAACCGAGAGGAGGAGAAAACATAAAGGAGGGTAGAGGAGGGGACCTGGGAGCCGTGCCAGCTTGCAAGCACTTCTGAGTTGAGTAGGGCCCAAGAACTGGTAGTTCTCTTCACCTGGCTGCTGTAACCCAGCATCCAGCACTATTGGAGTGGCTCTTGCTTCACCTGTGTAGATGCCTCCAAGGACACAACCTTGCTAAGCAAAATGAGGCTTATCCAGCCAGAACCTTGGCCTGTTAACCTCCAAAGCAGAGAGAGTGATAGAGACAAAAGCACTTCTTGAAAGCAAGGGAAACATAAGTGTTAAGTTGCTTTTCTTGCAAGGTGTATTATGCGGTTCTGCGGTTACCTTCTCCTCAGTGGGAATTTTTAAGCCAGGTGCTCTTTTGTGTACCAGGAAACAAGCTTATCTTAATGGTGACCCTAGATAGCTCCTGAGTTCTTTGTACGCTGAGGGACATCTCTCTGACAAACAGCAGCTGCTCAAACTTGCTATTGAAATCGCAGATTACACGTATTTTAGTGAGCAGTCATCCCAGTGGTTGTTCTCGGCACTTCAGAATTGCTCTACTCTGCTGAGTGTCAGCGTAGTGCTGAGAAATAGGAAGTATCTTGATGCTCTCATTTGCTTTTAGGATGAAGTCTTTATCTACCTCTTGCTTGCCCACCTCAAAGCAATGCTCTTGAAATTAAGGACAGCTTTGCTGTATGTTAATGAAGTTTACAATTAGCCTCAGCCTCCTGATCCAAGGATCTTGGGTAAGGTAAGAAGAGCGTTTAGTGAATTTTGAGAGAAAAATCTTAGGCTAGAAAGAGCCTGTGCCAGCGTCTTAAACTCTTTAGTCTACTGGACACCTAGCTGTAGTAAAAAGCTGATTTTTTTCTCGTTGTCAGTGGTCCAGTAGAGCAGTTGAGATACGGCTCTTCTAATGTGTAGAAATAAAGCTTATGCCATAGCCACTTCATAGTCCTAAAAATCATACACCTCCCACCCCTTCCCCCCCCCCCGTCCCCAGACAGGCAGTCTTACATTCATATTCCCTCAGATTTGAGTTTGGGGTTTTCGAGAAGTCTTTTAAAATTGATTAATAAAAGCAATTGTTTGGAGTTTTTTACAGGTATCAGTGGGGACTACAAAGCTCAAAAGAAGATAAGACTGTTGTGGGTTAGCTGATTTAAAATAACTTTGCTCAACAGTTTAAGCATGTGACTTGCTGGCAGTCCATCTTATACATCTCTTCCCTGCTTCCTAGAAGTACTAAATTTAAGAATGCAGTTAATTTGAAATTAATAGCTGTCAATGTTTAACACATAGCTCCTAACTACAGGGCAAAAACATTGAGTAGTAGTTGAACTAGAAGAGACTGTGGTAAGTACAATCTGAATGGTATGTGGATGGATAAACTCTGCCAGAGATGATGGGTGGATCTTCAGGGTACAGTTTTGTGCTTCACTTAACACACTCTAGGTGTGGTGTGGCTGAAAGGGACACTCTGCTGTTTATTCCTGGCTCCACCTTTGCTCTTTGCATCTGATCACGAGTTTATCCAGTTAAAACAGTTTCATTTTGCTAGGGTGTTTTTTCAGCTGAATCAGCAGGTTTGTCTTGGCAGACAGTGCAGCAACTTTATCAACAGAACCAGTGCAAGGGAGATGCTGGGAAAGACGCATGGTGTATCCTAAAAGTAATAACTGTTGCACTGACCATGCATCTGTGGTCACAAGTCTGGAGGGAACAATCTGTTCACATACATTTGAACTGTGATGTTTCTGCATGGCCAGTTTGAGAGGGCAGAGATCGCTGCAGTAGTTGCCTTCCCATCTGCTGTGAGTCACCATGCATGAGTGAGGCAGCAGAAGGGAAGAAATACCTTTGCAGAGCAGTAGTTGAGGCCAAGTCTGCAGTGAGTTGTCAGTCTTTGCTCTGGAGTGGGTGAGGTGTGCTTGGTGATGTCCTGATTCGCCAGCAATATATGTGGGCAGTAGCTAACAGCTGTGAGTGACAGCTGTCTGACTCGCCTTGTTTCACAGAATCCTAAATTCTGCGGGTACCAAGGTTCTGCTTTCACATTTTTTAGTTAGATTTAGTTATTCCTACACGAACAGCTTGAATTTTGGCTGAAGCCAGGCTTTTATCACTTAATCTTAAATCCACTGGCACCAGTTTCATGGGTATGTATTTGTAGAAATTGGTCTATGCAAGTGGCAATGTTCAAATTAGATCATTGTTCACTGAGTGAAGTGGAAACTCTTGGAGTTAGTCACTTGCTTCAGACAGATGGGAAATTCCAGGAGTTGTAATGATTCACAAAAAACGTTGTCTGACCTCTCCAGAAGGTCTCTCGGAGGAACAAAAGCTATTGTAATCAACTCTGTTACTTGTTATAACTCGCATAGTGAAGCTGTCCCTCTGCCACATTTTTTCTTAAGCAGTGTGGACTGATCCTGTCTGCAATATACAAACTCTGATGGCTTTTCCTTTGTGTCTCTATATGCCACCAGTAAAGAATTGATGTGCATTTTCATCCTTGCAGAGGAAAAGATTTACCTGACAGCCTTCTGTGTCCTGTGAGGGAGAGATGCAGAACCTTTCCTTGTTTTGCCTCTTGTAAGGGTTTGTGTGCTAGTGTGGACAATCTTTGTGAGTTGGGTAGGAATTTCTGAGGATCAATTCTGAGTGCATCTGGGTAGCACAACCCACATGATAGATGCCCTAGAGAGATTTGTATTTCTGTTGGCATGTGTACACTAGGTTAAGAACAAAGTATACTCTGATTTTTATTTTTGGGGGGAGTGGTGCAATACAGGTGAAAGGTAATGGTAGTGCAGCTTGAAGGCTGTAAGTTTAGTTGTCTTCCTGGTATTTTAGCCTGACCCTAATACAAGCACCTAGTTATTGTGTGTTGGTTTTCCCATTTAAACAAACAAACAAACAAAAACCCAAACCAAACGCCTAATTCTTTATGCTTTGCTGTTCAGAGTTTTAGAAATTAATTGGAAATTCTATGGAACTACAAAATTCTCTCTCTCTCCCCCTCTCCCCCCGTTTGTCAAAAAAAAAAGTGTTGCAAATCAGGTACTCATGTTCAGGTCTGCCCTTTAATGATACAAGTGTACTAAATGGCAGATGGGAATGTTGGTGATTCACTGAATATATTTATTTATGTATGTAAACACTACTTCACCAGAAAGCAGCTTACAAAGAGGAATATGGTAACTTTAAAATTTGTTTTCAGTGAAGCCCATTTTGTAGTGTAAACATAGTGAGCTCTTGCTGTGACAAGACAGATGGGAGAGCCTTCTGCAACGCCTGCCTAATCACCTGAAATGTGCCTTTGCTTCTCTTGGGCTTTGTGCTTTCTGGGCACTGCCCTTATCGTCACAGCTAATAACAGCACTTACAGGCTAATATCTACTGCCAAGTCAGCCACTGCTTACCTGTTATTTAATGTAGTTTTTCTGATTGATGAGTTCTCACCTGTGTCTGGCCACTTATCTTCTGCTGGCAGGGATGAGAATATTCTTTGATATGAAAGCTGCTGGGAGCCTGATGCCCTCTTCCTGCTGTAAATCTTCATGCTTCCAGCTGCTCCAAGGCAGCCCAGGGAGAAGCTGGCATTGGCTACCCCAAATACTCTGGGATGCAACCTGAATAAATTTTTAAAATGCCACTTTTAATCTCTTGAGTTTTTACTTTCAGCTGCTTCTCCACAATCTTGATAGCCATAAATCATGTTTTGCATAATCTCATTCCTCGTTTTTATGTTTAGTACTTGACTCCAGGAAGTGTGGCTTAAAAAAAAAAAATTAAAAAATACAAAGAACCAAATGTTCAGTACAATCTGCCTTTCCAATAATATTGTTAGATAATTCAATTAGCTTGGATTTGGCCTTTGAACACCCAGCCTTGCTGGGCTGTGCCTGACATTTTGGCCATTCAAGGAGTAAAGGAACAGCAGAATAGGAACTTAATACAAGTTTTACAAGCCAAGTGTCTTCCGCTCAAACCTGTAGAAGAGGAAGTGTGGATGGGAGGTGGGGAGCACTTGTGTGAGACTTGCAATCACTTTTGTCAGCTTGGAAGTCAGCAATTTAAAAATGTATCACTGTAATTATCACCTGTTGTATTTCCTCATGTCCACCTTTTGGAAGGGAAAAAACTCAACACCATCTGATTGTGGTCGTATAAATTATTACAGCTAATAAAGTCACATATTCGGTGAACTAGGGTTTTGAAGTATTGAGAACACTGAAAATAAAAGCATAACTCATTTTGTCCTTTACCTTCAAAGAAAGGCTCTGACCAGTTTTCTAGAGAAACTGTGGAGCCTGGTTAGTCATAGCAGTTTAGCTGTTTGAGCACTGATTCATTTGTACCTGTTCTTAGTACTAGTTTGGTAATGAAAAATTGATGGCTGAAATTACAGGACAGAGATGGAGAGGGCCCTGTCCGGCAAGAGAGCAGCAATCTACAGCTGGGCTGCCCGAGATGTAACTTGTTCACCAGTGATTTGGTTACTCGACAGTCTAGATGGATTCACAGGCATCAAATTTCTGAACAGAATGTAGACAAAAGTTTCCTTCAACATCGGACAAATCCTCTTAATGCTGTACTAGGGTTGACAGAGGACACAGCATCTCTGCTGTAGTTCTGTATTGGACTTTGTTAAAATGAAGTACATAATTCATGCTCAGCGGAGGCAGCCGAGACCATGACTCATTTGTGCCACTCTAAAATATTAAAACTTCCAGGCCAGTTCAATTACAAGCCTGGCAGGACATACAACCTGATACAGTGAAATATTCACTGGTGTTATCCAGGCAATGGCAAAGAATCCAGTCATTTCAAAGAATGCTACCTGTGATTAATGATGTCATTATTTAAATTTGGTTTTTAATTATTTTGACTACCTATGAGTAGAAGGGGCTACAGCTGACTGGGTATTCCACTTTACTAAAGTGTGTTGGAGATACATGAAAGCTTTGTAGCTTTTCTTCAAGAATTTAATATTTAAAGTATTTGTGCATGTGTAAGCAACTGCTACTCTGAAGGGTGTTGGAAGATAAGAGAAACTGGAGAAATTTATATTTCTGTAATAGCAAAGATTAAAGAATTCTGAAAGAGAATCTGAAAAGGATCTTGAGGTGTTTGAGTTTCGAGGGAGAGAGATGTTAGTGCATTTGATAAATACACTCAAATAACATATATTAAGTAATGAAACTACTGATTAAAAACTAGTTTGTGTACTTAATGAAGTCTAATGCAACAGAATTAGTACTTCTGAGTTGCTAAGACTAAAATCATGTTCATAAGCATCTGTTTTTATCTAGCTGATAGCAATGGCTGGAGTTTATGTGCTGCTCTGCTTGTTTGGTTTGGGTTTTTTTGTGGACAATCCAATAGCATTGTATCACAAATTCAAAATTTAGTGTTGTGGGGTTTGGGTTTTTTTGCATTTATGCAGGCAGCTCTGAACTCTGTTTTGCAGACAAGAGGTATACTTAGGAGTGGACTTGGCCTGGACGTGAGTGTATGGAAATAGCTCTGTATGTGAAACTGTAGGCTCGACTGAAAAATCTGAGTATTCCAGTTCATGATTCCCTGCATAATGAAGTCACCGACTAGTACAATCAGATTATATAAAAGTCTTCTCTAGTGTATATATAATACCTAGGCTCACATGAACTGGTTTTAGTCAATAATTCATATTGCTTATCTTTCACGATGAAGGGATGTAAGTAAATGTACATTTGTGTACATTGTGGTAACCTCTGTAGAAACACTGCAGGAATTTTTAACAGTTTAACTAAAATCCAATGTGAATCAGATCAGCTGTTACAGGCTTGGTAGGATCCAAGCAACATACCTCGCAGGATGAACTCTGAACAAGGGCACAGAGACCTAGAAAGAAATAGTTAATTAAGTAGAGATTCTACTGAAAAACAGTGATAATACTTGAAAAATACAGGCTTTCAACTAAAATAGCAAATATATAGGTATTACTGTGACACTAAACACTTCCCTGTTGAACAGAATATTAATCCATTGTGTTTTGCAGGGATATTTCATTTATTTTCTGTTTTTAAAGAAGTGACCGGAGACAGTGTGAGTTCTTGGCAGCTGCTGATGTCTGGCCTACAGGGTTGCAAGTCAATGTTTTTATCTTTTTGTTTTGATCATGAGGTAAGGTAGCGGTGGTTTCTGAGGCCTCTGGTGAAGAATGACAGTGCGTTGGTTAAAGCAGTGACTTGCAAATCTTCCTGACTTCCTGCAATGGTTTAGGCTTCTCCAGAGTGTATTATGTAGTATATTTGAGCAATCTTACGTAAACATTGGAGCAACCTTTTTTCCCCACCCTACAATTTATTGCCTTCATTCTTCAAATCACAACTGAATTTAAACTCATTTGTGTCTCCATCCAGCTGCTAACTTGCACCCTTTCATCCATCTCCTCCAGACTTAATCCATAGCTTCTAACAGGTCATCCTGTGCAACAGTGTTTGCACCCAGTCCTTCCTAATGTACCTAGTGTTACTTTTTGTTACTCCCTTAAGTTATCTTTCAAAAGCTGCGATACTTAGGAATTTATATCAAAGAAGGAGGAGCAGAGGGAGCTAGGAAATAGCGTGTTTGTGGAGTAACAGTAGGAATAGTCATCGCTGCTTTTCAATGAGTGAGAGCTGCTGCCTGACCAGGCAGTGTTAGGGCTGCTCTCTTCCTTGGTCGTGTTTCACTGGGAAGATGTTGTAGCCAGGAGCGAGCATTACGGTGGTTGGCAGCATAATGAATAGCAGAGATCCAGGTACATTTCCTCACCTGGAACGTCTTTCTGCTGTAGACTGGGGCACACACAACTTAGGCTTGTTTGCAGTCCTAGATACTGCCTCCTGCCATCTAGAAGAGTGGAACCCAGGGAATGTTTTAGTGGCCTCATCTAATGACTGCTGTTGTTTTGGGTTGGTAGGGTTGGGGGTTTTTTTGTTTGTTTGTTTTTTAATGTGTACCCCATCCTTAGGGGAGAGATGATCAATATTTATGGTATGTAACAACCCTTATGCTACCTCCCCTTGGAGACAGAAGTTACCACAATAAAAGTGTGTGTTGTAGGGAGTGGAATGTGTAATATAATTTGCATATTTCAAATTACTAGCCTCCACGCCAGCCTGAGCAGCAATAGCTGATGTGGGACTAGAAGGTGTCAAGCCTCTGCTTCCACTCCTCCTTGCCTTCAGGAAAAGAAACAGTTTACAGCTGGGCATGGTAGATCTTCCTGCAGATTCCTGTGTCCAGGACATTGCCCTAGCTAGGGTTGTTCCCTACTAGGCTATCAGCTGGTAATCTCAGGCACCAAGATAGTCTGGAATTAAGGTACCACCCCATAGTAGGTCCTGTTTCTTCACTGCTCAAGCCTGAGAATACTTAGTAACAAGCTGTAACAAATCCAATACAATTTGTTCTTCAACTGCTGGATTTTATTTTTGTGTTTATCTTTAGTAGCTTTTCTTTGATAAGGGTCTAGCTCCAGTCCTCCCTGAGTATTAACAATGGAAAAGAGGGTGCTAGGCTGGTTTGGGGAGGCAAGAATCGCTAGAATACACAAATACTGGAATACACAAGAAAAGAACATTGAAAAGTACGTTAAATACTGAACCCTACAGTCTGCTATATGTAGCTATTTCTCCAGCATACTACTGGTTTGATCCTTACTTAGATTTGCCAATCAAGACGTGTTTTATGACAAGATAATAGTTTACTTAATTTTTTTGTATTCTTGCTCTGACTGGAACTTTCTGCTTTTCTAAATTTTTAGCCTAAAAGATTTGAATTAATGTCTTGCCTTTAGACAGATGCTGCCATTTCTAAACGTTATCTAAAAGACATGCAATTAAATTTTGACCTCAGTTAAGTCAGTGCAAAGTCTTCATAGCTTACTGTGATAAGCAGTTATGGTTTTGTGATACTGAATTTGCTGTGATGTTTCATTTTACCACTTGGCATTAACACAAGGCACATCTTTTGATAATTGCTCAGAACCTCAACACATCAGCCTGTTTCCACTTCTCCTCCTCTACATTCCTCTCCCCCCACCCCACCCCCCAATCTAATTGTAGTGGCTTTCACTGCTTTCTGGTGATCTTGACAATAATTAGTGGGAGCAAGCAGAAAGACCTGAGTTATACCAATAACTAGACTTTATTTATCAATCTCACAACTTCATTTAACTACCATTTTTTTAACCCTCAAAGCTGGGGATGCATCACCATCTGAAACAATGTGGTGAGTGTCTGGGGGTAAGTATGCTGCAGGTACTATGTCCTACTCAAAACTGCCATCAGACCAGGTCATGCTCTTCTGCCTCCTCCTGCTCAGAGCTCTTTTGGCACCAGCTTCCATTCGAACCCTTGGGAATACAGAGCATGAAGAGGTGAAAACTGGGACTGTAGTGAAACTGCATTTGAGACAGTGTGAGGCACTAGGCATAAAACGCTGGTAGGTTGGATCAGTCACAGCCTGGGTCAGGTGGGATCAACAAGGGTGTATGTGTGTCCAAAGGAGGTCAGTGAAACCGGGACAACTGGGGGCAGAGTATTCATATATGGAGAAAAAGGGGTAATAGTCTAGTAGATGTTTGAAAGGGTTTTTTCTTTTGCTTTTTCTTTTCCCCTTGCATCACTTCTGTGTAGTAAAGGGAGTTTGTGGTTTTATGTTTTAATCATTTTTTTTCTTTTGCAGTTTTTTTCCTTGTGAAACCTTAGTTCTGTTTCCCTCTGCCTTTTTGTTGTAAGACTTAGGCTGAGCAGATCAAGCTACATAATCCCTCGTGGTCTGGCTGGATTCATCCACGCCATTAGGATTGCTTTTCTTAGCCAGAGTTAACAATGGTGTAATGGCTTTTATAACATTTTATTAAGTTGAAATGCATCAATAGCACTAATGATAAACAATTGTGGTATTTTAGGAAGAACAATTTCCAGCACTTACTGCACATGCCAGCCTGCGGAACTTCTGGGCAGCACTTGACCCTGTGGCATGAAAATAGGGACTATTTGTCCCTTACAAACGTGTGTGCTGTGGCACAGGCTTGGTCTTGGATGTCTCTGGTAAGAAGTATTAGAAGTATTACTTCCATCTCTCTAGATTAAAATTCCTCTTCAACTGTTGCTTAAATCTGCTGCTGGCTAGTATAAATCAAGATAAAATGGCCTAGCTTGGATTTGCTGTGGGGAGGATGGGAAAGGGGCCTTCTTGTTGATGGCGGTCATACGACATACAGTGGTGATGGAACATCCTCCCTTCCTCTCCCTCCAATGCACATTGGGACTGTCCCTGGCTTAGGATGATAAATTTAATGTGAAACTACAACTAAGATAAGGTTTTTCTTATACATTCTTTATATATAAGTATATACATAATGTATATTATGTATAAGAATATACATAATGTATATACATTTCTTATTATTCTTTATAAGGAATTCAACCTCCCCCAACATCTTTAATTCTGAAGAAAAGGAGGAAAAAAAAAAGAGCAAAAATGAGGCTACCTTTTTAAGGCCCAATAGCATTATCTAACTTAATGATTACTGATTAACCAATGCCAACAATAGCTTTAACTGAACTTTTCCCAAGGAAATAATTAGTTGCCATTGACAGTATTTACTACATTCAGCAGAGAGACAATAGTGTGTTTCACCCATGAAAAAAGCAGGTAGTGAGACTGCAAAGGATGTGGGTGAAAGTGTAGCTTAAATGCAAATTACGATGCGACTTCTCCTTTTGGATTTCCCAGTGTTGCACTGTTTCTTCAGTCAGATTCTGCTTGTGCGAAAACTGCAGAACTAGCTTGCATATTCATCATTACCTTCTTTCCATAACCAAGTAAAACATAGTCTTGAGAAAGCTAAGCAAAAGAGTTGCAAAGAGGCATATGGCACCATAAGACCAGGAGGTCACATGCTGTGCTGAGTTGGGAGAGGGATGATTAAGTGTGTTTTGTTGTTTTTTTTTTTTTCTTAATAGACCTCTGTCCTGATCAAATATCAGTGATGGTATTTATGTTACAATACCTACTTCCTAGAAATGCTCAGTAGACCTTGGATCAGACCTGATTGCTTTGTCCCCAGTTCTTCTGTCAGCTGAAATGGGATGGATCTTTGCACTTTGCACAGGGCTGTTTGAAATCACTGGAATTCAGCACATGAACAAATAGACTCCCCCACAAAGGCAGCTGTTGTTGTTACATTGGACTGTCTACTTGCTTTTTCAAGTAGAAAACCCACCACTCTTCTGAAACATCAATATTAATTTTAGTTTGTAATGATACAGAATCCAACAAACATAGAAAGGATAAAGTAGTCTGAATACCTCTTCAGCTTTATAACCAGCTATTCACTGGGGCTTTAAGTGTGAGAATCATCTTAGCAATGATAAGTATTTGTTTAGTTCACTTGTATTTGCAGTTTGATGTACAAACATTGACTGGATGTTGATAAGTTTACCAAAACCTAAGTCAGTCAGTCTGGCAAATGTTGACTTGAAATGAACTTTAGTGAGTTTGGAGAGAATAGGAGCTTCGTCTGATGACTGACCTCACAGCATGTGATCTGTATGATCAGAACCATGCATTGTAGTGCTTAATTTGCCAGTGCAGATGGAGATAAATAGTAGAGGTAACTCAGTGCAGTCAAGTCACCATTTTTACTACATTCTTTTATTTAAAGTGGCTAATGGCAAAACAGTGTGATAGCTAGAAAATGTTAGAAGTCCCATCTGCTTAAAGACAGGTTGGCTTCGTTTTTGTGTTTGTACCATGCTTCCATATGCAGACTTTATGGGCTTATAAAAATCTTGCAAAATGCAGTCTTATATATGATCATTGTTTGAAGTAATATGATACTGTAGAGGCGATTGAACTAAATCTATTTGTCATGGATGAAAGATTTCATAACCAAGCTAGCACAGAGGTTAAAGATTCAGTAAGTCGTTGGAGTAATTCTAGAGCTTCCTTAAAAAACCCAAAAAAACTAACAAAAAAACCCCAACAAATGCAAAAAAAACCCCACACACCAAAAAAAAAAAAAAAAAAAAACCCAACCAAAAAACCAACCTAAAAAACCACCCCAAGGAAACAAAAAGAACCAGCCCCAGAAAAACCCCACACACCAAAAAAAAAAAAAAAAAAAAAACCCAACCAAAAAACCAACCTAAAAAACCACCCCAAGGAAACAAAAAGAACCAGCCCCAGACAAACCAAAAGTAAACCCTCGGCTCAAACTCACCTTGGTGACAGCAGTGTCAATGGCTGAAAAACACCCATGTAACTGAGACGAGAACTCAGCTTTGTTGTGCTCTGCTGAGGCTGCCCATTGATTGACACACACAGTGTGACAGAAACACATTACGTGCAGTAACAAATGAAAGTGTTGCTTGCTGACCATCTGGTTGCATTGCAGTGTATCTGTTACACATCTTTAATAAGTGGTCTCCGTCAAAGTCTTCAGTTTAGTTTTAATGAGAAATTAAACACCTAAACCCATCTGAGTTATTCAGCTTGAATTGACAGGCATTGGTATGGGAAAGCTTAGTATGGTATGAAAAGGTAGTGTAATACCTGGAACAACAGGGGTTTTTTTCCTGTTGGAAGATGTATATATTAGGTTACTGCATCAAATGTGTATTTTGTTGAAAAAAAAACCCCAACCAAACAAAAAATTACAAACCTGAGACTCAAGGCATTGTCCTTCTATGGTTGATACTGAGGTTTTGCTTATTTCATACCCTTATGAAAATAGTAGCCAGAAAAGGGAACTTCAGATTAATGCCTGCATCTTTAAGGAGATTTAAATATCTTTTGAGGGGTTTAGCTGTTGAAAACATAACTTTTTTTGAGAGCTAACCTCTCCTTTTTTGAAAAAAAAAATTAAATACATTACAAGTAATCTGCATGTGAGGTAAAGAACATGTACCTGCACCAAGAGGGCTTATATTCTTGATATGCTAGATGAAAAGCAACTAAAACAGATGGTACATACATTTTATGTAAAGCAGATTGAGATGGAAAAATCCAAGAGTGGCATTGTTGTAAAGGCTAACAGTCTCTATGTGGAAAATTAAGAAATTTGCATATAGCTGGTAGGAGAGAGATGGTTACAACTGCCTCACCTTCTGCTAGTCTTGACTAACTGGCAAATTGTTCATATGTGATGCATTCTGTTTTTTCACCTTTCTTACAAATGGTGAAGGTCATGAACAAAGATGAGTGTGCGTGCCTACCCAGCTCCAAACTTCCTTGATTTGGGTTGCTGTGATGTAGAAAGAGTAAGTACATTCAGATGTGAATCTAGCCAGATTCTTTTGGGAGATCAGGATAGCCTTGAGTGAAGCACCATATGGCTTGGACCCCTTCTGTATCTTATACTTCAAATCCCTTTAGGTTCTTTGTGGCGGAAGTAGTACGGATACTGGTTATCACGCTCCTTTTTTGCAACGAAGAAAATAAACGTGTCCAAAAATAGTTAAAAACAAACCCTTGACAAATCATAAATAACAGAGTGCTTCTAAATTGTAGAACATAATCTCCACCTGAAAAAGTTTGTAAACTATTGTTTTATGTGTCCACACCCAGCAAATCTATTTTGACACTGCCTTGGCCTCCGGAAACTATTGGGAAACATGTGATAAAGAAGAACTAGCTATCACATGGGTCAAAAATACATTGTTATAGAGAGCACCTGGCTATGTTGGCAAATTAAATTGAACAGCAGTAAACCAACAGGTGAGCTCAATCTGAGGTGCAGAGCAGGGAGAGTGCAGTACATGTTGAGATTTCTCACTGTATAAAGACTCATTTTGCTGCAGGACTTTCATTAGACAGTGATGGGACCGTAGCCAGACCCAGCATTAGATATGAGTGGGCTTCTCTCTTCCCCAGTAGCATGCTTGATAATGTGTACTTGCACTGATTTAGCATAGCTGTGTCTTCCATGTCATATGGCCTCCTTGGCTATGGCTCAGCTTTTCTTTCCCCAGAAGCTGTGTGTTGAATTTTAATTTTTACTTTGTTGGACAAAATTCCAAGCATTATGCTGGAGTTTCCTTACTGGAGCCAGAGTTTGTTCTTCTGTCAGTGTCTTAACTATATAAAATTCCCTAGAGCAAAATTACAAAGGCAGTAATACCTGGTTATAAAATGTTTACTTAGTCTCATTTAGAGATTCCAAAATTACAAAAATTTTTGAATGAAATATTAACTCAAAGAACTATGTAACAATACAACTTGCATAATATTTAATGATTCCTGATATGTAAAAAAACAGCCTACAACATATCTGGGGTCCAGCAACATAACAACGTGGCAGTGCTACTTCAATGCTATTTTGATTTACTCAGAAGAAATACCATCTGTTTAGTCTCTCTTATCTTAGCAATAACTTGGTTTCTTTGGTTTGTTTGGTTGTGTGTTTATATAGATTGTTTGTTTAAAACCAGGAAATCTTTGCTACTTTCTCCCCAGAAAAAAAAAAAGGCCCTAAAACAACTCAAGGCCTTAACTTGGTATCATGCAGTCTTGTTAGAACTAACACTCTGAGTATGATGTCAACTCAAGCTAGTAGAGGGGTGAGGAAAAAGCATGCATTCATCATGAACCTGAAATTTTTGGTCACAGCTGTGACACATTTTCTCTGAGGCCTATAAATTTTTAATGTGAAAAAAACTTAGCCTCTCATCCAAGAACTTAAAATATTAGAAAAAATGAGCAAAAATGACAACTTTATGCTAGAGCTGTAGGAACTGGCAAGGCTGACTTGTCTGTGAGGGATACTGCATGTGGGATCTGGAGAGGGGGGCAAGGGAAGGGGGCTTGTTAGAAGGCTGAGCCCTGTGTCAGGTCAAAGCCTTTTTACATAAATACAGGAAGGTCACAAGTGTTCAAGTCAATGCCACTATTTACTTGCATTTTAATGGTTCCTTCACATTACCCTGAAGTGTCCTTAAAAGAATGAAGATGCAAATAAAAGCATCTTTGACTGAAAGGTCAAATAGTCTGGTATCATTTACTTCCCAGAGAAAAATCAGAAAAGGAAAATGGCCTGGGTTTTGCATTTTGTGCGTGATAAATGGATGTGACCCTTCAAAAGGAACTGATGTATCTAAAAGACTACTGTTGGATGGGTAAGAGAAAGGACGTTAGAACAGCTTGCCACTGAAGATCAAGGAACTTGAAGCATGTTTCCTCTGTTCCTCTTGAGGTACAGCTGGTAGAGATGGAGTGACTGATACTGCCCTTTAAATTTAAGAATTTACTTGGAGAATGGAGGTGATTTTCCCTCTCATACATAGGATGTAATGGAAGTTGCGGTTACAGAATATTTTTGGAAGGTTTAACTGTCATTATGAAAATGAGTGAAATACTTAACTTTCTGAAGACAGCAATGCAAAAATACTCCATACAAGGGCATTTGACACTCTGTAAAGCAGCTCAGAACTGGAGGTTAAAAATGTAATTAAATCTTTTTTTTTTTTTTTTTTTTCCCCAAAGGGCACACGATTTATTCCCTTTGGGTTTTGTGTGTGTGTGTGATTTTGGTTTTTGGGTTTTTTTTCCCCATACCAGTTCTTTTCCCTTCTTTCTTTATTGCAGCCTACAGAAAACATAGTTGTGAAGTTATTCTTGGTGCTTCTTTAAACTTTTCTTCCCCAAATCTAATGCTAACTACTTAATTCACTTGAGATTCTCTCTGGATTTATGCTCCCGTGAGTATAAGCCCTGTTTCATGTTACGCATCTTACAGCAGTCTGTTCTGCACATGCTCCCAACTTTGTAGTTCCTCATGGCAGTTTTGTCTACTTTCATCTTTTCTGTCATGCTATTGTTTTGGTGGGTTTTTTTTATAAAAGGGTATACAATTTCTCAAGTGGCAAGTTGCTGCTTCTGAGAGGTTGGAAACAGTAGTTGTTTTCTGCTGTGTGGAATTTCTGAGATTTCTCAGGCTATTTTCTTGTCTTTGCTTTCTGTATGACAAGCCTTTATGATTTTTAAAGGCAATTTTGGTTTTAGTGTCATCAGCACACAAGTGCATCCTCCTAACCCCTTTTTGCTCTGACCATATGGCATCTGTGACTTCAGTTTGCTAACAAGGAAAGCAAGCAGGGAGAACTGATTCAATCTGGTTAGGACAAATGAGCAGCTTTCCATTTCCCAACCTTTGACCCAGACAGAGGTTGAAAAGCGTTCCAAAGCTTACTGTTTCTGAACTCCAGAAACAAGTCTTTTGGTTGGCTTGGTGTTTACAGCTTTGAACCTGAATTTCATTATGGTTATCCATGCCTCTGTGACTTGTGGACTACTTGAATATCTGCAATGCATTCCTTCCTTACAGCTATGCTTGCAGGCAGCTCTAATGCTACAGCAAAGTTGGAATGCAAATATGTGCCATTGAATGGTATCATATGAGAATGACAGTGGCTAATCGCTTCTTGAAGTGTACCCAGAGACAAAAAACATTATCTTCTTCAAAAGCCTCTTATGACAAAAACCTGACTTGAATCTTACAGCCAGATACAGTGATCAAATCCAGCCTGTGTGAATGAAGAATCTTCCAGATTGCAGCTCCCTTGCAGTAACCTACATGCTGTTTAGGGTAACTTAAGTAACTGAATGTAACAGATGTGTGTGTTTATTACTGTGTAACGTCCCCACCTCAGTAATAAGGTGTTTTTCCTTCTTACAGGCAGGAATGAGTCTAACCTTTTTTCTGTTTGTTTGGTCTATAGGGGTTTTTTGGAAGTGAGTGGGAGACAACTCCAATATTTAAATATCTGCTCCAGTGATCCTTGACATCAGTTAATCACCTAGTATTACCAATATTAGAATCTGTATCTACTGCTTAATAAGCACATTAAATTGTATTTTTACAATGATCAGTAGTAACATCCCTGTCAGTATTTCTGCAAGGCTAAGAAGACACAGTTATGGGGGGTATCCAGTCAAAAATATGTAAACTTTAGAGAAATCATTAAAAAGGCAACAAGTTGAGAGTTGCTTATATTAATTGTTCGCTTTTTTTGCGTTTGTAATAGTAAAATGACAAAACAACATACAACGAAAGGTCACGAAACTCAGGGATTATGAGGAACTGCTTCCAGAAATCAGATTTTTTTTTTAAAAAAATCAAAATGAAAAAACAATTTTGAAACTTTGAGCTTCAGCATTAACAGTTATTGACCAAATGAAAAAAAAGAAATTCCTACTGCTTAGTTTTCTTCTTTTTGTTTGCAGTAATGGCACAATATATACATGTACATTTTACTTTATACTAGAAAGGATTCTTCAGAGGCTCAGACTGGATGACAGACAGCAGGCTTCTCAAGATCCATGACGGGTATTTCATTGTGCACGCTTCCTAGGACTTGGGTTGTCCATGTGAAGGCCAGGAAATGAGGAATAGGGGTGGGTCTTTGCTACTAGCTCATTCAGCAAAATGCTAAACCACAGCTTCCTAAGCTTTAAGGCAGTCACTCTGACAAAGAATGCTTTGTACGCCAGCTTCCCCATGTGCAATTCCTTTCTGCAATATAAATTGCCGAATTCATTGATTGTCTAACATAATTTGTGCAGTCCCTCATTTTGATGCATCAGATTAGAGAATGTTATTCCAAATTGTACAGTAATACCAAATTTGATTCAAAAGTCATTGTTTTTCATCTTGGAATAATACATAAACAAGGCTTTATTTTGCTATTGGGATGTAAAAATTAAGATGTAACATTAATTATGGCTTGGAAATTTTTCTTGCTCTATCTGAGGATTTTCAAGCATAATTTTGGTGAGAATAAGTTCAAGTGTATGCCCAGAGTTGTTTGTATGAGATATAAAAGGAAAAAACAAACCAACCCCCACAACCACCCCATCTTACAGAAGCTGGTAACACTTCAGAACAGCTCAAGATGACTGCATAATGATTACTGAGCACAACTGTCAGATCTAACCCAGTAATAAAAATAACGTAGACAGAACACCCAGACTTGGAAACACTTATGCAAGGCGTGTCCTTTTTGTCAAGAAGGTCAGGAGTTTTGTTTTGCTGAAATAGAACATGATGGCATTATTTAGTTGTTTGTGGTTTTAAATTCTCAAATTAAATTTATCTGCAATAGCAACTTTGTTTTCTTCCTGGAATGGAGGTTGGGATTCAATTTTGTCATCTCTGAAGCTTCATTGTCTAGGAAACAGTGGACTAGCTTTACATATGGTATGTTTTGTATGTGAAAGTGATATGTTTCTCAGTCTACAATTTGAAATAAAACCCAGTTCTAATTTGAAAATTCTGTAAAACCTTCTAGCATGTCTCCTTTTTAAGGTGTAGTTGTGTTTTTTCCATCTGTTTGGGTTCTTAAGGAATAGAAACAGAGTTAACGTGGCTGGCACAAGCCATTCTGCTCAACATAGGTCTTGCAGTACTTGAAGGAGGTTGAGGAAGGGGAGCCTGGTCGGTCCCGGGGGGCTGAAGGAGGTCTGGTGCTGCTTTCCAGCCCAGTTGGGGGGTGCAGCGAAGGCAGGGGAGCAGCAGTCCCGTATTGCCACAAGGGATGATGCAGTTACACAGAAGGCAAATATTCCTCACCCTGGAGAGGCTGTGTGGGGGGACAGGTTGGGGGGGGGGCTGGGAAGCCTTCCCCCCCTCGGCTGCTTCAGGGTCAAGTGCTGCTGTAGATGGTGTAGAAGAAGTAGGTGACGCCTGTGGCTGCAAGGGGAGGATGCTTAAGAAAAACAGCAGGAGAAGCTGATCCATAAAAAGCATGCAGAAGGGAATTCTGACTACAGGGACAAGACAAAACATGTTGCTGCTGGCCGGGCCCGAAGGGTCCTTCTGGCGGTGCTGCGGCGACCTGTGGCAGCGTCCCCTCTTCCGCCTGCCCCGGTGACCCAGCCCTAACCCAAACCGCTGACGAGGGCCGCGGGTGGCCGCGGCGGCGTGCGGGGACGCTGCCGCCCGGCCGGGCTCTGGGGCGGCCACAGGAGCCGCTCCTGCCCCTCGGGGGAGCGGGGGCACGGCGGCCCGGCGCGGCGGTGCTCCCCTCCCGGGGGCCAGCAGCCGGGGCCCGCTCCGCGCCGCCGGGCGTGTGTGCGTGCGTGTGTGTGTGTGAGGGAGGGGCGGGGGGCGCAGCCGCCCGCGCTCTCCGGCGGGGGGCGGCGCTCGCTGCAGCGCCAGCCCCGCTTCTGGGCTGCGAGCGGGCGGGCGGTCACGGCGGACACGCAGCCGGCGGGGGCGGGGAGCGCGGCCCCAGCGGCCGGCATGAACCCGGGGCGGCCCGCGCTGCCGGCGGCGGTGCCGAGGTACGGACCCTGCGCGGGCCGGGCCGGGCCCCCGCCCCCAACAGGTGCAGGGTCCTCCCCCCGCCCGCGGCACCCGCCTGTCCTTGCGGGGCCGGGGCTCGGCTCGGTCCCGCCCGTGGAGCGCCGTGCCCAGCCGAGCCGAGCGGGCAGGGAGGGGAAGGGTAAGGGGCAGGGCGGGGAGGGGAAGGGAAGGGGTGCCAGGCCCGGCCCGGCCGCCGGCGCGGGAGAACCGAGGTGAACCCGCGGTCTGCGCCTGCCCGCCCGGCCCGGCGCTCCCGCCTCCCCGCCCGCCGGCCCCCGCGCTCACGCCGCCCGCCCCCCTCTCTCCGCAGGGAGCCGCAGGGCGAGTAGCGCTGCCGCGGCCGGGCCAGCCACCTCCGGGTCCATGAGCCGCCGCCAGCCGGGACTGCCGTCTCTACCGCCGGGCCCAGCTCCCCCAGCCCCGCCGCCGCTTCCGCTGCCGCTCCGCCGCCCTGCCGGAGGTGAGTCCCGCGGCCGGGCCCGCCGCCGCCCGCTCCCCTCAGCGCCGCCTCCGGGCCCCGGCTGCTGTCAGCCGCTGCGGGGCAGGGGGCGAGGCCGCCGGCAGCCGCGCTATCCCCCGCGACCTTTTTTTTGCGGGGGGGGGTGGGCGTGGGAAGACGGAGGCCGGCTCGGGTCGCGCGCGTGTCCCCCTCAGGCGGGCCGGCGTCCCGCTGAGGGGAGCGGAGGGGAGGTGGCGCCGGCCGGAGGGTCGCGGCGCTGCCTCCGAGCCCCCTGGAGCGGGGGCCGCTTCCTTCCCCGGTGACTAACGGCGGCGGCGGGTGGTGGGTCCGCGGGGCGCCCCCGCCTCGCCCTCCCGGGGAGCGCTACCTGTGCCTTGTCTCTCCTCTCCCCGCAGGACGGTCCCGCGCCCTCCGCTGTGGAGAGAATGGCCGTGACTGTAGAGCAGGCCCGGCGGGTGGGCTATACCTGCCTGAAGGCACTCCTCAGGTTCGCTTTTATGGTCGCCAATAACCTGGTGGCTATTCCGTCCTACGTCTTGTATTTAATTATGCTGCAGCCTCTCCGAGTGTTGGACAGTGAAAGCTTCTGGTATATCGAAGGAGTATTATTTAAGTGGCTTTTAGCTATGGTGGCTTCCTGGGGCTGGTGGGCAGGATACACAGGTAAGGATGTCTTACTGATTTAAAAACTACAAACGTAAAGGTGTAACTAAGTGTTAAAACACAGATGTGTTCGTATGGGGATGTGCAGGGGAATATCTAAGTATAGTGGATGTGTGGGGTGGTTCTTTTTTTCAGGTTTCTTTCAGAGATGCATTGTTATTTCTGAATCGGGGTGCTGAGTGTACTGAAACAGGTTTTTAAATCGTAGGTAAAAACTTAATCATGTGTTAAGTAAGAGTTTCTCAATCGATATTTTGTCTTAGTATAATCAGAAATAGCTTTTTCCTAAGTATCCTGATCGCTTTATTTTAGTTTAACATGAAAAACGTACATCTCTTCAAAAGAGAGTTGATTTGTACTGTGTGTACTGTAGCTGATAGAGCCAAACTTTTCTTTATTGAGTCTGTGTGTCTCTAAATCTTCTCTGCTTAAAACTATCAGGACACAAAGCTAAGGAGTTTGACACAAAGCTCATGTCAGAAGAGTAGGTCTTCTATTCCTTGCAACAGCGACTGTCTTCTGCTGCTTCAGAACAGAGGGAAGCAGAGGGAGCCTCTTTCGTACGAATAGCGATATGCAATGTTTCTCGACTGTATGGCTCTTCGTTTATTGTTAACAGAGCTAATGACAGAATCTGTAGGGGTTTTTCTCCTCTGCATGCTTGCTTTGCAGCTGTTATTGAACTTATTTTTGCTTGTTAGTATTCATAGGCTCTTGAAGGTGATGGACTGAACTGAAATACTAAGAAATGCTCTAGTCTTGTCCTCGAACGCACTGATTTTCATCCTGGCTGCTGCACTTTGTGCAAGAAAACAGCCATCTATTCTTTGTGTGTGCTTAGACCTTGGAAAGGGAAGAAAATGAATCTACTGAGTGCAAAATATGAACAGCCCTCCTAAAATTCTTTCCCTCTCTTCTGCCCAGGCTGCATCTGCAGGTCTTGTCCATGTAAACAAGGAAAAAAAGGAATGGCAGCTCACAGCTCTGGAGTCTGGTCAGACTCCTGATTAGTCAGAAAGTCAGTGTTGACCCTGATGGAGCCCTCTTTTTGTTAGGCTACAAGAGCTGAAGCCTCTGATAATGTGCCTTTTGGTACCCTGTCGTGTGCCTTTCCAAGATGCACAAAGTTTCTGTGGATACACTAGGTGAGCTTCCAGTTCTTCTTAAGGAGATGGTGGCAGCAGCAAGCTAGCTAGATTCTGGTCTGTCGGGCTAGAACTGTCGCAACATTGCACTGCTTCAAAACTGCCTTGCCTGGTACAGCTCAAGCTTTTCCAGATACGCTGTTTCAAAAATCTTTTTATATGTTTGTATTTGCTCATTAAAAGAAGTCCACATAGTATTTGCAGTGGCAGGTATATTTTTAAAAGTCTGCTTTGTGCTTTAAAGCACAAAGGCCTTCTAGAAGGAAGGATTGCTTTTCAAGGTGTCGTGTGTATTGTTAATTGGAAATGGGAAAGTTTATGGGCATAATGGTAATGTTAAAGTCATACAGCATATGACCCTGGGGATTCGATGTGTATATCGAACGTGCTAGTTAAAATTCAAGCCATTGTCCCGTGACAACATGGTTGTCAATTTTTGAAAGCAGCTCCCTTGGGATAGTTTTACCGCTGACTGCAGAACTGTGTGGTTTCTTTTGCCTATTGCTTGGAAAGTGGTCTTAGCATGATCTGCATATCCTAGAGTCTTCCTGAAGCATCTGTTGATTGGTGGTGTTGATGTATCTTGACAATTTGAAATAATTTGTTTTACAGTCTTGAAATGTCTTAGTATGTTTATTTGAAGTATCATTTACAAACAGCTACACAGAAGTTTGTTCTGGGATGGTGTTTGGGTAAGGAGGCCCTTTTCACTTTTTCACTGTAAAGCATGGCTTTTGGGGAGGATTTTAAGCAAATGCTTGTACAAAGTCTCAGTTTAAATATATTTAATTTGGTATGAAGGCATTAACTGTTTTATACTGAAGGTACAAAATGGCAAGACTAGTTTATTTCTTTGTTCATTCTTTCTTTACCCTCATCAGTCCTCACCACTGTATGCAGAACAAACCTGGAAAGTGTATCTTTCTGGCTTCAACAGATAGTCATTTACGTGCCTGTTTTCAGATTGATACACTTATAAAAGACTGTTGCTAGGTCCACTGTTTTTATGGATTACGACATAACTAATTCAGAACTGAAATACTACTTTATTGGTGTGTAAGACTTTCAGTAGTGCATCTGAAGGAGACATTGCTCCAGAATTCTTCTGTTCTCAATTCCAAATACTAAGTCAAAGATAGGCTTCAATATGTTCCATTTTTGCAAAAGTAGCAGCTATGTATAGGTTCATTGAGAGACTAAGGATTCTTCTTTCCCTTTGACTAGCAGAGCACTTGATGAGTTGTTTGGTTGGTGGTTTTTTTTTTGTTTTTCCACTCGATTGAGAGGGTAAGCAGCTAAATAAGTTTACTTGTCTCTTAATTGGAGGTAGTGTGCTGCTTCAGTTGTGTTCAAGGTGTGTTTCAGTTTTTTAATTTATTTACTTTTCTTCTTTCGAGCTTGGGTCATCAGTTGGGTAAGAGGCGACATAAACTGTTTGTAATAAGGGACTTAAACTCAGCCTGCAAAGTACATTCAGGGCAAACTTTTTTTCTCTCCTGTAAGTTTGTATGTAATGTGTAGGATAGAGCTCAACACCAAATGAAGAAAATATGGTGAGTGCTAGTTTTTCCTTCTGGGCTTTGTTGCTGTTGTGTATTGAATAAAGCTGGAAGAGCTGAGGAAGACTCATGAGCTAGGTCTGCCCTTCTCCTCCCTGCCCCTGCATAAACCTGTGTTTTTGTGCTAGGATCCTAGAGGATTTGTTACAGAAATTACATGATCTGTGTCTGTATTGGCTGCTTTAATCTGTGCTTTTTGATAAACGTGGGTGTTTCTGCTTGCAGATGCACTTGATGTTATGTAAAGAGATAGTATATAACTGGACAAGCAAAATAAAGGAAGGAATGGGAAGAGAAATTGTAAAGGTCGCTCTCCTTTCCCTAATCTTCTCCTTCTTAAGATGCAAGTATGAGAGAACTTGGGGATAATTAGTTGCCTTTGATGGTTTTTTAAAGGGCAGAGTACGATAAATATCAATGTTGTTCTTTTGAAAAGGAAAACTGTCTTTTTATGAACAATGTTCAGATAGCCTAGCAATGTTATTTTTATATGCTTTCAGAAAGGCCTGATAACTTCTAAGCCTTTTTCTTTTTTTAAGGCTTTTTGTATAATCGTATTGCTCTTGTTGTAGGAGCCGTTTGGTTATGACACTCAGAATCTGCATATTGGTGTGATGTGAAAGGCACCTTTGAATAATACTTTTAAATATTTTCCTGCATTTTTTGGAAGATACATTCTAAAAAAAGCAAACTTGAGAGTGCTTGATCCTTTGTTGGCAAGTACCTTCCCCCCCCCCCCCCCCCCCCATACCACAGTTTGTCATTTAATATACAAGTATACCAGAAGCCACTAAATAGTGCAGTAGGTGTAATGGGAGAGAGATGGAGCATATCTGTGGTTGTGTATTTCTGATGACCTCCTACTCGCCTAAAAAACTAGTTATTAAAATGACCGTCTTTCAGATCTGAACAACTTTGGGCAACTAACTATTGCAGACTAAAGTTTAATATCCCTGTATCTAATCAAATCACTAAAAATAGGACTGCTAGAGAAAAGCTTGCTTTGCTTAAATACGCTTACTGTTTTGTAGTCTCCTGCTGTCTAAATGCAGAAGTTAGCATTAGCCTGTGATAGTGTTATTGCGGTATTGCAATTAGAAGTCTCTAGGACAGCAGAGTAATCTGTTGGCAATGCAGTCCTTGACTGTAGCAACCGTCTGCGCTCCTCTGCCTGTCAGAGCATGAGGGGAGAGGGGTGCTGCATGTGGTTAGCAGGGTTGTAGGCATCTTGGGAAGGGTTTTCCTTGAGAGCTGTGCTTCTGAGTATTTCATAGTCCGGCACTGAAGACTACAACTTGACAAAACCTTGTTACAGCCTCTTGCCGACACACATAGTCTTGAAATACTGTTGGACAGGTTGGTGGGCTGCGGGCTGATGAAAGGAAGAGTAATACACCTCTGTTATGACACACAAAAAAGCCTTAGTGGTGTGAGTATGCTTACTGGTATGATGCAGTACTTAATAAAAGGTGAACTCATCCTGTGCTATTGCCTGTTACTGTTCTCTGTTGGCTGGGAAGGTGGCATTTAAAGAATGTAAGGATTGTCAAGTTTTGTCAAGTAAGGAGAATTTCCCTTTTCTCCTTTGTTATTCAGTCAAGCAGAGTAAAATTCTGATTTGGATTTTTAGTTGTGTCCCTCTCCTCTCCCCTCAAGTGATTTAAAATTTATTGGCTGGTTTCTACGTATGATTAAGTAGTGACCACTCTATAATACTTTTCAGCTGTCATACTTCGCGCCCCCCCCCCCTGCCCCGCTGTAATTCGAAATCTTCCTAGTTTCCATTTCATCAGTTCAACAGCCTCAACTCCTCTGATCTTCTAAGAATGTGAGTATTTTTGTCTTTCAGAACTGTGAAAGATACAGGTGGAGTTGCTGTGACAACATTTCCTCAGTGCAGACAGCGTGTGCGGTCTGTGCTGCTTCTCATGACAAGTCAGCCCCTCTCTGGGCAGGAAGTGCAGCAGAAGCTGGAGAACAGCAGATGAGATTAAGTAAATTTTTTGCTCCAAATAAGGCAGGAGGTGTTATTTCAGGAGATCTATCTATGCCTGTAACCCTGCCATTGTTTTCTACCCTCCTCTGTTCTTATGGTGTGATTTTGAACTGGCAGTATTCTGTTTTGGGATCGGTCGCTACTCTGGGAACCGGGCAGGGAGGGGCATGAGGGAAACAACTCGTGTTTGGGGAGTCAGGCAGTGTATGGAATGGAGAAACAAAGTTTTTCTTGTATTCTTTGAATGTGCAAAAATACCTGATGTGACTCAGTAGATTTGGATAGCAACATGCCTCACAGAAATTTTTCATTTATGCTAAGGTTAGGTGTTGACTTTCTAGGTAATCCATGAATTAAATGCAGCTTTCTCTGATATGTATGATTTATGTATAGGTTATGCTGAGATCAAGAAGGGATCTTTGAATTTATTTTGCTGTTTGTGAGAGGACGTTTGTGTGTAATTTGTGAGCTCTCTTGATAAGAAAAGGTGAGAGTTGAACGAGTTGGGGACATTGTAGCTGTTTTTACTGTGGCCTCAGAGCAAAGGCTCATTGTGCTTTTGTGTAAGAGGTACAGTGAACTTGCTGTCAACTTGGTTGTGCAAGTGATGTGTCTGTCCGTAAAGAATGCTATACAGTGACCCTTGTCCTGTTTTAATAATACATAAAATCACACCAGGAAATTCCCCATCTCTTCTTTTTGGCACAGGAGTTACAGGCTTTACCGTATTTCTTTATAGTTCATCTAGTGTCAGCAATTTGTCAAAAGCAATAAAGTTTATATTTCAGTTTCCTATTGTATCATTTAACTATAAAGGATCATTGCAAAAGACTGGGTATTGAAATGCTCTCTGAATTTTATTTTTATAAAGCTACTGCCTTCTGGCACAAAACTTAGAGTAAAAAGCACATGCTATTGTGTTTTTGCTATTGATACTTTTGTTGTTTGTTGCTACTTAAGGTGGGGATTTTTAGTGGATTAGTCTCTTCTCCTGCTTCACCAACTCTGGATAATACAAGAACTATTGCAAGTGTACCAAATCTGTCACATCTGCCTAAGGATAGTAAAGGTGAAATTATCGAGGAATACCTGTACAGAAAGGTATGGTTATTTACCTCTAAGTCCAGGAATGGCTATGGGTGCTTCTGAATTAGCTTATGTGCTAACAGCCAAAGGAAGACAAAGTTTCAGGAATTCGGGGTTCTATTCCTGCTTATGGCTGAGTCTACTATTTTTAGGATGTGTTTTCATCCTTCCTGGTTCTGGGCCTTTGTTTTTAGTGTATTTATTCATGCTAGTCATCTTATTTCTCCCTTCATTACTGGTTGAGTGTCTGAGAGGATGTAACTCGGAATACCTGAGAGATCTGTCTCTGTTCTCTGTACCTTTTCTGTTCTTTTTCTTGATGGTAGGCTTTTAGCAACCATGTGAAATAATTACAGGAAAGCTTTTCCCAGCTCTGATTGGAGAAGCAAAATCTTAGGGACTTAAATTATTTGTCCACAGATTCTTTGCAGAGTGTACAAAGGAGAAATTTTTTTTCCACTTCGACACCATGATTGCATCTGTATTGAAACATGTCAGAGATACAATTTCTCATTCTCCTTTAATGTAACTGTTCTAAAGCATAGAAATTCTAGGCCTTTGCAAGAAAACTGGAGGAAAAAAAATGGGTAAGTGTGGATATACCCTGTTTTCTCTGTCATTTTGTTCTGTACCTTTTCAAGAATGAAACTCAAACAGATGAACAGAATGTATCGCTTCCCCTTTCTCTGTCAGGTGTATGAAAGGGACAGAGAAGTCTTGCCAAAGGTTAGTTTGGCAAGGTTTTACGCTGCTGAAAACAGGATCTTAAAAATGGAAGAGTTGTGCAACCTTAATTAGACAGGGTAGTTACTAAATCCTTTATGGAATATAAGCTTAGTGGTGTAACTTTCCAGTGTGAACTGAGCCAGCATACAGCTCCAAGATATGTAATCTGCTCGCGTTTATTACAGTGGAATATAAACTCTAATGCTTAAGATGACATGTCAAATGCGTGGTTGCATAGGCATGTAATTGTGCTGCTGTTGCAGTTGACACAGTTGAGATAATAGTCCACCCGTTTGTATATGCAGTTACAGAAACAAATAAGGCTAATATGTTTGCATCCCTAGAAATGTTCCGTGATACCACTGAGGGACTCTGTGTATAAGGCTGTTGGTTTTTTGTGTTTGTTTGTGGGTGTTTTTGTTTCCTCCTCTCACAAGCATTTTAAGCAGGAAGTACCACTGAAGAAAGCCAGTCCCCGCCTTTCAGATTCGTCCTTCTACTGCTGCTTGAGTTCTATTGGCCACATATTTTAATGATTGTGTGGTGGTCTGGATCACAGCCCTGATCCACACTGAAACTACCCACCCCCTTTTTTTCGTGGGTGACTCACAAAACACTGTCCCTAACCCAGTTCGTTTTGCAGGTGTGATGGAAGAAGGTGGGTACAGATAGCAAAGGGAAAGAGGAAGGAACTGCATCTTTTGGTCACAGTACCAGCTTTAATGTATTTTTTGAACTACTATTTATGGCCCCAATTCAAGAGAGCAGGATAGGACCCCAACTCCTGTGCACTATAGGGCTTTAGTATATGAATAAAACGTCACTGGATAGACTTCTTCACCTTTTCTTATTATTTTGTTAATTGGTTAGTGTTGGTTAGACTGAAAAAATGCCTTCTGCGAAGTTCCTTTAGAGAAGAAAGATAAGCATAGAGTGAGAACAAAGGGTTATCATAAACTGAAAACCAGTTGGTAAAGGGTTAGGAAGCCAGTGTTCATTTTGGTGAAAGCTTAGCAGTGGGGTTCCTCTGAAGTTTTGTACGCGTACTATTTGAGTTTGTCAGCTACGGAGACAATTGTAAAGAACTTCAGAAGTCCGTAAGCTCTATGAATAGCCAACAAAATGGAGAAGTTGTTGAGTGGTGAACAGTCCAAAGAAATAAACATTTAAGTAAAGTAGCAGTTTAGGAAAGAGATTAGTATGGTGGTGGAGAGCTTAGGGAAAGTTGTGGTTCAGTCCACATCTGTACCTTCTGTTACAAAATATGTAAAGAACAGGAAGGACAATAATGCTAAAAAATACCCATGGTTCGATGCCAGTTTGCTGGTTTTGTCTCCATTGTTTTAAAGCTCTAGAAGAATTAAGAAGGGGCTCTAAGAGGGTCAGCAGCTTCATTAGTTCAAGTCAAAATCAAATTAGAACAATTTCATTCACAGTCGAACTTGAATCAGAACTGAATTAGACAACTCAGTGATTCTGTTTCCTGGGCAGAACAGAGTTGAAGAGATGCAATCTTCCTGCCTCTGTGTAAAGAAAGGGGAGTTTTATTGTCATTGGAAGGTAGAAAATTTAAGATTTAATAAGACAGCAGTGCCTGGAGTTTTTGTTTGTTCGTTTTTTCTTAAATACTTCCATTGTGTCTTTTCACAAATATTTACTTTACAGGATAGTGCTAATAGTGTTACTTCTTTTGAGTCATACAACATAATCTGAAAACTTCTTGTTTAAATGTTATAGTTCTAAAAGGCAAGGAGTTGTCCCTGTTTAAGGTGTCTTAATAGTTTAAACTAGCTTAGAGGTTCACCTCGGTTTTGTAATTTAAGTAAAGGGGAAAGGAAAGATTAATAGCTTTATTACTGCTTCTTGCTTATGTAGAACTAAAAATAGAAGTGGTGTTCTAGGACCAAGGGCCAGCAGTGCTGCTGTTTGGGAGGACGTGGGTTCTGGAAAGTTGAATCGTTAGGACAATGACATGAGTGCTTGTGGATGTGGTTTTTTTGGTGGCAAAAAGGAGGATTTTGTCAGAGGCTTTTAAATTTAGTTTGATTTGTTTTCTATCATCCCAAAGTTACGAGCTTGTGCAGTTTCTGTGGAAGTCTGTAGTGTCTGTGGTTGCTTGCCAGAAAGGAGGGCAGGGGGCACGGAATTGACTGAAAAATACATATTCTTAAAAGTAAGAATCAGTTATGTTTTAGTGTGGTGTTTTTAGGGTGGGCCATTGAACACCATGTTAATGTAATTTGGTGACTTTGGTATTTTATTAACTATGTAGATAAATGTGACAGTGTTTTAAGCATGGTTTCCTGATGGGATTAAGCTACTTGTTTAACAGCTATTCTTTCTCTCACCCCTCCCACACTTCTGACTTGTTTCCCTGCAAATCTGTCTGCGATTGACCAGATGGTTCAGATTTGAGACATAATGGTCTCCTCATGAGTTTTGTGAAAATTGGCAGCTGAGTGGAGGAGAGAGAGACCCAAGTTAGTGCCTCAGCTGAGGGTAGCGCAGGCAGGTTTGGCCATTGTATGTCTTGTTGACATCTGCTGCAGGTCCAGCCAGTGCATCAATGGTTTTGGGTTTGCCACAGTGTCGACGTACCTTGTCCTGCCTGTCGAGGAGAAGGAGGTTAGACAACAAGTTTTTGGGAAACCATTTTTTTTTTTGCTCTGCTGCTTCTAGAGCAACATGTTAATGTGGCAGTGGCAGGCAGTGTATGAAGCAGAATCTTGTCCTTTAGATGATGTTTAGTTCACCTTGCTTATCATAGCCTTTTAGATCCAAAAGGCATATATAGATAACTGTTTGGTCTTAATATTGGGAAAAAGGATAAGGTAGTAAAAGAGCTTAAAGTACTGTGTTTTTAAGACTTTCTACTCTATGTAAAAAAACAAGAGCTGGTGTAGCCTCCTAAAATGAGCACTGGAAGGACATTAACCTGACTGAAACTCTTGAGAAAGAGCAGTGATGCCCAGATTACTGTAAGCAGGGCAGAGAAAAAGTCAGCTATGAATCTGACCCAGGGAGATATAGAAACATGAGGCTCAAGGTGTGTTTCAGTATATTTCAGGAGACCTAGAAGAGAGCAATGGTATGGATGGTAAGCAGCATGAGAATATGTCAGGAAGGGTTCTGTACCACCATGTAGCAGGTGTGAAGGCATTACATTAGAAATGTGGCCTCTAGATTTTTGTACCTGAACCTGCTCTGTTTTGATATGCATAAATAGATATAGATGGCCTGGCAAGCCTCCAACTCTGGTATCTGCCAGTTTCCTTTCCAAATGCATTCTTCTTTCATATCCGTTTTTATTGCCTGTGCTTGTTACTGGCATAAAATTCAGTTGCTGTTCCTCCTAGCAACAGCTTTACTTGGAAATAAATATAACCATAGCCTGTGTAGACACTAATGTAACATGAAAGACCTCTGAAGTTCAGTTTACATTTGTAAAAATGCTTTCAGATGCAGGTACAGTTAGTGTAAGTGTCTGTTAAGCCTCTTGCATTTAGTGGTTTACATGAAAACAAACAGATGAGTATTTTTTTGTATTTGAGACTCTTCTGTTTGTATCATCACACCTAATACTTCGGTCTTATAACCTAGTAATGTAGGAAGGGAATGTGACATCAGCAAGGCCATTGCGCAGGTAATTCTCTTATCTTAGATGTGTTTAAAGATACTTTGATGCCTATGTTGGGCTTCTGGAGCTTGACAAGATTTTTACAGGCTGGAGAAGCACTTTTGTCCTTAATCTATTTCAGAGGGAGAAAATAATAAAGCATGCATTTATTATTCCCCCCTTTATTGCTTACATTCTTTGAGAATGTTTTAATAACCTACTAAACTTTTAAAGCTAAAATGCAGAACTGAATTCATGTAACCATGAGTGATGTTGCCATGTGTCACTGTAGAAGGGCCAAGGGTTATTTGGGTGGCCGCTGTGGTGAAGAACTGTAGCAGGTGGCCTGCTTCTTCCTTTTTCAGTCCCATTACCACCCTTTCCTGATACTTTGCAAAAACAATGTGGTAAATCTGAGTGTCTAGTCATTCACTAGATTTGCTTTGAGGCAGGGTTTCTTTGTGCAAAGTATGAAGGGTTTAGTTGGATAGGCAGTATTCAGTGATTGACGTGTATTGACCAAAGCTGTTACTTTGTGGGACTGCTGGACTTTTGTAGCCTGAATAAATTTATTTTTGCCTAGTTTTCTTTTTGTCTGAGGAAAGAGTAATCTGTAACACTTCCGGCAAGTGCTTCATGAGTAAGCCAAGGCACTTGTAGCCACAGATCATGACAAGTTGCATGTAAAGTGCTTACAGTGCCTATTGCTACCCACAGACTTAGGAGTATTCACATTACTCATTTAATTGTAAAGTGGAATGTTGAGATTTGTAATATCTTCTTGCATTTGTGGCACACTTGCAGTATTTGAAATAGATAGGTCTGTTTCCACAGTCTCTTCAACAAGTCTGTTGTTCTACCCCTTTATGGGTGCTCTCCAGAAACACTGCTCTGCGGTGAAGTACTCACTTTAATTAAGTACTCTGTCTTCTATTTTTCTTTTTTTTTTTGTTCCCCCAGCATTTCTCTACTGTAATTTTTATCATTTGTTCCCACCATATAGAAAAACTCTTCGATCAACATGTGGATTTTTTTCTTTTAATTTGAGGAGGAAGAAGAGAGAGAGGAAGAGGATCCTCAATTACTGTCACTGCAGCAGCGTATTTCAGAACTGGCACCTGGTTATTTCATTGACAGTTGCATTGAATGTTAGTCTGTGTGCTGAGGATGAAAGGTAGATATTGGAGCCAGCCATTCAGAATGTTTGGATAAATTTGTTTGTATTGAGCCCAACCATTTTATGTCAGTAAAAAGTACTACTAAAACTCCCAGTAAGACTATCAGCCACAAATCCAAGGTATTTTTTGCAGTTGTCAGCAGGTATAAGAGGATTATTTGTTTTGTAATAGTAACAGATGCCAGGGTGCTACACTTTTTAAAATTAGGAACGGTAAACTTTCTGCTGCTACTTTGAGGTACATCAGAATGAGAGAGGGTGGTTTTTTCTGCTGATGACCTCATTTGTGACAGCCTGAGAGTGCCGTCAAGGTGTTGTTTCTGATTTTTGTGGTGATGGACTTCTTAATGGCAACCTGAAATGTGGCCACACAGTTCTTAACGAGTTGCTGAATCGGTGTAGGATAACCTGGGGCAGATTTAAATGTGGTAAGATACTTTGGCTTGAATCATTTGCTGTGTCATACCAGCAAAAGTACTATCTTAAGTTCCTGGCTAGAATTATTACCATACGCTTTCCAGCATGCTTTTCAAACTGTTGTGGTTTAACCCCAGCTTGCAACTGAGGACCATGCAGCTGCTTGCTTCCACCCCCCTGGGCCTGGTGGGATAGGGAGGAGAATCAGAAAAAAGGTAAAACTCATGGGTGGAGAAAAGAACAGTTTAATAATTGAAATAAAAGAAAATATTGTAATAATAATACTATAATAATTGTAATGAAAAGGGAGACAACAAAAACGGAGAGAAAAGTAAAACCAAAGCAAGGCAAGTGATGCGCAATACAACTGCTCACTGCTTGCTGACTGATGTCCCGTCAGTCCCCAAGCAGCGATCAGTGCCTTCTGGCCAACTCCCTCCAGTTTATATACTGAGCATGACATTCTGTGGTATGGAATATCCCTTTGGCTACTTCTGGGCAGCTTTCCTGGCTCTGCTCCTTCCCAGCTTCTTGTGCACTGCCTTGTTGGCAGAGCATGCGAAATTGAAAAGTCCTTGATTTTAGAGTAAGCACTACTTAGCAACAGCTCAAAACATCAGTCTGTTATCAACATTACTCTATACTAAATCCAAAACCACAGCACTGTACCAGCTATTAGGAAGAAAATTAACTCAATCCCGGCCAAAACCAAGATACAAAGTTACTGTGGCCTCTTATTTTAATAATGGGACTAGCATAAACAGAAACATAAAACTGAATAGAGAAATTTTCTGTTAATCTGCATAATTAGCTTCTTATTTTTTTATGTTTAAATTATTTTCATTAAATTTATGGTAACTGAACATCATTTTCCCCCAGGCCTTTATAAAATCCATCGTTTGAAAAAAAAAAAAAAAAAAAAAAGAAAAAATAATGAACGTAGTATCTAGAAGTCCAAGGGAAATGTTTTACAGTTCTTGTTCATGGTGTAACTTCTTTATCCTGAAGACTGTTGTATGTAGCATGGGTGAGAAATTTAATAAAGTCCTTGAAACCTAACAGTGCAAACATTTAAGGCTTCTTTTGAAAGGTTTGTCCTTCTGCTTCCTTGCATCTGTATCCAGTTATTTTGTGATTCTTTGCGTGCCTGCATGCCTTTCATTTTTAAGTTTTCCCCTGGACACTGCAACTTGAAAATGGCCAATGATTTGGTTCTGTTTTGTGGTATATGGCAGTGCTAACCCATTGGAGCTGGAAGATGGTGCAGAGGTGTTGGGGGAAGAGAATAATGCTGCAGCTGTTTAATTAGTAGCCAGTTTTATTGCTTGAGGATATTGATTTTTAGGTTATGCTACTTCTGTAGTATCAAAATACACTGTTTGAATACATATTTCTGTTCATATGATCATTCAGGCACTCAGGAGCTCTGGTTTTTTGGTCCAGAGTTGCCTGAGTTGAAGAGGTTTAAATGATCGGTATCCTTAAGCACAGACAAGCTGCTCAGTTCAAAGGTCACTCTAGGGACATGGTAAATAATTGCACAGAATGGCCTTTTGCCTTTCCCATGTAGACCATTTAACAGAGATCATCTAAAAGTAAAGTTTTTCAAATACACGTGGCACTACTTTTACATGGTGATCATTTCTACCGTATCATGAGCTGGACTGAAAAATGTCAGTATAACAAGACAGCATCAACAGAATTTTGCAGTAACTTGGGCCAAACCTAAAAAAATGTGAAGAGGTAACTGACCTTGATTTAGGTAAGCAGAAGGTAGTGACCAGAGTTGGGATATAGGGGTGGTCTTACCATATTTAGAATCTTGATTTCCAGTAATAGTGGTGCTGGTTTTCTTGACTTGAACCTTTAGCCAGTGATTGAAGTCATGCAGTTTGCTTCTGTTAGAAGGAAACATTGGTGAAGATCTGGTATTTTTTTTGAATCAATACAACTTATTTAAAGGAAAAATGCAAAAATCATATATTTCTGAGCTTAGCTGGATTTGAACACTGGGAAAATGGTTGCCTTGCTCGGTAGTGTAATTACATTGGGGTTTTTTAACCTAGCACATCTTCTGAAAATTACAGTCTTAGTTCTTACCTGTAGTCACTCTGGCAGCTTTTCTTGATATGTACCCTCCTGGCTGTAACCCTTGCCTGTGCCCTATCCGGGTGCTATAGTTCTAGAGTGAAGTATTTGAATGCTCGGGGGCTTATCAAGCTTTTTCACCATGCTATTTAATTAGGTGTGGTATGTAGGGAGAGATGAATGCAAACTCTTATTTGGAGTTTTAGGCAAGTTTTGTTTAAAGAGAAAGTAACGCTTGCTCACTTCCAGCCCTATTACAGTTTTCTGGTTCCTATATGTGATAAACCTCAAGGCACTTCAGAGAATTCATGGGTACCAGAAAACCCTTGATTAGTTATTTCTCTGGCTATAATATAAATGCACTAGATTAATGTGCTTCATCAGCTTCCTATGGGAAGTTGCTCTCCCTCTTTATGCAATCCAGTGCCAAATTTTTGCACTCGGCATGTCTTTTACCTGAAAGAGCCTGTTATATAGTGCTCTGAAAAGTTTATGGTCCCAAAATGTATGGTAACTTAAAACTTGCAGTTAAAAATGGAAATGAGGCTTCCAACTCAGGTCTTTTCATTGCTAGCTAACCTCTCCAGTCCCTTACGCAGCAGGTAATAACTAAGTTCTGTTGAATTCTTCTACTGTCCGCAGAGAGGCTTGCTATTCTGTGGCCTTGGGATATTTGTTGTAAGTGCTGAATGTGTCATGTTATTTCTGCGGTTGTGTTTTTTGGGAAAAACATCTGAAAATTTGCTAGATGCTCCAGTTTCCTTGAAATGGTGTAGGAAGCTTGCAATACATAAATCTTAAAAGGGTGAGGAAATGGTCATCTCTTCCTGGGCAAGTTCATTGCTGTATGCCACCCGTTACTTGCTGTTTAAAGCCATACTTGTAACTGACTTGACTTGGAAATTCAGATTAAGTAGGAGCAGAATCTTCTGTATGGCTGGAATGTTTGGATTTTTTTTAATTTATTCAATTTAAGAGCCAGGCAAACAGCAATTTTTGCAGAATTTTGTGTAATAGAGCTTGCTCCCTCTTAAATAACAGCGAAAATTTTGTGCAGTCTTTATCAGGAGTTCATTTTGGGCAGTTCAGCTGTTATCACAGAACATACTTTTTGTAACAAGTTCCTTCAGGTCTTATATATGCTGTCCAGAAGCAGTAAGGACTCGAATCTGTCCACTTCAACAGCAAAAGCAAAATACCTAGTGTGGGTTACATCCACCTACTTACCTATTTGTTGTAACAGATTATTCTTATCTTTATTTCTCTATAGCCATCAAGACTGTGTTCGTGTATAATTTTCTTCTTGAAACAGAATTACAGATTTTCCTCAATTATTTATTTGAAGTCTTGCATCTGTCTTGGTGCGGGGTTTTTTTCAGTGGTGTCTTTGTCAAGTTTCCCCAGCACTGGTATTATTCTGGACTACACAGTGCAGACTGTTTCTGTTGTCTGGATAAGAAAGCTTGATTCCTAATAGAAAGTCCTGTGGTGCAGTGTGCAACTCTGCATAAGCAGCCAAACAGCCGAATGGAAACTAGGAGTGCTGTGGTCCTGTACAGTGGCTTGTTGATTAGTAGTTTGTTTTAGCCAGCTTGCAGTAGGCCAACTAGTTTGCATCAAGATTCTTAGAGTTAACAGCTGAGGCTACAAAGTAGGTTTTGGTCATTCCCCCCTGCTTTGAAAGAGGTAGTCCTCTCACTGGAGGAACAGGACTGCTATTGCAATAATTGCTTTGCATAGACCATTACCCTAATGGGATTTTTCACACGCCTGGTTTGGATATACTGGTTTTTGGTGTTGATTGCACAATCTGAAAAGTATCCTTTTGCTGAGGGCCATGAACCTGGGTGTATTCTCTGAGCACTGTCTTCCCTGGAACCTGTCTGGGAAGTTCTGCTTTTGTCCTCTCTGTTAGCTTTTTAAGGCTGTAAGTGTGGTGGTTGTACTTTTTGAGCCAGTCACCTTAACAGTTGAGGGAAGTGAAGTACCTTATGAATGACTCTGGCATGATGGGGAACTTCACATCTGGAAAGACAAGCAACAGGATCAAATTAGTAATGCATACCATTGCCAGTGACTCAAAAGGAAACTGTAGTAATAGTATTGTAGCTTGTAATACTGCCCCTGGGTAAATTCTGCTGCCTAGGCAGTTGACTCTGCAAAGACAGCTCAGGTTATTGTTACGGTGCAGTACTTGATCTGTGGCGGACAGAGGGTGTGCTTTCAGGATGCTCTCTTAGGGAGAAAATATTTTCTTTACTTTGTTTTCCCCAAACAAATCCAATGCCTACTAAAAATCAAACTGTCACCCTGTCCCTGACTAAATAGTGGTTCTGTAGTGTCTGTGGCACATGGCTACAAAATTTTTATAGCAAGGACATTTATCTTTCTCTTGTACTTGCAGGGAAAAGGTGAAGAGTAGGGGGTTGCATGTTTTTAACGTGTTCTAATGTTCTTTTAAAGGACAAAACTCTATGCTTGCTATGCTCAAAAGACCACTAACAAGTTTTGTTTTTAAAAAGGAATTCATAGCAATTTCAAAGGTAACTTAGGTGACTCGTGCTGGTTATGCTTTGCACATTGGGCCAACTGGACTTGCCCAGCAGGTCTTCCAGCATAGCAGACCACAGTTCCCTAAGGATTCATTCTAGTCCAACTGGTGCTTGCTGCCCCATCATCCCATCTTCTGATAGGTCTGATTGTGCTGGCTTGCCCACCCACCCCATACCCCTCCTCCTGGTTTTTTTTTGTTTTTTTTTTTTTTTCCCCACCAGCACAGATGTCCTCACAATGTTGCAGTGGCTTTCATTGGCTTCTCAAGTATTAGAGCAACTTGCTCAAAATAGGAAAACCAAGAAATACCTTAGATAAAGATAGTAGGAGAAATAATTGAGGCATTCCCACTTTATATGTTGGAAGGTTTTTTGTTTATTTCTTATTACTCTAAGCTTTAAATTTTCTATTTAAGTAGATGTCAGTAGCTGTATCTGACTGTTAAATAATAATATGAATGTCTTGGTGTTTGAGTAACTAAAAGTAGCTCAATTTCAATGTAGCTGCATGCACGCCTCATGTTTGACTTGCAGATAAAACAGTCTTAATAGACTAGTTTAATTTGCCATAGCATTTCATAATATAGCTAAAAATACAGATAAAGGTATAAATTAAGATCTGAAGATCTCTACCTTTTGGATGAAGATCTCGAGATTTTACAGCAGTGAACCCAGTGGCTTATTCTGGCTAAAATGCATCACTGTTGTGGTTGTTGCTTGCTTGTCCTACTTTTTTGCCTGAGTCTGATGATCCCAGGTGAATCATACTCTGCTTTTTCCTTATTAAGGTTTGAACTATCCTTCAAATTTATGTCTTTGCAGCAGTTCTGCAGCAGTAAGACAGAAAAAACTTGCCGGTTTGTATTTGCAACATGTGCCTTGTAAAGGCTGCTGCTTTTCATGCCGCAGGGTGAAATTGTAGGTTTTGTTGTAGTTGAGGGTATCCACTAAGAAAGAATTATGTTAGCATTGTGGTTTTCCTCCTGGTGTCAGGCTGTCGATCACAGAATCTCAGAATTGTTTAGGTTGGAAGGGACCTCTGAGGATCATATAGTCGAACCCCCTGCTCAAAGCAAGGTCAAATAGAACAGGTTGCCCGCAGGTGCACGTCCGGACAGGTTTTGAACAGCCCCAAGGATGGACACTTTCACAACCTCACTGTGCAAGCTGTGCCAGTCTTTAACCACTCTTAGGGTAAACATTTTTTCTTCTTTTTTCCCTTGTATTGAAGTGGGATATGCTGTTAATTCAATTTGTGCCTGTTGCCTCTTAGCCTGTCACTGGGTACTGCAGGAAAGAGTCTGGCTAAGTCTGTACTTCTTTCCCTGCATCTTTGTCAGGTACTTACACATGGGTAAGATTTCCCCCCCTGAAGTCTTTTCTTCTTCAGGCTGAACAGTCCCAGCTTTCTTAGCCTCTTCTCATTTGAAAGATTCCACGGTCCCCTAATCATCTCAGTGACCCTTTGTTGGACTCACTCCAGTAAGTCTGCATGTTACATTGTACTGGGGAGCCCAGAACTGGACCTGGTGCTCCAGATGTAGCCGCCTCAGTGCTGAGCAGAGGAGAGGGGCCACCTGCTTTTCCTAATGCAGGCCAGGATACTGTTTGCCCTACCATGAGGATGCATTTCTGGCTTGTGGTCAGCTTGTCCACCAGGACTCCCGGGCCTTTTCTGCAAAGCCTCTCCCTAGGTGTGGGGCTCAGCACTTCCCCTTGCTGAACTCCCTGAGTTTCCTCTTGGCTCATTCCTCGAGCCTGTCTGCATCCCTCTGAATGGCAGGATGACCATCTGGCATATCGACCACTCCTCCTGGTTCTGTGTTGCCTGCAAGCTTGCTGCAAACTTGTAGAGGGGGTACACTCTGTCCTATCATTCAGGCTGCTAATGAGGATGTTAAACAGTACTGGTCTCATCAGTATTGACCCCAGGGTACAACCCTAGTGACTGGACTCCAGCAGGGCTTTGTGCTGCTGGAAGTGGTGATTTTCTCTCCTGCAGCTTTCCTTCTTAAAGCTCAAGTCCCACTGTTGACATACTGAATTGCAGACTAGCTTACTCACTCCTTTTTGTGTGCTCTAAAGGAATCTTCTGCTTTCTTCTTGTTTGATTTCTCATTCTTTTCAGATATAGGTATATAGAGGGAAAGCCTACCTGTGACTTGTTCTGACTTGAATCCAGGAGGGAACAAGTTCTCCATCTCATGCAGCAGATGGAATTTTTTTTTAAAGAGACCTGTAGTTTTTAAAGGGAAAATAAAAACAAAAACACCATGGCCCTTTTATTGAATTGTTCCTGTCTGTTGGTATTTTGATGTGTCAGACCCTGCTTGTCAACTTTTTTCCTGTTTGGTTAGTTGCACAGCAGTAGTGATGGGGCAGATGAGTATGGGTAAAGTACTGTAGTAACCTGCTGGGTTCAAGTTATCAAAAATACAGAGCTGCAGCCAACTGTCCTTGGCTTGAAAGAGTGATAAGGGTAACAATAATAGCCAGCTCTGTATTGGTAGCATTTTTTAGTTACCCAGCTGCACTGGTATGTTTTTTAATCAGAGAAAAACACTCCTCCTCTCGCTGCTCTTCTCTGGAACTTAATCTTTTACAAAGAGAAATGTGCTTGAATTGTAATGGTTTTGTATTCTGAAATTTCCCTGTTTTCAAAGTAACCTTTCTAATTCTAGAAAAGCCAGTCTGTTTTCCATAAAGCAGTCTTACAGATACATCCTAAGCTCAAAGAAAAACTGTATTTGCATTGTAACCATACTGATAATACAGTAGTTTCAATATATGCAGTATAATGAATAGGACTTTTAAGACTGTGGTATCAACTTAGCAAATTTTAATTTGGACTACCTTGTTAAGAGTAAACATCACTGTTAGGGGTGAAACTGCAAGAGTTTGGCTCTTGCATTTAAAAAAAAATTGAAGTGTTCTGTGGATTTAGTATATAAAGTCATGTGCTTGAGTGGTGAGAATCTTTTCTCACTTGTAAAAATTATCCTTGTAGGTAAAGAGACTGAAATGTAGGGCTCCCGGCCTTGTCTGACAAAAAGGGTCTCTTTGGGCAAGTGCTGGACCTCTTTGTGTTGGGGGATTGACTGTGGTGTTTCCATCATTGTCGCTGACCCTGAGTTTGAGTATCAGAAAGTGTAAACTAGTAAAAAAACCTTGTATGTCTTGGTGGTTCTCCTTAAAATTTTCAAATCCATAGTGTCTGTCTAGGGAGCAGATCTGTGGACCAAATTTTCATTGGACATTTTTTCATACAAGTGGTCTTGTGGCCCTGCAGGTTGTCATAGGGGGTTTCTTGCCATGGAAAATTGCACGATCTTAGTAAACTGTAAATCTTGTCTCTGCTCTGTGTAACAACTTGCCTGAGAGCCTTCTATTGAGAGTCTCTTCGATGCTTGTTTTACAGAAATATGTTTCTTTCCCTCTGTCACTTATGGTGTTTCATCTTTTTGGTCATTAGAAGCTTTTTAACCAGAAAAAGGCCATCTTTAGCTTATATACCTTTTTGGGGGTTATGATAATCTCAAAGATAGTCCTGTAAACTTTGTCTTTATTTGATATTGGAAATAAACATATTTATACATAGATTGAGAGTGTTTCCTTCCGCTGTGTAACTAAGAATGACCAAAATGGTACTGAGTATCAACTTTAAATATGAGCTGAAGTGATAGCAGTTAATCTGAAGTACACTTACCATTGGTTCAGATTCTTCTGTCTTTTGAGGACTTTGATGACAGTGTGCTTCTAACTAGGTAATTTTTTGTGCGTACTTGGAAACTTAGAGTTGTTTTTAACTTTCAGGCCTGACTATTTGATTTTTAGTATCCCTTAAGCTTTACATGTTGTTCTGGTGTTTCTAAGTGTGTTAAAAATATAAAAAAGTCTTCTTTCATTGTGGGAAAAAAACCGCAAGACTGCCCCATTGTTTTGCTTTTCCTTTTTCTAGGCTTCAAACAAACTTTTTTTTTTCTGGCGATTATAACATCTGTAGTATGTAAGGTATTAGAGCATTAGGATATTATTTCATGAATGCATTGATGTTCCTCTGGGTAGTTAATGTATTTTATCTGTCACCAAGGAGGAATGTGCTGTACAGCTTGCTCCTTCTGCAAGTGGTCTGACTCATGAGCTTGAGGTACTTCAAAAGGATTTCAGCACTTCATCCCATTCTTCAGTCTTGCAGTTGCTTTTCTAATAATAGAAGCAGCAAAACACAGTGGAGTTACTTCTCGGCTGCTACAGTTTATTACCAGCACAGTCATGAAAGCTGACATCAATCACAATCTTCATGTTTCACGGTCCACATATGCCTGTGTGGCTACGAACACGGAGTCTCTTGTACCACTCCTTGAAAGCAGTAACCACCATATGCAACTGGGGTTCCAGTTTGGATGATCAGAATTACAAGCTGTGGGACGTTGGTGCCTCTGCAATTTAAGCAGTGTTGTGGGAATGGCATAAAATAGCTGTTGGAGACCTCCAGCGAAATATGGAGCCTATGTCCAGTGAAAGATGTGTTGTTGTAAGACTTAAAATACATTAGAACTATTCCTTAAATATCTGTAGAAGCATAGCTTGTGTATCCTGACAGAATTTGTTAACTTTAAAATTTTTCTTACCATATAAACTGCTCGTCTAGTGTGATTGTAAAGAGGTGAGGCTCTTCAAGTGATGTTGCCTGCACCAAAGTCAGTGGAAGAAGTTCACTTCACTGAGGGTGAGCTAAGGTTTCACTTTTATTGATTCTCAGTCACATATGGGTAAAAGGAGCCCTTTTTTCAGCCACAAGCATCATCTCTTGTGCCAGGGAATTATAGAACTCAAGCAAACTGTACCCATGAGGTCTTGAACATGCACTCCAGGAAAATTAAGTCAATCTTCAAAAGCAGTCATTGCTAGGGCCTATTTCCAAAAGGAACCGCTGTCCTTTAAGAAAGATGTGGTTCTTGGGTTGGTTAGAAAGATGAAAGAGCCGGAGCATCTTTGTTGTAATTGTCTCCTGCTTTTAACACCTCTTATTTGTCATTTAATGGAAGTAAGAGTGTGGGTTGACTTTAGGGCATAAATATTGTGACTTCTGAAGTCCTCTTCTCCACAAAGCAGATCTGTACACTGTACACTGCAGAAAGAGAGGGTGGAAGCTAAGAGGAATGGAACTGAAAGCAAAAGAAAATGTGCATTGTTTCCTACAATGAAATGTAGAGGTGTGCAAAGTGATTTGTCACAGAAAAATGGAGGTGGTGATGGGGACATCTTGAACCCAGCCCTGGTTTAGTAACATGTACTGTAGGAACAATTTCCTTTATTTGCAGGCTTCTTTTCCCCAGCTGCTGCTGCTTCTCTGACTTCTCTATGACAAGCATTTCTCTTGATGCAGGTAAAAGGAAAAAATTTTCAGTGCAGGTCAGTTTATCATCATAAAAGTCTGAATCAAGCTGGCTGTAAAAGATACTTTTTTGGTATCAAATTCTTGTTTGAAACTGTATATCCACAACCTTAAGTTGTGCATATTGTAATAGCATGGAAATTAAAAATACTTTTGTTATTAAGGTACATTATTTAATAGGAAAAGAAAGATAACACATTAAGTGCATTAAGTGAAGCTGTGTTTAATGAGATATGTTGTCTGAATGTTCTTTCCCTCCTTTCCTGGATTGTACTTTTATTGATCACCTGTATGTCTTCTGTGTACCTAGAGACAATACATGCAGGTTTCCTAGGCAGTATGAATTTCGGAAGGTACGGGTGGGATAGGAAGAGCTGTTTTTCTCTCTCCAATAGTATGTGTCTGATTTTATATAGGTGATTTTAAACATCTTATAACCCTAAAGTACATGCTTAATAAATGTAAAAAAACCTAGCTGCTGATTTGCTTAGTCCGTTGTTTGTTTTCCTTTTTTTCACTGTAGCCAACCTTTAACCTTTTTGTTAAGGACTAAAAACACCTTTAGCCTGTCTGTCGACTTTTTTTATTATTATTTTTTTATTTAATGTGGTCTAGATGTGTGAAGTAATACTTAACCTTTGGCATCACTTCTGGGATTTCTTATTGCCAGCTATCAAAGAATCCCATCTATAAAGGAGAGACAAATGAGTTTAACAACTGCACATAGCTACTCTAGCTAAAACATACTTTGATGAGCCACTTGTGAATAACAGTAAAGCAGGGTTGCAACTTGCCAAACACAAATGCTTGAGTATGAGGAGGAACGTTTAAAACGTAGAAACCTGGTTGTCATGAGTTACAGTCACTGTTTGAATACCTAATAATAACGTTCCTTCTTTTAGAAAGAAGGGTGGCTTTTGAGAAAGCAAAGAGATCTGTCCATTAATAATGCACTTTCTGTTACTGAAAGTTTCCAAGTCATTGACGGAAGGTGGTACCGTTCAGTTCCAAGTGTTACCAACCTGCAACTTCTTGGAAAAGATTTTCTTGAAGCCTTGCCTCATGGAGGCAAGTGATGAGAAGATGAGAAGAAAAATGAACTAAGCGGGTGAATGTTTTGGAGTAAAAGTTCTTCTCCAGTTTCTAGAGGAAGTGATGAATATTGTTTGTAGACTCAAATCTAAAGGGAAAATTGGATATTCAAATCAATTATATGTTTACGTATATCATAACTTTCAGGTGATTTATCTAGCTGTTTTATGAGCTTGGGGGGTTTAATAATTGTGGTTAGAACACTTAAAATTCCCTGACCTTGCCATAAAGCAACAGTCTTTTCATGTTTTTTGTTTATGGGATTAATACTGTAGCTTTTAGATTTAGATAATGCTACTATAGGAATTGCATCTGGTTCCTTCACTGCCCATTTCCTAATCGCTGTAGAAATTTCTGGCAGGAGGTGTGTCGTCATCAACCCCCAGCTGAGAAATACGAAGTTAAAACTCAATATGTTTTGAAACAATAACCCCAGGTATTCATTAGACCTTATGTTGTTAAGATACCAATAAAATTTATGCCAATTCTTACAGCACACACTGGAGTTAAACTGTTAACTATAGTGAATAAGAGACAGTCAAAAATGTCAAACATTTAAGTTTTAAAATGCAGTGTGCAAAATGAAGTAGCTCGTATTAATTGCTAGGCAACTGTGCAGAATACTAGACCACCGTTCTTGCCAGGTATATTCAAAAGTGTAAAATCTACTAAATTGGGAGTTAACAGAGTAGTCATTTGCCCAGTCTAATGACACACTGCAATTAAAGCGCTTGAATATTTATTCATAGCATCACTTACATGCACACAGCTATGTTAAGGACATGATTACAAAGCAGCCAAGTGTTCTAAGAACTCTCAATAGCTACATTTAGATGTGTAATAGTTGAGCAAAAATGTGGAAAAAAAACTCTTTTATTGCTGCTGCTTCTTCTTTAAGCCCTGCAAGGATTAGCTCATAAAAACTCAGTTTGCAGCTCATTATATGAAATACTTTCTTGATGTTTTAGAGATGTGTGTACGTCTTGGATGACTTTTATAAGTGAAAGAAAAATCTTTTTGTCTTACGGCACATGCAATTGCAAGTAAACTTGACTTCATCCTCTCCTGGAGAAGCCCTTTGCTTACAACACTAAGTACAAATGAAGTATCTCTAACAGCTAAGCCACTTCTGTCTCTATCTTGTGGGTAAAAGATGTCGTTACTAACCCGGATTACCAGATTTTTCTTGGTACTGGGTTTACCATGATTTCAAATCGCCATGTTATACTGATTTCCTCTCTTTCCTTCCTTCACGTTATTTCACTATGTTAAACTGCATTTGCAGAAATCTTAACTATTGCGAGGCTGTAGACATAGAACCAATATCCTGATAAAACATGCCCTGGCCGTAGAAGGAGGCCATGGAGGAATGTTTGCTGGTTTTCAGGCCCCGAGTGACAAATATTTGTCTTTGAACTGTTTTTTGTCTTGTTACAGTGGAGCAAAGCAGTGTTCCTGGTTCTGTTGCCATGCAGCTGAGGTCTTGATTTGAATGTTTCCAACTGCAGTGGAGGAATGTAATAGCACAAGTATTTCTTAAAGCAAAAGGTGCTCCATTTGAAAATTTGTGTGGTGAGAAAATCGAAGACATTTATTCCCTCCACAGAGTTTAAAGGGACACTGTGAACTTAAAATTCTAGGTATTTAAGGGGTTTCTTTTCTTCTTTAAACAGTTGTGGTAATGGCAGTGGTTTTTCTGCACTTTTGTGGTTTGCTGTTGTGTTTCTGATCCAGAAATGCTCTGTGAAGGACTTGCACAAACTGATTCTTTTCTCCTTGATAATCAGGTCAATCAATTGACTATAAAGTGTTACTAAGCACAAGAGACAGCCCGATTGCCTGAGGAGAAATGACAGAGGGAAAAGAAACTAGAGGATGTCCAGCTGAATCACTGTGATTTAATAACTTACTGCCTGTCAGCTGAGCTGTGGAAGTTGAGCTGTTAGCCTGGCCAGTTGCTAGATAAAATGAATAGAATAAGTAAATTTAAAGAATTAAATCAAACCTTTTTTTTTCTTTTTTTTGTTACCTTGCATTTGGGGTGGGATAACAGAGCCTGCCTTTTTGCTACTACTCAGCTGAAACTTGTTAGTGCCTTGTAAGCAGGCTGTGTGCTTTTACCCTCTTGTTTTAACAAAAGTATGTGTGTAAAATACTCTAAAATACTCTAGGTAGCAGCAGAAGCTTTTTTTCCCCTGCTTTTCTTTGACTGGGGCCTATCTGAAAGTTTCAAAGTCAGGCATTAGTCTTCACCTAGTATGCTAAAAATGTACTTTTTTATAGCAAATTAAGCTTCATAAGTTCTTCTCTTTAGTTCTTTTCAATTGCGTGCTGCTTCTCATGGTCTACATTTTTTCAGTCGTGACCTTTATTTCAATCATTCAGAAAGCTGGATCTGTGAAACACTTTTGAAGATTAAAAATAGTTTCTTTTTAAACTGCTCTACAGTAGAAATAAATACTAGTAGAAATTGATACATCCCAGGGAAGTATCTATAGTAAAGTAATCCCTTTTTTTCCCTCTGAGTGATCTACAAATAATTGTATTTGGAAATAGTTAGATACTTGTGAGAGAACTTATTTTGCAGATGCTTAATGTATTCAGTACTTAGTTTTTATTACTTTTGGAAAGCCACAGTTCAGTAAAACTATTGTATATTGGCTGCTTAATAAAGACACTGAAGTAACAGTTTCAAAATCAGTAGGCGGTTGGTTCATTTCCCTTTAAAACAATTCTGGTTTCATCTTAGTTTCTTGCCTTGTGGGGTGCTGACATAGGTAGATATGTTAAAAACTTGTTAAGGAGGGTGCACGGTCAACTATGACTGCCATGACCAGGCATTTTCCAACTTCCAGGGAGTTAGGGAGGACATGGGAGGGAATTGGATTGTAATCGAGGAGGAGGGATAAGGGGGATCTTCCAAGTTCATGTTGAGAAAAATAAGAAAGGATCTGTGCTTAGCTTGCCTGGGGAAAGGAAAGGAGATTGGACATTATGGAATGAATAGTCCTCCCGCCTTCATATGTCTAGCCTGATTCTATGTACTTGTAACCAAATACAGCGTTTTATTTTTTTATGGGGTGTTCAAGTCTCAATTCAGTACTAAATCAGGAGCAATTACAAAATAATGGAAGTGGCAGCTTTCAAAGGTGTGATGCTAATTGGATTTCTGCAAGAACAGGGGAGCTATGCATGGATTATTGCTTCTTTTCTTTGGTGTGTAGCCTACTGCTTTTGTATTGGTTAAACCACTGCTTAAAAGACAGATAGTAAATTAATTAATTATCCTGTGATGGGAGTCGTTCACTGCCTGGGGACCTGTTAATAACCGTACTAAAGATTCAGCAGTGGAGGTGAAGTATTTCCTTTCGTGTCAGAAATGAAAATATTAGCTGGTAAGAAATACTGAACAAACAGAAAAATAATGATGCCCTACGTGCATGGGCAATGCATTGTACTTTTCCTTTTGAACTTCACAGAGCTACTCTGCCTGCCCATCCTTTCCCTTTCCCCTGCACTGCAGTAGCCATCCTTCTTATTGAAGAGGGCCAGACTCTACTTGCTTGTCTCTTTGCCCCAATAACAGCATCAGGCATATTCTGGTTTTTAATTTATGACTGACTTTTTCTAGTTTTCCATCCCGTGTTCTTCTTTGGGAGGCAGCCTTCATTTTCTCTACTTAGTTATTTTGTGAAGGTGGAACTAGCAAATTTTTATTTTTTTTCCTTACCTCATCATGTTTTTGCTAGTCAGTGTGAATGTTAGATGATCAACAGCTGTAGCTTCCTACTGACATCATTCTTGCCTCTGGAGTCTCTGGTCTACAAAACAGTGACTAATAGTTTCTGTCATCTGAGCAGCAGTTTCTGAACCCACTATCTTGCCTATTGCTAACTTGTTTAGATTTGAATTACTGGGTTTCTTTAATGTAGCGTTTTAATCTAATGATCCAACTACAGATGTTTTGTTTCGGTTTTACTGGAGTAGCTTAATAATAGTAAGTGTAGAAAGGAAACAAACTTGCTAAGTGTAAAAATAAAATTGACATCACGTTTGGTTTTGTTTTTTTAAATATGATGAGTTGAGACAGTTGAATTTGAAAGCTGGGTCAAAAGCTTATGTAATTTTGAGACCCTAAATATAGAATGGTGTAATGACACAAGAAGATTGATCTCTGTGCATATGTTCTGGTAGAGTATTTTTGTTTTGTTCTTATTCTGTGCATGTGATTTAAAACTAAGCTGAATACCCTCTGCTTGGAAAAATGGTCTTGCTAATATTCCTATCTTATGCTGTGTGACAATTTAAATTGACATGTAGCATGTAGGTTTCTTTATTATAATTGTCTGGGTGTGGGGTCTTTGGGTTTTTTCTTTTGTTGATAGTAGAATTTCCATTTGGTCACTGTAAAATTTATTTTTTTTTTTTTTTTTTTTTAATAGTAGTGGAATGGGGTGATGATGTTAAAGCAGTATCAGAAGATGAAGCCATGGTACTGGTGAACCATCAAGCAACAGGTGACGTCTGCACTCTGATGATGTGCCTTCAGGATAAAGGCACGGTAGGCTACAACTGGGGAGTGGGATAGGTTTTGCGTATGTGATCTGTTACCGTGGGTGTGCTTGCAATCTGTGTGCGGTACTGGTGACTGACTTCTGTGTGTTAATCCACCAAGTAGTCTCAGAGTCCTGAATGAGAAGCTTTTTCTTTAGACTTGGTTTAATGTGACAGCCCGTAACTTGGAGAATGTTTTAGACCATAAATGTTGCCTTTGAGGGTCTAATATGAGGTGAGTCAGTGTGCATTCAGTCTAGCTTAACACAGAGGGAAGCAGATCTCTTTGCAGTTTACTTGACTTTCTCCTTTCACCTCATGCCCATATGCAACTCAGGCCAGCTTTGTTCAGACCAGCACAGATCTAGCTTCTTGGTTACGACTTTATTCTAGCATGGAATTTTTCTCTTGAGTTAGAAGCAAGTTATGCATGGTATTTTGAAACTGGAAGTGACTTCCCTATGAGGGCATGTCCAAGCTAAGCTAAGACTAGTTAAGGTCAAAATTGCTTGAACTCTTATTTCAGAAACTCTTAAGCATTTCTCGGTGAGAGGTGCAACTAATGTCAGGGTTTTTTTGCACATTACTGTTCAGAAAATTCCACGTCTAGAGAGTGTAGTGCTGGAAACTAGAGTATGGGATCTAAACAGGAGATTAAATTTATGTGCCAGTCAGGAGGAAAGGGATATGTATGATTAGGTTACAAAGGGTGGGAAACATAGCTGGCAAGGTGAAAAAGTGCATCAGCTGTATTTGCCTTAGAGTTGTTGTCTTTTCTGCAACAACATGGTGAAGAAACAAGGAAAACCAACTGCTTTTTGTTGCATCTGCACAACTTGTAACTGGCACTGGTTTTCTTAATATATATTAACATAGGTTGTGGATACACTGTATCTCTACCAGTGTTTTAACATTTTTGAGGAATTTTCCCAGATCTTACTTATGACAGCAGAGCTGATTTAAAAAAATAAAAAACCTAAAAAAAAAAAAGAAAATGGCACTCAAGATTGAGCAAAGACTGATTTTTCTTTCTACTGTAGCCTAAAGAAGACTTCATTTTAAAAGTACTTCTAATTGCTTTTATTTCTTTTAGAATTGAGGAGGTCGGATATATATGGTATTCTGTACTGTACCCCAACGAGCAGAATGACAGAATAAACACTCTTTAATTGCCTTCATCAAAATTATGCATAGGACAATCTTGTGATAAAGATATGACTGTGAGGGCATGGTTCTGTGGATATGTATTGCATATAATCTTAAATATTGATGTCTCAGGTGTTTTAAATACCATAGAGCTTCCTTGACTCATCTATGTCATGGTGTATACTAAGCTGTATTTATCCTGTTTGACTCCATAGCTAGAAAGTTCCAGTCAAGACAGAGTAAGTTTCAGTGAATGTAGATGGTGATGTAGGTGAAAGGCTTGCTTCCAGTTCACACAGAAGGGCATACAAAGTAGTAAAACAGTTTACCAAAGGTGGCCTCTGGAAGAACTAGGCAGAACTAGGAAGACCACCTTCCTGTGCCAGTCCAAAATTTCTCCTGCTTGCTTTTGCAAGCCAGTACAGACTGAAAACAGGAGTAATCTGCAAGCGCTTACTGGTTAATGCTGCTTTTTAAAGAATGTTGATTTAAGACATTGGAAGTGTTTGATTTGAAGTTCTATATTTTTCTGTGTAGTGAGGTAGAATAATTGAAATGTATTTGCAACTTGACAATATTTCCTAAGGGCCATGTCAGGAGCTGTGATGGTATTTTTTTTTTTCTAGTATTTTATAAATTCTTACATACAAACGATAGTATAGCCTATCTGTTTTAAGCAAACTTAATCTCACTAAGCTGTAAACTCAAACACATGTGTTAAGACATTTGTTGTCTTTCAGGTTCACTTATGTGAATAGGAAAAACACAATCTCTTATTAGGGAAGTGGAACTTGGTAGAAGTTCTGATTTTTATGAAAGGACTGGACTGGTATTGTTTTGACTAGTACATGTTACCTAAGGCAAGCCACGCAGAGCAGGGTTTCAGGTGAATCAGAAGTGACCTAATTACACTTTTTATATAGTTCAGGAAATAGTTCCAATTTGTTTGTGTAAGTAAGTGTTAAAAGAAACTAAGTAACTTACTTGAGATCTCATAAACATCAAAGGTTATGTGTTTAAAAAGAGAAATAGGTTAAAATGCTGCTATTGCTGCTTTCTGACTGGATTAGAACGGATAAATGTGGCAATGTTTTTGATTTAGAGCAGAAAGCAGTGCCAGGAAGGAGTGCAGTGGAGACAAAAAAGTAGAGCTTGCAGGTGTTTGAGTGCGAGTTTCAAGACATGCATTCCCAGGTTTCATTGTTAAGTTAGAGGTGCTTGAAAGATGAAAGTCAGTCTATTCAGGTTGCTTTGTTATGAAATCTGTGTAGAGTGAAATGAAAGTGGGCCTGTGAATAGGAGACACCTAGATTTATTTTTTTTTTATAAAAGTGTTAAAAAGCTTTTTCTACATTCTGGATTTAAGCAGGAAGGATGAACCAAAAAGAACCTTAAACAGCATCCAAATACTCTTTCAACCTGTAAACAACTATGAATACGTGCTCAAAATGCTGCTGAATGTCTTTGCTTAAAACCTACTTGAAATGCAAGTGATAAGAGACTCATCTGATAAACGTTGTTGCATTCCTGAGGAGACTAGATGGAAAAGCTGCCACCAGTACCTTGCAGTGTCCTCTGCTCCGCCCTTGGTGGAACAGAGTGAATCTCCATTAATCATTTGCCTTCTGATTGCAAACAAGATAATTGTGTCCTATTCTTTGAACTCCTTCTTTTTGATTGTGTGTTAGAGTGTGTGTATATATTCATTAATTCATACATAAAAATATTTTCTCTTTGTATTTCTTGCCACTGCCTAGGCTTATAGGCAGATTTGTAATTACTGAGCTCTGGAGTTTGCTCACACTTGGAGCAAATTGCCTGTATGTTTTGTCTTATTTATAACTTCTGTGCCGCACTGATCTTTGACACAATTGCATCGCTCCTCAAAAAGACTGAGCAAGTCCAGGGATCCTAGTTAGAAGCTCTGTGTCACCTAAAACATGGGGAGATGGACTTAAGACTCTGAAGAGCAGTGATCTTCCAGAATAAATGTACTGTCATCTAAATAAAGACAATAAAAAGCGGTATGGGAGGAGAGAAGCACTAGCATTCCTGGGCAAGTGTTCCTCCTCCAGGACTGACGTAGAACATCTAGGGACCAATGTTCATTCCTCGAAAGACACAAACCTTTTCTTCCCAGGGAAGCAGATTATTAAGCTTGCTTATCTCCTCTGGTAAAATAGATCGTGTTGGTTTAACTTCTGCTTGATATAATAGAAAAATAATTGTCAAAATGCCAAAGTAGTAGATGAACGCTGACAGTCATACAGGTACTGCTGCAGGCTACGCCATCATCAATGGAATGTTGGTGGTGTTTTTATGAAAGGATATGGTTCCCTACATCAGCCTGTCATCTTTGGGCTGATGCGTAGGCATGAACTTAAGATACTGTAGTGCCCTGGAGAGCAGTAACACCTCTCAGTGATGCTTTTTTTAACTCTTGTCCTTAGGGCACACCTTTTTCTTTTCCCTCTCCCTAAGACTTTCTACTTTACTGAAATGGAAAGAATGTGAATCTCTGCAGAGAAGAATTTTTGCTTTAAGACCCTCTTTTATTTAACACAGGCCCAGGGATAGCTGTATGAGAAACCATTTGACCAGTATTAGTCTCAAGTGGGGAATTATATCTAGGAACTAATTTTTCTTTTATCACTCACAAATGCCTAGCGTGCCTTTGTGCGTTTGTATGTGTAGCATCTGCCAAGAGATCCACTGGCAGACAGGAAAGGATACTAGCCTGTCACAGAGGAAACGGATGCTTGTTTCCAAAGCAAAACCTTTCATATCTTTGAGAGCTGTCCTTATCTCTCAGATGTGTTTTCCTTTTCCACTTTCAGAGATGCTAGAAGTGGGTGCTCTTGCATTATCCATGATCTTCAAATAGAAAGTTCGCTAGTATTAAAAAAACTGCAAAATTTGAGATGCTTTTAATGCGCTCTTAGGCAAGGATAGCTAGTTTCTAAATGTGACATCCAGACTTAGCGGGGAGACCAGTAATGTGTCTAAGGCAATAAAGGATCTTAAATGTTTTTAGCCAGTATGTTCTTGCAACATATTCCAGCTACAGTTGTTTAAGGATGAGTAACAGAAACAGGGTATGTGACAATTATCTTTCCCAAGTATATAACCAAGGATTCATTTATAGCTTCTGTGGTCAAAAGGGAGAATAGGTAGTTGGAGCATTCCAAGAGATAATTAGATTTTTTTGGAAGAAAGATTTACTAATACATGCAATTCTAAATACAAATTGCAAATTATCGAGCTGCTTTTACAAAATAAATTCTTGCATAAAATATGATCTGCTTCTTTCTGTGAATTCCACATAAACATATGAAGATGTGAGAACAGGTAAAAGCCATCATCTTTCACTGTATTTTGTTAGAAGTAGTATTGAAGGCATGGACAAGGATTCTGAGTATTTCAGTTACTGTGCAAGCCTCTGGTGTTTGGAGAGAAGCATAGAGTACACTTTAGCAGTAGATGTAATCAACTAAGACATCAACAGTACGTTGTATTTTCTAGAGGAAATCTTTATTTCTTAGACTGCTTTCCTTCTGTCTTTGCCTCAAATTATGTTATTTTAAACAACTGAAAGGTGCCAAGCAGAAGGTTCGTGTTAAAGATTTAAAAAAAAATAAATCTGGCTACCAGAGAGATGTCATGGTTCTCTGTATGCTTTTTTGACAGTGGTAAATGGAAGAGTACTGTGAATCATTCTTGGTGTGGCCTTATAACATAGGGAAGAGTAAAGGCAAGTAGCCTGGTGTATGATTGAGAGCATGTAAGAGGCACTGGATTTTTCCAGTTCTGGAGAGGCAGTTCCTACCCCTCTCAGAATCTACATGTAGGACCTATAGAGGGGAAAGACCTTGTGGGAGAAGCTTTTCCCTTCTGTTATTTACCTCTTCTGGAGTAATTCTTCCATTTTAAATCTCAATGGACTGAACAGGTATAGTTATCAGCCTTCACTGTCCTGTAAGAAGTGATGGTCAAAGTGAATCTAATGGCTCAACCTCTATTTTTTGCCTTCTTACCTTGCGTCTGGGCTGGGCCAAGGAGCATGATTTAATGAAACACTCAGGGATGCACGTGGCTGCTCTGCTATGAAAGAAATTAGTAACGGCATGTGGGCTGTGCATAGGTCTCAGTGAACACTGCTGTTCGTAGATAGAATGAGCATGTATGGAGCATGTGCACATTAGTAGCACGAGAACAACATGATCTCATCCCCAAAATCACCAAATGCAAAAAAATGTAAGGAGACGTAAAACAGTTGGAGATTTCAAATACAGACCTCTGTTGTCTTGTGTACTTTAATGAATGTTGAAAGTGGTTTTCATTTGCAACTGGCTTAAAATTGTGGTGATATGTCAATAAGAAGCATTATGCTACCTGTGTGAAAAGACACGGGAATCAGCATATGGCTAATAGTGCAGAACCATATATTATATTACAAAAAGACAGCTATTTATTCCTACGCTTGAAGGAGAAGTGTGGCACCTGTGCTGCTTTATACTTTGGGGCATAAAGGACTTTATTTCATCTATTTGCTAGTTTTATTGCTGTTGTGAGGGTGACAAGAATGGGACCAGTATATACATAATTCTCTGCACTTGGTATTTACTAAACTTTTTTTTTTTTTTTAACTTTTCAGGTTGTCCGTCAGATGATGTGGCTGATGGATCATATTTTTAAGTATACAAACTTTGGTATTGTGTCTCTAATCCACGGAGACTTCTTTATAAGACAGGTAAATGGAAACATGTTGTAGTGCTTTGCTTTATCCTTATATTTGGAATATTGTGGTGTTATGGGACTCACCACCGCCTGGATGGTTTGCAGGATGAAGTAACTATGCTGTAATGTGTATGTTTGGGTAGAGCTTTGTTGTGAAACTGCTTTTTTCCAAGCTTATTTTTAGAGCTTTGTTGTGAAACTGCTTTTTTCCAAGCTTATTTTATTATTTGCCTAGATACAAATGTTTATGGAACCCAATTATGTTGGGAGCCTTTTATGAGAGACTGATACAAGTGAAGTACATGGGCAGTCCTTTCTCTCACTTCACTTCTGACTGCCCATTCTTGGCATCTCTCTTCTTTCCTTAGTGACCTTGAAGCTGTGTGATGAGTTTGGGTGGTCATTATTCTGATTGTCAAAATTTCAGATAAGGAAAGGCAGGACCATCCCTTTTGATGGTGACATGGTAGTAGACCAGTTTAAAGTGTTGATGGACTTGCATAAGTAGTAATTAACTGATTCTTGAATCAGTTGTTATTTGAACCAGTTTTACAAATTCATGAAATGAACCAGTTTATTATTATTTGAGCATTGGGAAAGAATGCGTTGAGCTCAGCATCTCAAATGTTAAGGAAATAAATAATCTCAGGTTATTTCTCCCAATGTGGGGTGTTGGGTTTTTGTTGTTGTTTGGTAGTTGCTGATGAAACTGCACGCTAGAAGTACAGTGATGAGCATGAACCTGCTGCCAGATATTTGAACTGCAGCATCCAGCATACACATTTCTTTCCTCTCCTTATTTTTATTTGTCTGGACTTCAAATGTATAGGCAGCCAGAGAGAATTAATGAATTTTCACTCTACAGCGGAGGAGAAGCTAATTTACTCAGAACGAAATAAAGAAATATTTAATCACAGCTAAAGTGAGATTTCTCACTAAGACTAGAGGCATGGTTAGAAAACCTCAGGTGAAATTAGATAATAAAATACAGATCTCTAGAGATAAACAACTATGTACTGTGAAAGTATGGAAAAGGACAGGTCTGGCACTTCGTGAAATACAGGTCTATTTCAGTAGTTAAAATTGACAAGATACGCATTCTGAGGTACATGTGGCTATGAACTTGTTAATTGTAATTTTCTGAATGTGATGTTGCAATTCCAGTTACAAAATCAAACCCTTACTGAGCTGCAAAAACTAAGGCTTTTCGTTTTGTAAAGTGGCTGAGATACACAATGTCACAAATAAAATGTCATCATGAGTCTAAATATAAACCAATTGAAAATAAAATATTTCTTGGCTATTAGTTAGCCTTTGGGTGTAGCAAAAACACTGAAGGTGAGTGAGTAATGATCCTTTGCCTAACTATAGAAAGGCCCTAGGTAATATTTGGATGAGCAAATACTTTTTTTTTTTTCCCGCTGTTAAATAATGTAATTTGATCATGGTACAGTACATCCAATTTGTTAAAAATGTACATTAGCCTAATTTTCCTGAGCAGCACCAACAATAGCTTTAGGAACGCCTCTGAAGTCTGCTAGATGTTGGCTAGTATTTTCTTTTCTCCCATTGAAAATGTTACTGGAAACAGAGACTGCTGGTAACTTGCCATATCGGTGACATGAAATGCATGGCATCCTGAATTTGTCAGCAGTCTGCTGCTATCTCTTTTCTTTCCTTTAAATGAAAGAGGGCCAAGCCCCTTCCCTGTGATGGTGAGCAGCTAGCCATGGTCTTCAAGAACTGGTTATATTAAGGAGCTGCTTCTGCTTTTGTATGACTTGCTTTCTCTTCTTTTTGATCAGTACGTTAACTGTGGTTTATCTTCCAGTACTCCTCAGTATTCCACTAGTCATGGTTGTTTTTAAACACTCCTCTCTTGCCCATTAGTCCAGTAGATTTTTCTGTATTGCAGCAGCATCTTAAACCTCACGGTATTTGCTAAACTGAAATTTATTCACCAGTCATATTCATCAGGTTTGTTTAGGTTTTGGAGAGTTCTAATATCTAATGTGTGAAAAGTTTATTATTCACTGCTCTTTTCTTAACTGCTGTGCTATCCTGGAGTCCTGTGGTGTGGTGAGAAGGGACTGGTTTAACTGAGGAACGTTTATGTTACTCTTTAATTGCATTAATATGAGCAGGCAGAGCTTTTTCCTTCCCTTTCATGAGGTAAGTTGGAAGTAGTTGCCATCGTGAGACTTAAATCTAGGAGAAACTTTCACCAGACTAATCTTCAATAAAATACTGGTTCTTGTTGTCTTCCACTCAACCCCACTCTTTCCCTCTTCTTCCTCTAATAAAAAAACCCAGCCAACCACCAAACAGTGGAAGGTTTGTGGCAGTTCAGAGAATTAAAATCACCTCTGCTGAGGAGATCTTAAATTTTGGACTTCTGTGTCTTTTGAGTGATTTGGCAAAGTCACTTTGGAGCACTCAAAAATGCTAATTGATGTAAACTCATTCCTGTGAAAATTGGTGTAGCTTGCTCTTGCAAGTGTGCAGAGACGGAAGAGAAAAGGTTGTTGTTGAAAATATCAAAGATACTTCTGCAGTAATTAAGGACATATCTTACTGTCTTAAGTGAAGAAGTTGTGCTAATACATCAAAGAGGAGAAATGAGTCATTCAAGCGTTGCAGGTTTGGGTGAAATCTGTGGTTCTGCTGTGGTAAGCCCCCTCAGGCCTGGTCTCGAGGTCTGTCTGTGGTACCTCCTGCAATGCTAGTATGGGGTGGAGGTGGGGGGAGAGCTGCGTAGAAAATAGTATAAGCAAGGATACTGTTTGGCTTGCAGAAATTACTAATGATAAGCAGACCTCCAAATCATAGCTTGACCCCTAGACTGTGTTTGCAGAATGCAGTTTAGCAAATTCAGCTTGGGACCCAGTAACAACTAGGGAATTCTGTAAATACATCCTCCTGTTACGTGACGTTCCCACTTACAGTCTGGACGTCACTCTTGTGGAGAAGTCATCAAATCAGGAGCTTCGTTCTCAATTTCAGGGACCTTTTTTCAGCCTTTCTGTAAAGTGGCGTTAATTTGGCCACCATAGGTACTCCGAGGAGAACATTGTTTTGTGTTGTTTTAGGGGCTTATTTCTATCTCTGGAAAGAGAGAAATCTTAGAAATGTAGTACTTACCTGTCTAATATTATCTCTTTTAAGCATTCATTTTATTTAGGTAATGTTTTATCCTTACAGGGAAGAGCACACCGTGACCAGCAGCTTGTGTTACTCAAGGAGCATCTAGAAAAATATTACAGGAGCCGCAATCGGAAATGGATTGTTTTATTTCCAGAAGGTGGCTTTCTTAGGAAAAGGAGAGAAACAAGCCAGGCATTTGCCAAGAAAAACAATTTGCCATTTCTTAAACATGTCACCCTGCCGAGACTTGGGGCAACACAACTAATTCTGAAAACGCTTGTAGCGCCGCAAGAAAATGGAACTCCAGCAGGTGGAGATGCTGTGATAAAAGGTAAAGACTGCTTCACTCTGGTGGATAAAAAGCAAATTGAATGTGTAAGATTTGAGTTAAGCAAAAATATTGTGTTGATTTGGTCTCTTTAAATGTCAAACACATCCATAATGGACATTCATATTTATATAAATGTTTTCATGTTTACTTTTAGTTCCACTAACTTTATTTCTGATGTTGAGACAAAAAAAAAAGAAAAAAAAAAAAAGAAAACCGTAGTTTTAATTTGATTTAATCTATGGTGTGGCTGTGTGAAAGCTTGGCTTGGCACACATGATGGGTAAATATAAAGATACTGGAATGAGCACCCAGAGTGAGGAAGGTGGGCTGCTCCTTTCAGCAAGACTGATGATTTGTCCTCGTTTATGGTAGTATGGAAATATAGTAAAAGTATTTCTGGAATATGCAAACTATATATTCATAATTTCTATTCCTGGCTGTAGAAGCTTCTTTGCGTCCAGTATTGTATACTTCATTCCTCTTCCTGAACTATTTGCTATTGAGTTTGAGTTGTTCTGTTCTCTGCAGATTTTTATGAGAACTGTCCCCTTTGTTGCTGGAGTTAACTGTTGCTGGTGGCTAGATTTGAAGGATTGTTTTTGCTGCCTTATGTTAGAGTTATGAGGGAATAAGAATATTCCTGTAGCATTACTGTTCTGGAACACCTGGGCTGTAGAGGGAGGGTATAGCTGGGATATAAATAATGCCTGTAGTTATTGGACTTGATGCTTTTACTCTCTTGATTTTAAAATTAACTTCCTGGCACGTTCAAGAGCGGGTTTAGATCTTAACCTAGTTGTAGGTTTCTGTTACTTAATATAGAAACAATGACTGGGGGTTTGTGGTGGTGTCTTGTTGATGGGTGGTGCTGGTATTTCCATAGCCAAATTATTGTAGTTGTTTAGCGGTTTGGAACAAAGGTCCATGCTGATGAAGCCACATATGCAGATGACTTCAGTTTTTTTCTGTCTGAAGGTCAAATTTCAAGGTTAGCAGGAACCTTTATACAGAAATCGCTTCCAGATGTTTCGTTTTGAAGTTAATCTTGTCAGCATAAGAAATTAATGGAGATTATGTTCTTGCAGGGGTGGAGGGAAGATTTTAAATGAACTGAAAATCAAGCCATGGAATGCATCAGAATATTCCAGGCTACATTCAGAAGTGAAAAGCTGAAGAAAGCCCTTTCTGTCTTAGAAAATTTTAGGTTTAGAAGAGAGAAACAGTATACCCAGTCCTTGTTGTTTTTTAAGGGGAAAAATTTGGCCTGTTCCTTTTCTATTTCTTCCTATCTCAAAGGCAAAAATGTATGAAAAGCAAGAAGTTACCCAGATGAATTACAGTCCCCCTAGTTCTGTAAAGGGAGCAAAAGCACTTGTCAAATACCAATTTTATGTTTTCATACTCCTAGATTGCTATCACCTTAGCTGAACATCAAACCTGACTCTTTTTTTGAGCAGCGTGATTCAGACTCTGGACAAGTGAGCATTTGATAGTGGTTGACCTAACTGGGTGCTAAAATAACGGAATTGTCTCACAAATACAGTGGAGCCCCATCTGTCCGCTCTACTCAAAAAAACAGAAGGAAAGATAAATGGGCAAAAATAGTAAAGAAATGTGTGGGTTCAGCTATCATTCTTTGAGAGTAATGGACATGAAAACATAATAAAAGGGATGAAGAAGGGAAGTAAAAGTAAATTTTATATGCTAGGAAAGAGTAATATCGATACATAATGAAGCTGAGAGTGTTTAAGTCCTCTCTTCTTTTAAGCTTACAAAAATGTTTCTAGCATGGTAAAATTTCCCATTCAGAGATGTATGAAAGGTAATTCTTGATCAGTATCTCGTATAGAAGATTCTTCCTTTAACCTTCTGCTTCTCAAATGCTTTTACTGTACTCTTGCCACTGCCACTTCAGAAAATTTTTGAAGAATGTTCAGTTGAATGAAGTATAATTGTATAAATTGATAAGGTTATAATATAAAATTAGAAGCCTAAAAAGTTAGTGATCACCTGTGCTTTTTACCTGTTCTATCTGTCCCAGTTTTTTAAAACCACGTGAAAAACCCTGGCTCAACCTGAAATCAAACATGTCTGTGTCCTCTTCGAGGTGGCCATTTGAGCGGTGGGTGCTAGAACTAGATGTGGTGTATACAGCAAAGGTTTCCCTGGTGTCTTGCCTAGAGATTGCGTATAAACTTTTGCGCATCATTACTGTACTCCTTTGCTTGAGAAATGGCGTTTTTGTCAGTAGCATCACACGTGAACGTCATGGTTGGCTGAAAATGTTTCTCCTCTGCACTGCTTCTTGTACTTTATACTATCTTATTTAGCAACGTTCCTGGTGTCCTGGGTTACCAAATTATTCAGCCTACTAAAATAATCTTTCTTCTCCATTATGTATCATTCTCTCAATCTTTTTGTTAATCATCGAGCTTTATTGATAATGATGGGAGTTCACCTCCCTCCCCCACCCAGTTTTAAATTGCTTTGTAGATTAACAGTTAATTCCTCCTCATCAAAAATTGTGTCCCTTTCCTATTGAGTTTCCTGGGTAGCTGTGTTACAATGAGTCATGATAAACAGTTGCAGTGTTCTTGAGTGCTGTCACTTTATTAGTACTTAATTAATTTTAAATGATGCTTGTAGCTTTTATACCATTGTAGATTTTATAGCGTTCTACTTCCTGAGCTGGAACGGTGTATAGTACTGGGTGAAAGAAGGAAAGATGATTAATTTGTAATATACCATTACTCTGCACCCTAATTTGGTACTAACCCAGTTGCGTACAGTGCTTTCGTCATGTCAGCTCCCCAGCCCAGCTTGCTTCTGTCGGTCAAATGTCACTGAAGTTTTGGCCTTCAATAGTTCAAGAATTGTGCAACAGATAAATGCTACATCATCTGTCCTTCTCTAAGGTCTCTAATCTGATTTCTGTTGTCCATTTCTTAAGAGGTGGGTTTATGTTGTGAAGTGCAAGGGTTCATTGGCCTCCCCAGAATTTCGTTAGCCTTGATTTACGATATTACTATTCTTAATAACCAATCCCCTTTTCAGTTTATTTTTGTACTAGTTATAAATTTTCCACATTGTCTTACCTGATTCTTTCTCTGTAAAGTGACAGGAAGAACAAATGTTCCTGAGCTAGACGATCAATAATATTTAATTATTCTTGTACTTAAACTGATCAGTTCTGTATCAGTTGCTTTTCCAAGGCAAACAGCCTCTATTGTCTTAATTTCCTCCTCCCTCCTAACAGTTTTCCAAGCCTTCTTTCATATTTAAAGTCCCAAGTACTAGCCTTCATCAGGGTGAACTTTAACTTATTGCTGGTAAATACCAAGTTAAATGACTAAAACAGTTGTTGCTTTTGCTGCCTTTTGAAACACTTGTTTAATTTAAGGAAATCTTACAATTTTATTTCTAAATAAATAGGATGGAAAAACACATAGGAAAGATAGTACTATCTTTTGATGGCTTGAGTGCCTTTGAGGCTAGAAAGTACACACAATGTAGTAAAGTGGTGTCTGTGCCTGAAAAGGTGGTGTAAGTTAATTCTGGTGTCTGATGAAAGCATCCCTCTGGGCCCATGTACGGTGCTGCCCAAACAGAGGGCTGCAGCCAGCACCTGCATTTGAGGAGAAGTTTTTAGTGCAGAACAGAAATACAGGCAGCACAGAAATGCTTGATGCATAGCCATCATCACCTTCACCCTGTAAGAGAGGGGGTGGTGCGTGCCTGCGGGGGTATTTTATGGGTTCGGGTTTGTTAATTTTTTTAACAGGACACTTAGTCTCTGGCATAGTTGCAAGTACAATGTTCCTTCACTTAGTAAGAATTGATCTTGCGAGTTTTAGAACTAGTAAAATGTTCTAAATGCCAAACAGCTGCCAATTCACAGGAGTTTGGAGCAATTGTTCACCGAAGATAAACCTTCCAGAGCTTATTTTTGATCAGGCTTGCTCTAGTATGTTTTTTTTAATTCTGCTTTATTTTACCATGTGGCATCTGATCAGAGGTTTTTATGAGTTTGCTTAAAGCTGTATTGAAATCTTATCTTACTGCTTTCAAATGCAGCATGGTACATTCAGTTCTGATGCTTTTTGTCAGAAAAATTCAATTTTCTTTTCTGCAGAGCTGGACACTGGACTTCATAATTGATATTTTTTTTAAATCAAACTTTTTGATTCACTGTTATATGAGGAATGTGACTGGAATAACGTGGGAAGGCCTTTTTTTTTTTTTTTTTTTTAATCCTGGAAAAGGGGCTTCTTGTTTTGTTCCAGGTGACTTCTTACAGAGAAATCTGGGAATGATAAAATGTTACATCTGAGAGCTAATCTTTGAGAAAAAAAGTTAATTTTAGGGTCAATGGTCCAGTTGATCACATGAGGATAAGTAGAGAACAAGGGGCAAGTTACGAGAATGCATTACTGTGCAGGGGGAGGCAACAGCCTCTTCTGGCTGCATTCAGGGTGATGTAAGTGTTCAGGAAACCACACCTGAATACTAGTGAATGCTAGTAAGTATTTTCTTTTTCAAGTGGAAGCTGCGGTCCTCAGGGTCAGGCCTGGCTGGTGCATTCTTTCCCACTCCAGATCCAATCTGGCAGTATCGCACCATCCAGAGCTCGGCTGGGGGTGAGGTTTCCTGCTGAAACCTGTCTTTGCAACTTGCTCTTTTTCTCAGTGGTAAACACTGACAGTGTGCTGGCGGGTTTGAAGAGTTCTGCGCGTAGTCAAATCTGGATTTTAGCACTGGTTGAGGGTAAACCCAGGGAAGAAGAGAGAGGGGATGAAGAGGAGCTCTGAACCGCATGAAATTTGTAATTGTAGACAGTCAGGTATATGCTGTGAGAGGAGAGTAGAGGGTGACAAAGCACTGAATGCCTTGAAGACACTGATGTAAGTCGCTTCATAACTAAATAAGAAGCAGCTATCACCAAATCCACAGCTAGAACAAAAACAAGGAGAATAGTTACAAAAATTTGTCTCTGCTGGTGACTTAAAAAACAAACGACAACAAACCAAACACAAAAATCTCCAACCAACCAAGAAGTTAAGAAACTGTTTAAATTCTATTTTGATTTTTTTGTCTAGGCCAGAAAGCTACTGTTAGCTGTGACTGTTCAGTCTTCTCTTAACACTCACAACACAAGTATGTACCATGCATACCAGGGTACATTGTTACTACGTAGTTTGGATGCAGCTGTGTAGACAGATGCCTGCAGGCCTGTTTTGAACATTTATGTACTATTTCAAAAAGAATCAGGCTGCTCACATTCTGAGGCAATTTGCGGAATCAAAATCCTCCACCTGCGCTGAAAGTGGCAAGCAGACTGATACCACAGAAAAAAACCCTAGTGCTCAAAGAGATCTGCTTAGATCTGGCCTCTGAACAGTTTCTTCTGCTGCAGTCTCCAGCAGGCAGGCTGCTCAATCTTTCAGCAGGTACTAGGAATGAAGGATGGGGGTGTCTTCTAATGGCAGGTAGAAAGTAGGTAGAAAAAGGGTTTGGCAAGCAGAAGCACCCATGGCTGCATTGGCCAAGCCAAGCATGGCAAGAGGAGTTCTTGAACAGGTATATGCAACTGCCTTTTTTTCAGCTACATGTGCCAGACCTGATTCACACCCCGTTACAACTAACGCAGCAATCTTTCTGTTCCGAGTTTCTGTTAGTGTGTATTTAAAAAATAGAGTTTATTCTTGTTCAAAGGTCTGCTTAGGCCTGAAAGCAGTGTCCTCAGAGAGACTGAGGTCCTACCCTTTGTGTTGTGTTTGTGTTGTCTGGTATTTTTTCAGTTTCAGGATCTGTTAGAGCTTCATGTCTTTAACATAAATATGCTCATGAGCAGGGTGCAACATGGTATAACCCCCCCGAAAGCACTATAAGATTTATTTCACAATTGATTTTCTGAAATCCTTGGTGACTCAGAGGTTTTTGGCAGTGTGAGATCTTGGATGATTATGTAAGGCTTATTTTAAACCAGAGCATGCAGAAATATGCCTGTGGCTGATTTGATAGCATGTCTTGGTAATTGTACACGGAGGGAGCTGTGCTAAGACCTGCTTGCTCTAAAGGAGGGTCTATGGAGGCTGTTGTTACCTTCAGAAAAATTGTTGTGTGGGTTTTTTTTTTCCTTTCTTCCCCTAATCTGGGGTTTCTGGTGGCTGTCAGAGGCAAGTTTTTCTTCCCACCCTGTCCTGGCGGGGCTCAAGGTGAGTTTGGAGCTGGTCTGAGGAATCCATGCAGCAGCTCTGCTCCACAAAAGCAGAATGTAGGACATCAGCACAGAGGAGGACTGCAGGAGTCTTCCCGTAATGAAGTTTGAACCATTAACCACTGAAAGAACAGTTTGAAATACTAGCTAAATATTTAATAAATGATTTTAAAAGATTTTACTGTAAATAATAAGATAATGTGCCCATATTCATCTGGCACTTTTTAATTGCAATTAAAATGATCTCTGTTGCTTACTCGGACAATTTACTTTATCCATTCTTACTTTACATCTGGGAAAATAATAAATTGAATGGCTTTGTTCAGAAATCCATTTCTAAATGAATACTTCTGTGGATTTACTATTAATTTGTTATTGGCTTTTCTCTAATACATTGCTACTTTTAAAATGAAGGACTCTGTAGTTAGTGCTTTTCTTAAGAGACTTGACAAGCACTCTGTCATGATGCTGGCAAGACTGGAGCCTCTAATGGGACCTCGTGTGCTTATTTTATGTGTCTTGTCAGGGTTTTAAAATACTGCATCTCCAGAAGGTGACACTGGATGCTTCAGCTTAACTCTTCAAGCTTGCTCTTGGTCAAATTTTGGAATAGCATATTGCATGCTACTAATAACTCCTTACCTAAATATTAGGAAATACTGTCTAGCCTTATTCAGGTAGTGTGCGTACATTTGTAACAAAGCAGTACAACTCCGCTGTTGAGTAGACACCACTACTGAAAACACTAGCTGCTTGTTAAAATAATTGATAGATCTATGTGATAGTGTTGCTGTAATTGTCTTCTCACACGTAATTAAATTAAACACAAATGAAATGAAATGGAGGTAGAAACTTGCTAGTCAGTCCTTGCATGTATGTGCTGGTTTGTGCTAATTAATAAGTGGGGTTTAGAGTGCGCCTCAGACTGTGTGTTGCAGATTTCTTCGTGTGTGTGGTAGCTCTTCTGTAAAATTTGAGTGGCGATTCTGGGCAAGAGCAAACATCTGTCTAGCCCAACATCTTGTCCATGGCTCCAAGTGGGTATTAGAGGAAGAGTGTGAACACAGCAAACAGGCATCATACTTCTCCCACGTGCTCTCCTAGTTTCGGACTTGTTTCCAGTGTGGTAGGTTTCCCAAGCCAGATGGGGGCTGCTGCCCATTTAGTTAACCCTCCAATGGATTTCTTCCGTGTACTTGTCCGGTTTCCTCTTGAACCCAACTCGGCATCCTTGACATCCTTTGGCAAGGGGTTCCCCACAGTTCTATTCCCCTCTGTACAAATAATTATTTCTCTCAGTTTACTCTGAAAACTTTTCCTCTCGGCTTCATTTTGAATATGCCTGTTCTCGTGTTGAGAAAGACAGTCTGTCCCCGTGCACCTTCTTTATGCTGACAGCGTTTCTGTCAACCTCTGTCGTACGTCTTTGATAGCTATATCAGCTGCAGGCTCAGAGAGTCTTGTACTTTGTACTAAAACTTAACACCTCTTACGTGCTTCTGCCAACAGGTGGCTGTTTTTAATAGTCTACCCTTTAAGTGCTTTAAGATACTGCTGGGTATGATGTAAGCATATCACTATACTAGGATATTAAACATTAAGTAAGCATCTTACTATACTAGTCCAAACATAACGTGACCTCAGGTACAAGGCAGCTCCAGTTCCCACAGAATAAAGTTGACAAGATAAACTCAAAGTGCCATCTTGGCAGCGTGCCCCTGCTTCCTGGTTGCTTTCCAGGTCTGCTGCTCTCCCTCTGCAAACCTGTGAATTGAAGACATACTAGAGGGAGATCATGGCTTGGCTGTGTCTGACCTTGACCATTGCTGGTAGTAACCTATGTTTGGATTTAAGTTTGACTCTCCTGAATCATCTCCACAGCAAATATTTTCACCTCCTTTGATCTTTTTTTTCCCGGTTTCTAAATGTGCTGAGCAGCATTTGAACTTGCACTGGTATCCATCTTATTGGAACCTTGTGGATAAAATCTCCTCTCTGTTGTGAAAACTGACGATCTTCTATTTGTTGCTTTCTTGTCTTTAATGCACAAAGTGTTGTGTTTACTCTTTATCCCATAACTCAGATTTTTAAGAACCTTTGAGGGATCTGCATGTCTGTTGTTTCATCAGTGAGCTGCAACTGCAAGCTCTTACAAAGGCCCAGTTGTAAATGTGCTTAAAGTCCAGACCAAGAAAGTTGGATTTTTATTTTTTAACTTCCTTTTGGTAGAGGAGGGGAAGCACCTAACTTTTGGGCCAACATGTTTTGTGACTGTATTCACACCCAGTGAGTGAACTTGTTCTGTTCTGTGTACTACAATACGTAAGAACAACAGAAATAACTGTGAAAATAAAATCCTGGTCTAGCAGAAGTTTGTAACAATATTTTTGTGCTCTGTAATGAAATCTGGATTTTATTTTTGGCTGTCTAATTTTATTTGTGCCTCATACCTCATGAAGTAATATAAAAATGGAGTAAGTCTCAAATAAAAGACTTGGATGTTCTGATTACTTTTAATACCATGTTTCTTTTTGTTTCTAGAGAGCAAATCGAAAGGCCTCCAGTGGGTGATTGATACAACCATTGCGTATCCCAAAGGTGAACCTATAGACATCCAAACTTGGATTCTTGGCTACCGACAACCAACAGTGACACATGTACATTACAGGTAGGAAATAAACCTTCTACTCTTAGATTGAACTAAAATACTAAAACCCCAAGTACTTACAAATTAGTAACATCAAGTTTTAGGATATGGAAAATCTGTAGCAATGTCGTCTTTATGTGTGTCTCTCACAGGTGGGCAACTCATTATCTAAACAAAACACAGCTGTCTTTTCAAAAGTTCAGAGACCATGCCGTATCTTAGCACATTTAAGTTTTTGGCTAGTGTCCTGTGGCTGAATATAGTAGTGAGGTATATGTTCGATGGCTAGGTCCTCCTTTCCACTGTAATGCTAAGGTGCTGGCAAACCGATCTTGATTGTTGTTTTTTTTTAATAATGACAGCAAATTAAAAATCACTGTGTTATTAAATAAACAGGTTTCCTGAGAGATAGTTATATATTGTATTTAACTTTCTGACAAAGAAATGTCAGCTTTTTGACTCGAAGCATACTCTTAATAGTTGAGCAGAGCAACACTCTGGAAATTGACTCTCATCGACACCTAGGATGGGTTACTATTAAAACTTTCCTCCTCAGCAGTTCTTTGTCTCAAGACCTAATCTAATGGAGAGAGAAGCTGCATTTTGCTTTTGGTTTGCAGTTAATTGCATGTCTGAAATTTCCAGAAATATTTTAACACTTTTTCTATACCAAATAAGTTGATCACATTTTATCTCAAAATTGCATTTTTTTTGTCTTAATTCCCTTTTGCTGATTTTGGGGAGCTTTTAGACTCTTACAGTAAGCTTTCAGATATCCACGTGTGGATCCCCTGGGGGGATCTGGCTTAACTGGGAATGACCTTCTCCAGCATTGCTGCTGTGTCAGTGTTGTGTGGTGCAGACTCCAGGCTGCTCACTGGAGTTCCTTTCCACGGCCATGTTTAAAATCTGTCCGTGCTTTTTATAGAAATCTGCCTTCAAGTTTTTCTGAAGGTGAACATACTTACACCCTAATTTACGTAAGATACCATAATATCTGTTGTGCTTTATTCAGGTCACCTTAGTGTACTCTCTCAGATATCTGGGATAATTGCAAGTTGAAGGTATTTAGAATTTTACTGAAGAGTATTTCTAAAAATACTTTGAAAAAGAGAGAAGGTTATCTTAAGTTGAATTAACTTCCTGCTTCTAAATGTGTATATTCAAAACCTATTTTTGAGCACAAGCATAAAGATGATGTAACCTTCCTTGTATTGAACTTGAATATTACAGTCTTCTAGTACTAAAATTCTAAGAAAAAATACTAGAAATTGTTTATTGTTGGGTGTAGGTTTGTTTTCTTCCAGAGGGTCTAAATCACTGGTTTGGACAAGGACAAGCCTCTCAATTTTATTTTTCTTTCTTAAGATTTATTTTATTTTTAATAACCTCTAGTTGTTACGACTGACCTTTAAAAACATTTGAAGTATGCCCCAAATGGAAACTAGCGCAGTGGCATGTCTCCGAAGGCGGAGTGCTGGATGTAATACCTCTGAAGTGCAAACAGAGGGTCTTAAGTGGAACTTTGGCTAACTTTCCAGTCCTGGTAATTCTTAAATCGGCATGTCGAGTTTAGGCATGAGTCCTCTAGACTGTAAATGCTTTGGTTGGATGCAGGTTAGCAATTCTTAAAGATGTATTTAACAAAGTACTCTGGCTGTGACAGCGGGCAGTAGCAGCAAAGGTGCAGGAAGGCAGCCCGTGCACCGTCCCTCCACACGTAAACATGCGGTGGCTGCGATGTGTTCTGAGCAGGTGTTGCATCTGGATCGTTCTTTTGGTAGGTGCTGATGGACCTGGCCTTCATGAACTTGTCTAATACCATTTTTAACCTGCTTATACTTAAACCCTACAGTTGCCCATGACACAACGTGTAACTGTTCTTGAGAGTGGCAGCCAGGACCAGTTCCTTTTTGCTTGTCTTAAATTCCCCACCTGATGCCCTAAGTGGGTGCAGCCTGTTTCCTACGTTGTGCCAGAAGTGGATGAATCATTCCTCAGTGGCGCTCTCCCTGGCCTGTGATTTTACGAGCTTTCTCATATCCTGCCTTAGCTCCCAGCCCAACAAGCTTTCATCTATTTGGTGTCTCCTTACGCAAAAGCCTTTCCCTGATTATCTTGTTACTTCTGTCTGTGTCTTTTCTGGTTATGCTACAACTAGGTTGCGAGTTGACTGACATCCTGAATTCCCCACAGGGATTGTGGGATCGCTTACCAGAGTAATAAATAGCTAACCTTAGAGGCCGTGGCAGCGTATGCATAGCTGCTGGTGTTTTTTCCTTCCCCAGTGTTCATTGCCTTGCATTTACTGGTATTTAATTTTGTCTGCAACTATTGTCAGGTCCTTCTGCAGCTCTTCTCTTTAACTAGCCAAAATAATTCTATACCAAAAAAGTCATCTTGATTTTGTATCCTTTTTTCCAGCTTAAGTGTGTCATCTAGCTATGATATGCTAAGACAGACCTTTTAACGTATCTGGAATTAGAGCTGTAGTTTGGAATGAATATGGTGAATTTTCACCTTCAGTGTTTTTGACAATAAAAATTATTTTTAGATATTTTTGTGTGGCTTTAAGAATATTGTTCTGTTTTACATGAAGGATATATTTATCCATGGCAGGATTAGCAGAGAGTGACTCAACAGCGTATGTACATGACTTCACTCATGTTGCATCATCCTGTTCTGTTGCTTATACAGAAATTGTCCTGTTGGATTCCCTTCAGGGCATTAGAGCAAGTGATTATTTTTTTCCCAGATCCCTTGACTAGACTTCTTAGGAGTTATTTTTTTAGCAGAATGCTGTAACGTGATGGGCACCTTCAGGGTTTTGCCAACTTTAAATCATGTATGGATGGTTTGAACAGAGTTATTGGTACCACTGAGGACCTGTGAAGATGGAGCCATGTGCCTGGGAAACTGGGGGTGGTGGACAGGGAAGAGTAGGGAACAACTCTCTCTCTGGAGTTAAAGAAAACACTACAGCTCTGCTGTCGCTGTATTAAACCTTCTCGGGGATCAGGAAGCCAGATATTTGAAGCCCAGTGGGCTGACGTCAATTTCTTAGAGCTCATTTTTGAAATTACAGGTATGGCCAGTGGAAAACTGTCTCTCAGGAGCTTTGCATGTGTGCCTCCTGGGTACTGTCCTCACTTGTCTGAAAACACAATGATGTCTTGAGCCTGTTTCTGTGTCAGATCTTCATCGGGAGCAGTTATGGAAAAACACCAAACCCCTTTATGCTGGTTAAACAGCGCATGCTACAAACAGCTGTACTTCGTGACCAGTTAGCTGATCCTTGCCCTGTCAACCTCCTTCCTCTCATCCCTGGCACTTCTGTTTGGGAATGCAGAGTGTCTTACTGTGCTGAAGTGTCCTGGGAAGTTTCTGTCCCACGTTGCTCCCTGGGAGCTGGTCAATCCATTGGGCAGAGGATGATACAGCAGACCTGCATAGCTGTACGGCTTGACCAGGAAACCTGAACTGCTACTTTTAAGTTCATCTTCCATGAAGAGACCAAAACATTGCTGTAACAGAGCCATTAGAGTATCTGGGGTTGGCAGCTGGGAACGCTGGCACTTGTTCTGCAGGTCACAGATTTGAGGTGGTTCCTCAGTATTTCTTGATTTTGATAACAATTTGGTATTAAGTACTCTTTTGTCCTTAACAGTGTAGGCAAGGATTAAATCTGTGGCTGAGGTTTGTCCTGTTTGCCAGAAGGCAGCTCTGCAGAGAAGGACCTGGGGGCTCTGGTGGGCAGCAAGTTGCCCGCGGGCCGGCAGTGTGCCCTGTGGCCAAGAAGGCCAATGGGATCCTGGGGTGCTTTGGGAGGAGCGTGGGCAGCAGGTCGAGGGAGGTGATCCTGCCCTCTGCTCTGCTCTGATGAGGCAGCATGTGGAGTGCTGTGTGCAGTGCCGGGCTCCCCAGTTCAAGAGAGACAGGGAGCTACTGGAGAGGGTGCAGTGGAAGGCTACGAAGGTGATGAATGGGCTGGAGCATCTCGCTGGTGAGGAAAGGCCGAGAGAGCTGGACCTGTTTAGCCTGGAGAAGACTGAGAGGGGATCTTATCAATGGCTACAAATATCTTGGGGGTGAGTGTCAAGATGACAGTGCCAGGCTTTTTTCAGTGGTGCCCTGTGACAGGACAAGGGGCAACGGGCACAAACTGTAGCACAGGAAGTTCCATGTCAATATGAGGAAAAACTGAGGGTGACGGAGCGCTGGGACAGGCTGCCCAGAGCGGCTGGGAATCACTCCTGCTCTGGAGACATTCAAAACCTGCCTTGATGCGAGACTGTGCAACCTGCTCTAGGAGAACCTGCTTTAGCAGGGGCTTGGACTAGATGATTTCCAGAGGTCCCTTCCAACCCCAATCATTCTGTGATTCTGTGACCAGATGCCATCTCTACTGTGTGAAAGGACAGTCGGGATTGAAACATGCTTTTCCCCTTTTAGAGTAGCCCAGAGCAAGGAATTGATGCATGACAGTGGTGGGCAAAAAAGCAACGTTTTCTGTGCTAGTTGAACTGGAGCAGGGGAGACTGCAGAGCTTTTTGTTCTGGTTGCCCGGTCAGTCCTTTCTGCTGATGGCCTTGGTCACAGCCTGTCTCTGTCTGCCTTGTGGTCTTTCGAATCTAGTGTTTTCCTCTTCTCATAGTGATTTTACTGCAGGATTATTTTTTATCCTACCTCGGGAATAACAGATGAGTGTAGAGGACATAGCAAGCAGCCTTATGTTTTCATTTTTATATGGTTTGCTAGCTGATGGAAATGGCAGAGGAGGATCAGTTTAATCCAGTAAAGCTCAATTCTGATGATGAGCTAAACCTTGTTTTTTCAAACTTCATTTTACAGTATAAATTACATGTTTTTTTGAAGTTCATAATCAGGCTAAACTGTGGCCTGATTTTCTTCAGGATGTCAAAAGTAACTTCCCTAGAAAAAAGGACAGCTACTAAGTTTCAGTTTCTTTAGAACACAAAGATGTAAGAACTTGCCCTTCTAACTATTGAATCATTTTTTTGACCCTGACAGATTAGTCTCAAAATTCATTGGAAAGTGCTGAAAAACTGGGTTTGCTCCCTGAAACATAATGCTGAAAGAGAATATCTAATTAACTTCTTCCAGGTCGAATGGCACTGGCATTTTTGGGGGGATTTTCAACCCATCTGTTAAAGCAGTAAGCACTAAAAAAAAAAAAAAAAGCTGGAAGGTGCAAGTCATCTCTAACTAAAAGCATAACTGGGAGACCTGCCCTTTATTACAAGTTTCTTGGGAAGGTTTGTTTCCTCTTCTCAGAATGCTTTATCTTTATGCTTGGGTCGTTTTGTGATGTGCGTTGGCTGTAAGTCCGGCATCACTGCAGTTACACTCAGCAGAAATGGGCTGCGTGGTTTGGGGTCTGTGTAGCAAGACTTCATACTGTCTGCTATTCTCAGCTCCCACCATTTCCCCACAGTGAGTTGAGCTATGGGATTATTTCTTTTCTTCTTAACACCAGTCACTTCTTTAGTCTACTGACTTGGTGTTTCTCAGCTAGTCTCCAAGTTTCTCGAATAGTAAGATCTCCCACGTGCTGCAGCTCTGTTGTCCAAGCCCGAGAGACAAAAATTGCAAAGACCCTGGCTGTGAAGTCTGTATGATGCGTGGCTTCCCCTCAGTTGAGAATGGCGTGGGGTTGGGGTTTTCTTGCTTTAGCTTCCTGCTGGGTCGTGCCTGGGTATGACGATACCTCCTTGCCTTGGCACTGCGGTAGTGCTTGCGGTGTAGAGGCCCCGACATCGGAGCCAGCCGTAGTCGCCTCCACCGCAGACGATAGCTGCATTTAATGCTGCGTGAAAGTACCACGCTATTTCCAGCCGACTCAGCTGTCTTTGTGCCATAATGCGGACAAGTACTATGTCACCTTTCTTTGTCATACCAGTTTTTGTACTGTGCTGCTGTTGAAGCAAGTTTTCGGCTGCTGAGGAAGTTCTTTTTTTGTGTCTACACTGATACACACTTACTGAAATAAACTAGACTCCTAGCTATAAATAAGATGGAAAACATCGTGGTTGCTGTATGAGTTTTGCAGAAATGTGAAGGGTGTCTAGCTTGGCAGTATATTTTAATACACTTTTTAAATGCAAGTAATCTCATGCCTGAGAGCTACCAACAACCTTCATCGTGCTGAGTTTATTTAAAGAGTCGTTGAAACAGCAACAAATACTATGATTTAGGAAAAAGCAGGGGGTAATAAAGAACTTTAATTCAGGGTTAGGACAGATGGTGAAAGGCAATTAGTACTTCAAGGTGGTACCCGTGAACTTCAGTATTTTAATACAGAATCAAAAGTTGTTTCTCCAATAAGGACCATTTAAGAAGTTTAAATGTTTCTGAAATGCTGTATTTCTGAAAATGATTTGGTATCTTTTGAGGAATGGCCTATCAGTAGCTCCACAATTAGTAGTCTCCATGATTTCTTAGTTACGCCAGTATGTCTTTGGCAGTTACATCTCCTTTTTTAAAAATCCTTTCTTCTTTCCTGGACTATCATTTATGCTAATACATTCTGGTTTGGGACAAAATACACATTTGTGTAGTGGTTTAAGAAAGTTGCTGTCCCTCAGTCAGCTATATGGAGTGTCCCACATCTGTTGTCACCTCACAGCTGCAGATGGGTAACCTCCAGCTAGAAGACAGTGCTTCATTACTGAGACAGCTTTGTCAACTCAGTCTTTACTTCTACCACACGCTTAACTTCCCGGGTGCAACCTGTGGTGCCACTGCTGTTACTGAAATTTAGCCCCTTCCCCACCTCCCCCTGATGATAGCAAAGTAGCTGTTCCCTTGGTGAGAAATGAAATATTTCCATTCCACTTGAATTTTCTGGTCAGGTTATCTTATTCAGTGCTCTTAGATTCCTTGTTTGACACACCAGGAACAAAGGTGCTCTTATTTTCGCACAATGTGAGGTTAGTTTTGTCCAAAAGCTAGAGAGATTCAAGTGCCCAAGAAAATCTAGAAGCTTCAGATATTACCTGTTGACCTTATTCCTTGTCAGGACAGCTCTATGTGCTGGTAACATTTCATTTTCTTCACAAGATCAGCAAAATTTGCTCGTAGTGGCGTTCCTGATGCTGGCTACCCAAAGGTGGGGTAGAGCCAAGACTATGCTCACGCTGTCCACAGTGACACCTGATGCCATGTCTCATTGGAAAGAAGAAACTGTTTCCTGCATCTTTTAACAGCAGACCTGGCAGACCTCGCAGCTGATGGTTGGAGATCCAGTCAGAGCAGTGGCTTTCCGCTGCTGTTTTGGATCAGTTTGGAAGAGTTTTGTAACAGTAGGCTTTCTCAGTTACCTGTCCTGAACCCAGACTCCTTAAAGAGGGTGTGCTTTTAAACCACAGGGGCCAACTGAACCATCTGATGGACAGAGAACAATGATACTGGCAGTATGTTTAGTATAAATACTGGGGAGTTTAGCTTCACCTTTTCTGCTACAGGAAGGGCTTGTTTCCAGAGTTTAAGGGTTTTTTTAAACATTTCGTCTCTGATTTAGCTCAGTCATTAGTAAGAATGTTCCACTTGTAAAAATAGCTCTGGAAAATCTAAAAATATATTTGTAAATGCTTCTAAATACGCTCGCGCTTACCATTGCTAAATTGTGACAGCCAGTGTAGCATTACTGGAAAACCAGTTGTTTTCCACTCTGCACTAATATTCATTCAAACTAGTTGTAACGGTGATTGCTTTTTAAACTTCTAAGAAACAGAGTTTATATCCAGAAGTTCAAGTGTTCTGGCGCTGTATTGATTCATACAAAAGCCTGGATGGATTCAAGCAAGCAAGTGGCGTGCTGCATTCCATTAGTCTCTCACAATATTGGTATCACTTACACTACTTTGCTACTCCATTAAAGTGCCAGCTTGTAAATTATTTCTAATGAGCATCTTGTAAGATCTTGTAATAATGTTTTCAGACCAGGAGGTGCATCTCTGGAAAAATACCAGGCTTAGCTAGGTTATTGGGCTGTAGAGTTGTTACCCGTTAGGTAACGGAGAAGTGAAAGTGGAGGTGAAGAATATCTCCAGTTTACAATGGAAACGGCGTATGAAGCCAGGTAATCCTAGACCACTGTCCTGAGCCCACACACACGTTCTGGTAGTTCTGAACCATCTTCAGACTTGTGTAAGCAAGCATCTGTCCTTCAAAAATACCATGAAACACAATATTCGGTTGCAGAGTCTTTTTATCTCTTCACAGCAGATAGGCAGAAGAGAGTATAAATAGCTTTGGCAGCTCGGTTGTGTTTGGGGACAGAGAGTAAGTCTTTCATAGTGTTATACGCTCAACAAAGATGGTCCTTTCTCTGTGGGTGTGCTTTTTACTTGCCTCTACATGATTTAATTTTAATCCGCTGTACAACGTCTGTGTTTCAAGATAAAATAGTTCTTTATTACCTGTCATCGTTCTTGGTATGCACACTGAGGACTTGAGATATTTACTGGACCACCAACTATTTCATAGTATCTGTCTTTGGCCAAAGACTTTTCTTCAAACTGTATTTTATGTGAGATAATAGTTGCTGATTTCTGGTTACTGAGACTGGTTTTACTAGAGAACTCCACAGCGTGAGAAAGATGTAGGTAGAATTGCTACAAAGACTACAGTGATGTCTGAGTTCATGTTGATGCCACAGCTGATAAATAAAATTGTTCATCTCCTGACATTGAAGTTATCTCTGTATACCAAAGCACCGTTATTTTTAATTCGCTTACTAGAGCAATGCTTTGCTGCTTTTCTTCTCCACTTAGAGCTTATTTTCCCATGCATCAACCGGAAAGGAAGAGGTACAAATGACTTGGCAACAAAGCAAGCAAAGATGTTGAAAACAGTAACAGCAGCAAAAGCACTCTTCACGAGCATCTTCTGCAGTTTGACATTCCTGTGTCCGTTCAGACACTGCCCAACGTGATTGTGGTGTTACTTCAGATTCTTTTCAGTAGAGTCAGTCAAGACTGTGTTGAAAATGAAATGAAAAATCCAGTCATGAAAATAGAAGCATGGCGTAGATGACAGGGTAAATGGGAGCTCACCTGAAAAGAGAAACTTACCGGTCTTTATGTTTCAGAGTATGACTATTTCAGTCTAGCCTGATACACAGATCTCTTCTGCACTGGCCTTCCAGTGAAATGTAGTAGATGTATAAGTTCTTGTATACATCAAAAGGCACTTAGGGTCTACTGAGCAGATTTCACAGTTACTGTAAGACTTGAAATTCTTTTTTGAAAAAAAAAAAAAATAATCCACTAGGGTTCGGTGGGTCATTTTGGGGGTTTCTGTATGCATGTATCTCGGTGAATTCTGCCCTGGATTTTCTAAGTAGATCTGGTATTCACTGTGGAAGTACCCAAACGGTAATTCTTCCAGTGGAGTTTTTATAATATAGCAGCAGTATTTGAGTACACTTCCTTACATGGTCAGTTTTCAGCATAAAACCTGCCTTAGAAATTTCAGACAAAGATGCTGGCATCCTTTGAAAAGCCCAGAGGACATATTTTCTGGGATACAGAAGAGCTATTGGTATTTAGTGATGTTGTGTGGCTTCTGCCTGTTGAAGAGCTGCTTCTTCAAAACTGTGGATGAACCTTCCCAGTTCTTTATTTCATTCTGTTTCAGTGTGTGAACTTCATTGCTGCTTGGTTTGGGTTGTGTTGTTTTTTTTTTTAAGGATAGTAATATAGTGCGGTGGTATTCTATCTAAAAAAAACTCCAGCAACTTGGTAGCTTTATCAAATGCTGCAGCACAGCATTTGCTAGAAGTTAATAATGCCAATGTCTTCTCTGTGCATCTGGCTGGCAACCTGGTGTTTCATATCCTTAATACCTATGTTATCCGTGAATTGGAGTGAGAATGAACCATGCAGTTAGGTTTATACCAGAATCACCTTCTGTGTTTAGAGGTGGGCTGTTGCAGAAGGGGGGAGTTTGTGCTTCGCATACAGAATGCATTTCCTAGGTTTAATTTATGTTTGTTTCTTTGGTAGGATTTTTCCAGTTAAAGATGTACCGGCAGAGCCTGAAGCTCTTACACACTGGTTATATCAACGGTTCATTGAAAAGGAGGATCTCTTGACACATTTCTATGAAACAGGTAGGATGATATCCGGCAAAGAGAACTGTGCTTTGTTAATGTCTTTTCTTGCAAGGATCTCAAGATGCTTGAAGAACATGTGTGCATTCTTCACACAAATGTGGTAGATGTAATTAGTACTGCTTTTTATGTGGCAAAGTATGATAAAAATTATCTAGGAAAGGTAAATTACTCAGATAACGTTAGAATGGGGTAGTGTTTGGAAGCTGGCACATTCAAAACAGATCTAAGGAAATCCTCCTTTTTTCTGCAATAACATACAGTTCAGCTGTGAAACTTGCTGCCATGGGCTTTAATTGAGTGGAATAATTTAGCAAGATGCAAAGAGGTAGTGAACATTTGCATACATAGTAATAGTATTCAGAGCTTACGTTAAGTTTGGAGACGATATAAAACCTTCAGGGTTTCAAATGAGCAAGTTCTTGACTAAAAGGGATTAAGTAAGACTGTTACGGCAGGTTATTTTATCTGCTTAGTGTGGCTATTTAGCATGTTCCTCTGGCACTTGTACTGTTAGAGAAAACTGACGTAAGTAGTCTGCAGGCCTAATCCAAAACCGTAGTCCTCTTCTGTTTCCTGCTAAGTGAAACAGAGATGTGCTATGATTGGAAGGATCTGTAAGAATTACACAGCAGAAAGTCTCTGGAGTCTTGACCTGCAGCCCTGTGCTGGCCCCCTTGCTGCGAGGTACTGAGGATCGCTTCTATCGTAATACACTTTCTATGTTAATGGATCAGAGGAATCTAAATAAACTTGGGCATTAATAACATTACCAAAGGGATACTGGCAAGGATGTGATTTAAAATACCAGGTAAATACTTTGAAACTATAGCTGGAGAAGTGTTTCCTCAAGGCATTTTTTCCCCATCCAGTTGATCCTGAACTATGTGCCCTCCAGCAGGGGGGTGTGGGCGTGTGTCAGAATACAAAATGGAAGAATTCATCATCCTAAAAAAGAAAATCAAGGCAGGAAAAGATAGTTTTATTTCAATGTACAGGAAAGGAAGTTTATCAAACAGACTGAGTAGGAAGACTCCAGAAATGATGCAATTTGTCTCTGAAGAAAAACAATCTCTTCATTAACAAGTATCACAGTTGTTGAGGGGGGACGGGGGATATTCCGTCACCCAAACCAACTGAGGTTAATATTCCAGAGTGGCTATGTTTAACAAAGACACTACTTCTATTAGATGATTTATTGCAAAGACTGCTTTAATTTGATTGTGAGTGCTTAATTTATCGTTTGTAGTTCTTAAAAAGATTAACAGACTTCTTTAACAACCCAAAGATGTATTTTGTTTTATGAAATATGGCTGTCACTCTGCCATCGTTGATGGCAAAAGTCAGACCCTGCTGTATGTATCACATCCAAATGTGTATAGTGGACTTCATTAGCCAAATAACTTTGTGAATCTGTTTAAAACTGCAAGTGTAGTCTATAGGAGGTAAAGAATTCTTGTTATTGAGACATTATTACACAAATACTATTAAAATAAGTCATACCCAAAAAATCTAACTAGTCCAGAATTTCAGAGAGCATAATGAAAATAATCAGATTTGTTCACAGAAATGTGCTTCCAAAATAGGATAATTGTTTATAATTTGCCAGTGTAATCAGTATGAATTAATAAGATGTTTTAAATGTAAATGCTATGACATAGGCATGTGCCTTACTAGGCATAAATTAGCACAATTTAAAGCTACTACCATTTATGCCAGTTGAGATCTTGCTGGCGTTGCTTTTGTTGGCTTACTGCAGAAATGGTGTTACAGTTTTTGGAAACCCCCTGGAAAAGCCCTGAGGCCTAACGTGAGGGGAATCACTGAAGGTGCTCAAGAGTAAGCTCTTTGTATTGACGTGTTATGTTGCCTCAAGTTGGTGGGGTTTTAAGACTTAGGGCTGTCTCAGCATTTTGATTTTCATGGGGTTTTTTAGTTTTGTGGGTTGGTTTGTGGCTTTTTTAAAAATACACACTACTTAGGAACTTGTCTCACTTCACAAAGCTAGAGTAACACAATATGTGAAAAGTTATGATATGTTAAAATGATAGTTTAAAAGTTTAAAAGTTAAAAGTTGCATTGGCAACGTCATTGGTAGGAATACAATCTTTTGGCATATTTTTGTTTGGGAAGAGGAAGAAACAAAGCCTAAGACACCTTTTTCCTTTTTGCTGTATTCCTAAGTGTTAAGAACTTTAATTGATCTGGGAAAACCCTGTAATATTAGACCTCTTAAAAAGAAAAGTATCTCCCTAAAATCTGCATATGAAACTGTCCCATCCTTTCTTACAGGTGCAGTTTACACATTTCATTTATAAAATTTAAACCATTTACAGTTAATATCTGTATGAATAAGAAGTACAGACTCCTATTTTAGCAGCTAGTAAAAAGCTCATGTTGGCAAGTTCATGATTTCTCTGAAGTCTTCAGCAAGATAACCTTGAACACTGCAGTAACACAAATGATTACATTCAGCAGGACAAAAGCATGTGGAGACTAATTAAAAAAACCCAAACTGTAAACTAGGAGCTTATCAGCTGGAAATAAGTAATTTTATACTGAAGTCGTCATGCTCCTCATTCACTCTGATCGTAAGCCAGCTGGTGATGTCACTAAGAAAGTAAGCCATGTCATCGTACGGGGCAACAGAAGAGGGTTTTCACTAGTGCTGTGGAAATACTTTTCTTTGTATCAAATCTGAAACCTCATCTGGAAATTCTGTGTTCAGGTCCATCATCCCAGTTCAAGAAACACCAGCTGAACTGGGAAGAGGGACAGATAATAGGTGCTAAGGTGATTAAGGGGAAGGAGTTGTTCCTGTGAAGGACAGCTAAAAGTGCTTGGCTTGTGTCAGCTAGGGAAGTAAAGGATTGTTTTCCCTGAAAGATATGAGTTGGGGTGGGGGAGACACAGTTGCTATCTGTACCAAGGAAAAAAGAAAGTTATTTAAACCAAAGGTCAGTGTTGGTACAGAAAAACAAATGGGCCATGGAAGAACAAGTGTAGTGTAGAGCAGACTAATGGAAGCTTAGCAGTGAGAATTACTGGGGAATAAATGGTGCGGCAAATCTGCCCATGTGTGAAAATGCATATGGGGAAAGGAGGATGGGACTTATCACGGGGTTTTTTTAGGGTTTGGTTGTTTAGGTTTTTTTAAAGTTGCATTTGGGTTTGGTGTGTTTTGGTTTTTTTTTAATTTAAGAGCATTTATACAGGAAAAAAGGCTTTGTCTTAAATGCTTGTGCAATTCCTCCAGTGATTGCAAATATGAAGTGTGGAGATCAGCTGCTGATGGTATCTAATTGCCTAAATTGTGTGGGTTTTAAGATTAAAAATTGACACTGCTATATTGTTACTCTTTGAATCATTCATCTCTTGTTCTTGTATGAGTAGCTGTGATTCCATAATGCTGCAGCAAGTACATCATCTCTGGTATCTTTAGAGTTTTTATATCCACTGTTCAGGATTAACAACAACAAAAGTGGTTCGTATCGTTTAAGCTTTGTGCATCTCAGTAAATTTTAATGCAAATTATTTAGTATGCTGATGTAAATATATGCAAACAATCTGCTTATCATAAAACTGATGCATTCACAAGATACATTTAATTTAGTGTTGTAGGTCAGAAAATGTCAAAATAGGAAAAAGTGAACTTTTTTAATTGTCAGCTGTTATCTCCTGCCAGTCTCTTGTCTAAACAGGCATTTCAGTAAAATCTTTCTGGAAAACTGTGTGGCAAATCACAGTGCTTCCTGAGGCTGTATGACTGGCTGGCCAATGAATGTTCAAACAACATAAGGAAACTGTTGTTAAAAAAAAAATAAAATGTGTGTATATTTATACTTTCAAGAGGAACCTTGAGAATATATGTGTGTTGCTGCTTCACGGTATAGAAAACCATTACCAAGCAACTGTGAAGTTTAATATGGAATCCATTCAATTTTATCATACAGATGTTACTAAAACTTCAAAAATTACACAGAAAACTTACTTGACAGTTGGTTCTCCCTGCAAAAGTTGACTACAGTGAGGACAGCTGCTTTTAAGGAATGAAATGAAAATTATTCTTAATAATTATAAGGGCTTTTGTTTGGATTTTTTTTATATTTTCTTGAAGGCAACTGATACTGCTGGAGAATTTTTTGAAAGTTTAAATAGCACAGAAGTAACCAACTAATTGTTTGTGGGCATGGTTGCTGGGACAAACGGTGATGGTAAGGAATCGTGCGTTAGGCTATCGTTCCTGCTTCAGAAGCATTAAATGCATTTTCTTTTCTCTTTTAGGAGCTTTTCCTCCACTGCAGGGTCAAACAAAAGCTATTTCTCGGGAGATGACCCTCAGTAACCTGTGGCTAGTTGGCATACAATCACTTGCATTTTTGTCAGGCGGTATGTGGTACTGTATCTTTCAGTATTTTTATCATTGCCTATTTTAAAAGTGGAATGGGACCTGAGGACACAGTGGGAATCCAGGCTCTTGCAAATGAGTATCATGTTGTATGTGCAAATGTGAATATTCAAGAGTAAAGGAAAATACTGGACAGACTCTTGCCTCTCTTTGGGGAATTTTAAGCTCCACTAAAAGTAAAGATCAGTAACGTAGTGACCTGATGATGTATTATTTTAAGAATTGTCTGTATTTTTAAAAATGTATACTCTCACCCACACTTAAGCGAATTCAGCATTTGGACAAAAGGTGCAATTGTACAACCACCGTAGAAGAATGTCTGTGACAAGAAAGCTCTGTCACCGCCAGTATTTCTTGGCATTGTAGTTAGAGCTCAGAAAATTCAGCAACTCGTCTCTTCAGTAGTCTGTACAGCATTGGTGTGGTAGAGATTCCTCATTTGCACAACTTGTACTTTATTGCAACTCATTGTGCTGGAGTCAAAGATACTCAGCAGAGCTGGTGGTGGTATCTTTGTGGCTACGCAGTCAGCAGTTGTTGTATTAGACACATTGATCTAAAACCAAGACCCAAATAAGATCCAGCGTCAAGTGTGTTTTGTGAGGAATCAGTCCTCAAAAAAGCATTGCAGCAGCATCGTGTGATTAAAAGCTATCCACATTTGATGAATCAGCCCATCCCTGCTGTGGTCTTACCACCAGCTCCCTGAATTCCATGTGCTACCAGTATCTCATATTATGAGAAAACTTGGAAAATACAAAGTCACTTGGTTAATTTTCCCTTTTTGTTCAGAATGCATCTTAATGATCATTATCAGTTTTGAAAATGCACTTTTAAAGGTGAAAATACAGTGAAGGAAAGGCATAAAACTTAGGGAATAGAGGAAACCTTTATTTGTCACCCGTTGGAAGGCAGAGCAATTCTAGCTGTTTCTGAAGGTCTGCTGGTGCTGCTGGTGATTTTTAGCCACCTTTGTATTTTGTATACTGCAGTCCAACCAAGGTGACCTTTGAGTGGTTTATAGAGGCCTTTTTCTCCCCGCTAGTTGCAACCGCGCTAAATATACTTGTGGGAGAGTTTAAATAATTCAATGCCAATCATCTTAATGTTTTGCTAAGGAGTAATAGAAGAAAAACTAGTTTTTTAAAAATTAAAAATAGGTATAATTGCTATCATAAATCCATAGGAAGATACTACTGAAAAAAAAAAAAAAGGTAAATACTCCAAGTAACTACATGGAGGGCAGTATTAATTAGCTCACCACTGTGCTGAAATCTTACTGGAAGAAAGATGAGTTGAATTGAAGGGCAAACTGGAACAGAAGACACGTTAGGATGCTTTTGAAAGGATGCCTATGATGTATGGCCGTACTTCTGGCAGGTCTAGTTGGCATTATGTTCATGTGATTATATACAGATTTGAGAGAGCTGTTCCTAAAATAAAACTAATCTCTCTAAATACAAGCAGGATAGCCAGAACTTCAAATGTTGGCACACTGCCTTTTACAGAGTAATTTTACTGAGAACAAAGCCAGCCCTCGGTAGTTTTGGCTCTGAGTTAGCAGTATTGATCCCCCTGCTCTCCCGCTCCTGCCACATGAATCACAGTGGGTGGTGTGCAGAATATGAAAGCTAGCCCGTGTTCCTTTTGCGGGGGGAGCTGAGAGCATACTAAAATACAAAGCAATGCCAATTTCCCTGGCTTAATGGAAAAATACCTGGTCAAATATGCCACCCCTGCCTCCCCAAAAGCAGTAGTTTTATCCTAAGGTAGCTCAGTGGGGATGGTTGCAAAATGATACCCCATAGTAAGTTCCCCTGAACTGAGTCCCCTCATTGACTGGGAAGAATCACTGCGGCTGCCAGGGAAAGGGCAGCGTTTGCCTACAGCTTCATGTTTTCAATAAGACACCGTTTCCAAATCCCAGCTCTTTACACCCAGTCACACACCGCACCTGAATTCTGGTATAATGTAAAATCAGTTTAAAGAAAGGTATGCCCTGAAAGGGAGGCAGTCTTGGGAGTATTTTCTTTTCCTGTTGCTCTTGCTAAAGTACAGCTGATGGAATGAATGTATTGAATCTGCCATTTTACAGGAGGGTGTTGGGACAGCCCAGCGCCGTTACCAAAAGTGGTTCTGTGTGCTGCATGTGGGCGTAAATGGACTCGCAACACTGCAAATTGCAGATGGCAAGCTACTTATTTCTGTCCTCTACTAGGTGGTTTGATCAGAACCCCAGAGATGCCCATAGTACAGCTGGTTTTATTTTGAGCTAGGACAGACTGGAGTGATATAAAAAGGGAAGTTTATATAAGCAGATTGCACAGCAGTAGCTCACATCAGGAGATTGTTCTTTATAGACCCTGTGAACTCTGTGTAAGAGCACACTGTTTTTTCAAATGCAGTATTTTTTTTCCAGTGGATTGCAGTCAATAGTGAGTGTTCACATGCTGCCTAAAGAAATTAGTAATGCGCAATAATGTTTCAGATAATCATTCGATTTATCTGGTCCTGTTCATTTTCAGTTCATTCCTCTGTAGTTCTTTTACTATCGTGAGACATTTGTTTTCAAGCACTGATTGTTGTTTCGATAGGTGAGTAAGTAGTATTAGGTCTTGGGCTTCTTTCCTGCCTGCACTGGAAAATGTGAAGAGTGCCTGGCGTTGTCTCCTTACGGCTGAGTTGCTGTAGATGACAGTGGAATGAAACCATTGTCAGGAAACTCCAAAGTACCCTCCCGGCATGAACTTGGATGCTGCTTCATGAAAGAGAATAAATTGGATAAAAGAAGTTTTTCTATTAAGGGAAAAGCACAAAATGGATACAACATAGAGGAGATTCTGTGCTAATAATACCATTATTGGTCAAGACTGTTTGGAGCTTAGCAGGCAAGTGTGTAAACATCAGTTCCTGTCGGTTGCAGTTCAGTCCTACCTTCTGGCAGTTGGCTCGTGTCACAGATGTAGTGGGCATTTTGCTGAGCCATCCATGGGCTTCCTCTTCTGAAGCATTCAAAATGCATTTGGTAGAAAACGGTGTTAATGAAGCCTACATTTGATCACAAAATGGTTAATTAATGTATGTTTGACTATATTAGGGGCAAATAAAATGGAAGAATGTATAAAGTGTTAAAGAATGAAAAATTCACAGAAAAAATGCTGTTGCACACAGAAGTGAGAACACAGCGATTTAAGCCTATTGTGAATAAAGATGGTTCTCTGCCAGGGTTGCACACAAAACATCTGTACGTTTCTATGTTTAATTGTTCATAAACAAGTTGTTACATTTTGAGTCGATGTAAGTCCTAATGGTATAGCGTTGCTGCTCTTCAAAGCCCATGACATGAGGAGTGTCTGCTCCTTCACAACGAGCAGCGTTTTCTTCAGTGCCCGTTGGTGAGCGCGCTTTCCTTACAGGTTCTCTTGTATTCTACATACGGTTCTATCAAGTATTGCAGTAACGATGTCTCTTGCAGGAGGGATTTTTTTTTTTTTTAAGCTGCTCTCACCAGATTTTGAAAAGCGCTATTTCAGCTTAACCTGCATGCTGGAAAATTATAAGCTTCCTTCTCGCTCCTGCAGCCCCAGCATCAAAAGAAGATGCATCTTATTGCAGTAAAAATACAATGATCACTGTGGTACCGTTCATTGTTCACTTGTTTTGCAAATGATGTAACTTTTTTTGTCTGACACTGCCGTAAAGTGCTGTTCACTTTTTTCACCTGTTTGTACAAGATAATACAGATACCGATCACTGTGTGTGACAGGACTCAACTGCTCCGCTTTGCCTTGACATAAAATTTTGGGACCAAAGGTACTTCAAACTGGGATTTCCAAATCATGAGTCCGGGGTTGGGTGCGTTCTCCTGATAGGCAGCTGGAGATTTTGTGGTGATCTGATACAGTCACACAAAATAATTACACATCTGGGGACTGTATCGTTTGGAAATAATGGAGCCATATGAAATAAAAGGTTATTTTTCAAAATTGCGTATTTGATAGTTTTTACACTTTTTTAAAAAGAACAACAATTGGAAGAGCAAAATTGAAACCGTTCTCTGGTTTAAAATGTCGGCATACATTATGAACACTTCCGAGCAGCTTTTTTTTTTTCTGTGAAAACTGTAGACTACCTGGCTGTGATACAAAACAAATCTTTAAAAGGATTCTATGCATTTTAAAATTAAACCTTTTATTTTAAAATTGGATGAAGTAATTATTCATTGAACAACTGTCCTATTAAAGTTCCTTAAAATTACTCTAAATGGTGTTCATTCTGTATGACAAAAATTGGTTTTCTTGATACCAGTTATTTTCACCTCCGATTCTCTCCTTTCCTTCTGTGTTACCTGCATTTTTGGTTTGTGTGATAAAATGGATGCAGAAGCCTTTTGTGATTTTGCAAAGGGCTGGTTGTGTTTGGAATTCTCTTATTGAATTTGTTCTCATTGGATTTTTTTTAATCAAATCTTTCCAGCACCCAAGATACCTTTCAGAAATGTACACAGAAACCAGAAGCAGCATTTCTCTACAGAGGTTATTAGATGTCTTTCCCCATTTTTTTTTTTTTTGGTGTGTGGCAAAAATAAAGCTGGGTTGTTTTTTTTTCAGGATTTAATGTGCTTCTAATCCTTAATAGATGAGATGTTTTTTCTTTGATGGTTGTATTTATCGTGCTTATATCTATTAGATACACAATCTCTATTGTGCTTACCATAAACACAACTAATAGTGAAATAATGCTTTGTTTCGTGATACAGCTGCAGTGTTAATTTGTGGTAGATAACATTGCTTATTGGAGTGTTCACGAGGAAAGGCACAGAAACAAATGTTTCTATGCCAGAAGTGGTACGGGGAGGAGCGAAGCAGTAGGGAGGAAGGGGGAAAGTAGCTTCTGCAGCACTTGCTCCCTCCAGCACCCGCTGGAAACTGCTGGTGCTCAGGCTGCAGTTTCTCTGCAGGTCACTGCTTAGCAATGAGTCTCCTGAAGTGTCTGAGGGCCGAGGGCATGCCACGGGCAGAACCCGGGCCATCAACCCCGGATTGCCACCATCCTAGAAAGATGTGAATGCAAACCTTTTGCAATCAAGGCTGTAATCATTTTGTAGATACATATATTTTTGAACAGAGTGGTCTGTTTTTAAACAACTTCAGCTAGGCAAAGCAATATCAAGTGGAACAGTGTGCCCGTCATTCTGTGGCCCTGGCATCTCTCGCTAGCGATAGCTCTTTAGCTCCGTGTTGCCTTTCATGTTAACTGCTGGTGCGTAATATTGCAATATATAACAAAGAAAAAAAGAACTCCTTGGAGCATAGTAAGACATCTTGCACAATTTCCAAAACAAGCACCATGGTTGTAGTTACGTCTACCTCTTGGTTTCCCTTCTGGGTTTTGTCTTGGTTTGTCTGTGTGGTGTTTTTCTGTGAGGGGTGAGGGGAATCGGGGAGTGGGAGGGAGAAAGTGGGAGGGAAGACTTGAAATCTGAATATTAAGACACTGGTGGGGGATCCAGTGCTTACCAGCCGTGTTGTCATATTGAAAAAGCCATTGTTTTTAATTCCTGCCTAGTACAAAATGTTTGTTTTAAAAAAATCCTTCCTGCCAGAAAGAAAAATGTATTTTTAAAAAGAAAAGACATCCCTCTTTTGGCTATGAGAATGTCAGCTGTATGAGTTGTGACCATATCATGACATGCTGATCAGATATAAATAAATTTTTATCTCTCAGGACTCTATCTTGTATTTTTACTCTTCTGGTCATGGTCAGAAGTTTTCTGAAAGGATGCTCTGCATATTTAGATATCAGTAATTTCAGCTGAGGCAGCAAATAAAAAACGTATGTGAATGTAATGTGCGCTTACTCCAGTTTACAAAGAAATGTTCCTTCTTGATTGAAAAAATTCACCCTGTGAAATGTACTGAAAGGCTTGCCGCAGGTTAGCTCAGGGCCCAGGGGAACTGCTGCTGTTCGGTTCCAGGTATTTCTCTCCCTCCTCCTCCTCCTGCCTCTTTGAGAGCTGCTGTGAGCTTCAGCTATACCATAACGTAGCACACTTAGCCCGTGGGCACGTGGGAGAGAGTACGTAACTTCCAGGCTGACTGTAAACGGGTGGCTTCTTTTGGAAGAAGCGGCAGTGTAGTGGGCAGAGCTGTAAGAATGGGGCTGGCAGCGGACTGGGGGTCTGAAGCGTGGGCAAAAACGGGCACCACAGGTGGTCAGATGTGTTATGCGCTGTGGTCACCTTTTCTTTCCTTCCAAGATCACAGTATCTTTCTGAAAAAAAGGCTTTCTTGTTAATATCTTTATATAGCTAGAATCTGTAAGTATTTAAACTTCCAGTATGCCCTTAGGTTCTCTGTGGAATAAGGAAGAGGTCTCTTCAGTCAGTTGTCCTTTCTAACGTCAGTCTGGTTTTGTACCGAATTAGCCAGTTGGTTTGGTTAAGACTTCTCCGTGAAGTTGGAGAAGCGATACATCGGGAAATTCAGAGCAGCTAGTGCTAGCATCTAGTGCAGCTGAAGAAAGGCTGCTTATGTTTTTACTTTAAAAAAAAAAATAATTGTAGAATTTGTAAATGATGCTATTGCACAAGTATTAAAGGGTGACAGGAACGGATAATTGATCTATGAGTATTAAAGATGGCAAGGAGCTCACTGGATTTTTAAGTTTACCTTGGAAAATTTGGGAAAGTTCCAAAAAAGTGGACATTGTGACAAGGATAAGTAAGATCAAACTCTAGGCCTATGCAATAAGCTAAGGTCAGTAAGGTCCGTGGGCATGGCCTTGGGAAAAAGCAACAATGGTTTTGCTAAACAAAATGACGGATCTAAACTTGAGATGGCAAGTGCAGCCAACTACGGTATGACAGAATATAGCTCATACTTTGTAATCTCACTTGAGAGTCTGAAGGAGAGAAACTAGGAAAGGCCAGTTTAGACTATATTGCTTTTGAAAAGAAAATTTTCCGTTTGCAGTTAACTAGTATAATTCTGCAGATCTGTTTAACAATGGACAATATTTTCATAAATGATATTATTCTACCGATTTGTTATTTATGAGGACAAGTCACCGAGTACTCCACATCACTTCGTAAAGGGTGTGTTTGACAGTAAGCAGAAGGAAGGTCATCTCGCCACAATAGATGTCTATCAGGAAGAGAAATGATCCCAGAAGACAGTGGCACTGAAAAGAGTTTAGAGACTGGCACCTGATGTCTGCATATGAGTTTCCGTTGTAAATAAATACTTGTAAATAAATAAATGGGCAGATCTGACCCTTTGAGCAGATCATGCCCAGTAAAAGCAGAGGGTGGTAGGAGTTTGGTCTGCAGCATTAGTGAGACCATATATTGAATATTGACTCAAAATGGCTCTGCAAGATGGAAAAGTTGATGAACTAGCCTTTCCCTCCCCAGAGCGTCCTTGTTTCTAGGCTAGGCACAGATGGCTGGCTGGTGAGTTGAAATGAATGCTGCCCAGCCCCTTGGAACGGTTTTCCTCACCTCCGAGGGGTGGCTGGCTGCTCACTGCTCCTCCTGGCTGTCATGTCTTTGGTGAAACTGCACACTCCCTGCTCTGAGTGAGCTATGGCGCTTTAACTCATCGGCCTGCCACACCTTGGACCTTCTTTTCTTTTCCCTTGCCCCATAATTTTGCCTGTTTTCTAGGGAAGAATCATTGTCCTTAATCCACTGGCCCTCCCCTCAGAAGCAGCGGACTCCATCGCACAGGAGGTTAGAAGCTGGAACTTCGGGTTTAGATGCAACAACGTTAAACACTCCTGCTCAGTAACTTCAGTCACACCCGCACCTACCACCAACACGTCCAGTCAGCAAGCCTGTTTCCTTCTTTTCTTGCACACACCTTTTCTGAGGAGGTGGTGATAGGTGCAGCAGCACTGTGAACCCCCCAGCCTGCCAGAGCTTTCTCCCAAGGTGAAGCTGCTGGATATTCTTCTCACTCCACACTTTTGAAAACACTGAAGATGCTTTTGTGGTTGTTCTTGTGTTCCCTTATGCCTGTGTTTTTCTTAGGCCGACACATTGCATCTTAACTCATCGGCAAGTATGTGAAGGGTAGAAGGCTAGACCGAGTAGATAAGGGCTGTCCTGCACCTGTATCTTGAAGTGCACAGGATGTTACGCATCCTTCTGAACAAGAAGGAACACTCCCTCCACTGGACAAGAAGGTGATTTTCCTGCATTGAAAATGGCAAACATAAAATCTGCAGAACAGACCCAATGGCTTGGCATGGGGCGGGGGAGACAGGGTTGCTGCTGCTTTGAGTAAATTCTCCCTCGCAGCTGGTAGAGGCAGTGGAACATTTTATGTGCCGTGCTCTGCTCTGTCACACCACAGCCAACGGCTTACGGGGCCTGTGCGTGACAGGCACAATTGTAAGAGCCTTCAGAGCTGAACCTCATATACTATAATTAGGGTGGGGTTGTTTTCCTAGGAAGTTTCTTAGACAAAACTGATGACAAAAGTAAGTATAAATATTATCTTAATAGACCAGTAGAGTCCTAAAACTAATTGCCCACAAGCCTGCAGTAATAGTTGCTGAAACAGCATTGATGAACTACTGCTGGATTATTTTTTGGCAACTAAATTTTCTCCCGCTTCTGTTTATTCCAATACTGCATATTGATTCCATTGTCACTGAAAATTGTAGCTGATGGGTTTTCTTACTCCAGCCATTGCCCTGTGGTGATATTCACGAGGCGTGCTATGTGTTTTATGTTTACACTGAAGCTGTTAGCCAGCATTCGGAACAGTAGTATGTTTTGCAGACAGCTAAGTATTTGCTAAGTGGACAGAACATGAATGGGATGACAGTCTCCAAAGGTTGGCTGTAACACCTACTACTGTGTTCCCCTTACACAAGTCTCTCAGTCGTGCTAACAGAAGGATCTAGATCAAGACTGATTTTTAGCATTAGCTGTTGAATAAACTTACACACACACACATGAAGCTATACCACCCCACCCTCTAAAAGACTCCAGACAGAGCCAATTAAAGTTACAAAGGTAATCTGGAAAAACTTATTTAAGTGAAAGAATAAAGTCTAGTCTGCTTAGTTTATCCAAAGGTGAGTAAAATACAATTCTGTTATGTACAAGTACTCAGCAGGTGCTGTCAGTCATGGACTGCAGTCTGGAAGAAAAGATTTAAGATGCAGCAATTCAGTGCAAAATCTAGCCGGGTTCAGAACAAGGAAGGCAGGGAAAGCTCTGCCTTGGGTATGTGCTCAGTTCTCCATCCCTCAAGTCTTGAAATCAAAACTGTTGTCTTAAATATTTTATTACAGAGCTGAAATAGAAGTAGGTACTGTTTAGCCTAATTACAGTGGGAGGTTGCGACCTACATTATGCAGGTAACTAGACTAGGTAATTGTCATGATGGTTTCTGGCCTGCAAGTCTATGAAACTTGCAATTTTATTAGTAGATAGATGGCCAATTATTTTTTTAGGCTTGTAACTTCTCAACACAATGTTTCTGTTTTCTACTTCAGGCTTGCGAAGACCCTGATTCTACAAGAAACAACAACAAATACAGTACTAATGTTTCAGCCTACTCAATAATTTTCATATTTGGAGTTACTATTAAAATGCTTTCCTTTATTACATAAACACAGATGACTGGAGCTAGAGAATGAGGCCCCAGAGATGTCTGAGCCATTATCCTCACACCCAGAATAGCCAGAACAAGTGCCTCAGGGAAAATTGTAAGGATCCCTGGAGTGGATGAGCATCGAGTAACCTTGCTATATATAGGAATTTTCTTCCGAACCCTTCCATTAGAAGCTGGATTATGTCCTGGCCCGCTGAAATTTATATCCCTATGTTGTTTTTCTTTTAGTTTGCTTCCTCAGTATTGGGTTTGTTTTGTTGTTCTGATATTTTTTTGAGCTTGGGGAGGTCAATGAGTCCTGCAGGCCACTTACAAGCACTTTCAAAAGTCCGCTTTGTTTCAGAAAAAGCTTAACTTGTTAGAAATGTTCTGGTTTTGCATTGGTTGTTCCTTCCCTCTTGTGTTATGAGGCGGTTTAAACAAAAAAATCCCTGATGTAGCTTTTTTTTCTCTACTTTTCCTGGGTTTATATACCTCTGTCAGCCTACCACAACTGAGGCTTTCTCTGAACTATTTAAATGTCTGGTCTCATTCTGGTAGATCCATCACCTGCATAGTTAAGTTCCTTCTGCTTTTTATTATAACATTCAGAGAATTGATTGTCCTATCAGTATAATTTATTTAAATACAGCTTGATGGTGAGAGGATTAGATTTATTAATGGATTTACCATTAGTGATTTCCTGACTCCAGTGAAACGTGTATAAATCAAGCAGTAAATACGTTAGCAGCTGCAGCAGAAAAAATCTTCTGCCATTAGTTTTTAATTTCCTGCACAAAAATACACACATTTAATTTTATTGCATAGTGAAGACGACTGAAAAGATGAAGCTGTTCCATAAGGTAAAGTGAGCTAATGGGGAATCTACTTTCTTCATCCTAGTCTGTCTGTCTTCAGAAAGCAAAGCAAAAACCACTCAAATGAAGTTAAGTTTAATAAGCCTCTGCTGGTATCCCCCTGAAATCTTGGAGACCCGAGCAGTTGTTTATAGAAACCCATGTGCTGCTACCCTGAACCAGAGCCACTGGTTGAGAGCTCTTTGGGGAGCAGCTCTGTCTCCCTAAAGTTGATCTATGAAAAGTTGGCCTCTGATTTTTATTTACGGACCTTTAATTTATCATATGAAAATAAAATCAAAATATTTTTAAGCCAAAAGGTGAAGATGTGGAAAAACTAAATACTACTATGCAAAAAGCTCCTGATCTTTATTTTCTGGTTTGCATGTCTCTCTCCAGCACTTTGTTGTGCAAGGAGGTATTGTATGTGCTGCATATGGTAATGCAGGCAGCACAGCAAACCTGAGTTTATTAAAGGTAGATATCACAAGGTCAGAAGTGCCAGTTTCACTAATTAGTGCAATCCTGACTAAGAACAGTTACATGACTTTATTTTTAATGAGCACAAGGATTATGGGAATTTAGATAGAACAATAATCTATTTTTATCTCGTATTTTGTAAGCTCAGACGATGAGTCAAGAATAAGCTGCGTAGTAAGATGGGCCAGAGCCATAGCTAAATGAACAAAACTGCAGGAACAAAAAGTTCCTTGCTTCGCAGCACTGCATGGAAGCCTCCAGATTATGGCAATAACCCTTGATAGCAGAAGCATGTGTTACAGCGACAAGGTAATGTACAAGTGTGGCACCCACCTAGGAAATTTAGTATGACAAGATTTTTTTAGTTTTTAATAGTTCTGTGTTTGCAGTTCAGGAGGGAAATAAAATACATTTTGCTAACAGTTAATTATACTTATTTCTTCTAACTGCTGCATCGTCTGCTATTGAAGGTTAAGAAGGCTAAAACTGTTGGGGCGGCGGAGAGGGGTCGACACTAAAAAAGGAGTTGTAGAAAACTGCATCTTTTCAATCAACCAGTCTTCCCCTATGCTATAATCTGAGAAAGGCGTACAAGCTTAACGTTTTAACTTCATCAAGAATTCTTTAAAGACATCGATGGTTGTAAGGAATAAGAGATGCCCAATCTGTAAAGTGGTCAATTACGTTGTCATTACTGTGTGTGGCACTCGGTTAGAGAGTGCCCTGAAGCAGCACCACACAACAGTTTCACAGGCTGTGGGCTGAAAGTAAATGACAACAAACGCAAATAAGGCTCCTGTGCCTAAACCTGACAATTGAATAAGCTGCAACTCAGAATCCATTTCTGGCTCTTCGTAATGTGTCCTTTCATGCTTGGGGTTGTATTGATTTTTAATTATGATTCTTATAAAAATATTTTTTAAACACTTATTTAATAATTTTAAAGCATTGTGTTTTAGTGAAGGGACTAAATGTTGTTAATCCAAGATGTTTTATTTAACACCCATATCTTCCAGAATCAGGATGTGAGATGGTACATAGACTTTCTTCCTAGAAAAAACATGGTATTTCAATTTAATAAAAAATAAAAAAACAACAAACACCCCACATTTCTTTGAAATGAAAGCCTGTGTTCTTATGTCACTGCTGTCAATGTATGCCTCGAAGATGGTTGGGTGTGTTACTGTGATGATAGCTGTTACTTAAGACTAAATTACTGAGTAAGCAATAAGGTGCATGCAGGAGTCCTGGGTATGTGTTTCCGTGAGGAGTAGGAGTTGACTTACATGATTATGCAAAATGTATGTTCTCTGCTCTGCACTGAGATTTGCTTACTCTCTTTCCTGCCTTGTGCAATGACTGCTAGTAATTAAATCAAACATCGAAGATGGTATCTCCTTTTCGCCAGGAAGACATTTGCATTTCTGAAAAGCTGGAGGCAGACAAAATCGAATTAGTGGGAAAGTAAGAACAATTTTCTACAGCTCGAGAAATGGGAAAGGGGACTCATAGCTTTTAAAGGGTCATTAAATTTCATTCAGAAAAGGATGGGGATAGAAAGCTAGCTTGCTTTGTCCACCTGGGGTCTCTCTGCAAATGCAACCTAGGTTAAGTGGGTATGCCCAGCACCTACAGTTTGTCGGCTTAATGCCTGCCCTTGAATGCCTTCAAGATTAGATTCAGAATAGTGTGACTTTCTCCTGTCCTTATAAACCTTTACAAAACTTTTTACTTTTCACAATTAATTTGCTTTTATCCCTACCTGACCAAAGTTCTACATAGTTTTAGGAAGATTGGATCTCATGAGGCACCATCTACTTGGATATCTGATTCAAAAAACTTGTGTGCTCTGGTAGGTCCCTGTATTCCAGTACATTTTCCAGGGGGCTGAAAAGATAATGAATTGTACTCCCACTGTGCTACATGAGCTGCCTGAATCATTTGCAGTACAAGCATGGGTGTGGACAAAGTATTTTTGGGGGATTAATCTTAGTTGGGAAGGTAAATTGAATCTTTGTATCCCATAGGGATTTATAATAACAGTTGATAATTGAGTCTTTTTTAGATACTACCTTTTCAGATAAAACATAGACCAGAATTTTTGATATATCAGAATGTAACATTACTGTCAGGAAAAGTTAAACTGGGTCTGATTTGTATTGTGTTGAATTTCCTCAGTCAAGCAAATCCCCATGGTACTAAAAACTGGGTGATACAACATTTGGATTGACATTTCATGCCCAGGATCCCATTTTAGGTTGCAAACAAGAAGCTTAAGAGCACACGGAGAATCTAAAATTTAGCATGAAGGATAAAATTATGGTTTCAGTTGTGCACAAGGCTGTGGGCTGCTTGCTGGCTATTGTTTGTTCTTTGTACTCCAAACAAAAGTTGCTGCAAACATGATTGTACAGGCCAGCCTGTAAGAGAGTACTGACTTTTGGCAAAGTCCACAGTTCCTTTAAGATCATAAGCCTCTGCTAAACACTTCCCAAATGTAAAATCCTTCCAGAAATTATCTGCTGCAGCTAGAGAGAAACCTGCTATTTCTATCTATTTCTCATTTGACAGTTGGAGAACATTTCTGAAAGAACAGCTTGTAGCTGCCAGCTGCACCTGGATTGCTCAATACCTTACTACCTGAATAGTACAGAATGACAGCATTACTTCACCTGCTGTGGTTCTGCAGAGGCTCTGCTACCTCAGTCCTTCAGGACACTGAGTATCTTTCTTCCAACTTGCATCATCAGTGGAAGTTTCCAGTACTAAACTGTTAGTCCTTCATCCTCTCCAAAAGGAGATGTAGAAATAAGAGGATTATTACATCTATGGTGAGATTTTTGGACTGGACATGTTTGTTATTTTAAAAGATCTTTCAAACTGGTTGCTGTCATGAGTTTTCTCTGGTGATGTAGCAGGTTACTAATTACATTACACTCACCTCATCTGTGGTAGATACCAGTACTTGTTAAACTGACTATCAACCAGATTTACTAGGAAGGCCTGGGCTTCTGTGGCCTTGGCTTAGCATCTGTATCCCTTGCTGTGCTGGCCCAAACAGGAATTTCTTGGACCAATAGCTGTGGCATCTTGAGCTTGTCCTCAACCAGTGACTGAGGGATTTTACAATAAATGTTCTAGCTAAATAGCCAACGAGAAGCTGCTCTCTTATCAGCCTTCCTTTCTCCCTGCTCACATGCTGTTCCAGACCTAGGGAAGAACTCTGCTGACAATGTTCTCTCTGGATTTTTAGCTAAGTAATGGCTCATACTTAAGCCTCACATGATGAGAAAGCTCACTTACTTATCTCAGGACAGCTCCGTAAAACACAGAAGGTAAAGAGGTGGAAAGGTACTTCTATTCTGCCATGTCTACAAGGAAGACTTAGAAAGACTTTTAGAGATTGCAATTTGCTTTACCATTTGCATAAGAGTGGAAAGAAAAGGTAGTAAGTGCATGTGTGGTAAATTTAAAAAGAAAAGTAGCATTTACAGCTGCTTAGTTTAAAGTGATGAGTAAACATGATGTAGGGGATGCATTACTGTATGTAGGGATTGCACTGTAGTGGAAAGTCTTCCAGGTTTATAAAACATTAATTTTTATGTTTTTAAGTCATGAGGAATCTAGGATTAGCATTAGTTATGTATAGACCAAATGTTAGGGCTAGCAGATTCCTTTTTTACATTGTGTAATGGCTTTTTCTCAACAAAAGATGTTTCAGGGAGGGAATGAATGTCAAAGTAAATGCCTGAGGCTGGAGTTGGGACACGTGATTGCCTAACTTGGGTGAGATGCCCTGTGGAAGAGTACTGCTCAAACACAATCTCTCGCACCAGGTCAAGCCTACATCACTAGGTAATGTTTAAAACACAATCTGCAGCCAGTTCCTAGCGATGTGTGCAATCAGTGAAAAGCAGCCTCTGAAACTGCCTGTTCACAGCAGTGCCTCTCCTGTCTGCCGTACTGGCTCCCTCCGCGTTCCCCAATGGATGGGAGCACTAAGGTCTTAATTCAGTGTCCTCATCTGATTTATCTGTGGCAGGTGAAGAGCTTACTGCTGGCACCTTTCAGTTTCTCTGCTAGTGGTCACCACTATACATTAAAGTTGTAGATGGGCGGTATGCTTTCAGATGTAAGATTCAGAGTGTGGCGTATTGATTTGAACGGGCCCTGATTTCAGTTTGTATTAACACACCAGGCCAAGAATTGAGGCAGCAGAAGGCTGACTAATAATCCTTGTTTGATCTCACTATGCTGGTCTGAGAGGCTACCAAACAGAGCTAGAGGAGAAGGAGAAGAAAAGTTCAAGGAAGAAAAAAACAGACTTTAGGACAAGGGTCTGTTGAACTCACCACTGAAGACGAGGTTATGGGACAAGTACTCAGTTCACCTTTATGGGTGTTGGTTGTCCCTCCAGCAGCAATTAAATGCTCTCCCCTGCCCTCTTTTGAATGGTTCCTTGCTAGGGGACCCATAGTGTTTGTATTACAATGTGCCTCTTCCTGCCTTTTACTCTTTTCTGATATAAAGCACCTTACTTCTAGCTTGTTCTTTCCAAAAATCGGAAGAAACTTGACTGAAGCAGTTGATTTGAATATTAAGAGATAGGAAGCAGCTTTATCGAAATAATTATGTACAGGCTTACAGTGGTTTAGTTAAACTGATTCAAGCATACTTGAGCATGCTTATTTTGCTCTGAGACATAGCTTCTACTGTTCCTCCTGAGTCTCCAAATGCTCTAGTTGTATTGTTGTAAGCAATGCCTTGAACTGGTGCTGCACTGCAGCTCTGCATGTAGACTAGTATCTCCCTTTTCTCTCCTGCGTCTATTATAACTGCAGAAGTAACACCCAGAGTTAGGAGTTACTATAATAGTAAAATAGCCTGCTCTGGCAAATTGTATCAAGCTTTGAAAACACCTTCCATAACTAAACAGAGGTGATCTTGTTCTTACTTTCAGGGAGAATGAGAACAATGTCTCAAAAGAACCAGGTCACCTGTTCCTTGGACCCCTTTTTAATGGGTGGGTGTGTTCATATCTCTGATGCAATGTGTTAACAGGAACACTGACCCCTACGAAGCATATGCCTCTTATCCTTGTTGACTAATGCACACTAATAGAAACTGTGGGTGAAGCGCCGTTATGTAATTGTGCTTGTGTTGCAGACATTGAACCTTCCGTGACATAACAGATCCTGTATTAAAGACAGAAGCAGCTTTATCCTAAGTATTATGGCTAATGTGAACAGACCTAAACATGAGCAGATGCACTGCTGCTACGTACAGTGTTATGCTACTCTGCCATTAATAATTTTCATTTTAAAAAACATATATTGTTTAATTTGTTCATAGAGAAAAAACGGATCTTTGGGTTCTGAAGGTTTTGTAGTTTAACATCTGTGGTGTTATAAAGTCAGTATTAGATAATTGTAAGATGTACATTAAGCAACATATTTTGACCTTGACTACTCAAATCTCAATTATTCAACCCTTCTGGTTATTATAAAAGGGGTCAGGTCATCTGATGTCTACTAATTAAAATAAAAAATAAAAATGTTCCAAATTGTCTGAAACCTCAAAACATACTTAGTATACCAGCAGAGAGAAAGATTAAAAATGTGGAGGGGGGGGAGGGAAAAGAAAATGAAAGGCCCAATTCATCAAAAGACTATTGATTTCAACACTGAAATGTTGGAGGCCATTTCAATAGTTTAAACAACACATGCAGCCTTGTGGTCAGTCCACTGGACTGCATCAGAAGTCTGGGAAGTCATGCCCCTCTGGCCTACCAAGTGACTTTGCTTCTCTGTGCTTTTGTGTTCTGCACTGAATAACAATGACAAAAACCTTGTGCCCACCCAACCCAAAACCTAGCTATTTTCTGGCAGCACAATGTGCTGGATTACCTTGTGGAGGGATCAAACACCAGATTCTGTGATTCTGTCTAAAGTGAAACTACAAAGACTAGGTAACAGGTCAGTGTTTCCCACTGGATGTGACCCATATGACTTTCACCCCAGCAACACAGGACTAACAATTCCATTTCAAGTGAGGTTTAAACTGGGGTCCTGCACCTTGTGGTATGTCTTCTAGGCTTCCTCTTTGCTTGGTGCACATCCCATACAACCACAGACTGTGTCCTCAGATTTTCTAGACACTGATACCTTATTTTCACTCAAAATTATAAGTTATCTTTCTTTGATTGTCACTCCAGTACACCAGTACTATTTAATCAATGAATACTAAAGGACATTGCTATTTTTTACAAGTAGTTGAATCACAGACAGCTAAAGCAGTAATATTCATCTGAATTTTTCATTTAAAAAATGAAACCTTTCATGGAGCTGATGTAAGCTGTCTGTGTGAGCCAACAGGCGACAGGATTGATTGATTTCACAGGGACTGTGCAGAATTCAGTGATCTGTACCACTTGAGAAGCAGAGAGCAAATGGGCATGCTGTTACTGAACTTACTGAATTAAAGCTATAGTGCAGGCCAGCACATCTTAAGCAGGAGAATTCAAAGCCAATTCTTGCTAATTAGGTGTCACATTATAACTATATAGTATGTTTTTCTATTAAAGACATTAGGAAAGGCCTACTGGGAAAAGTATTTTACTAAACTGAATAACAGAAGATACTGCCTCTTCCTGCAGTCTTGCTTAAATCGTATCCATGTAGTTACAATGATCTATAGAGAGTTAAGCATCCATTTTTAGATACTTTGACACAATATATAGCAGCAAAGCAAGCATGAAGCTTCCAGGAAGTGTGCTGCAAGGTACAGCTAAGCTGAACATGTAAGAAAGTGATTGAAAGGCAATTTCTAATAAACACATCAATGTAAGAGAAATAAGAAAATATAATGGTTTGTACCCCAAAAAAATCATTATAAAAGTCTAACATCCACTTAAATTGTACCCTTGCTCCTTTGTTTCTGAGGTTAATCATTGGTCACGTCCAACTGGACACAATGACCTATCACTTCATCTCCATAAACATTTGTATGTTGACTGACGTTAATTGAGATAACTAACATCTTTACTGCTATGGCACTTTCACAGTAACACTACTCCTTTTTGGCATACACACAGCTGTTGGCCTTCCTGGGTCTCCCCGTTAGCTTAGGTAAAAGCATACTCGGGGAGGGGGGGGGGAAACCTGAACTTGCCTATGACTTTCCTGTTAATGCTAACATTGTAAGTGCAAGTGTACTACACTTGTCCTGGTTTGAGCTGGGATAGAGTTTAATTTTCTTCCCAGTAGCTGGTATGGGGCTGTGTTTCGGATCTGTGCTGAAAACAGCGCTGGTAACCCAGGGATGTTCCCGTTACTGCTGAGCAGCGCCTACCCAGAGCCAAGGGCTTTTCTGCCTCTCACACCGCCCCCGCAGCGAGGGGGCTGGGGGTGCACAAGGAGCTGGGGGGGGGCACCGCTGGGACAGCTGCCCCCAGTGACCAAGGGGATGTCCCCTGCCATATGGCGTCATGCTCAGCATGTAAAGCTGGGGGAAGGAGAAGGAAGAGGGGAACGTTCAGAGTGATGGTGTTTGTCTTCCTGTTACACGTGATGGAGCCCAGCTTCCCTGGGGATGGCCGAACACCCGCCTGCCCATGGGAAGCGGTGAATGAATTCCATGTTTTGCTTTGCTTGCGTGTGTGGCTTTTGCCTTACCTATTAAACTCTCTTTATTTATGTCCACAAGTTTTCTCACTTTTACTCTTCTGATTCTCTCCCCTTTCCTGCCGTGGGGGGAGTGAGTGAGCGAGCAGCTGTGTGGTGCTCAGTTGCCAGCTGGGGTTAAACCATGACAACACTATAAGCCTCCTAAAGAATAAGATGTATTAAAATAACTATTTGGACTGTCTTCAGCTAGCCAGGCCAAAGAACAGGCTGCTTCTTGTACTTTTAGCTACACTTTTTTCATCAGCCTATTGCATAATGGAATACTGACCTTAAGACCAAAAACCTAGGTTCAATTGTAACAAAGGACAGCTCTAAAATGAGGCTCAATACTTTATATTTTCAAGGCCTTAGAAGTGTAGTTTATCCATATATGACATTTTCCATTATGAAATGTATAGACAAAATTATGTTCTCCATTCTCTGCCTCATATTAGCAATCTGCAATAAAATATGCTATAGGAATGTTGCATTATCCCCAAACCAAAAAGTTTTAAAATATAGAATGCTTATATTAAGAGGTGAGATTATTAAATGCTTATCCAGAACATGAAAAAGAATTCAGCCCTGTCATGACAAGCATATGGAAATTATCTTTAAAACATTAAAATGCCTTTAGAGTATTGTATTGCCATAAAACAGAAGGTTGTCTGGGAGTCTTGATGTTGTGTTTCCATCGTACATATTAGGGATTGCAGAAATATCCCCAGTTTCCTAAGGAGAAATGGTTTTTGTGGTTGATCCATCTGTTGTTCCCCTGCTCCATAGCTTTCAGGCCTATTGGCCATACTCAGGTGCATTTAAATCATGTAGAAGTCTCAAGTGTGATCCTAAGAGGTTTTTTACTGAAAAACTGGTAACTAGACAGAGGGCACACTCCCCCGTTTAATGACCCCCATGAGATAAAAGTAGCAGAACACAAGCATTTTACATAACCTGGTCAGCTGGCCAATCTGTGGATGGCTGCACAGTAACTGCAGCGTGTGCTGTCTATGCCCAGTGGGCATTCCAGGGAAACATGCAGCAGCACTACTATTATGGGGTGGGAAGTAGTGTAGGAGACAAAGAACTCAAATCTGTAGGAATCCAGTGCTTGTTGTTACTCCTTTCTTTGAGGAGTAATTCTTGACTTGTGCAATAAATTACTAGAGGATAAATGTATGAGAATATTAATAATGAAAGCATCTTGCTCTTCTATGCTGCAATGCATCAAAATAACAAAATCTTGATCACTACCTGTCTCCTGTGAAGCGGGTAACAGAGCTCGTTTCATTCCAGAGAAACAGAACTGACACACAGCTACTGTGCCTGACTTGCCTATGGCTGCACAGGAAAGCCAACAGGGAGTGTTTCTGTCAAAACAAACTTCACCATTTTTAACAGCAGCATGTGGGTAACTGGCTTCCTGTTGTCCTTGTTTAAAGGAAAGGAAGGACTTACTCAAAAGTGGAGCTAGACAACTGCATTCTGGTTGTAGTCTACTGAAATAATTGCTACCTGGAAATAGCAAATATGTTGCTTGCTAGACCAAGCAAGTGATTCTTTTATTTCTGTAGAAGTTACATTTACAGAAGCCCCCTGAAACCACCTTGTTTCCTGAAGCTTTTCAAGTATCATACTTCAACTGATTTTTATAGATGATGTCTTTCTATTATAGTCACTGTGATACAGGTCTAGTTAATAAAATAAACGCCTACACTAGCTATTCTGAGTGAATTCAGAGATGAGGTACCTATTGACTTGAATAGAGCTGAGACGTCGTGTTAATACCTTAGTACATCATTAAGTTCTGATTTCACAAATTCAGCTGTTAAGATATTAAAAGGTAAGGAAATTTCTTTCATCAGCTGAACAGGAACCTATAGGGGTATCTGGCATGGCAGGAGCCCAGCTCACACAAGGTAGGTTGAAATCACGTTTCTTTTCAGAAAGGGGAAAAGAAGATAAAGGGAAGTGAGGCTGTTCTGAGTGGAGTATAAAGAGACTGCAGACAGGTTTTCTTTACCCTAGACCATTCATTATTTCAGGACTTTGCCTCATTCTCAGGGTTGCAAGACCTAAATTACTGTGTGTGTCTTAAAACATCAAATCATTAAGATCCACTCTGTGTAGGGACTGCAGCCAGCAGTGTCCATTTTTATCATTATATTGGCCTCAATGCTATTAATTCTGCATTGATACCAGTGTTAGAAAGAAAGGAATTGTGCATATTTAAAATTTAACCTGTACTGATTTTCCTAGCTACGTACACAGAATGCATCCTTTCACTGCCAGTTTGTTTTGGGCAGTTAGTGGAAAAAGAGTCAGAAAAAAATGTTTTCCTGTTTCCTGATGGAAATAGCTTTAGACATCCTATGATTTGAGCAAGGTGTTGGACCACATGATCTCCAAAAATCCCTTCCAATCAAAATTAGTCTGTGATTCTATGCCTGACTCATGTTTAGAAGGAGTTGCCACTTCCTGTGGACCTGTGTGTGTTACGCGCTTTGTAGCCCCTTGCTGATTATTTTCTGTCTCCAAGCCAGAGTTGCAGTTTTGTGGGACTTTAGGGCTCATGTATCCACAGAGGCTGTTGAGTCCAAAGTTGCTGCTCTGCCTAGACAGCAGCGTATACGCATATGCATTGTGTATGGGGTTGTCTACTGTTCACAAATTCCTTGTAGCACCAAAACCTGTGGGCAGGGGGGTGAAATGAGGACAGGATGACAATGTTCATAGCAGAAATACCTCACAGTAATAGTTGTCATCTCCATTACTATCAAATTAATTCTGAATTGTTGCCCATCATACACTGTTTAGCTTGAGGGAAGCGAAATGTTGGCTTTGCTTCCATGGCAGAAATGAGAATAGTTCAGCCCTCTGAGGAGCCTTGCAGAGTGGCAAACGAAATGTCAAATATTGTTTGGTCAAAGAGGGTTCTTGAAATCCTCTGAGAAATACTCCTTGCTCTATACACTTTATCTCCATCATATATATGAAACAGAGAAGTGGAGCTTTTTATTTAGGAAGTATCAGCTTTCAGACAAAGCTGGGGATGTTTGTAGTTGAGGCTACATTTGGACTGAGACATAAGTTTTACAGACCAAATCTGCACTTTCAAACAACTATACTTCAATTTGCAGGCAGAAAAGAACAGCAGATGGGACAACAGACTGAAATTCAGCGTTAGCAGGCTCCATTTCTGGATCAACAATTAACTCGTCATGTGACACCAGGCAGTTCCATGGCACTATCACCATTCCTTTAATCCAGCACAGTGAGAATCAGTGCAGCAGACCTTCTAGTCCAAATTAACTATCTCAGTATTTAAACTCTTAGACAGAATGTAGATTTAGGCACTCTGATAAATGAGTTTGTGTGACAGTAAGTGTTAAATATCTCAATAAATGAAAGAACATCTATTTAGATGCCTATTTTGAATTAAAATCCCAAAGAGGTTTGTTTCTGCCTTTGTAGTGTACATATTATGTCTAGAGAAAGGAAAAAATGAGCATACGCTGAAGAGAAAACAAGGAAAGCTGATCCCTCTGTGGACCTTAATGAGTTTTTCCCTGGATGCCTTTCTATCAAGTTGCTGGTTCATTTAATTTTTTTCTTCCCTCACTTGAAGATGTGAGTTCTTCTTGGATCACCCAGTTTACCAAACTGAGATTTTGTAGAAATACATTGAAGAAGAAAATGGGAACGTGCAGCACAAGTCCTGTCTCTAAGAGTCATTTAGAGGTCTTGAGAAAGAAGCTAATGGTGCTGAGTTTAATGTCATGGCCTTGCCTAGAAAGCAGTATTAAGCCGAGTGCTACCAGACATGTACGTTAATACCAGAACTATCTTAGATGTATGGCGTGTGAGATAATGATTAGGCCTTCTGGTCTATGATGCTACTGGTGTACTGTACTAAGAGAATTAAATGTTTAAAAATCACATACTTGGGGTGATTACACAAAACCTGGATTATTCTCTGTGGTCAAGCAACTGCCACTGTTGCTTAAGGCTTCACAGATTAATGGTAATCCTCCATTTTGCAAAGTGACCTTAAAACTGCAGTCAAAAAGGAACTTAGAAATTCTGATGACAGTCTGCACTAATTACTTTGTGTGCAAGTAGGTACAAGTAGTTTGCTACATGTGCATTCTATATGCCTGGCTAAAACCAATGCAAGATTCCCAGCAGGAGCCGGTGAGAAAACAGCTAATGGGAGCCCAGGTGCAACTGGTAAGGTCACCTCAAGGAGAGATCAACCTCTGTATTTCCTGGTGTGGAGTTGAGAGACTCTATGGATTTTGCCTTCTCCCTCCTTTATTCCCTGGGCTCATAATGGTGGCTGTGTGGCTCCCTGTGGCCAGAGGGAGAATCATTTTTTTCTGTAGTGAGCAACTCTGGTGGAGATTTTATTTGTGGGGTCACTGACATAATTCTAGGAGGTGGCGTTGTAACTTGCGGCTGATAAATGCTTAAGTCTATTCCATATAAAGCTTGCGAGCATGACTAATTAATATAATAATCACCTCTAGCAGAGAACACATTAACTGCCTGAACTCTCAGGATTTAGAAGATCAGAGAGAACAAGTTGGAAGACACTGAGAAATCGAATTAGCAGATTCTCAGGATGGCAGCCAGTAAGAGACTTCATGCACTCGTGTGCTAAGGGATGAGCTCTGTGCCCTGGGGACCCTGGCAAAGCTGCAGTCTTCTCTGGGTTTACACCATGTGGGTACTTCCCTGAGGACAAAAGGGAGTGAACTCCAGGGCATTCTGGAGCACTGTATTTATTCCAACTAATATTCTTTGAATCAAATGATCTCATTAACTAAATATGCATTTGACCACAAAAATGTTATGTTATTTTTAGCTAACACTGCAAAGCTACATCAGGGTTGCTTCTTTTTCTCACTGAAACTGCATCTATTTTCTATAAAATTCCTTTATTTTTCTGAATTAAATCATCAGTAACCTGTGTAGCTGCTCTTGAATTTTGATCTTCAGAACCTGGTCTCTTCATCCTTTTTAATGATGAGATAAGCTTCTAACAAAAGTAATCAGGCTCTTTGAAAAAAGTTGTAACCAACAATTCAGGTACAAGTTTTCTTTTTTGTTTTCAAGTAAAATAAGAGAGGAAAATTACAGATCAATGTGTTCCATAACATTACATTCCGATTTGGATTTTTATTACAGATTTCCAGGCTTCAGGCTTTAAGTTTGAGATGATACTGAAATTACCAAAATGGAAACAAATAAAATAGTCTCAGATTCTGAGCTTCAGCCTTTCCAAAACTGAATGAGGTATCATAGAAATCAGATTTCACATTCAGAGAGAGAAAGTCTCAATGGCATTAAGTATTTATCTGTTATATACCACAATAATTGTTATCATCCTGATTTTGCAGACTTGGGGACTGTAGACTGCCTGAGGTGCCAGCAGCCACTACTCTAAACTGTTTCTTTTATACTGTAGCCACTAACAACGTGTCACCCTACTGTGTAACATGGCTGCGACATTTTGTCCCATTCTCAGTTTCCAGAAGGATGATAGCAATCTGGAAGAAAAAAAACATGATCAAAGGCTGCACAGATGGTTCCGTAACAGCTGATAGGTAGCCGTGGTTGTTGATGACTATTTTGGAGGTGACAGACAGCAAGGGCAAAGATTTACCGCCAGCATTTAAATGCCAGGCCACAAAATACTTCTGATGAAAGAAATGCTTAAAAGAAATTTCCAGCACTGAGATTTCTTAAACGGGAATAAATTCCCCAAAAGACAGGGACATCTCTCTCTCTCTCCCCCCCACCCCCCACCCCCACCCTCCAAAAAAAAAGGACAATTAAAGACTCTGCTGTGCAGTAGCTTTAAGAAAATGTGACCCTGGAAACAGAAATCTCTTTAAGTGTCTTGCACAAACTGCTGTGTGCTGCTGTGAACAATTACAGAATTACTTTCTGTTGTAAAGTGGTATGTGTAGTGTCTTGCAGGGAAGAGCTCAGGTTGTAATGAGTAATCAAGTTGACTTTTGACAGAGTACCAGTCATGTATCGCTGCTAAGCACAGAGGGCTTACTATGGAAGGCTGTTTGACACCACAGGTAGATCTTGAAGGTCCATTAAGAAAAGCCTCGATAGGCACCATGAGGCCAAATCCATCAGCAAGGGACTCTGTTCACACCCAGGTCAAGACATAAGCGTGCCCAGCAGCTCACGTGGTGCCCAAGGCACCATGACATGCATGGCAGAGGCTCAGGAGCCTGCAGCTACCTGGACTCCTCTGGGAAGAGTGTTACACAACAATGGTCTGAGCCTGTGGATTGCACCTCTTTGCTACGTTACCACATAAAATTTCAGCCATGCAACCCTCCCATTTTCTGCTGCAATGCATGTCAAGAGCAGCAGGAGGGAGGCTATATATCACCTAGACATGCTGAACAGCCAGCCTACCCCAAATTGTTGGATGTATGATTAGAAAGTTGTTATGAAAGATCATGCATGGTTTCAGGCTTGGATATGTGTGAAAAAAAATGAAGTTTGTATACCTTCAACAAGAGAACCTAGGCCTTGATTAAAGCAGGGAGACATTCTCTTGGACCTTGACATATCCAAGGCTGTGGACTTCCCCATAGCCTCAGCAGGTTGACAGGGTGACTGTCAGATTGAAGGACAAGAGGTTTCTGAACACAAAGGCATCCTTATAGAATGAAAGGGTACGTACTGTTGCTCTACCTCCAGAAGCCTGCCATCCAGCAGAGGGTTTTAAGGCAATTGGGTCTTTCAGCAGCCTGAGCTTGCCACCCACCAACAGATATCTAGACAGCCAGCATCTTTTTCACAGAAGATGTTTCACCACCTTGGAAGCTTTCATGATGTGCCTTGGGGTCTTCCAGGTAGGTGAGTCATTCCATCAGTTTTCATCTGTCTTGAGAGGAGATGGAGGAGTTCCTCCTGAGAAACAAACTCTAAACTCTGAGACAACATTAATGAGTAGCAAAACGCTGGTGAGGTGCTTTTCATGTTCCCCAGTTATCCTTAGCAGTGGGTTTAGCATGTGATATGACAACCAGACATAACTCTTAGATAATGCTCCCAAACATTATTCAATGAATGACAGGGACTGATAATGGTTTAGGATGCTGTCTTAGGAGCTCATCCTCATTACAAATTTTACACAGTCATTCCTGATGCATTTAGCCTCTTTAGACAGTTCTGGTCTTTTTATAGGTGTCATTGCTCTGAGGGTCCACTCCATGCACAACTGAAGCATACCCATCTGACAACTGTAGTGCATATGTCCCTATTAGACATTTTACTTAAGCACTCTGAACTGCCTCTAATTTCTGATTGTGTAGTCCAGCTTTTCCAGAAAAGCCTGACAATAGTTGGGGTTTTTTTTTGATATAAAACTACCCTGTACTGCAGTGACTTTTTTTCCCCTGTGGTCTGTCACAGGGCTGAGGGTAAATAATCCTACTGAAAGTGGATTTTCCTCTGGAAAGTGCTATCAGACCTAAGTAGAGATCTTTCATGCAGCAGGTTCTCCCTCTAGTCCCAGGTATTTCCAGTTAGCTGTTGACATTGTCTGTTGTTGGATTTGTTGAGTGCCAAGATGTCATGGTTTAACTCTAGCTGGCAACTAAGTATCGTGCAGCCACTCATTCATTCCCTGCCCTCCCCAACAGGATGGGGAGGAGAATCGGGGAAAAAGGTAAAACTTGAGGGTTGAGATAAGAACAATGTATTAATTGAAATATAATAACAACAATAATTATAATAATAATAATTTTAAAAAAAAGAGAGAGGAGGGGAGAGGAATAAAATCCAAAGGGAATGGAAAAAAAACAAGTGATGCACAATACAAATGCTCACCATCTGCTGACCAATGCCCAGACAATCCCTGAGCAGCAATCAGCCAGCCCCAGCCAACTCCCCTGAGTTTATATACTGAACATGACATTATATGGTATGGAAAATCCCTTTGATTAGTTTGGGTCAGCTGTCCTGGCTGTGTCCCCTCCCAGTTTCTTGTGCCCTCTTGTGCCTTCTTGCTGGCAGGGCTTAAGAAACTGAAAAGTCCTTGACTTAGTATAAACATTACTTAGCAACAACTAAAAACATCAGCGTGTTATCAACATTATTTTCATACTATATCTGAAGCACAGCATTGTACCAGCTACTGAGAAGAAAAAATAACGCTGTCCCAGCTGAAACCAGGACACAAGCTAACTCTCCTCTGAACACGAGAGGAACAGCTTCACTGACCTGGAAAACCATGACCTGTTTTTTCTCTTCCACTTGGAAGATTAACCTTGAACTTCTGATGCCTACCACCAGCAGCTAAGTCTCACTTTTTGGCAAGTTGTGGTGGGTCGCATGAATCATAGTGCTATGACCTTAGTGCCGAGCCTGCTTGAGGCCTGTGGCTATACAGAAACTGAGAAAGTTCTCCCATCTACGATTGCAGGTGTCCTTAGCTCACTCACTGAAGAATGACAGCATTCTGAACCTGATTTCCCAGTCCTAGCCTCACACCCCTTCTCTGCAGTGAGATCAATGTATGTCAAGGCAACACATCTGTGCAGGATCTGAAAGGATAAATCAGGCTGTTGCTAAGGATGGCATTCAGGATCATGGGTGAAGTACAGGAAACTCAACTACACTGCAAGTATTGCAGAATCCTACATTAAAGGGCTGTGCTGGTTTTAAGAAACACCCCAACTGACTCCCACTGAAGGCAACCAAATTTTCAGCTGCTTTTGTTCTGAAATGCTCCTTTCCAAGGTATTTCTGTATGAACAAAACCTGCAGAATGGAACAAGATTTCATAACCATATCAGCTGCATCATTCCTGCAATAGCTGCCTTCCTGTTTTCTCCATTTCTCCTCAATGTATTATGTCTATCTTTTCTCTAATGAGTTCCACTCAGACCTTGGTGATCCTTGGGCAAGAGATCATGCTAATGTCATTAAGTCTCTTCCTGGAAGCCTCCTACAGAAATAAGGCTTTAAAATTGCAAGGGCAAAAGTAAGGTGGTCACCTTGCTCTTTAAATATGTCTAACCACTATATTTGTTGACTGTTTCAAGAGAGGACAGCTGAAAATATTTAAACATATTTGAGCATGAAAGCAAAATTTGTTAAACTGTATCTGTCAGGTGCCAAATGTTCTACAGGCATCTAAAACAGATGGGCCCTGCCTTACCCAAAGGATATGCTGAGGCAGTGAGATCTTTAAAGAGTTATATTCAGACAATCATTTCCCTTCTGTTATTTCCACTGATGACCGTGAGCCTCCTCTACAAGCCTCACTGCCCACCTTTTGCTTGCTCATGAAGTTTAAGCCAGAAAGAAACTTGCTTTCATCTGATATAACTTCCTGACTAAAAGATTTCACTCTGCTATCATGGATAGAACTTAATAATCTGTATATGGTTAAAGTTTATCTTTCAAATAGAAACACTGGCCTGATTTGTGAACACGAAAAAATCAGAGAATCTCCACTCACCTCAGTTGTTTGCTCCTAAGGTCACTTGCTCTCTCAGCTAAAAATCTGTGCCTTTTTCTCTGGTTTGTCTTTCATCTTCCGAAAATCGGTTCGTGTTATGCCTTTCTCCAGTAGTCTAAAGAGCTTGCAAGTACCAGGTGTTTTCTCCACATGAAAGCACTTATTCACTATAATCACCTTACTGTAATACAAGTAGGACTAGATTTCAGTTTGCTTTCAGAATAATACATGACATTAAAAAAACACATGTAGTTCAGTAAGCAGTGAGCTAATGAAGTTTGTTTGCCTGTGGATTTGTAATCTCATAGTTAGATTCTCTGTGTCTCAAGAGTACGCATCAGTTTTCCCAGCAGTTAACCCATTCATCATAATCATCATCCATGTGGATTCTCTGGTCTAATAATATAGTTGAACACTTTAGGATGTTTCTTCCCTCTCTGCTGAGTTATTTTCTTGGAACTTGTAGGAGAGGAAGGAAGACTGATAGCAATATATAGGTGATATGATCAGTTAAGTCCCATTTCCACAGGAACCCAGACAAAAACATTAGTGCTGTGCAAAGTAAACACGGTCTTTTAAACCTTTGCAGTGGAAAATGCCACTCCAGATGGCTGCATTTGACCTGTCTTGTTTTCAAAGTCTTTTCTTGTTACCATCATCAGGAAACCCACATACCAGGATCCCCACTAGGCAATGGGTGTTACAGTTGCACAGCAGCTCCAAAATTCAAATCTTTCCTGTTGAAAAACAGCAGCTAGTTTCTTGTAATTTGAGCTTCGGGACACCAGGGAATTCTGTACCATATGGTACCAGAATATTTGTCTTCTGCCAAAAATTTCTGTCTCCCCATCCTCTGCTCCAACCACATGGCCTTTTTTCCCTAACAGTCAATTACATCAGATATAACTGATATTCTTGGCACAGGAATTTATTCATCTCCTCAAAGCAAAGGATTGTTACGAGGTTTCTGCGTGTTTCTACAGGGGACTACAGTATGGCATGTACTGTCAAGAGTCCCAACAGTGACAGGTGCCACCTGTTAAAACACTGCTACAACTGTTTATGGATCCTGCTCCATGGAAAATACTGTCTCTAACCCATCTAGCTAATGCTTTTGTAACCTTTAACATTAAAAATCTGACTAAGTTATGGGCAGTGCCCAAATAAGATTAGGTGTTGTAATTTGAGATCAGTATGGTACTCAAACTGATTCCTTCAGTATCTGCTACAAAAAATACCTGAAGCAGGTATTCTACTTGTAATAGATAACTAAAGTTTTCTCTTCTCCATTTGCTACGAAATGAGCAAAATGTAGGACTGGTGAGGACTAAACTCTGCCTTTGTCTAAATAAAATAGGAATAGGGGTGGCACTGTGTCTCTGCTGGCAGTCTGTTTTACAGCCAAAGGAAGTGTGGTGTGAATGAAGCTGGAGAGATCTTGGCTGTCCTCCAAGCTTAAAAGCTCAGTTATCAAGACTTTACAGAAGCTGCTGTGTCATTGAAGAGTGCCCCAGAGTATTTTGAAGCCTTCCATTCTAAGGTTCTGCTGCCTGCCTTTCCAAGCATGGTGGCTTGTAAGGCAGGAGATATTTGGCAGCAACTGCTGCCTTACTACCTTCTGAATGCGCAGAAAGCTACTGGGTTCAGAGTAAGCCTGAATTGGATGACAGTTTGCAGGTGTGGTGACCTGGGAGAGAACGAGGAAGAGATTTTGCAATCATTATTAGTGATCACTTTGACATTTAATGTGATTTCTGTGCATTTTTTCCCCTACGGTAGAAATAAGGCAGAGGAAAATCTATTCTTCTTATCATAGCATGGGTCTATAGACATGGGAGGTTAGAGGAAAGATGACTGGACTAGTAATGAAAATATCTGTGACAATAATGGTGCATGTAGATCTGGTGATGGCTGTACTTGAAAACATTTCTCTCAATATATCTGAAGGGACTTTAATTACAAATAAATTAATGAAAAAACATTTGAGACTGACTATTCCACAATGAGAATGCTTTCTAAAAAATTAAGCAGCTCAAGCCAGCAAAGTATTTACTTATTGTATCACTTAAGGCATTTTTTGTCACATATTTTGAGAGGTACACCTATAAATGTTAATCTGGAAGGTAAATATACTTTCAAAAGAGGACAAACTGAAGCATAGATCCTAAACTTGCCTGCTTTCCTAGGAATGAGTTAGTCAGAGGCCCAGAACAGAAACCACAGATTGTCATTCTAGAGTTCTTGCTTAGAGACAATTCCAGTTCTTCAGATTCTGATGAATTTAGGATTTGAGGTTACTCAGGAATTTCACTTTTGAAGTTCTATGCACATTAAAAAATTGGTCTTTAACCGGTTTAAACAGTGGTCTTAAAGATCAATTCAAGCACTTTCTTAAGGTTAATGAACACCATTTTGAAAATTAGCATATATATGCAGACATATATAATACATAAGGCTGTTTGTTTCATTTTAAGAAACAGAGCTAAGTAATTATATACTTTCAAAATGTCCAGCCATGTATTGTATTTAAATAAATCTTTTACAGAATATAAGGAATGAATAAAGCAAATCTGGAGTTAGTAGAATTCATATTCCCCTCTCTGAATGCAAAACCATGTCTCTTTTACACTCCTCAGTCTCCTCATAAATTCCCATGCTGTTAGCTTTTTGTTTTTCCAGTGCTTCATGTAAAAACTTAACGTGCTGCTGAATTTATTTCATGTCAGTTTATGTTTTCCTCATTTTCATGCAAAACCATGAAGGTACAGCTGCTGCAACAAACTCCCTTATTGAAGCTTGCCTGCTGCACACAGTGATTATTGCTTTTGGAGTCTAACTTGGCTTTGAATCCAAACATTACAAAAAATGAAAAGTAGCATGGTCTTAAGCACTATAATTGATGCTGCTAAATTTTGTTCCTTTGCTGTCCAGCCCACAGCTGTGTTGTACAGAATTTCTTCAATGAACATGTTCTTTGTTTCCCTCCCAAACCAAGAGAGGAAAAACACTATGAAATTTTACCCTCTGGTACTTTTTAGACAGTGCTTCTGTCTAACATCCCAGCATTTTGTATTTTTTTGTTAATCTTAGAATCGAATTTTGACATTAAAGTCAGCAGCTAGAAAATTAGAGGGGAAAAAAATGGTGTCTTCTGTGTACAATAGTCCTAGGTAAATGCAGAATTTCTATGCATGGACCAAATGAGAGAAGGCAACGAAAAAAACCACAATGTGCATGACGACACATAAGGACAAATGCAATTGAATATTAAAACCCCCAAATCACTTATGTACTGAAAATGAACTGAAATAAAACACTCATGTTCCAGTCACTCCAATATTTGTAATTCTTCTTGTAATTAAAAGCATAAAGCATTCTTATGATCTCTTACCTTGCTAATATTTGCCAGAAGACTTTGGCACATTTCTGAGATCCTGGAATATGATTTTACATCTCTTTGGCTTTCTTTGAAGAGAAAAGACAAGATTTTTCTCAGATATTTTTCTCATTATTTTTATTCACTGCATTTTTCATTATTCATCCTCTTCCTGTGTTTATTTTCAGTACTTTTCCTACTGAGATTCTTTTCTGTTTCTGAACCTGAAAGTTGCTTCCACGCAACTTTCTCTGATTGGCTAACAAAAAAATTTGCCAAAAATATAATTTAATTTGCTACAGTGCTTTACAATACTTTTTTGCTATTAATCTATACAATTATACTGGGTTGGGCTCCCACAGCAAAGTGTTAACCATTTATTTTTACTTATTTCCATGTGCAAAAAAGAAAATATCTAAGAGAAATATCACGTTAACTACCATATTTTTATCTTCAGCATTTAATATTTTCTCAGTTAACTAGGCCCTGACATAAGGGAAAAGGTACTCCTTACAGCACAAATGACAGATGTCACAAAAACTGACCAACTTTGGTTAAGAACTACAAAATAATTTGTGTGTGTGTGTGTGTTAAGTTTTGGGAAAGTACTAGTGAAATTAGATGTAAAAAAAGCAGAATAAAATATTAGAAGCAGTATTATAAATAGATGATTGAAAACTATTTGGTAGCTTTCAAAGACCTGAAGTCAGCACACATATTTTCAAGACAAGAAATCTAAGAGCTGCTCCTGAGCCAGACATCAGAGCTGAAAATACAATACCTGAAAAAAGGCCCCCCCATTTCAAACCTGATATATATTTTTGGAATCATTGGACTCTGGGTTCTCTTATGTGGCCAGCGTGAAAATCAGAAAGAAAGAAAATAGAGTGCCTACTGAAAATTTTAATGACCACTTTTAGAAATGCATTTTTCTCAAAATTACCCAGCTCTTGAAAAGTAAGTATAATCAGAAGTAAAATGACTGTGCTACTGGTTTTTAGAGCATGACATTTTGACATTTCTGTAATTCAAACAAACATTTCTAAAGAAACTTCCAAGATAGTCCCTAGACAAAACACAGTATTGAAAGCCTACTCTATTTCTTTTGAAATATAAATAGAAAGACTCCCATTGATAACAGTGGGAATTCATGATGACCTTTTGCTAATTTGAAAGTACAGAAGTTTGAAACAGAGATATTTGAAACCAGAAATGAAGCTTACAGCCTGAATAATACATACTGTACTTTTTTTGTCATTTTTATTGCAAAATGCCATAATTTATTTACTATGCTAACAGTGTATGTGAGGATTTTCTTTTAAGGTAATTAAAATCAATGATAAAAATGAACCATTTAGACCACCCTGTTACTCATTAACAACAAAACTAAAATGTCTTTACACTGTGTAATTAGTTTGCTCTTTTTTTCCTCTAATGAGTAGGCATTCTCTATGGATAGAAAGCTATAGGATTTTTTAAATGGATAACAGGAGCTTTTGTGCTTCCTGATGATGAAAGTAAAGGCTTAAGAATTTTTCATAAAAATTCAGTAATAGCATGACACTTGTCCCCCTCAAACTTTTTTCAAAGCCTGAATACAAAACAGGGAAATGATTAATGGCACCATATGGAGATGGAATATGAGAAACTACTCTGTCCTATTGCTGAATTTCTAGGTCAACAAATACAACAGTTTCCTTTCGCACCAGGTTCAGGCATGTTACAATTCTTTGCTCAGGAACTAGGAGTTCTTGTTTCAGTCACAGCCACTTCCACGTGGAGAGACATTAAACTGAATCGAGAGCTGCACTCTGATGTCATTCCCAATTTATCCTAAATGATGCTAGAAAATACATTACTCACTTCTTAAAATTTGTATTTTTTGTGTCATTTAATGTACCCATAATAATTACTGAATTCCAAAAGTTCAACTTTTGGACTCATGCATTCCTGTTTATATATATATCTATAAAATACATAAAATTTACATTTTAAGCCATTACATTACTTAGCATATTTTCAAAAGGTGTTCATGTACGGTGTAACACAGGTGTTCATCATATATGGTGTAACTGTAAAGCTGCCATGACATTTGGAGTTTTTAACGAATAATTTCTTGAAGAATCATGAGGAACTTTCCTCACCGGTTTTAAAGGACAAGCTTCCAGAACAAATTTATGTTGTTTTACAACGCTTGAGGGTGCTTTTTTTTAAACACTTCCCAATATTAAAAAACTCTTTAAAGTCTTCCAGTTTTCTATCGATATCTATTCAGTAGACCAAAGTATTTCAGGAAAGGGGATAATCTGTTATTTTTACTGGGAAGATTGTCTGCTCCTGCGCAGCTACGACTGCGCTACTGCCCGTGCCCAGGGGCACGGCGGTTCGCCCAGCCCCGCCAGGTGCCGCCGCCCCCTTGCGAAGGGCGCTGACACGATGCGGGCAAGGGGCCCTAACGCAAAAGCGGGCCTGGGCCTGCTGCTGGGAGGCCGGTAGTTAGGAGGGGCACTCCAAAAGCTCATTTACTGGTAATTCCAGACCTTGTTTTCCTCAGAATACCTGAAGGAAAGGAAACCAAAAGCCGTCCTGCTGGCGGAACCCTGAGGGGTCGCCCTTAGTGCCTCACCCGGTCTGCGGGGAAGGCCGGACAACGGCCGCCCGCCTTGCTCCGGGAAACAGCCCGGGAACAGGGCAGCCCGCCTCCGGGGCGGCCCCATTGCCTTGCCCTGCCCTGCCCACCAGGGCGGGCGGACGAAAGCCCATGGCAGAGCCGCCGCCGCCACCACCACCACCACCACCACAGCCCCAGCCAGCGGGGAGTGAGGATCAGCGCGCGGCGAGGCGGGAAGTAGCACAGCCCTCACTCTCGCGATAGCTGCCTGCTGCCGCCCCCCGGCGTTGTAACGGCCGTTACCTGGCCGTCGCTGTTTACGGTGGCGTAGCCAATGGGAAGGCAGGGCGTGTGGGCGGGACTGGGACGCGCGGCCAATAGGAAGGAGGGGCGGTGCGTTTAAACGGCGTGTGCGCCCAGCCGGCGGCCTGTGGCGGTTTTGTAACCATGCTCAGCCGCCCCGACGACTACGAGGTGCTGCTCACCATCGGCGCCGGCTCCTACGGCAGGTGCCGCAAGGTGCGCCGCAAGGCCGACGGCAAGGTGAGGTGGGGGCCGGGGCGGTCCCGGCTGGGTGCTGGCGGCTCCGGGAGCGGCGGGTGGTTTTGGGAGCCCCTCTCCCCCTGGGGAGCTCTGCCTGGTGCGTGAGGCACTCCCGAAGGGATTGTGCGTTGTTTGTTTTATCTCCCTCACTAGATCTTGGTATGGAAGGAGCTGGACTATGGCTCAATGACAGAGGCAGAGAAACAAATGCTCGTTTCCGAAGTGAATTTGCTACGCGAGCTGAGACACCCGAATATTGTCCGCTATTACGATCGCATCGTCGACAGAAGCAGCACAACTCTCTACATCGTGATGGAGTATTGCGACGGTGGCGATCTGGCAAGCTTAATTGCAAGGTGCACCAAACAAAGGCACGTGTCAGCTTTGGAGTACATGGCGTGAAATATCTTGGGCAACCCGAAGTGAAATGTATCTCAAAAACTTACAAATAACTAGGTTTAATCCTTTGAACCCGACAGCATTTGTGAAATGTGAAAGGTTTTGTACAAAATTGCAACACTGATGGGAATTGCACTAATGAGTGTGCTGACTGATGGGATGTGTATGTCAAAAGAGTGAGGGGAAAAAAAAACAAAACCCCCTGGGCTCTCTTATGAGGCAGAAGCTCTTGAAGGGTTTCTGGATGCAATGCTATGCACGGGGTTAAAAATGTAAACCAGCAAGTCACAGTTCATGCAGACTGGTAGCTTGATCTGTGGGTTCTTCTTGCTTGTAAAAACACTCGTACCCTGTCTTTTGTTAGAACACCAAAATATGTGAAAGGGAAAAGTGATTTTGTAAGTGATGTTAAAAGCTGCTTTATGTGCCTGCATGTAAAGCTTGTGGAGATGTAAAGTCTAATCTTAGACTTAGCAGCCTACTTCTTAAATATAATATCAGTTTTCACATTCTTAGGTTACACCATGTGTGCTACTTTGAGAATGATCTAAAATGGTGCTGCAGCTGCTCCCAGACATTGGTGTTTTCATTTAAAGGAAGTTATATTAAAAATCAGTCCCATCTTGGCTCTGTTGATGTATACTAGTCATGATAAACAGCTGACAGGATACTGTCAAGCAAAGGGATGGATCTCATCACAAAAGCATCAAATTGATATTTGTGTTGTAAGCAAGGGAAATGCTATGTATTTGTTAGATTCTTTGGGGGAGGAAGGAAGTATTTACAGGGACTCTGCAACAAAAGTCTAGATGTCTCCCAACATATTAGGAGGGATTTTTAATTCCCATTTTTAAAATAGCATATGTAGATGCCTGTTCCTGTTAGCTTTCTATAAAGGTGCTGGGGTCGATTCAGTGATGTTTTGTAATAGTAGTATTTTAAAAAGTTACAGAACTGAGGCTGGAGGCAACTACTTAAACTGGTGTATGCTCAGAGAATATGTTTGTTAAACTATGTGTTCATCTTTCAGGCATTATTTGGAAGAAAGCTTTGTTCTCAGAGTGTTGACTCAATTAACATTGGCCTTGAAGGAGTGTCACAGACGGAGTGATGGTGGAGTCACTGTGCATCGTGACCTAAAACCAGCAAATGTCTTTCTGGATGGCAAGCAGAATGTGAAACTTGGAGATTTTGGACTAGCTAGAATATTGCACCATGACACCAGCTTTGCCAAAACATTTGTTGGGACTCCATATTACATGTCTCCAGTAAGACCTCCCTTCTGTGCCTTATCTTCCCTTTTGTTCCTCCAAGATCTGTTTTCTGCAGTGTTAGTCTGAGAGTCCGTGAATGTTTGGGAGGTTTTAATGAAGAGTCACTAGTCTCAAATGCAGGAGACTCTTTCATAGAATGTATATTTTCTGGAAGCAAGGCTATTTTGCAGTTATTTTCATCTTTTTCCCACACCTTTTCACTGTATAGGTTTTGAAATGTGCTTGGAATATCAGATATATTGGAGTATATTGTTCTTGAAAAGGAACAGGGAAGCTATTTTATGTTTCACAGTGTTAAAGAGCTTATTAAATTACCTCTTGACAGTAGGATTTTACTTTGTAGTGGAAATGAGCAAGAATGAGTTATTTCCCTGATACAGTGCATTTTGTATGGGAAAGATTAATGTTGGCTGAAACATGGAGCTTTATCAACTGAAGACTGGTGCAACACTTCAGTATTCGATAGTGTAGTATTTCCAGAACTTTGTAAAATCCTGCTAGTAAGAGTACCTGTGGAGATTAATTAAGATGGGATCTTGAAAGTAAGCCAAATAAGGAATAGTTTAATTCAGGTTTGAACAGTGGCTGATTATGCTGCAATGGTAGAACAAGCTCCTAACTAATAAACAGAAGACTGTTCTTTTTCTTTAGGAACAGATGAACCATATGTCATACAATGAAAAATCTGATATCTGGTCTCTGGGATGTCTCCTGTATGAATTGTGTGCTCTTTCGTAAGTATAGTAGTGTAGTAATTAAAATGGAAACACAGGTGTCAATGCATGTATGATTAAATTTTTTATGGATGAAAGCTTAAAGTTTTAAGAGATTAGTCCTAGATTTTTATTTCTGTATTGGTCTTGACATTAGGTAGTCAAACCTTTGATTGCAGCTTTTTTCTTAATCTGACACTTTTTTCCTGAAAATAAGTCTTGTAAAACTAGTGAAAGAATCCAAGAAAAATGTTCTTTTTCAGGCCTCCGTTTAGAGCTTACAACCAAAAGGAGCTGGCAGAAAAGATAAGGGAAGGGAAGTTCAGACGAATACCATATCGTTACTCAGAGCAGTTGAATGAACTTCTCAAAGAGATGCTGAATGTAAAGGTAAGAATCAATTACTAAGTTTACCTTCTGTAGTTTGAACTAGTACTGAAATACTTGTTTTTCTTCTCAATTATGAAACAAGCTGATCTGGAGTAGTGGTTGCTATCACCTAGTCACTGTCAATATCACTTGTAGGGGAAGAAGGGAGGAATTGTGTTTTAAGTCCATTAAACAAAGGCAGCAGCTCAAGTGGTAGGCCAGGTTCACAGGATGCAAAAAGGCTGCCTCAGTATTGGCTTATACAGAATTTCCTAACAGCATGCTTAACAAGGTCTTATAACTTCAGGGTTAAAATGGCTCCATTGTGCTTGGAAGCTGGCAGGGTTGGTTTTTTGTCTTGATTTCTGACTTTGCTTTATATCGATAATGTATAGCTCGCCTCCCATGGGTGGCATGGGGGTGTTGAGAATAATACTGCATGGGAAAACAAAGCTGTAAGAACAATGCAAGTATCCAACAGGTATGTATCCTTCAGGAATCAAGTGACATCATCTGGAACCTACTGACAATTGCCTCTAGTCTCACCACCCCATTCTGGCTCTGAAAGGAGTGGGTGCCTGGGCTGGGAGAGCTAGACTTGCAGCTTCTGGAGCTGAAGGCTGGTAACCGCTTCCTCCCTCACTTTTTGTCATCTGGTTGTGCTACCCCTTCCTAACTCCCATTTTTCTCCAGCTTCTCTTTCACTGTATAGCACCTCAGCTGGTCTCTACCTGCAGCGGGTCTTTCTTCGGAATCCCTGGCCTTAATGTTTCTTGGTTACAGATGGAACCTGTTGGTAATGTCTTTTCAGGATTATTGCCGACCTTCTGTTGAAGATATTCTGCAGCACCCCTTGATAGCAGACTTGGTGACAGAAGAACAAAGACAAAATTCTGATAAAAGAGGCTGGAGATCATGGGAGCCAGAAAAACTGCAGCATTCGGATGCTGCAATGAGCGAGCTGAAACGGAAGGAACAACACTTACAGGAGCGAGAACAAGCCATTAAAGAGAGAGAACAACGTTTGGAGCGTATGATATTCAACTTTGGGAAGGGGGTAGCATTGGGATTCTGATTCAAAAGAATAAGTGCAGAGAAAGGAAAGGCAGACAGTTTCTAAAACTCATTTTAATCCTCTAGGATATTGTACTCTGCATTCACTACTAGAATTCTGTCTAAAGACTAAAACAAGAATGCTTGAGCTTACTAATCTATACTAATTCTTGTTTAAAGTTACTAAGATATAATTGGCACTTTGGATATAGAAGTCTGATTTAGGAGGATTATTAAACATGAGTAGCAACTAGGAAAGTACAGAAAAATGGAGTCTGAATATATTCTGCACTGTGCAATGTAGGTTGCTTTTCTTTCACTCTGTGTAAGTTAACATTGGCTATACTAATGTGTAGCCTAAGGTAACCTGCTATTGGAGCAAAGTAGACTTGAGTAACCTGTCAACTGCTTTTATAAAAGCTGTAGTAGCTTATGGTCTCACAGGTATAGATGGCTGGTCCTTAGGTGTTGGGATTTCCTGCCCATATAAAATACCTCTTGTATATGCAGCAGACCCTGTAATACAGGTTTTAACTATATATTGTTTTCTGAGCCTGAATAACAGCTGCTGCTGCTGTAAACAGGGTGCTTAATTATAGCTGATTTACAGTATGTGGTATCTGAATAAATAGATCTGGTGTCATGTGTGCCACTAGTTAATGTGCAGAACAGAAAGCTGCTATAGCTTCATTGTTGCAGATATGTAGAGTCTGGGGGAGAAGAAAAGCCTACCTGGCATTTCAGAGTACTTATCCATGCTTTATCAGTGCATTGGTAAAGGTGTATCTACAGAGCAGTTACCTTTTGTTTAGAGCCATAGAAACAGCCTGTCAGATGCACCCATATTTCTGTTACCAGTGTCTTTTTCTGCAAGAAAATCCGCCATGCACAATTACTCTAACATTTACATTTTAACACTGCATACTACCATATTTCTACTTCCAGAGAGAGAACGGGAACTCTGTGTTCGAGAGAGACTGGCAGAAGACAAACTTGCTAGGTATCTTACTAACCTATAGTTGCCTATGTTAAAAACTCTACAATCTTACAACAAAAAGCTTAAACTTTTCTTTTTCAAAACAGAGCTGAAAACTTGATGAGGAACTACAGTCTCTACAAACAGCAGATTGCATTAGCTTGTGCAGATGGTCCAGGTATGAAAATATGCAAGAAGCCACTTGTACTGATAAATGTAGGCTGTTGTGAGTAGAAGAATGTCCCTGATGCTCAACGTGCTGTATCTAGTCCCACTGTAGTGTTACAGTCCCAAAGTATTCCTGCGTGGTTGGGAAGAGACACTTGACTTTCATTAAGTTTTTTTGCAAAATAGAATGATGTTCAGCTGTGAGTATGAGTTACCACTGTCAGCACTGTGGTCTTGTGCTGTTTTGAAAATCGGGTTCTTGTGGTAAGCTGATGGAAGCACTGACTTGTAACCCAGACTTCTCAGCTGCCTGTATTTTATTTATGGATGTTTTTTATATACCTTTGATTTAGTTCATTTTAATAAAATTGCACATGTCCAACTACTTCAGCTTTAGTTGAACTTCCAAAAACTTCAAGGTGAGAAGTAATATTTGTTGCAAGTGACTCGGATGTGATTGGTGCATTATGAGCTCTGAAGAATACAAACTGCTATTATCATACTCCAGTTTAACTCACTAGAAAAAAAAACAAAACAACCAAACAGCTCTGAACATGTGCTACAATGCTTCCTGACCTGTAGCCCAATCTGTTTTACAGTAGTTATTACCCTATGAGTGTATGACACTCACTTTGGCCTTGGTTGTTCAGTCCTCACTATCACAAGAGACTGTATCATCTGTCCATTGCATCCATCTTTTAATAGTAAAAATGATCAAAGTATCTAAAGGAATTTTGGAATATTGTAGAATATTAAATGTCTGGGTCCTAGGTAGTACTCTAGAAGAAAGACATGTAAAAACCTTTAAACATGCAGCAACACTCTCTTCATTTAGTTTTGGTCAGATAAAGCAAGATAAGCATGTCACTGCCTCTCTACAACTAAAACTGAAGTTGCATATTTTTATTTTTTTCAAAAAGTGTCTATCACTGCTGGAAAGAACACAAGTGAAATGCTACCAGAGTTAGTGGCACTTGAGCTATTTCTAACATTCCTGTCCACTTTGAGAGTTCCACCTATGACATTTCAACTTACTGTCTTTGATGCATTAAAGAATATAAAATTACCAACAAACTTGCCTTGGGCTTTCTGATGTTGACTCTAATGCTGGATGGCTGAAAGTAAATGAGCTTCAGCATTTGCTTCTATTCTTTTCTGCATCTTCCACCCCTTTACATGATATTTTGACCTTAACAAGGATATCAGTTTTTTGAAGATGGGCAAAACCACTCTGAGTTTTTAATGCTTCAAGACAAGCAATGCAGAGAAGTGAATGTAGTTATTAGAAGACTAACCAAATCTTGCAAGATCTTGATTAAATATTAGTCACAATGTTTGCTACTCTTCCAATTCATTTCATAGTACTCTTGTAATATTGTTTCTAAAATTCTCCTTGTTTGGATATGGATGGACTTGGTGTTTCTCCACTATGTTACCAACATCACTTGCTTCCATTATCTCCAGTTTTCAAAACTGGTTTGTGTCTCACGCATCTCTTGGATCCCTGAATTCTCCTTAAAGTCAGTTGTGTGGTTCACTTCACAGTGAAGCAAATGAAATACCAAAAATCTGTGTTTCTAAGTCAGTGTCCTAGACACTACCTTATTTTTGCAGGGATTTTCCAATGTTTAGGGAAGGTTTTAACATTAAAACAGATACAGCTTACGGATATAAAAATACAAAATGCTGAAATATTCACTAACTTCCTCAGTTTGGGCCTCCTCACTCTCTTATGCTTATTGCATCCTTGATCTAGCCTAATGAATTGAAAATTAAGGCTTCAGCATTGTTAAGATTAGGATAGTTAGATCTTTGATTAAAATGGAAACATCATGCATTAAGTTGAGCCTTATGAAGCTGGCTCTTATGAGAGGCAGATCAGCTGTTTGAATAGCTTTTTATGGTAGTTTTGTACCCTGAGTCATTAAAAACAAAACAAACTGCCTTTTAATTTGTGGCAGTTCTATACAACTAAAGCATAGCTATACTATAAAAATTCCTATTCTGCAGGCTGCAGTGAAAGTACTTGTTAATTTTTAATGTGCCTGAACTTGTCATTCATGAAATTCAAGCCTAATTTTTACCCCATTGACTTAATACAAGGATAGAGTTGGAACAACGTGGGTAATGTAGAAAGACCACCGGATGGGTTGGGTCTGCCCATGCTATGAAGGAAAGAAGGCTTTCTGGTAGCTGCGAGCCTAATTCTCCATTTCCCTTTGGAATTGCATTATGTTGCTGTTTAATTCTGTCCTTCAGAAGAAACTCCATGTCTTTTCTCCTTCTATCAACAGTTATCTTAGGTGTTGGGAGGTGCACCCTAGAAACTACAATGGCATATATCCTTTTACCACAATCATGTAAAAGCTTTGTTTTCAATTATTCCTCAAAACAGGAAAAAGAATTGTTACTATGAACTAAAATGCAATTAATTAGGTCACTTAAAGCCATAGGTAGATAGCAAAATGGGTAACAGGGTTAAAAGATATCAGCTAAGCAATAAATGCTGAAAAATGCACTAATTCAGTACTCATTTTTTGATTTCTTAAGATAACGCACTCCTACTCCCCTTTTCTACAACCAAGAAGAAAGTACACTTTGGAAGTGAAGAGAACCTTGTGCCTCCTTGTAATGTGGAAAACCATCCCCTTTCTAAAGGGAAGTCATCTGATCTCAGAAAACGTCTATATGCTGCAAATCTACGGGCTCAAGCACTGTCTGAACTGGAAAAAAACTATCAACTAAAGAGCAGACAAATCCTGGGCATGCGCTGAAACTAATAGAGATTTAAAGTATTTAACTTTTAAAAGTTGATTAAATGTATGGGAAGATACTTGTGCTTCCCTCTTTTAAGTTGGAACCTACTGAAAATTTATTATAACAGTTGTTATACAAACTTGTAGTCTATAGGTAGTTCACGATAAAGGCTTAAGAGATTATATTATGAAAGCAGGTAGTTTTGATACCAAATTAAACAAATTGAATTATTTGTATTATTCAAGAAAATATATTTTAGTTCTTCTGTTTACTGTACATTACTCTTCTGAAAATATAAAGAATGAATATTGTAAAACAGATACTTTTAAGATCCGATGTAAAAAACTTTTCAGATAAAAATGTACAGATTCACAATCTGTAGGTTAAAACGATGCTGTATGTAACACACAGTACTTGATTAAAAAAAAGTATTGATATTTTATATATGTGGAAAACCTGGCTTTTTGTCTGTGCTTGTGAATATTTTTTAACTATCAAAAGAGCAAAAAGAGATTTTTATGCTATCTCTTTCTGCTAAGTAGGTGACCTATCAAAGCAGGCTACTTTTAGTTTCATGTCTTTAACTAATCAGTGGAAGGGGTCAGCTTAGTGTAATTGAGTTTATACTTCTTTCTGCCTGGGCAGCCGAATGACCTGTCCATCAGCTCCTGAAAGGCCTGCTTCAGGGCAGAGCATTTGAAATTATACCTTCTTTGGTTTGACTTGGAAACTGTGTGATAAACTGAACCTCTGAGACTGCTGTCCTGGATGGGGCACCATCCAGGGTATCAGCACCTGTGTTTTGGGGCGGGGCAGTTGTACTTTGAATAGAAAATCCTTATTTTTGTGATGCTGATGAGGTATCTCCATCTTCCCTTTCACAATTCTTTGCCAGAGTAGGAATTGCTCGCTTAAGATGGTGTAAGTTTTGTGAACTGGCTCAGACATGTGAGCTTAAAAAAAGCCTTTGGAACTGTGATGTCTGGCATAGTTTATATAAAGATTTTTTTATCTCAGGGTTGAAATGCCACAAAACATACATTCTTAGAAAACAGCTAATTTTCAAAACGTGTTTCCTTATTGGACCGTGAATGTTATCTAAGGAGGTATTCTAGATGGTTTTTACTTGAAAAAAGAGAATCTTATTTGAAACATCGATTTGACATATTTGCTGATAGACACGTACTTGTGTCATCAAACAACAATTTTGCTCTAGCAGATTCATAACCACCCAGCAGAGCTTATCATATTTGCTTGCGTAGTGGTTACTGGTTTTGCCACAACCTTTGCTTAAAATAATTAGAATGTGACTGTTTTCTGTGCTAGTTTAAAACTGCCACTATTCTGGTGGCCATTACCCAGTGCTAGGTGTGGTTGAAATGTCTGGCTGAAGTAGCTGTGCCATATGGATCAGTGCAGCTTTCCTTCGGCATTCTTTCATGTTGTTGAAGATTTTCATATGTGTTTTGAGGGATTCCCCTGCTTTCTTACCACGTTTGTACATTCAGATTTTTCTGTTCTGTGACTCAATCAGAAAATCTGCAATGCAGTTCTGCTGGCCTTCAGGTGGATCTTCACTGTATAGCCCATAAAACATCAAAGGGTAAAACACTGGACTTAGTCCAACCTGAAAAAAAAAAAGTAGGATGCAAGAGTTTTATTGTATGCTTTGCCATCTGCAAAATGAAGGTACCAATTAGTGAAAGGCGGAAATCAAGCAACCAAGAAAATAAATTAGTAATTAATGAATCAGGAATGACTGTATTGTGACATGGCTGGTGTTTGCAAATGCTTTGCTTTTAACAAGGCCAAACTAAGAAAATGGCTTGAGAGTCTTTTTTTTTTTTTTTTTTTTCCTTGGAACATATAGATGGAACAAATAATTTCTGCATTTAAATTTTGAATACCTTCAGAGCAATACTTGTGGCTTTCCCTTTAATTCTTTAGTGACCTCAAGATGGCACTGTTGCCCTGTAATTGTTGGAATTTCTTTTAGTCTATCGATACATTCACACAAAATTTTAAGATCTGATTTAAATATATTTTTACCTGTTTTGATTCAGAAAATCGTAAGTGTGTTGCTGCAAGATGATGATTTTCTTAGGCTACAGATGCTTTAGTACTTGCTGGTGCAATTAATGGTAATTATCTCCCATTTGCCATTTTGCGTTTTTTATGCATGTTTTATAAAAATAGTTGAATCAAAATCCTAGCTAACAATTACACTATTATGAATAAGAAATGCTACAGAATGTGCAAACTGAATCAATCACAATGGCAGTAATAAATAGAGAACAGCTTAAGTTACAGCTGCAGCATTGAGCTATTTAAGCTGCCTTACTCACAATCTCGTCTTGAAGTATTATCACTCTAATATAATAAATGCAGTGTTTCTTGAAGGTTTTGAAATAAGAACTTCCTACCAGTTAAGTCAAACATAGGGGAAAGTCATTCTTTGGATGCCTTGGAGATGGTCTTCGTTCTCTCTCAGGATTTTTGCTTTGGAATCCTGCAATCCACATTTCCCTACAAAGGCATAATTGTTTTTCCCAGAGCACGTGTGTAGCATTGGAATTGCATTCAGGATGTAATTTTCAAATATAGCCAGGAAAATAAATAGAACATTTATGGGAATAGTGACTGCTTACAGAGTCCTTCCAAAACATTGCCACCATGTTGATGGGTACTTATCTCTTAAAAGTAAATTTGTACATATGTATATGGTACAGCTTAAGCCTTACAGGATAATAATAATAATAATAATAATGTTGTACACTGTGGAATGTTGTAAGACAAAGTCATTAAGTTTAGCATAGGTACCAGGAGTTTTAATGTTTATATGTATAGTTGTGGGCACAAAACTGATGTACAGAAGTCACCTCTGAAGTTACAGAAGTTTTATATGCATAGACCATAATTTAGCTCAAGGATAGACTGGAGGGAAGTTGCATCATCTTTAAAAAATGCGGGTGAGATCGTGGATTTTCAGCCTTTGTGTGTGAGCTTGATCAAGTCCCTGTCCTGGGCCTCCGGTTCCCATCTGTAACAGGCTCGTCACAGGGGGGTGCTCAGAGACAGCACTGGACAGGTCTGCATTTTGGGCAGATTTTTGGTGAGAGTGGTTGCACCACTGTCTTCTCCTACTTTGAGAAGCTGTGCACGTACCAGGGAATGGAATTTACTGGGAAAATAGTGGTGAGTTACCGAAGTAATTTATTTAATGATTAGCCTGGTCAACTGTCCCCTCTGCAGCCAGATGACAAGGCCATTCCATGTGACGACAGTGCTTGAAGAGTGTGAAAGATGCTGGCTAGCTAGGCAGATAAAATGCTTAGACGAAATCAGCCTTGAATATAGAGGAGCATCAAGCTTCTTCCTAAACATAAATATCAACAGGTCATTTAATCTATACTATATAATTGAACAGGTGGAGAGAAAAACCCCTCTGGAATAATTATAAAATACTTTATCATAGGGAATCTCACATTTTTGCCTTTACTATCGGTGAGTATCCCAGGAAGAAGTGATCTGGTCCTAATAATGGCACAAGCTGGTTCATAAGCACTCGCTGCAAGACTCAATCTTCTGTAGTTTCCTGCAGGTATCAGAAACGGTGCAGAGCAGAAGCTCCCTGCTATTGCTCGTCTTCATCTGAAAAAAAGAGATCGCTCCTCACTTAGGCTGCTTGTCATCCTAGCACCTGGGTGTAGCTCTTGCTGCGCAAGAATGGAAGATGAAGTCCATTTCCCGGTAAGCAATGCTTCTAGCATTCATAGTGCAAAATACGGTTGGACCCAGTAATGGTACAGTGACAGCCTTTGGGCCATGTCTGTCTTATTTTTCCCTTGTGTAATTTGTGTGAACCCAGTTGAATCCTAGTAGCTATAAAGCTGGTGTATCAGGCACAGAAGCCGAAGCCTGCCCTGGAAGCCTGCTTAATATGCATTTCAGCACTGTGGAAGGCTTTGGTCTAATTAAGGCTGCATACAGTATAACATCAGGTATTAGAAGTGAGTTTTATTTATGTATTTACCTTAAAAAATAGCTGAGAGTTAAATATTAATCTTTACAACTTTAAAAAGCTCCACAGACTGATAGCACAACGCTACATATTGTTATACTGCTTTGGCATTTAATCTTGCTTTCCACCAGATCAGCAATGCTGAGAAGTTACTATACTAGAGGCAACAGTGCCTTTATCTGACATACTGTTTTGAAGGCAAAGTGCACTTCTGAGGCTCAGCTGCTATGAAAGGATGAAGCTTTGTCGGAAAAAAATCCTTTGCATCCTACAAAATGGACTCATGCCAGAGTTTTATCATATAAAGGGAAAACAAAGGCTACAGAGACACCTAGAATTAACTAGCTCCAGATAGCCTTATTTTTCAATGTTGGCTCTTTCTGGGTAAGAAAACATAACATATTTATGAAACCTTTTGGCTAATTAACTTTCATTTTTAATTGGTTTAATTTTTGACTGTCGGATGATGCTTGTTGCTGGGTTACCTGGTTTGAGGAAAAGTAATTTATGGGCCCAGTTATTAATGTATTGTTCTCTACTGTGAATATAATTAGTCTCAGTGCATTATATCTACTTCCTTGGCAACTGAAACTGACTTGGACATGACATAAAGTGAGTAAGAACCAATAATGCAGCTTCCACTGTCAACCTTCATATGTATTTTTTTGTGGTAATACAGATTCATAAGGAATATTGCAGGTACTTAGCAGGTGCTGGAATACTTGGCTCCAGCTAGTAATTTTTCCCCATTATTCATACTAATCTGAAAAACTTTTTTGTTTGCAAAAATAGCTGCTAAATACTTTTTTACTGTTTAATCAGCTCTTTTAGAGGTCCTGCTCTTCCAAGGTCAGCGGAAGCAAGAGTATACAATAATACAAATTTTTGCACATGTTTGTGTCAGTCAAAGTCCTAAGGACACAACAGAAGCCCAGTAAAGCCAGTTACAAGCTTTCCTTCAAATTCAGTGAACCCTTGGCTGGACTTCAACTTCATTAGCATTAGACATAGTAGACATTTGTAAATACTTACACTTGTTTGCTATCTGGGGAGGCAGAGCATTGCCAAAGGCACAGCAGGAACAAATGATCCATCTTCCTCAGCAGAAATGAAGACAAGCCACTTTAGGTAGAGCTCTCGATCCTGGCTTCTACCAAATCGGACTTTACTTGACAAGAATTGCATCAATAGCCCTCTGGCAAGCTTAGGCATTGCACAGACCCCTCTGGAGTTGTATGTAGTACTAGGGAACAGTGAATGCATTTTTTCTGCTCATAATGCATTTATCATCCAATTGCAAATAGAAGCAATATTATGTACCTGAACTCTCAGCGCTTCCTAGGCCATCGGGGAACACTCCAGTGGCTCCAGTGACTCCAGAGCTCGGTGGCTATTTAGGTCATCCAGGAAGTTTAGAAAATCTTTCCTGACAAATGCAAGTGTTAAAGTCACTGACTGACTTGAGTGCTAATTGCCATGTAAAGTCTTTTCTGACTACTACTAATCAATCTTTAGATGCCACTAGGGAAAGATAATATGGACTTTATGAGGCCTGGATGATAACATAAACAAAGCCATCAGAGCAAATGGCAGATCATGACAGCTAATGATTTCCTGGGAGGTAAAACAAATACCTCCTATGACAATGATCCACGTCATTAGCTGGTACTGGATTATAAGTACTTTGTGGCTGCAACTAAAAGCAGGAGGAAGCATTAGCACTAACGAAAATGGTATCAAGGAAGTATTCACTTGATTGGAAAAATAACATATTTTTATGAGAAATGTTACAGACTTACCTTTAGGGCATGTTTTAAATATTTCTCCCAGGTAAAGTGAAAGCTAGGAAAATCTCACCATTGTGCCAGTTTCTAGAGGGACAAGTGTGATCAGAGAACTGCTGCTGTAATGTAGTTTAAGGGATCTGTCTGCCTTTGAGGCAGGCTGGGGCCTCACTCTTATCAGGTGTAAGATAATTTTTCACCAATCTTAACACAGTCAACTTCAACAATGTGATGGGTACAGAACATCAATGTAATGAATACAGGTGAACAACCAACAATGCATTGCTAGATCTCTGTGTAAGATGCAATGAGCAAAATTCCTTTCTCTAAATTTCCCACTCTTTTTCGAAGCCAAATTAAGAGTCTCAGTGCTTGCGGTCTCAGGATGAAACGAGGCTACAGAAGGACCTCATTCTCAGAGAAAAGCCACATTCAGTGGAGCAACATGTGTTACCAAAAGGGGAAAGCACATTAAACCATTTTCTCATTATTGATCTTAAATAAGGGACTGAAAATCTAAACCCTGCATTGCCTGAGTTCAGGGAATTTCTCTGGGCAGAGCCCTGGAAGCTGTGTTTCAGAGACTTAGAATGGAATTTGTGTATGAACAACCACAGCCTTCATTTGTGCCTGTTTTAACTTCTTTCCATGTTCATTTTGCTGTCTCATGTTCTGGCTAAAAGAATCCATGGCAGACTCATCTTGTAACTGCTGCTAATTTGCACTTGCTGCTGGCATGGCTGTGGGTGCAAACCAGACAGTTAAGTGCTGGCAAGAAGCAGTGAGTTAATCATGGCCTTGAAAGCATGGTCCTCTACTTGTGCTCCAGGGAATGAACTCAACTGAATGGCAAAGCCCAGCCAGGGAACTCAGCTCTGGGTTTGTGCCAGGCAGCAACCATGAGTTTTGTTTTCAAATTTGGCTCTGCAGTAACTTCTTACATAAAATCCTAGAGCCTGGCTCAAATTCACCAGATGTTCTAATGGTCACTTGCTTTTTTAATTCTATTTTTTGACAGTTTAGATTCCATCTTCAAAGGAAGTGGAATAAAACTCACTACAGAAGTAAATTCTAAGCTCAGTATTTACTGCAATGATTTGTAGTGTTTGCAAGTGGCCTGCCATATCTGCAATGCCTCAGTTGCACGCAAAACTCTCCGTCAGAAATGGGAGATGTTTCTAAAGGCTTGCTCCACATCCTGCGCCTGCATCCCTTACCAAGCTTTTTCTCCACATCTCCAGCTTGGGCAAAGAGTCAACTTTCTAAAAAAAATGAAAAGATCACTTTTATAAAGTGGGATTGAAGAAATTACTATGCTGTGGTGAAGTACTTTCAGATCTGTCCCTGCTGAATAATGTTATTTCACTCCTCATAACTTTGGAGTTAATAGTGGATGTGTTAAGAGATACTGTATGTAACCAGCTGGCATTGGTACAAAGCTGGAGAAAAACTGTATGTGTTTTGCATGGATTTATTATTGTTATTATCATACAAACAGGTACTACCAAGGATGATGTTGGCTTTAGTCCTAATCCAGTATCCCACAGTACCAGGCTGTGAATGAGTATTTTTTAGCGATCCTACAGTGAAATCGCCAGTTGGTCACTTACAGAGAATCAGAAGCATCAACAAGCAAAGCACTGAATAAAATCAAGTCTTTGCAATGGTAAGGACAGCTTTCAGCATATGCGAACACAGAATTGTCTTCTACTCTTCTTGTTAGTAACCAAACACAAAACAATTAGCCTCCTTCCCTATTTACAGGCTCATTCTCCCTGGTGACTCAGCCTGGAAGAATAGTAGCTGCTCACTTCTTTAATGCCAGAAGTCCTTATCGTGCTGTAAATCATCCTGTCCTGTTTCAGCCTCAGCAGTGCTGAGAAACAGGACGTGCACCCAGCCTCAGCACCGCATGTCCTTAACCACATGCAACAAATCTAAGACCCCTGATTGCCAGTGAGGTCCCTTCCTGCCCTTGGTAAATAATAAATAATAATAAATGCGTGAAAAGAACACTAGACATTTCTCAACCTGGGAGGTATTCTAAGGAAATTCTTACTTGGGACTTGCACTACCTGGCAGTGACCTTTTTGATTTGTTCTAAGCATGCAGCTGGCAGAAACAAACCCATGCCGATACACTGCCTTTGCACAGCTATTGAGACCTTCACAACACACCAATGCAGGCCATCAAGTAAAGTGGAAATCCCTCCATGGCAACATCTATGGTTCTAATTTTATTACTTAAATTAATACCAGCCTTCTGATTGACAGGTCTGTAGCCTGCCTTCCTCCCTTCACAGATGTAGTTCATTCTGAATTAACAGGGCGAGCCTGTCTATATGTACGCAGTGATCTGCTTTCCCATGGAGGTTGCTCAGATTAGTGTCACTTGCTTATTTATTTTAGGATGTGGTTACTTCTTCAAAAAAGAGGAAGGATAATCTTAGGTAATTTTATATAGATTACTGAGGAGCTATCAATTGATAATATTTTGTATCTTCCTTTTTTTTTATTTTGTCTGAACTAATCATCCTTTGGCATGGGAGTGAGAATGGCTGTTTAAACAACAGTAGTTTATTTACAGCTACTTGGGGTTTCATTGTCATTTGTCTGCCATGGTAGAAACATTAACCCTAATTCAGCATTGTTGGAAGCAAACGATTTCCATGTAATTAACTTTGCAAGGCATATGTTACAAATAAGAATGCTAATTTAGTACCTGTTTCACAATCACGTCTTCCTCTGAGAGTTATAGGGAAACTTTTTTTGCAAAATTTGGGCCAAATACCGCAATAAAAAGTCCACTGTCCCTTCAGCTGTTGTTTCACAGTCATCTCTTTGCAGCATATTAGTTCCGGATATTTTCTTATATTGATCCTCATTAATGCTTTAGTGGTCTACTTCTAAAACATTCCAAATACCCAGACCTGAGTGATCGTGGCTGCTCTTGTTAGAAGATAGTGGCAGCCAGGGAATAGCCACAATGCAGGGCTGGGATACTGAGGAGTGAGATGGCTTCCCCGTGACCTGAAACCCTTCCATCACTGCTGCCTAGATTTCAAAAAGACAGTACACAATTTAGGCAGGGGTCTTTGATATGAGCATCTCTGAGTCAGGGTTTAAGGTTATCACAGTGCTACAGCTCCTAATGATCAACCTTTGAGCAGTAACTTGAGAATTTGTCCTTGAGATTATCTGTAATTTTTTTCTTGCATCTCCTTTAGAGCATCTGTGAAGGACAGGGGATTCCCAAAGAAACAGGGGATTGATTCCTTTTTGACAAAATATATCCTACTAAGAACTATCCTACTAAAAGCTCCAGATGCACTCCCCCGCTGATGAGTCTTTTAAGTTTCAGGCCTGGGTGACATCAGAAGGATGATAGTGTGGGTGCTCAGCAGCTCTGGGAGACATCTGCCATACATCAGACACCAATGAACTGAGAGGTTTGCAAACAACCGAGGAAAGCTGCTGAAGCATGCAAAGCTAGGGCAAGATCATTAGGCTTTGTCTTTTGATTGTAAATGCAGGAGGAATCCTGGCCTTGTGGGAGCCATTGATGATGCCGTTGTGGCCTGGGTTGCGTACAAAGTCCTGCCTCTTTGATTTAGAGTGTTTGTTTCCAAACCCCTTTCCCCACCATCCCTCATTTCTACCCTCCCTGGGGACGATTCAGTGGAATAAAGCCACATAACGCCCATCCAGCAAAAACACTTGAGGACAGACTTTAAACTGAGCAAGTGTTTCATTACATCCAGAAGAATTGTTTTTACAGAGGGATACCCTTATGCTTATTACAAATAATATGTCTTATTAAAGTCATTTCAGCTAAAGAGGAACCTATAGAAACTGCCCTCACTGTCCAACAATCAAGTGAGACTGGCAGAAGGAAACAAGAACTTTGGAATTAGTGGAAATAACTAACTCTGCCTATTATTTGCTTTTGATTTTTTCCCCTTTTGCTTTCTTTGCTCCATCTTGTCTGTTTACTCCATTTCCTTTGTATTTTTCAGTCACACTGTTGTTGGGTTGTTTTTTTTCCCTTGGAACAAATAGCGCCAAGATTATTACATTGTTTGACCACTGTACTAGTCTCCAGCACCAGCCAACAGTGTGTTGCCAGGACTTAGGAAAGCAGAGATCTTTGCTCTTAACTTTCCTCCTGAACTACATCTGCTCTGTGTGTGTGCCCACATGTGTATGCTGACCTAATGATGCCTCTAACAGTCACTCAGTTAGAGCGGAGATGACCACATTGGTAATTGTCAAGATCGTGTGCAAATAGGTGCCTGTGCACACTTTATGCTACAGTTGTGGTCATGTGAAGTTTCCCAGACTGAGATGATCTTGGAAATGCAGCTCCTTCCCCTTTTCACTTTAAGGACAACCACCCTGGGAACTTTGAGAGGGCTGAAGAACTCACTGATCTCACTGAAACTGTCAGGGGAAGTAGATAGCAGCACAGAAACCAGCATGCTAAATGCAGGCCAGTATTTACCTTAGGTATCTGCATAGTCTTTTGATGTAAAAGGAGTATTGTATTCTCCTTAGTGCTTTGCTACAGAAGCATTTCTCCAGCAGTAAAACCGAAAAAGCAGGTTTAATCATTAGCTGCTTTGCCACCTCTGGGGCTTCAGCAGGCTGTGTGCAGACTTTGCAGATCATGGCAGTCCGGCACACCCAAAGGCTGCACAGACAGTCTTGAAAGGAAAAGCTGGAGGCAGCTGTCCCCCTCTGAAGGCTCTGTCTCTCCCAGATAAACAGCTGTACAAGGGTGAGTACAAGGAGCTGGTTGCAGTGCTGCTGCTCCTGTCAGCTTGCTGTGGGCAGGGTGGTGCCTGAGCACTTGTGCTATCCCGCTGGCCCAGAGGGACAGATCCATGCAGGGTTCCCTTGCTGAGTGGAGCAGATCTTATAGAAACATGAAACTGTGCTGCCTCCAAGGCTGGGGTTGCACTGGGACATGTCAGTCAGGGGATGTGGTGCTGAGCTCCAGGCTCTACCCCCAGCTGCGCTCTGCCCGGGCAGGGAGGATGGAGGGCCAAGTGCCTGGCTGGAGCCCAGCACAGCTCTGCCTGCAGCCTACCACGCTGCCCATGGCCCTGCCCTCCGGGCAGCCCTGAGGAGCCTTCTCTAGGCTGAGTGTGATGGAGGAGCAACTACTTCTTTACCCATGGATGGATTAGGTGGCATGCAAACTGCCAGAGAGGGATATCCATATGCAGGGGCCCGTGTTATCATCCTGACCAGTGCAAGCAGGCTGTGTGACACAGTTACAGCAGGTGAGAGAGAGACTAAGGAGGTCAGGAGGACACTACGGTATGTGGGGCTAGGATGAATCACCTCGATAAAGAGAAGACTCAGTCATGCTACATGCCCTGGTAGGAAGTGCTGGGCTGTGTAGCACTGCCAGACTGCCCCAGCTGCCCCAACTGCTAGATCAGGCCAGAGTCAATGCCAGGAAACCATTGCATATGACTATGGTGAATTATAATGACAGAGATCGAGCAGCTCCTCCTCCCTCCTGCAACACTTCCCACCAGCCTACGAGCTGCCCGCGTGCCACCATACCGAACACTTCAGGAGGGGCCACACACGTGCACACCCGATTCCTTGTCCACCCACACAGACTGTCCTAGAGGTTGCCTCCCACAGAGGACTGTGTCAGCCCAGCCTGTTAGGACTCCTCAGGGAAACATGAACACACGAGCACTACTGGCTGCCTTTCTATGTGCTTGCAGGCTGCAATCCAGTCTCCCTGAGTCTGAAATATCATGTCGGAAACTTCTTCCCACTTAGGATTAAACATAATCATTATTAACAAGCATAGAAGCCCTGAAGACCAGCTTGAAAAAGATCTACTAATTGATTTATAACAGTGTCTACCTATGTGTGTTTCGATAGTGTTTATAGTGATTTTATATCCCTGTATGCATGTGCCAGTGTGTTAACGACACTGGTGTGTTGTGATGCTGCTCATCAAATAAGCACATATTTTGCTTCTTTACATATTTGCTTTTTTACAAGGGGAGTATCTTCCTACAGGGAATTCTCCAAGAAACAGATAGGCTCTGCTTTATCTAATTAGCAAAGGCACAAAGTATGTCTATTATATGTGGCTAATAAAAACTGAACAAGCATATTCCTAGAACTTTAGTTGGCACTGTTCATGATCCTAAGGTTATACACAGTTTAACTGCAGCTTTTTGCACAAGAGCTTGACATACAGCAGGAAAAAGACCTTTATCCCCACTGTTAACTAATGAGATAATATACATTGTTAATCACTAAGGGAGATGGAGCACGTATTTCACAAACAGATTACTTGGAAACTTGATGGACAAGTCCTTCCTGGGACAGCCATGGCAACTGCTGTATTTAATATCTGCTTTGTCATCTCAGCAGTGGCAGAAATGGATTCCCTCCATTGGCTCTGCAGTTACTGTGGCACATCATTTAATCCACGCATGCTGATGTGAACTTTTGTTTTCCCAAACATTAAGACTGAAACACCTGGCTAGATATAAAGCAGGTCAAGACAAATAAAGCTTTCAAGAAGCAATGTTCACAGTCACTATTTCACTATGCAAATAGCCATTCATAATGAACTGTATAGCATTAGATTGTAAGATTTAGATGAAGTTTTTATGAAAACACGTCTGAAGCGAGGCTCCTCCATGCTTAATCACCTAAATGACATGCTTTCTAAAACTCCTGTTTGTTTCTGAGGGAACTGCTGGCTGCCCAGGACTGATTAAATCAAAATACCTCCTCTATGCCTGTGAATTTTAGCTTGGAGACAGCTTTGAACATCACATTTCTAGTATGCTGGTAAAAGCATTAGTATTAGCAGGATGGACCACTGGATTGTACTCTTCCTTCTGACATTATTCAGTTTGTGGCATTAAAGGACTCACTTAACTCATGCTTTAACGTACGAATAAGAAAAATCCTTGTCTTATAACGGGCAGAACTAACACTAGGGGGCAAGAGTTGCCTCATTAGCCTCATTAGCCATTGACCCAATCTCTGAGCTATTCACACTAGGCTTTCATTATAGTCAGCGACAAAAATGGGCACTCTAAGGGTGGGATTCATCTAATCAAGTACTTACTACTGTAGGAGGAGATAAACCACATTGCAGGCTCCACTGACAAAGCTGATTAGATCTCCACCGACTCTAAAGGGAGGTCCATGATCTGAAGATGTTTTGTGTGTCAGCTACCAATTCCCAGGCGTGAATCCCTCCCTTATTGTCCAGTTGAGGCTGTGGTTTCATGACCAGCATCAGCAACTATGTGCTGTTGCCAGTATATAGTCACGCACTTTTCCCTGCCCTCATCACATGGTCCTATGTGTCAGCTCTAGCAATCCTGCAGCCCTAGGTAAATAGGATTAACTTGCTGAACTGGCTGAAAACTAACACTGAAATAAAAGATTTGGTTTTGGTTGCACTGGCAGGCAGAGCTGATGCCCCTCATGGCATCACATGTCCTAATTGCTAGATCTGAGGCTTGGTTGGGGTGGGAATGTAATTTCTGAAGGGGGAATGTGACTGCCCATTTTGGCACCAGCTTTGGTTAGACCTGCTTAAGTTGACCACAAAACGGCCTCTGTGGAAAGCAGTTCTGAAAATGAATAGAATTAGTTACAGAACATAAAGTTAACATGTTTATGCTTACTGTCTTGGGATATGATTTGACAAATATCAAATACAGTTGATCCTTGAAAAGAAAAGAAGTGATGAGTCAGCACAGACCTTCATGTCTCCATCCTTATGTGAAGGCCATGTTTGGTGCCTGGGGAAAGGAGCATGTCCTGCAGGTCTCACAGTCAGGATTGCAGCACATTCCAAATCACAGCATCAGCCCTGGGGAGAGGCAATGTTAAATGATCAGGACTGAAAAAATGTTTCTTCTGCTCTGGGCAAAGATACTTCTCAAGCACTTTTTTCTCAAAACGGTTATCTGCAGAAAATTTTTATAGCGGGTGCAAATTTGCTTTTAGTAGATGGCATTAATTATATGGTATCATTTGCTAGAATGACTTCTTTCTAAATATCTGTAGCTTAGAAGGGGCAGGTTTTGTCATGAGCTTGTCTAATGCCTGATGAACAGCTAACAGCACCTCCAGTCCTAAACATGATCTAACAAAAACACTTCAAGCAGCAAAATAAATGGTGTTTTTACACCATTTTTACACAGACATATCCATTTGTGTAGTAAAGGGAAATTCACCCATCTCAAGCTGATACAATTAATATCTAATATATAAATGGTAAAATGATGAGTGTGCTATTGCTCAGCCACCTGAAGGACTTGACATAAAGACTTCGTGTCATCAGGACAGATGGATGCAGCTCTTGCCTGATGTGTGTTGTGGCAGCAAGAGCAGCAGGGACCTGTGAGTAGATGAGCTGGTTGCAAACACCAGGTGTACCTGGCCTGCCTGCTGAGGATAAGCCTGAGGCTGCCCTCCAGATCAAACCTGTTGGTGCTGGGTCAAAGTGGGAGCCTGTAAACGTGTATTGCACAGGGCCCCCATGCCTGAGCATGCCCTACTGGTCCTGTGCCACCAGGCTGTTTGCCGTGCTGCAGGCGGGTCTGTCTTGCAGAGCAGAAAGAATGGGATGTGCCATATCCCATGCTCATGGCTGTCCCAGGAACCACCCTGTAAGCTCTGTATATACACAGCCAGCACGATGGTTTTCATTCCAATTTGCCTGGGGATCTTCCTCTTCAGAGCCAATACTGTTCTCGTACTAAGTTCTTACATTGCCTAGTTCAGTCCCCGGGACTGATGAAATCAGATTTCTGCTGCACAGTGTGCCCTTGATGTGACTGAGCTCCCAGCAGACACGGACGTGTGCGAGCGTGGCCCCATTTCTCAGGGCAAAATGTGCCACCATAGGGCATTTCTTCTTTGGCAGCATTACACAGAGGTGTTCTGCGGCCTCACACAGTTCAAAGCTGCAACTGTTGAACTAGTTTTGAATTGACTTTTCAAATGCCAGAACATGCATGTTTATGATTTCCCTACACTATTAGTTGTTCTTGTAGGGACCTCTAGGGACTCGAAGGACCCAAGTGACCTTCTTCCAGCAAGAGACCTTTGGATATCCTGCACCAATAAAATCCAGCATCCTATAGCAACAGTGGGAATCCCTAATATACCAATTTTGAGGCCAGGAATCCCTAAATAACCAACTCTGAGGCCACAAAATCTTGTATGCCTCCTGACAGGGCCTGATACTGAAGGTAGGTGGAGCAGGCACCCCAGCAATTAACATACATGTCTCTCAGCGTCTGTCCTCAGCAAATACCCATTGATGCATTGACACTCATTGCCACAGGTCCAAGAGAATTGGCTCAGCTTAGCGCTAGCGATCTCATGTTCTTTCTAAAGAGAATAAAAGGCAGAACTTTAGAATATGATTTATAAAAATGCTGTATAAAGGATAATCATTTCAGTAGCAATGAAAAATGTTACCAACCAATCAGCTGCAAAGACAGACTTCCAGAATTTCATTCTGTTAATTCCATATTTACAGGATTTTCCTATCTGTGTTGAGTCATTGTTACTATCTTTCCAGCAGAGCCACACTGTGTGCAAAAGCGAGTAACACCACATTTTTTTCTGACTTTTTTCCTTTAATGGTTAATATAGCGGTGATTTTTCTAGTAAGATCCACTTGAACATTGGCTGAATAAGGTATTAGCTTTAACTAATACCTTATTAGTATTAACTTCACAGCTGATTAGAGAAACTATTTTGCCTGCCTACTTGTGAATTTTAAGAAAATACTAGTTGTACCGTAAGCAGACAAAGTGGTAACCAAAGCAGCCAGGAAATGCTCTTAACTCCACCAAAGAAAAAAAACCTACCATGTTCATTAAAAATAGTTATAGATTGGCTTTGCAGTTAATTGTGCCAGAAGTTATGAAGCAGTTGCAGGCTGCCAATTGCCTTGTATCAAATGAATGGCTTGATAGTAAGAAAGCAAAATAACTAACCTAGAAAGGAAAGATCAAAACGGGACATAAGAAAGGCATATTTTTAAACCAGTTCTTTCTCTGTTAGGGAGAAAATATTTTGGCAGGGAAAGAAGTGGGGGGTTTTAATCTGCTTTGCAAAGTTCAGAAGTATAGCGGATGATATACTGACCCCCTCGACTTGTCTGGAGTTCTCTGACTGATTTCCAAAGAGCCCAGACTTCACAGACACAGTAACCAGGTAGAAGAAGAAACCTCTTTTATAGAGCAAGACATTCTTAATTTCCTATCTTAATGTAAGTTACAGCTATAGTCTTTCTTCACAGGTCACAAACGAAAGCATGTAAGCACATGCTTAACTCACCTCTGTTCAAAGAAGGCCTTTTAATTAACTGCAAACACATGTTTAAGTCTTTTCCTTGATAAAGCTGCTTTCCTGAATCAGGATATAACACTGAATTTGACATAGAGCTATGTGAACAGTAACACTTGCTTTCCACTTGTATTGTTTTTCATTACGAGGAACAAACTTGTTTATGCAGGTAACTGGGCAGTGAATGCTTCTGTTGGCTTTGGTGTTGCTGACTGCATCTAATTTGAAGAAACCTTGTAAAGACAGCTACCAGAGCGAGACATTGCCTGCAAGAAACACAGCCTAAAATGAACACTGACAGCCTTCAAGTGGAACAGACAGATGGAGTCATGTTTGCCAGAGTCCCACAAGCCTTTACTAAAAGCAGACAGGCCTGATGACTGCACAGAATGGGAACAAGTTAGGTGTTAAAAGGAGGCAGTGTGCTCTGTAGTATGTGACTGCATTAGCGGTTTATAGACAGGGTTTCACCTTTTCCAAGTGGAAAGGCACTGAGTGATGAAGAGCCCTCTGTGGCGGAGATCTCTCCACTTGAAAACTTGCGCAGAAATTCAAAGGAAAAAGCAGTGACTTTATTTACTCAGCAAACATGCTGAGTAATAGCAAATCTCCCAACCGAAGTCCTATTCTTCCCACAGTGCTCAGCTGACTTAAGAGCTCAGCAGCACCCAGGGCAAAACATTGTACCTCAGAACAGGCAACAGGCAGGAGCTTTCTGTTCAGCCTTTCCCTATCTTGTCACCCAGCTGTGGGGCAGCATGAAGCTGCATGCTGGAGATTCAGAGTTACTTCTCCACTCAGAACATGGAGCATTTACGGTAAGTAAACAGATTTGGAGCCGGGTCCTTCCAGACATGCCAACCGGAAGCAGAGCCGAGAAAGAATGGGGTGAGTCACGAACAATGCCTGGAAGCCTGAAAAAAACAACAACAAAAAGCCCGGAGTCCTCCCTACTTTGAAGACATAGCATTCTCCTCAAAAGCATAAGCAGGAACAAACTGTTCTCCTGTAGCACTCCATTTATGGCTTCATTAGGGACTTTTATTAGTCACCTTCTAAGTTATTAACCTTAACATTGATAATATTGCCAGACGGACAGCCCTAAATTTAGGAACTAAATGCTGATAATACAACAGAAAAGCCTGGGAACAGCAGTGTAGAGCACACTGCTTTATGAGAAAGAGTGTGGGGAAGAGGTAGCGGCATGAACTCTTGTGTGGTCCCGCTGCTGGCCTGTGCCTGACGTGCGGCAGTGGGACTGGGCTGGCACAGCGATTATTCATCAAAGTCCCTGTATTTGAAGCCAGTGAAGACAACAGTGGCTGCTGGGTCCCATAGGACAAAACTATATGCCCAGCCCTATTCATCAGGGAGCAGTAGAAGGCCTGAGGAACCGTTATTCCTTCCCACCTGGGAAGAAAACATGCCTTCCCACTCTCCTGAGGTGTACGGTCCATGTCTTGTGGCTTTTGGCCCCAAGAGGAATTCAGTATTCAGCCTGGTTTAGTGGGCAAGGGCAGGATCAAGAACATGCCATCCCCTAAGGGGAAGACAGCAGCAAATTGACCAGTGGTATGGTATCCCTGAGTAGGTTAGGAGGTCTCGTGGTGAAGAAATGTTAAAAGGATCACAAATTGATCTAGACATTGTTTACATACCAAAAAAGAAGCCAAAAAAGCCGTAACTCCCCTCCTGTAAGTCAGTCACAGCTCTTGACACAGTTACATTCAATGCTGATTAAGTTTTATTCATAAGGATGGTACTGATACTGATATCCTGTTTATTTCATGCAGGAGGGGACTGAGTAATCAAGAAAACTGCGATGACATCAGGGGGTCGACTACCTAACACTCACATTCAGTAACTCCTGAAGTCCCACCAATGAAACAGTAAACTTGTTCCCCCTTTCTTCCTACCTAAATTCCATTGGATTAACAACAACCCCTGTAAAATGGTAACCTGCCCCACCCGCAGGAATTAAAAAAAGATTTGAGCTGTACCAGTTTCTTTGACCTATATATCCTAAATTCGGGTAGTTCTTCCTTATGAACTAATGGCCCTGTGTGGGGGTAAGTAGGAGAGGACATGGGCATGTTCTCTTCCAGCATAATTGCTGGTCAGCTTCCTGATTATTTACAACATCTTGTTGAATATTATGGCATATATGGGAAGCCAAGTAGACGAGGAGAATGTTATAGCACGGTAATTACTGACTCTCTTAAAGTACTCTTTACAGTGGTCATTAAAGCATTCCACAAGGGTTCCTACCGCTAAACTAAAAACACAGCAGACCTAGATTTTGCTATATGAACAATCTCACAGAACACAGGGTTCAGGGTCACAGGTCAGGACAGCAGTGCCTGTGGTGCCCAAGCTGTGACAGCAAAGAGCATAACACTGCATCTTAAGCAAAGAAGAGGGGATGACACGCACAGATTAGAGCAACGTGGTGGATATACGTTGATTTGCTGGGACTCTGCTGAGCTTAGGGGAAGCCTGTCCTGAACCCCTTGGTCTCGGGTATGCTTGGTGGTAACTCTTTCCTTGTCAAAGCATGAAGACCTTCTGTCATTTTACTAACGACTAAAACTGGCTGTCCAACTCCAGCTGTCAGGAACCTTTGTACAGACCCTGAATCATGATCCCTTTGGAATCTCCAAGTATAGCAACGGACTTTTGCATTCTTGCTAGACCCTCCTTTTCAGGGCACCAGTTTTCTTACTGGGTCTATATATTCATACACACAACTACAGCTCTATAGCTACAAATAGCTATGGCTATTTGTTTCCTATTTCTCCATTTTCTACTCATGAAATGCTCTTGGATGCTTTTTCTTGCTGCCATGTTTGTTGGCTCCCTGGAACACAGCAGCCAAAGTAAGAGGTCAGCTCTGCCTTTTTGCAATTTTTGCGACTTGCTTTTTTGTGATTACATTTTTGTGATTTTTCTGGATGTCTCAAAATACTTGCTTTCCCTTTCCTTTTTTAAACAAGTTTAATAGCATCTAGGGACTGACTTTTTAGCATTTACATACTTTCATTACAGCTTTTCAAAACTTCCTCAAGCAAAATTGCTTTCATCTTCTCTCCAGATTTTTTAGCTGCTCATCAGTTGTTATTATCTCATCGCTCACCCTAACTGCCTTCAGCGGCAAAACCAGGAGAAAAAATAACCAGAAATTTCCCTGCAAAAGGCCAAACCTCAAACAAAACCAGGAGTTAGCAAGGTGGTAGGACATGGCTGTCGGGCTGCACTGTGGCACCCGCGGGCCCGGGGATGTGGTAGCTGGGGACGGGTGCCGAGGCCCTGCAGCCTGCGGGCTGGGCGCTGGCTCCTTCCCCCTCCCCGAGCAAGCAGGAGCGGAGGGGCCTGGGGACCTGCACGGGCGTCGCGGCGCCCGTCCGGGGCAGTAACCCAGCGGGCACCTAACACCCTCCGGTAAAAGCCGGGGCTTCAGCACGGACAGAGGCAGGAGGGGCGGGCGGCCCGGGCCCGGGGACGAGGCGACAGCGGCCAAGTCCCCGCCGCGGCCCCTCCGCGACGCCCGGCGGTGCCGGCGCGGGCCTCCCCCCTGCCCGCAGCCCGGGCCCCGCTGCCCCCCGCGGCGGGCCCGCCGGTGCTGGCCAGCTCCCAGGGCCGCCCTGCTGCCGCGCCGGCCGGAGCGGGCACCTGGCTCGGCCTCGCGGCTCCCCCCAGCCCCTCACGACCGACGGCCGGTAACGCGCCCCGGGCCCTCAGCGGGCGGCCGGTGCTGACCCTAACGGGCCCCGCGTGACGTCACAAAGGCCCACGGCCGAACGCGTGACGTTACAATGCGCCCCCCGCAACCCGACCGACCCCGCACGACTCCCCCTCAGGCGGAGCGGGCCCAATTCCTGCCCGGCCCGCAAGGGGAGCCCCGCCCCCGCGCCGGCCCGGGGCCGTGTGAAGCGCACCTTTTGCACGAGTCCCGCTCGCCGCGGGGCGGGGCCTGCGGGGCGGCGGGCGGGGTAGGCGGGACGAACCCGACAGGTTCGACCAATCGAAGTCGTCGCTCCCGGCACGTCACGCGCGGCCCCGCCCCCCCTCTTCTGGCACTGTGGGGCGGGGCGGGGCGGCCGCGGCCAATGGGCGGTACCGGGGGGGTGGGGCCGCCTGTCGCGAGGGCGAGCGGGCCAATGGAAAGCGAGGCCGGGGGCGGGGGCGGGCGGGCGCCGCGGGGAGGGGGGGCGGTGGCCAATGGGGCGCGGGCGGGGGGGTGTGGCCGTGCCGGCTCGGGTTCCGTGTGGAAAGAGTGAGGGGGCTCGGGTGCAAAGTTTGCTCGCCCAGCGTCTGCGGAGGGAGCGGCGGTGCCCGGGCCGCCGGCCGCGGGGAAGGGGCCGCGCTCGCCCTCGGGGCTCCGCTGCGCCCGCGGGCCGCTCGCCGCGCCGACCGCCGCCGCTCTCCTCGCGCCTCCGCCGGGCCGGGCCGGCAGCCGCTGCCCCGGCGCGATGTGCGGGGGGATGGCGGCGAAGGGGCCGGGCGGGCCGCGGTGGTGGCAGAACCGGCGGGCGCGGCTGCTGTGCATGCTGGCGCTCACCTTCCTCTTCTTCGTGGTGGAGGTGGTGGTGAGCCGGGTCACGTCGTCGCTGGCCATGCTCTCTGACTCCTTCCACATGCTCTCCGATGTCATGGCCCTGGTCGTGGCACTGGTGGCCGTGCGCTTCGCCCAGCGCACCCGTGCCACCAAGAAGAACACCTTCGGGTGGGTCCGGGCCGAGGTGATGGGCGCCCTCGTCAACGCCGTCTTCCTCACCGCCCTCTGCTTCACCATCCTGCTGGAGGCCATCGAGCGCTTCACCGAGCCCCATGAGATCCAGCAGCCGCTGGTGGTCATCGGCGTGGGGGTGGCGGGGCTCGTCATCAACCTGCTGGGGCTCTGCCTCTTCAACCACCACGGCGTCGGGGGCCACGGCCATTCCCACGGCCACGGGCACTCGCACAGCGGCAGGCAGCACCCCCGCGGTGGCTCCAAGCCCGAGCAGCCGCCCGGGGACGGGGAGGCTGCGCTGCACCGGGAGGAGACCAGCACCTTGGTGGAGAACTGCAGCAGCTCCAACGGAGTCAGCCAGGAGAAGCTAGGTAAGCCCTGCTGCGCCTCTGTCCTGTCCCAGCGTAGAAGTGCCAGGGAAGCGGGAGAGGTCCCTTCCCTGAGTGGGGCGGTGGGCATCTCGGCCCTGCCTGGCGCAGGCATCATGGGGACCGCCTGGCCTTTCTCCCAGGGAAGAGGCCAGAAACTTTCTCAAGGTGCTCACAGGCACATGGCTGTTGTGCCTCTTCCTCACACCTTTCCTTCAAGTGCTAAAAGGAGTGCCCGAAGTTGCGTGTTTGTTTTACAGATGGGCTAGAGTGTGCAAGAGTCTTAGGGTAAAGCAGTTTGCCTTGGAAAAAGCTGGTGCCGGTAGAGAAGGCACATGACGAGTGTTTTTTGGCTAGTGACACAAGCTGTCACAAGACATTGCCCTAGTGCCGTCTGAACTGGCTGCACATCGAACGGAGCACGGCTCGACATCTTGGCCCTGGCAGCCAGATCACTACGTTGGGTCAGTTATGAGCTACCTGAGAAGCTAATCTCAATCTCAGTGTAACATACAGAACTCTGTTACATCACAGTAGCATTGAACTTCTTTGTGACATGATGTTAATAGGAAGAAGTCTTGGAAATTACCAGTTGGAACTGTGGAAGTCGTGCAGTAGGCACTGAATGTGGAGCTCGCTGGTGTCAGAGTACATGCGTGGTTTCTTTTAGTTAGTTTTCTTTAGCATTCTAAAGCACGCACCTTCCCACTCACTTGCACATAGAGATAAATTTAAAATCTTCCCTCCCCAATTGTGACCAAACTGTCTGTTTTGTGGGAGGGAGTTTCTTCGGTTATTTTTTCAATGGATCCAGAAGCCTCAGTAGTTTATTTTGAAGTCACTTGGTTGAAGTCAAGTACTGAGTGTTAGCAGAGTGAAAGGTGCGTTAATTGCCGCTTCTCTAATTGTATGGCATCCCTGTTACTAGGGGGAAGGGGTTCCAGTCTTCACAGCCTATGTCTTCCCTTAATTTTCAGGGCAACATCAGGAGACCACTGTTTTAGCTTAAATTGTGCATTAATTGAGCCGAGTGGACTTTGCTTACAGTTGCAGTTTCTCCGTGGTCAGAGGTTCCAATAAACATTTGAGAAACTTTGCAGTTTCTCTCTTCTTTAGTGTTTTGACTCCATGTTGGTTTTGAAAAGACAGGTTTTGCAAGAGGATAGGAAGGTTCTGAATATAGTACAGCATTTTCTTGACCACATAATAAGCTCTTAATGTTGGTTTAGTTCCAACAAGCGTATCCTAATAATTAGTTTGGAACAATATAAAATTCCCTTAACTTTTGATCTGATAGATATCTTGCATTGTGAATTGTTCTTGCATGGTGAAACATGGGGAAGAGTTGTGCTTTTTAGTCAAGTTTGGGACTAGTTCTAGACTAAAAGATTGACTTATAGCATGGGTTAAAATTTGTACTGTTCTGAGCTAATTTGCCTGGAATTTCTCATGGATGTCCTTCTGGCAGTAACAAATAATTTGTTGTGGGTGTTTAGCTGGTAATAGGGCATAATTTTGGTCACAGTGAAACTTTGAAATAAGTTTGTATTTCCTTCTGTGCTCTGTCATGGTTATGTAGTGGATGGAGTTACTAATAGTTTACCCATGGAAATGTTATGGGTGAAGGTGCCTGGAGATGTGTGAGAAGCTGTAAGATGTGTAGGTGAAGACTAGGGATATGACCAAGAGTGGTACTATGCCTTCACTGGAAATTACAAAGAGGGGTAGACCCCGATTTCCTAAGGTGGAGGTGGAAAGTTAGTAATAGCCTTAGGGACTAGGCCTACACAGATATCATTGTGCATGTAATCAGTTTATAGTTAGATTTAAATGAGTATATTTCAAAGGGACACGTTTTTACCATTTGCCATTTAAAAAATCTGAAGAGCTTTCTGGAATTGTTTCCTGTTATCCGCCCTTACAGATAGGTCTACTAACTTCCAATCTCCTTTGCTCCAAGCACTTGGTATGCAGCAGAGCGTTCCTCTTCCTTTGCTTTCGTCATGGACCTGAGGTCTGAACTCTGTAACCTGAGATGTTTCCCTCTAATTCATCAATTTCTTTGAAAAGTTACAGGTCCCATATTCCATAACTCCTAGAGGTTGTGTGGAAAATGTAGCTGGAGCTTTAGGACAGAAGTGCGATGCGTGAGATAATGAGCCTGGGGCTTGGAACTCACCCGCTCAGCTGCTTTTGCAGGAGCCCACCCCTCCTTCAGAGAGGAAAGAACTTGTGGATACTTTATGACCACAGAATCACAGTCTTGAGAGCAGAGCAGCAGAAGCTGCAGGTCTTACATGTTAATGTTTACAAAGCTTTGAACTGAATAACCAAGGAAGCAGTAAGAGCTCCTTGTTTGTTGGGCCAGTGGCTGTTAGATTTCTTTAACACTGGGAGTTTTCTGTCCAAAGAAGAACTTCTGAAGAGAAGTATGAAGTTCATCATGTAAAATACTGGCAATTTTGAACATTGGAAGATGTTTTTCTTTCAGAAAACATTGGTCTTTGTAATGATACATGCATTTATTTCTGTATAGCTAGTTAGGTGTGATGGGGTGAGTGGTAATAACACAGACAGTTTTGACAAAGGAGGGCACTAAAATGTTCGTTTGTGCATTGCACAGTCCGTGACACGTGGCTTTGGGCATTAACAGCTATATGTCACTCAACAGCTCTGTCACATAAAAAATATATCTTTAGTGTTTGGTTTTTTTATTATTCTGAAGTGTAAATAACACTAGTTCATAGCCTTTAATAGTTGCAGTGATAACTTGCACTGTCCTGTAGTCAATATGGCTGGTAAATTCTGCATTTTAGACCCAAAGGCTCAGCTTCCTGTATCTTACAGTTCTGCTGGCTCCGTGCACCATCTCAGAAAAACTTCCTTTTCCTTGAACTCAGAAGTCTTTTGGAAACGAACTACTAAACCTGAAAAGAAGTTACTATAAAGCAGTATCTATACAGCTTTTGAGCTTCTGGGCTCATAAATTTTAATATAATGTAGCAATGCAGTCCTATGGTTTAAGAGAGATTTTAGCAATGTGATTAGCGTTCTGGCTTTTTGGAAAAGGCAACAAATGTAAGTTACTTAGCTACCTAACCAGCTTTTTTTATATCTGCTCTGTAATTCTGCATTTTGTTTCAGAAATGAACAGTGAGTAGTCAAATGGTTAAAAAGCTAGAAAATGTGAAAGCAGTTTTTCAGTGGAATAAATTAAAATGCAGTCATCTTCGTACTTGGCCACTCTATATCTTTAAGCTCCATGTAGAAACAATTGCCTTCTAGACAATTTAGATCACTTACTGGGAGAGCTGAGTATCTCTCAGCCAGAAAAAAACATTGCTAAGTGTCACGGGTAGAGTTGCTTGCTTTTCAGTTTCATGGTCAATGTGGCAAGTTTAATATTGGTTATTATTTTATATGGAATTAATGTGTAGTACTATAGCATATGCCTAATTGTTCTACTGTTTCCTTGTCAGGTGATATGAAAGACGACATGACTGACCTACAAGTGAATGGGAATGCTGGTCATTATCCTCTGGATGTAGAGGAGGTTGAAGAAGACTCTAGTGCACAGCTTAACATGCGTGGAGTTTTTCTGCATGTTTTTGGAGATGCCTTAGGTTCAGTAATTGTGGTAGTGAATGCCTTGCTCTTTTACGGGTTGTGGAATCCATGCCCCAAAGATGGGCCCTGCTTTAATCCATGTGTCAATAATCATTGCATGGAAAATGCTACTTTATCCCAAATACTTGGCAGAGCAAACAAGTCTGAGCAAGAGCACATTACGGTGGCTGGTCCATGCTGGTTGCTATATTTAGATCCCATCCTTTGTTTGATGATGGTTTGTATACTCCTTTACACAACTTATCCGTTACTTAGAGAGTCAGCCCTTATACTTCTACAAACTGTTCCCAAACAAATAGATGTTCATTCTTTGAACTCAAAATTACGTACCCTTGAAGGAGTTGAAGCAGTTCATGAATTACACATTTGGCAGCTAGCAGGCAGTAGGATCATTGGCACTGCTCACATCAAGTGTCCTGACCCTTCCACATACATGATGGTGGCAAAGCGCATAAAAGAGATCTTTCATGACGAAGGGATTCATGCAACTACCATTCAGCCTGAGTTTGCCAGTGTCGGCTCTGAATCAGGGAGAGGGAAATGTGAGTTTCCTTGCAGGACTCAGTGCGCTCTGAAGCAGTGTTGCGGAACAGGAGAAGATAGTACTGCAAAGAAGACAGAAAAATCTTCGTCACTTAGTATTTCTTGTTCAGAAGTTGTCATTGAATTTCCAAAAACTAGGAGGACTAAGTCGGAGAGCATTCCTTCAGTTAAGCTAGAGGCAAACACTGATCAAAACGAGCAGTTTGAGTCATCCTTGTAACTCCCTGAATGGTGCTACCTGAGTTTTTGTGACTTTGACAACAGCTGTATTGCAAGAGGAAGAGACAGACGTTTGAGATGCAATTTTGCCGAGTAGTGTAATTGCTAAAGTCCTTGTTCTTGTCATATTGCTAAATCTAGAATGCTTGTTTTAAAGAACATAATGTCACCGTCATGATACAATGTGTTTGTGTTGACTTTGTACTGAGACAGACAGAAAGTGCACCAATGCTGTAACAACTTCAGAAATCCAGTTTCAACATTTCAGCAGAGACACTTTTTGCTGTGCTTCACATTAAAATATTTTTTTCCAGTGAAAAGGTATTTGAGGGATAAGCATGTAGGAACTCAATTTGTGTTACAGATTTCTTGGACCTACTCTTTCCTTTATTATTTGATTTGTAGATATTTTAATATATTGTTTATTTAGAAGCCCTAAGGAAACCAAAGTTCATAGAACATTTTTAAAGATATAACTACTTAAAACTGGAAACCACTTTGCAGTTTCACATATTTTTTTCTTAAACCTATATAATAATAAATGTGAAGGCTTTTCTAATGAATTTATTCTATAGTATATTTTAAAAGAGAGCACCATGTGATTGTTAGAAACTGTCCCCACTTTTTCTGGTAAGGTAGCAAGGTTATTAAAATCAACTGCTTGTGAAAATACCAGATGTGAAAGATTTTTTTTCTTTTATCGGAATGGAAGTTCAAGCTACTGTGTACTGCTCTGTGATCGAGCCATGAGACTGACCGATAAAGTAACGCATACTTTCATATTTTATGGATTTTCTGGTGTTTTTCCTTATTTCTAAGTTGTGTCTGGTCATAAGTCCTCGAAGTTTAAAGAATCCTTGACTCACAGTGCTATGAATGAAGAGCTAGAGCTTCATTTTTAACTGATGCTCAGCTTACTAAGATAAAAGAATTAGTTATGTCAATAAGTGCTCTGTCGGGGAAAGTCTGCCAAGCACCAACAGTATAATTCATGCTTCTAAGCATAGACACTAGCCTCCACAGCAAGTAATTCAGTGGTGCATTTTGCTTGTAGTTGAGTTGTGTCTGTAAGCACTTCCAGTGACTGCAGTCCTGGTGCCCACCATGTCCTCAGGAGCCTTCCACTGACTTAAGGAAGCGGGGCAGGGAGTAGGATTCCATTTGCTGTGTTTCACCCTTTGAGGTGCTTATGTATCACATAATTCCACTTATTAAGTATCTGAATCTGAGGTTTAAAATGTTAACCCAATAAATTGACAACTGGCTCTAAAGAAGCTGTTACAGTATGCTGCCAACTTACACCTTAACAAAGGAGAAACTGGTCTACGGAGTCTGTAAATTTTGCAGAGACTAGATGAGAGCTGAAGATAAAGTACACAAGAAATCTAATCTAAAACCCTGGACCTTTCAATCTATCCTGAAGTTATGTATGGGAAATAATGTCTTGTGATTTAGTTGACTGCTCCTATGCTCAAAACTGGAAAATGATGCAGATCTTCCATTGTTTGCTCTGACTTTGGACATGGTAAACACTCTGCCTCAGTTTCCCTGTCTTAAAATGGGGATAATACCTACCTCACAGGGGTGTTGTGAGGCTTAACTGTTGTGTGAAGAGCTCTGAGATCTGTTACTGGAAGGCACTGGAAGGAGTATAAGATACTAAATTACGTGGTATTTACTACTTCTACAAATGTATTGCAATACCTAGGCACAACAGAGGGAACTGAGGATAGTTTTGGCCTTATGAAATTCTTTGATGCTGTGGTTTTCAGGTTTTTAACAGTATTTAAATGTAGAATTTTTTAAAAAGAATGTTTTAGTGAAGGGAATGTAGCTTTGCTTCCGAATACAGAACACCTCGCTAGTTTGCATTTCTAATATGTCTCGTATGATAATTGCTCCTAAGTAGTTCAAAATAGTCTGCTGCTCGTCGGACCTGGATTGACCCAGGTCACAGCAGTGGTCTTACCCTACCCGACTTCTCAGCAGAGCATTGCAGTCAACTCTCGATTATCCATGGGTTGATTACCAGTGTTTTATTTTAACTGTGCAGTCTACAGGGCCAGACTAGCTCTGTATCGCATGCCAATGCATTGGCCAAATGCTGCGCACCAAAGCATTGGAAAAGTAGAGGAGCTCAGTCCAGTTTTGCACGGGCCCCCTCTTAGGGGGTTTGTTAGCTTGGGTGCAGCGCAGCACCATGCAGTTATTTTGCTTTTTGGCTGCTCAGATGCATCCACAGGGAGCTGCAGTGTGTGGATGGGTTGGTTCAGCTTTGTGCTAGCTTGGGAATGTTGGTGCTTCACAGCCATCGGCATTGCTCACCTTTTTCTGTGTTTATGCTTGTTGTATAGTCTCATAAACTAACTTAAATATGTTAATATAGTATTTATATATGTTTTTGTTTTGTCTGAATTATCTTAACTCTTTAACTCTTTCTTCTGTTACCTATATACAATCTAGAGTTGACTGTTAAATGAGATCTCGTATGAGACTACATTTGCAGAACATGCTACCACTGCTAGTATACTACAGAGTATTAACCAAGTAAATTTTGAAATGAACAAAGTGCCTTTTTTTTTATTTTTTAGATGTGTATCCTTGCTTTTTATGGTAAACTTCCACTAATTATTTTGCTCACTAGTTTAAAATTGGTCTCAGTCATTAGTATGAATTATTGAGGTCCTGCTGTATATCACTAATGCACAATAGAACTACTGCTTTTTAGTTTATTTAAAAAAAAAAAAACAACAAACAAGCAAACCATAGTAGCACTGAGAAGCCTGACTTCTTTCCTGTTGCTCTTATAAAAAGAGAGCAACTATTGAGTCTTGACAGTTGCCATCATTGGTTAGCAGTCTCAGTAAATGCATCTGAATAGATGGAGTTGTAATCACCAATTCCATTGTAACTATTTAATCTCTTTTTTTTCTTTTTGTGTGTGTGTGTGTGTGTGTGTGTGCCAGAAGTCATATTTTTCTATTTTGGTGTCCATTGCAGGCAATGGCTAGCTTAAAAGACAAAAAAGCTCTCCCTCCCTGTTATTTTTATTATCAGGACAGGGTGCAGATGTGATGATGATGATGATGATGGGGGCAGCAGGCGGAGTTGCTTGGCCTGTACTGTGTTGCATGTGCGGCACCAGCTGGTGTTAACGGGGCCCTTTAGTCTCTTTAGCCCTTGTTAGTAAATTCCCTGAAAGCATGTAGTCAGGTCAAGGTGGGGGCTGTACAGCAGCAGGAACACAACTTTTGTGTTTGTTCTGTCTGTATGAAACCCGACTGTAGCCTGCTAACTTGTGATATAACTTGATATTTTTTTTTTTTAACCTGATCAATCTGTGGTTAAACAGACTGGATTTGTTCTGAACATCACAGTTCCGGAATACTGGGAGCATTCAAAAACACTGCACAGTCTCTCTCTTTTTTTTTTTTTCCACAAAGCATGAAACTAGTGAATCTCATGTAAGTGAACACTGCAGTGGTGGGGAGCTACTTGTATTGTGTATCACATTCCTGAATTTTTAAAATAAAAAAAAAAAATGGAACACTCATTTTAAGGAAAAATAAGTTTGTATTTCAGTGTCTAGATTGTTTAGGCTTCTGATTAAATGTGTCAGAGATGTACCAAACATCACCAAGTGAAATATTTTACACTTTGTACTCGTCTTATCCAGAAACATGCTATTTTAGAATCACTTCTTAGATTATATCTGCACCTGAGGTGCAGCACAGAACCAATTCAGACACTCAGTGGGCTAGCCACAGTGCTGTGAAGCTTTACTTTTTAACAGATTAAATTGCTTCTATGGAACCCCTTACGATTTTAGCCTGATTGCTTTCAACATCCACTCTAGGCTTTTGGTGATACCTGTTATTGCTGCATCATGGTATTTGGTATGGACATACACATAGTTATGGAAAAGACAAAACTAGCCCAAACTTGTGACTCCCCAAAAGTCATGGCAAGGGCTCAATCCTGTACATTTCTGTATTCATGAATAGTTTCATCGGGCTGACGAGTAGTTACTTGCATGCAAGGAATTACTTGCGGGAGTGAGTCCAGAGCTTCTGCCAGTACAGCCTAGCTTTTGAAGAATGACTGAAAGTACCTAGATTTTGTGGGTCTATTAAAATCAGGAATACCATGGTGTTTCTGAATTTGCTGCAGAAATACTATTGGGTTTTTTATAATTCCAGGATTTATTCCTTTTCCCCATTCTCCAAAAGAAAGACAAAAAGCTCAGTGTCCTAAGACTTCCTAACAAGTCTAGCTAAACTGACATGGCTGTTTGCTTCTGAAATGGGGCTCTCTGAATTTATTAAACACTGCCTAGTGGAGTTTGGGGAGGAGGGATAAAGATTCTTGCCATTCTCCTTCCCCTGCCCCCTGCTTTGACTGCACTTTCTAATCTCTTCAGCTATGGAGAGACCCGGGGGGGGACACAGAAGGGGTGAATTTTGTAGCTAGATGTTCTGAGTTCCATGTGGAGGGAATGGGAAATACTGCTAACTATATTTAAAAGCATATAAATATGCTCTGACTATTTTAGTTTCATAGCATAGCATCAGTTACACCCTTTTTAGGTATGCATTTAAGTTCGGTTCTGTAGTAACTTCGTTGTGTTTTTCTTTCTCTGCTGGACAGAAAGAGGTGAATGCTCTGTTTGCCTGAGCTAAAGCCAGTCTTGACAATTTTCCAAACCAAATGTAGCTTTGCTGATAACAGGAGGTCTGATTATTCTTTATGACCTTTGTTTTGTGTGGTTAGCTGCCTGTGAGGTAGTGCCATGTTTTAGCAGGCTCACATTTATATTTTTGCATTCACTGTGTTATCTAAGTAGTTGAAGAGAAAAAACATGATACTGAAAAATATATTTTCATCTATATGTCTCCAAATAAGCACATGGGATTAGTTTGGCTTCTTTTTTTCTCATGTCCTGGATCCTGTTTGTGAGCAATGTTAAAATATAACTGGCATAGCTGGTGTTCATTGATGATACTTCTTTTTGGCTTTTAACAGAAATTATTTTTACAGGTTTTTGGGGTTTTTTTTTGTATTAAGTATTAAAGTCCTGAGAAAATAAATGGAGCTCTTGAATGTCAAATATGTTTAGTTGGGATTTCGTTTTTCAGGTCATTTCCTCAGAAGAAATTTGACTAGTAGAAATGCACTTTCACCATCTCCCAGGCTCTCAGAAACAAGTATGAAGAGCACAGGTAGAAGAGGAGGTTAATAAATGGGTTATAAGTGATGGCCTCCAACTGTCTGGATTCCAGGTGTGATTAAAAGAATGGTTGCTCAGTTCTAGTATCGTGTGAAGAGTTGATTATGCAAAATGCATTTATTTCCTGGGTGGTTTTTTTTTCTAAGAAAAACAGCTTTTGAAAGGAATAAAAAAATCTTCCTGTCCTGTTAATTGGCTGTGGTTAAGTATCTAACATACGGGTCATTAAGGTAAGCTTCCTAATACGAGTCTGTACTGGTTTATTTAATGTGTTTGGAAGACAGCTACTTTAGAACAGAAGATGCTTTGGAGTTTTCCAGCTTCATTTGTTTCGGTTCAGAAACACTGCAGTTCATCAAGTTTTGTTGGGAGAAAAGTACTGACTACAGAAAAAGATAGAGCTGCCAGCAATAATACTGAGGATCGTTATTAATACCTGCCTTGAGCTGTTCATGAGCTTGCAATGATGAGTTCATTGTGGAGCCCTTCACTGGTGCAGCTTCAGCACCTGCTTTTTTTTTTTTTTTTTTTTTTTTTTTTGCTTCAGGAGGGAAAAGCAATTCCATATTACTAGTTCTGTATGCAGGAGGGTGTGTTTGATCATGCTGTACGCATTGCACATGAGCTTGAGTTTTGCCATTTTCCAAAGCTACTTCTACCTCATCATGAAAAGATGTGATTTAAACTTAATATGAGCTTTATGAGATGTGCAGGTGTGGGATTTTTTAATTAATAGGAGGGGAAGGGAAGCATCAGGTATGTAACTAATTTTTGCTTTTACACATACCTTTACCCATGCCATTTGTAGACCTCCTACCCCAGATGGTTGCCTGACCACCTCAAGGATCAGGTTGAGCTCCCAGAACAACTCCTCCTTGCTGCTTTTCCATCAGAGGAGCTGATGCCACAGGGGAAGGGCAGGATGGGAGCGAAGCTGTGTCTGACTCCAGGCAGGCAAGCACTTTCAGCCGGAACCTTCTCAGTTGGATTCGTGTTAGCATCCTAAACCTGGCAGGAAACCCTTGCCACCAAAACTGGGTAGCATTTATATGTATGTATTTTATGTCTTTTTTTTTTTTTTTTTTTTTTTTCTTTTTGTGACAATCAACACAAACTTCAAAGTGGTGCTCAGGCCAAATTGTAATCCCCCCTCCTGTCACCCAAGCTCCATCTCTAGTCACAGTGTTGGTAGGCATCCGCGTGTTTCCCTCACGCCAGCTAGCGCAGCTAAGAATAGCCGTAGCGATGCTGTGGAACAGGACGTGCAACCTGCTGGGTTTCCTGCATTTGTGCTTGTGTCGCTGGCCTGGGCTGAAGCCTGTCCTCCTCCATCTTCCCTGCTAGCGCTGCTGGACTCGCTAGGGGAATTTGGGATTGTATTTGTTAGGTTAGATTTGCTGTGGGTTGGCCTACGCTCGTTTCAGTTGCATAATGCAATATAGGCAGCTCCGTTCTGCAGTATAGGCAAAACCTCAGCTGGGTGGTGTGCTGGCTGCCAGTTTCTTGCTTCAGAGGACGGCTGCTGAGTACGTGGCCGCCGCAGGTGGTGGCAGGTGAGGGCTGCAGCCCTGGGCTGGGCATCACTGGCCAGCTTGATGTCACCATGTCACCCTCCCAGCCGTGGCACAGCTTGGCAGCTGTGTGCAGCGAGTGTGGCACGGTGAGTCTCGGCAGGTAACGGGGCACTGGTGCTTGCTGGCCTGGATCTTGGTGCTCATGCCCTGGTTTAGGTGTGAGCCCCGCTCCCACAGATAGATGCTGCCCCTTTGCTGTACCCTCGAGATTTTTGCATTGGGCAGCGTTGGCTGGGGACACAGCCCGTCAGTCCTGTGTTGGAGGGCGCTGGGTCTCCCTGCCCAGACAGTTGCAGACAAGCTCATTTTCCCTTGAGAAAGGGATTATGTGAGTTAAACCAAATCTGGGTGATAATTTTCACTTGTATTTTCGTGGCCGTGTGGGAAGGTTCTGACCCAAATGGATGTGGTTGATGCTGCGTGTTTCCAGCTGAGTGTAAGAAGGAGTTGGGTTGAAATACCAGGTAAAATCTAGGCTCAAGCAGTTAATCTAAATATCCACAGTGGCAGAGATCTTAGGCTTTTATGCTGTGTTGTTTTGAAGGGATTTGTTCTTCTCTCACTGCTGTTAAAAAAAAGAAAGGAAGAATTGTGTTTAATTATCACAAAAATTATTAGCCAGCCTTGGTAGCTGTTTTTCCAGATTCTCTGAAAATCTGCCCGCATGTAGTAGATGCACAGTAGAGACACTGATGAGTTAGTCGGCAAGCTACCGCTAAAAAGGAGGTGTTTGGTACATATGTTTGAGCTGAGAAGTGGAATGACACTTGGCACTGTAACGCCCCACTTATCTTTTTCTGAAGGAGTAGGAAAACTCCAGAACTAAATCCTGAGTCAAGCTGCGTGGGCAGAGCTCCCGTGGCAGGAGCGCACTGACGTCATGGCCGCAGCGTGACGTCGCTAGCCATATGTGACAAGCCCATAGCATCTCCCAAGCCATCTATCTCATTCAAAACCTCAGTAACATTTGCTGAAAACTGGCATGGTTTGGTTTTGGTTTTTTTTTTTTTTTTTTTTTTGCTTAACGTATCCAGAGAATTTCAGCCACAGCGCTTAAACATCTCACTGCCAGTGCAGGAGGTGAGCTGGAAGGTTTTGGCCCCCGGGGTGTGTAATTCAGATGCATTGCAACAGTGTGTCCTGCTCTGGAAAAAAATGTGCCATTGAACTCATGTTGGAATGGCATTGCCCTCGTGTGCCCTTTCTAAAAGTATCGGTGAAAATGAGGTAGTGTCAAAGTAGTGTTGCTCTACTGAAACCTGTTTGGATGCTGCAGCCTACAGCCTCTGCAGCAGCCTTTTGTCAGTAAGAGGCGGGCTGGCTCGCTGTGGGGCTCCTGCCGCAGATGCATCGCCAGACCAGCATCCGTAGTGCTCTTCGTTGCTGCCCTCTACACAGGCAGTTACCTTAGCTATTGCTGCACGTTTGGGAGTTTCACAATAATTAATGTGACGTGGAAAAAGAAGGGGGAAGGGACTGGGGTTGTGGACATTTTTTTAAGAACGGAGAATTTGATCGGCGAGATTTTTGCCAAGGCTTCTTTCAGCTCTGGTAGGATCAAGAAGGCAGATCGCTTCTCCCACAGTGGTTGCTCTGGTTAGCAGAGAGCAAATGAAATTACAGCATTGATGGAGAAAGATGAGCAATGGAGTGTGTACAGGTTTTGCTTTTGGGCTGGTTATATTTTTTTTTTCCCCTGCAGCTGTTTTGGTGAGGGTAATGATGTTCTTTGGTCTTCCCCTATAGCTCTACAGTGCTTATTGCTGTGAGACCTACAAGTGATGTCTGTGGAAATCAAAGTTAGCGAAAGACATAGAAAAAAAATGTTTAAACAGATCACAGCTGAAACTGAGACCTTAATCTTTCCGAGACTGAGAGGGCAGCCAGCACAACCTCAGCTGTTACGTCAGGAAAGGACAGTGCAAAGTACCAAGCTTAGCACGCTGCTATAAAAATGCTGTAGAAAATCAGGTAACAGTAGGTTTGTTTCACACCTGAGCATATGAGAAGTAGCCTATATTAAGAGACTGCAACTTGTCAAAAATAATGTCTTCGCACAGAGGCTTTGTTGCTGGCAGTGCTTAAAATCCTGATAGAGCAGTATTTCTCCAAATTACTTAAGGTAAAGTCAAATGTAGAGAATCCTTTTGCAATATGAAGTTCCCCTTTTGAAACAGTGGTTTGGAGAGAAAAAGTCATTGGTCTGGGCTGGGACAAAAATTGCTTAAGCAAGATAAACAAGGGTGGATTGCTGTCATCTTTCCCTTCCCCTTTATCTCTAAACCTTAACCTTAAATTACAAATCTGAGGTTAACACAGTGCAGTGCATCCGCAGCTACTGAAACCAGTGACATTTTAATAGTTCTTATTTATTTTGCTGATGCCGAAGGTTTGAAAGTTCCTCTAGGTAACAGCAATATTTCTATGCTTTTAAGGTTCAAATGCAAATATTTTTTAGTATTACTAAGAATGTGTTTAAATTAAATAATTAATTCTCCTGATAAAATGTTTCATAATCAACGAGAAAATGATTTGCTAATTCTGTGTCCTTGTTCCTAATCTAAATAGTTCACAAAACACAGAAATAAACTTCATTTTCAAAAACCTGCCCAATTTTGGTGGGCATAGTATTTTTTAAATATCAGCGAGAAAGAGAGGAGGTTTCAGTCATAAAATTTGAGCTCACTACACAATCTTGGTAACAGGTCACTCGCCACTAACAAGTCCTTTAGCACCGTGCAGAGTTCTGAATGGCTGCAGAACATGTAAGAACAGAGACCACAGCAATAAAATAGGTGGAAAAATCTTTGCTTGAGCTTCACAAAGAAGAAACTACTTCAGTGACAGGTGAAAAGGAGTATCTGTTCCTGAGTTGCATTTTTCTAACCCTTCAAAATACTGGTTATGTGATGATGACTTTATATTAGCAATACCGCATTAGGTCGTATCCTGTGCAATGGTTTATTGAAGTATGGCAGGGAAGAGTGGAGAGCATGATGGATGCATTTCTGGACTGTATATCACTCAGCTACTCCTTGGAGTAAATGCATTCCTTTTAAATAATGTGAAAGTGTGTTCGGGGTTTTACGCAGACCTGATTATCCTGGTTTTCAAACAACTTTGTTCTGACAGGTGTTTTTTGAAGGATAATTTCTTAACTAAATTGACTTCAGCGTGCCTTCCCATGGCAGTGCCTTCAGGTACCATGTGCTGGCTGGCTGAGCCACTGATGCTGTATTTTCCTGTGCTCAGTAAGAATGAAAGACTCTGAACCAAGAGGAGAATATTAAAGACCTGGAGATGTGGAAGAATGTGCTGAAGATGAGGCTAGATGAATTCTCAATACCTTCAGCCTTTGTTAAGAAAGGTAGGGGTTTTTTTCCTGTAAATACGATTAATCTAAACCAGAGCTGCTCATGTTTAGAGAAAGAAAAGCTTAAGATTCACTGAAATTTCACCCAGGCATTTTTTGGTAGGTCCATGCTGTTTACTAAGTAAATTGGACAGGATGGTAACGGTTGTTACAAAACCCCTTAGAGCATGTTTTCCATCTCCTAGCATCTGTGATAAGTAGATTACGAATATAAGAGCCTGCCCTGGTACAGCGCTGGGAACTCTGACAGAGGTGAAAAGTGCTCTCTGCTCATAGCCCACGCAGGGCTCTGACCTCTGCCATGCTTTTATCCATCAGGCATCACTAGATGGTGTTTATCAAGAAATATGGAATACTCCCTGAGACTAGAAAATGTGACCGCTTACTTTGTAGTAACCATGGTTCTCTGAGAGTTCTTATTTGTCTCCCTATGGACTTGTTTCCCCAAAAAGCTAAAATTTCAGTTTAAGGATGATGTTGGAAGTAGGGATGGGAGGTGACTTGTAAAAATCTCCTGGGCATCCAGCAGGACTACAGCCATGCTAGGGAAAGAAGCCATCCTCCTTTGGGCTGCACCCCAGGCAGACCCAGCCTGAGGGATGAAAACCCAGCAGTCCCCCCGGGGGAAGCCCAGATTGCTGCTGGTTAATCCCTGCTGGATGGCACTGGTTTGGGGCCATAGCACACAGGAGAAGCGAGGGCATCGCCGCCCTGAGCTGGGATGTGTGCGGGACAGCTAACCCGTGCTCTGAGCAACTCCCGTCACAGAACACCCAGCTAACAACAAAAGCACATACAGCGCTGTCCCTCAGCGTTTAAAACTTTCTCTCTATAGGAAAGGTCTCCAAATCAAGGCCATGTACGGCACAGGTGTAAAGGGAGCGATGGGCTGGTGGAAATGGCATCACCAGTGATACAGCACCTCTGATACTGGGCTCCCGGTCCAGTTGTTCCTGGGATTAACACTGCTGCTGAGTTTAGATCTGACAAACGAGCCGCAAAACTCAGTTTATGCAGAAATGACTGCTTAAACCTGGTTACTGCTTCTCTCGTTCTGCAGCTGGCTTTTCTAGGGGGTCCACTTTTTGCACGAGCGCTAGGCACTGCCATCCCCTCCCCAGCAGCAGGCACCCTCCAGGTGGGGATGCTGGATGCTTCCTGAGCCTGTAATGGAGGAAAACACCCACCACGAGAGAGTCTGCAGTGCTTCACTGAATAATTAATAGATACTAAAGTCTCCAGGACTTTGGAATCACATGGACTCTGACTTTTCGTGTGATACTATATAGTGTTTAGGTAAAAGGTTAAAACTATGCTTTCTCTAAAATAAACCTATACCACAAAGGCAGAAAGACAGAATTAGTACTGCTTCTTTCTTTAATAAGAGCCAAGCTGAGACGGAGAAGGAGAGTTTATAAACGTTTTCTGTTCAATTTTTTTCCTTTTGCACTTCGCATGACTTCTTGTTAGAATGCTGGAAACAGACTTCTGTTAACTTTTGATTATTAAAAAACCAAAGAGCAGTCTTGGAAAGAAATTGGGGTCCAAGAACACTGCAGGGTAGTGGGAAACTTAATAAATATCCTGTTGTTATAACATCTGTCATTTTAGCATTAACAAGCTCATGACTTTAGCTGTTGTACGATCACAGCTCCACTCTGCAGATGAAGAGAAAGGCAGTTAGACCTTTCAAGTAAAAGCTTTCTGCACGGCAGGATGCTTTAACCTCTCATATCCTGAAGCTATTTAGTTAAAGCAGCCTGAAAGTGATACTGAGACAGACTCCTGTGTGGGTCAATTAGGAGGGATAGAGAAGCAGTTAGGCTTAAGGGGTTTTCTCATTTTGTTCCCTTTGATGTCCAGAAGAGCCAGGGGAAAAAAACCAACCAAACAAACCAACACCAAAATAATGTGGGTTGTTTTCTGTTTGTTTGTTTGGGTTTGGTTGTTGGGTTGGTTTTTTTAATTTTTGATTTGGCCATACTTGAGGTTGTAGAGAAAAGACTTAAGAAACTGTCGTATTAAATGAATAAACATCACTGGAGCAAAACTATGGTAGATGTCAATTGCTTTTAAGGCCATAAATGTATACCACCCACAAACAGAGTGGTATTTTGGTTCATTTAAAACAGGCCTATGTAAGGACCAGAACAACTGTACAAATACTGAACTCTATACAGTGTCTCTCACCACCTGTTTCTGTGATTTCTTTAGCCTGTTGACTCATATTTTTCTTTTCTGGAAGCTAAGAAAAATGCCTGCCATGCTGAAAATGCTCCTAGTTTGATCTTAATCTTGGATGAAGTTCATCCAAAACAGTTCCCTGGTGATAATGTTTCTGACTTCTTTATTTTTTGCTTTTATGTGTCAGGTGGTGAAATGAGAGCCCTCCACAAACTGCATGCAGTTAGTGCTGCAAAGATACAACAAACATCACTCCCCCAGTACACGGCTTCTTGTGCAGGGAGTAGCAGACAGGCTGAAAGGCAGAGGTTGTCTTCATGCTCAGAAGTCTGTGAGCATGTTGGGTGCAAGCAAGAGCTGTGGCTTCAGAAGAGACCTATAGCCGTGTTGTCCCAGAGCACTCCGTTGTCGTAGCTCATCCTCCGTCAGGATAAGGAAGCACCACATCCAGCTCACAGATGCCGTTAGGATTGGTGTCAGTCTACAGAAGTATCGGTGGACCACACGTCTCATAGGGTGTAAGGACAAACCACCATGTGCACATGCTGCTCAGATGCTTCTGGAAAGCCCAGAGGCTTCAGTTTGCCCTCCTAAGTGCTTCCAAGCCCCTGCGTACTTCAGGAACCCACATCCCAAGTGAATTTTCATAGAGTTCAGGTGTCTTAACATGTTTGGCATGTTAAGGCTCCTTAAAATATGCTTATTTGCTTTAAATAGGATTGAGATTGTCTTGGAAATGCTACTATTCTGTTTGGAGAAAAAAAATCCTACAAATGAGTAAGGCCAGGTGTACAGAAGACATGCTATCTCCTGGGGCATGACTGGAAAGCACAGATGTGATCTGGGGTGCTGGGGCACACAAAGCCCTTGCTCAGGTCATTAATAAGCAGCTGGTTTACTTCTTGTGCTTTCAACTTCTATTCTTTTTAATGGTGTTAATGCAAGAGCAGGAGTCTACAACCTCCCCCAGATTTTGAAAAAAACAGCACAAACACTTAAGTAGCTGGTGATGGTTTTGCTGCAGTGACAGATTTTGTGGCAATGACTTTTTCTTTTTAAATGCTTTAACTTCCTGAAATGGTTAAAAAACCCCACCTGACTCCAAACCACTCTTGATTTTTAAATACTTTTCCTTTCTGTAAGTGAAATTACAATTTCAAATTCTCACATTTTGAGTAGAGCAAAACCTTTGGACCCCAGTAGCTTTTGCTAAAGACTTTCAGAGCTGCTAACATCTAGAAAATCAGTTATTTGCATGGGCCTAATTAGAACCTATCAAAGAATGAGAGAAATTACTCTCAACAATGCAGTTCAATTGTAGCGCTAAGATCTTGCAATTAAACCGTGCTGTTGGATTATGCATATTAGCACAGGAATTACTCTTCAGATGATAAATGGTGAACCAAATAATTATCTAAAGCTTCTGGGAAGGATAATCAGTAAGCTAAGGCTGGGAAAATACAATGCTTTTCTTTTGCAAAATACAAATAGAAGTACAGCTTGCTGAAAACACAACAAATTGTTCCCTACAACTGAATCACCAGGTTGAGCCACATTTCTTCTATTTGACATACGGGTGGTACCTTTTGCTATTCTTTCCCTTTAAAACTAGGCAAAAATTAGAATAATCAAAACCTTGAGGAACGCCTACCAGATTTCCAGAAACTGGTTGTAAAAAGCTATATAGGTGCTAATTTACATCCTTCTTGCTCCAGCAAAGAGGGTGCTTGGAAGATCAGAGGCTGGCTGCATGGTGGGGAGCACGGCTGCACGGGGATGTTGCTCTCCATTTGATGCCAGCATGCACTAAGCCCAGCCTTGCTGCGGTGCCTGGGCTTGCAGGAGCCAGCTGCCCCCAGAGGGGCTGCACCACTGCAATCCTCAGGCGTAGCTGCAGTCACTGTGTGCCACTGCAATCTTCATGCATGTCTGCAGTCCTCATAGATGGCTGTCATCACCTTGCACAGCTGCAATCCTCGTGCACAGCTGCAATCGTCGTGCACCTCTGCAATCACCGTGCATGATGGCAATCCTTGTGGATGGCTGTCATCACCTTGCACAGCTGCAATACTTGTGCACAGCTGGAATCCTGATGCACAGCTGTGCTGGGGTGGCCCTGGGTGCAAGGGGATTGATTACAGAGGTTTGGCCAGGGCAAGCAAGCAGCCCCACGCTTATCTTGCAAAGCAGCTGGCTGCCACCCTGCCTCCCCCCTGGGCAGTGGGGCAGCCCGGGGACCGCTGCACTGGGGCTTGAGCAGTTTCTGGCCAGCAGCAGTGTGACACCTTGCTGGCCTCCACACACCGTGGTGGTCTATTGAGCCCTCCACGTTGCTCACTCACCAAGGAGGTTTCAGCCCCGCCCCGTGCCAGTGACCAACAAGGGCATTGCCCACAGGAGCGGTCCCGCTTTCTCCTGCTGGTGCATCCCTGTCTGGAGCTGCCCCACAGCTGCCCCAGAAGATGCCAGTCCCACCGGCGCCGCTCCTCCTGAGCACAACCCACAGCGGAAACAATGCAAGAGGGTTTGTGGCAAATGGAGCGACAGTGAGGCTTGCCACAGGGCCGCTGCACAACCCCAACGATATGAGCAATTGCCCTCATGCTATAAAATGCAATTTGTGGAAATGAAACCACTCTGGCCACAGGTACCTGACTGCAGCGTCCAAGCAGCGCTGAAAGTGCTGCCACTGCAAGAAAACAGGCAGCCACCATTAGCAGGGAAATTCATCTTTTACAAGAGCCACAATGGGCCATTAGCGTTCAGCCAGGTTTTAGGGGTGGGAAACAGCTTTCCTGTTGGGAAAACCTTCAGAAGGAAATAACTGGCTTTAAACATCCAGGGGCAGCGGGGAGTTCAGGGCAGAGTTAGCTCTGAACACCACAGCTTGAGCTCCTCAGTACAATGCAGCCGGGTCCCGTGCGTGAGCAAGCCAGCGGCGGAGCTGCGGGGAGCTGCCCTTATTTATTTGTTCCTACCGCACAGGCTGAGACAAAAGCCCTGTTTTATGTTCCTCTGCAGGAAGGTGATAAAGTGCCTGGGAGCTGCTGAAAACCATTCACCAATAAATTCAAATGGAAAGGCCATTTCTCATGCCTTGGAAGCTTGTGAGAACTGAGGGATGCTGGAAGGCAGAGGAGACTGAAACAGCACATCGCCTGGCAGTGTGGTAGGAGGCACCGGAGCAATTTTTCTGGTTTGTTTCTTTGCTTGCTTTTTTTTTTTTTTCCCCTCAATGATTTTTACTCTGCCTGCGGCTAGGCAATCGATGTCTCTTTGCCACCAATAAATATTCGGGGCTTTTGAATGATGATGTATTCCAGGGTGAAACAAATTAAGTGCGTGATTGCTGCCCTCTTGTACTCAACCTAATTCTGTGGGTCTAAAAGGAAACTCGGAGAGACTCCTGAACTGGGCTCTCTGGTGGCAGCAGATCTGAACAGGGAGAAAACCGTCAGGTCTGCCTTCAGCCGTCAACCCTGTTGCTGATCCCTCTTCTTTCATAGAGATGAGCAGAAATTCGGGCAAGCTGCGTGAGCAGCTCCACAGGCTGAATCCACTGGGGAGATGCTCACAGTTGAGCATCGGCCTGCCTGGAGCACCACAGTGCCCGTGTTGCTTTTGGCAGGAGTCTGCAGAGCTGGACACGAATCCAGCAGGCTGGCGTGCCACGCATAGCCCTGGCTGAGCCCCGCCGGCCCAAGCGCTTGCCCCTGGAGTGCCACACCGGCAGGGACTTCAGCTGTCACCTGTTGGTGCAGCAGCTGATCAGGGAGCAATACCCATCCCAGGGGGCTGGGGGGAACCTGTCTGGAGCCCCAAAATGTCTGTGGTAGCAACCGATCCTGTTCCCATGTGCTGAGGTAGAGCAGACTGGCTTAGTTACTCACTGGGGAAACAATCTCATTTTCTTCTTAAGTGGAGATGGATGATTTGGTGCAAATAAATTGTGATCGGATACATTATTCTCTTTGGTTTCCTATGGTGTTTTGCTGTAGTGGTAGAGGGATCATGTAGTGACTCCCACTGTGTTTCTCCTGCAGCATCAGTGCTGCTTGAACCCTGCAGAGATATTTTACAGGACAATTCAGGAAATATTTGACTCCATTTCCCAACTTCTGCTACAGCAAGAGCTGTTGATTTGCAGAATTAAGTTGGTCATGGAAGATGGAGGGTAAAGACACTGTGCATCTTTGCCAGGAGCAGATACTGCACAGTAAAACAGAGCTAGCCTAGAGCAGGACGCCTCACGCCGGTGACTGGTAGCCCCCTCAGTCATCCCCCAGAGCCATCACTGCTGGGGCCTGGGTGGGGAGACAGGGATCCCTGTGGAAAGTCTTCTCTTTCTCCTCCTTCTTCTTCAGGGGAAGGATGCTGCCATTTTAATAGTGGCAACAGTGCACTCCCTGTGCATTAATCTTCATTAGCTTGTACGTGCATATGGGCAATGCATGATGGACCTTGACATTTACCATCACGAAAATGAAGTTCTCCCAGTTTCAGGTCACCCTCTCCTGGTTTTGTACCAAAGCTTTTCATATCAACAGCCATTTCATTTCAATAAGCTAATAATAACCCTTGCAAAGCCTGTCTATCAGCAAAGGCTCTCCACAGCTGCAACTGCCACCAGAACAGGAGCTAATGCTGTGGAGGGGCGAGTGCCAAGGAAGTCTGAGCCCATGGTAGGTCTTGGGCAGCATTCGCTGAGCCAGCCGACCGCAGGGCTGCAGCTCTGTCCCAGCCTGCCCCCACTGCACTTGGAGTGGAGTTACCACCCGGGAAAGGAGGCAGCAGCGTAAGACCAGGTTTCACAGGTAATTACCAAAGTCTTCACTCATCCTTCCTCTCCAAGGAGAAGCCTCTGGACACCAGAGGCAGCCAGATAAATGTTTCATGTCTTCCACCGCAACAGGAGCCAGCTCTGAAAAAATCTGCGTTGGCATCTGGCAGGGATATTTGGAACACCAGGGCTTCACCTGCTGCTTCTTCTAGAAATCAGCAGGAATTTTGTCGCCTGCTTCTCTGGCCCAACTCTGCTCCTGCGGCCGGTAACTCCTGCTAAAGGAAAGCGGGGTTTGCTGCAGGCGGTTCTTTGCAGGGGGTGCTGGGGAGGGGGCAGACTGCCTGCTGGGAGACCCTTTGGCCTGAGTGCCCCTGGAGCCCTGAGAAATGATCTTCATTTTTCTTCCCCTTGGGTTTTGCCTGCGGGTTTTGCTGCTGGCCAGTGTGCAGTGCGTGCAGCTTGGGGCCCTGGTGCTGGGGATGTACCAGGGAAATAAACTATCTGTGAGTGTAAATGTGCCTCTAGCCTTGTGTATTGGTTTTGCGTGGGCAAGGTTTGGGGGGTGGGGTGTTTGGGGTTACAGAGGTGGCTTCTGTGAGAAGCGGAGCTGCTGCTGGCCAAGGCTGAGCCAGTCAGTGATGGTGGGAGCACCTCTGGGATAATGTATTTAAGAAGGGGAAAAATAATCTGCATGACAAATTGCAGCCAGAGAGAGGAGTGAGACTATGTGAGAGCAACCGCCCTGCAGCCCCCCAGGTCGGTGCAGGACGGGGGGCAGGAGGGGCTCCAGGCACCGGCGCAGAGATGCCCCGGCAGCCCGCGGTGGAGCCCACGGTGGGGCAGGCTGTGCCCTCAGCCCATGGAGGTCAGCGGGAGCAGATCCCCACCTGCAGCCGGGGAGGACCCCACGCCAGGGCAGGGGGTGCCCAAAGGAGGCTGCGACCCCGTGGGAAGCCCACGCTGGAGCAGGCTCCTGGCAGGACCCGTGGCCCCATGGAGAGAGGAGCCCAGGCTGGAGCAGGGTTGCTGGCAGGGCTTGTGACCCTGCAGGGACCCACGCTGGAGCGGTCTGCTCCTGAAGGACGGCACCCCGCGGGAGGGACCCACGTGGGGCAGAGGAAGAGTGTGAGGAGGCAGGAGCAGCAGAGACAGTGTGCGATGGACTGACCACAACCCCCATTCCCCGTCCCCCTGTGCTGCTGGGTGGGGAGGAGATACAGAATTCAGGAGGGAAGCTGAGCTGCGAAGAAGATGTTTTTAAGTTTTAGGGTTTAGATCTCATTGTCCTACTCTGATTTGAATGGTAATGAATTAAACTAATTTCCCCAAGTTAAGTCTGTTTTGCCTGTGACAGTAATTGCAGAGTGATCTCCCTGTCTTTGTCTCAACCCATGAGCCTGTTTTCTCTCACCATCCAGCTGAGGAGGGGGTGACAGACCAGCTTTGGTGGGCACCTGGCATTCAGCCAAGGTCAAACCATCACACCTTGTAGGGAAAAGTAGAATTTCTGAGAAGGAGGAGATGCCAAGAGAGAGGCTGGGCAGTGCATGCCTTGTTTCTCACCCTCATTCCATCAGCACCCACTGCTGAGTCCTTGTGGAGGCAGGCTACAGACCTGTCACACACAGTGTGACAGTCCCTAGGTGACAAAAATACAGAGGTTTGTGAATTGATGAATATGGGACACTTCTGACCCTGTACAAATAGAACAAACACTCTGCTTAGAGGCTAAGCCCTGAGAACTTCTAATGACCGGGGCACTTGTGGCTTGCTCCCTGCAGCTCCTCTATCAGGGTACTCTGATATTTAACCACACGCTGTGAATTTGAAATGCATACCCTGCAAGCCAGTGTGCAGTTCAAGAAACGGTGGTTTGGTCAATTTTTCAATCCTCCAGCACAGTTGGGAGCATAACTGTCATGGGCTCCATTGAAACTTCCAGGCAGGTGAGGTGGCTGAGCCAGTGCAGGTGTTGCAAGGTGCTGCTGTGTGCCACTGCTGCAGCAAACCCTGTGAGCAGCTGGTGACTCAGGTTTCTGCCTATTCCCCAATGAAAGGCCAAAGTATCTGGTGTCTTTGTATTAATCACCACAAGGTCAGCTCTCCACCATTAGCATCATCCCAGGGTTTTGTGTATTTTGGTGCATTTAGATAACCAAACAAATTTTTGAGTGCTGTGCTGAGGAAGAAATACTGGTAGAAGACTCCTAGGAGGCAGCACTATGGGCCGAGTAAAAACCGTGGGGCTGTTCCGTGTTACACTTGTTGCAAAGGGAAAAGCCCAGGACCATGTGCCATTGTCACACGCTGCACCGTATTTCAAAGTGAGCCTGGCATGTGAGAAATAGCAGCTGGCATGGCTGAGCAAACAGATCTGCAGCCCAGCAGAGTGTGTTTCCACCATGCCCTGTGGAGTTTCTGTGAGCCCCGCAGCCCCCAGGATGCGTTAATAAGCAAGCTGCAGCACCCCTGCTAATTTAGCCTGCTAACGCCCAGCATACCCCTGAGGGGCTGTGAGGAATGAGCTGCATCTGCTGCAGCCAAGGGGAGCTGTATCCTTGTGCTTGCTGCGCTGCTGGTTTTGTGGTACCTTTCATGTTGAGTCTGAGATGGAGAGAAACACCTGAGCCCTGGAGATTTTACACCATGGCCCCGCCGTATGTCTTACACCATGAGCCCAGCCCTCACAGCTCCCTTTTTGGCCCAGATGCTTTAGGTCAGGTATGTAGCTCTGCCCACAGCCTGTGTACCTACCTGAAGGTCTAACTTGCTCTGCTGCCCACTGCTTTTATTTTTACAAGTTTTCTAGTGTCCTAGTGGCCAGATCTAATGGATTGCCTGCCTGGAGTAGCTGGATGAAAAGTTGAAGTGCTTACTTGAGCGTATCGATTCCTACTTGTGTCTTAATATTTTGATCACTGCGTTCAGCCTGCAAACTGTTTTGGGGGCTCTCTTCGGTATTCCTTGTTCCTGAGATGAAAACCCCTTTGTACATTTCCTGCTTTCCTAAATATAAAGGAAAATAGGATTTTATGTTTGAGTAAGTAGAATGTAAAGCACTATCCAGCAGGTCAGTTTGATGTGGGGCTGCTTTCTGTTGATGGGCAAGAATACACTTTTGTTTGGTTTTCTTAATTTTACTTCCTTACTGTGAGAAACGAGCACTGCCAAGAAGAGATGAAGGCATGGTTTAGCTCCGAAGGGGAAGTGCGAAAGGCTGGCAGTCCAGGAAAAATACACTGCAAATGCAGAGCTGCTTTTCGGGCTGATTCTGCTGAGCTGTGTGATCGCCAGGGTGCTCAAAAGCAGGCTCATGGTTTCCTTAAAAGGCACCCACACAGATTTTGTTTCCCTGCAATGCACGCACATGACCCTACGGTATTTCTGGCAAGTCCCCGTCACGTGCCTGCCAGCAGCTGCCTGTGTGAAACATGACGGTTCGATGTGCCACCAGCCTGGGGAGCCTGAAGTTTTCCTAAGGCACAAGACCACAGGTATTGAGGAAGCAGTCAGGAAGCATCATCCCAGAAAACCCTCTTAAACAGAGCAAGACGCAGAGCTGGCATTTCTCTCCTCTCCCAAGATCACCAGATGCGTTTGTTGGTGTTGATGGACTAGCCAGTATCACCTGGCACTGATGCAGAGCTGGAAAGAGAAGGGGACCCGGCACGGCTGTTGAGCTAATGGCAGCACACCAGGTATCTCTTCTTCTCCCCCTGCTGCCAGAGAGGCAGGTAATTACCGTATCCATTTTAGAAATTAAGAAACCAACACATGCATAGGCAGAAGGGTAGAGTTTTAAGAATATGTGGGTGTCTGAGATGCAAATGCTTTGGGAAACACCATGTTATGCCTGATTTGCATCTGTAAGCATCTAAATACTTGTACCAGTCTGACCCAGAGGGTTGTATGTGAGGGCACAGGGAGCACAAGCAGTGGCACAGGGCGAGCTCCTGCCCTCCCTTGCTGGGGATACTTTGCTCCTTGCAGTGCCTGGGCCAGTCACTCCCCTGCCTTTGGACCTGCTCCAGGGACAAGTGATCCTGGGTTCCCCTAAATGGTAGCAATTGGGATGGGAGGGGATGGGATGGTGTTTCCCTCTTCACACTGCAATAGCAGCCCGCATTGGCAGCCTTGCTGATCCTCCCAGCTCCTTCTCCATCTAGCTTTTCTGTTTCAAATAGATTCAAAACTCAACAGATTTATTTTGCTTCAGGAGTAGGAAACCTGTTGGTTTTGCCTGCCTGAATATTACCCTGGCCTAGGCTGGATGCTGCACGTCACCTGCTGGGCACCATTGATGCTCCTGGCCAGGAGGCAGAGCAGATGCTCCATGCTCGGCTCTCCCAGTCCCTGCAGGACTTTGGACACTCCCATTTATGATGATGACGGTAGTGTTGAAAGCTATCACCCAAGTTGAACTGCAAAAGAGTGAGGGAGATTACCTCACTGGAAAAATAGATATAATTATCTGCAATAGGCTCAGTAACTGTGTACGCAATCGTTTCCTCCTAAAGACTTTGGTACACTTGAGAAGAGAAACTTCCTGGTTTCTGTGCAAAGATGAGTGTCATCATGATTTATCCTTAATGAACCATCCTGTTCCTAACCTTCATTTTCCATTTTTCAGTACATGTGCAGCATCATTTTCTCTAGAAAAACAGCCAGGGTCCAGCTGAGAATCTTTGGAGAGCTTTGAGGGACAATTTTGTTAAAAGTGAAACTTTTTCAGCTGCAGCCAAAGGCTTTTTTCTTTCTTCCTGAGTCCAACCAGTGGGTTTCTTAATTTTGTCATGGCTCTGCAGTTCACCTGCAGGCATCTGCTTGACTGTTCTCTTGAAGCGTGGTCCTGCCGTTTTCCCAGAGGGCACCCAGAAGGGCAGCCCTCCCTTAGCAGTACCCTTTCTATGTGCTTTCCCACATTTTTTCCCATATGAGCAAAGAAAGAAAAGTCTTTGCTCCCAGTGCTGGGACTTAGATTTATCTTCATGTGGCAGGAAATGTAAGGTTGCAAAATGTTGGGGTTTTTTCCAGAGTCTGCCATAATGGTGATAAAAATACTCTAATTGGCTTCCCTGTATTGATTGACCTCAGTATGATTTTTGAGTAAGTATCCTTTCACCCATGGCCACTTGCACAGGTCCACTTTTCAAGTTCCAAAATGCAAGCTCTTTTTCCACAAATAATACTAAGATGTTTAAAAAAACAAAACCAAAAAAAGCAAAACCAGAAAGAAAACCTGAGCTAAAAAATCAATTCCATTTTACTCTTCAGAAAAAAAGTGTGAAAACAAATACGTGAGCAATGTGATGGAAAGCCACAGTCTTTGTGTGGGATAGGCTTCTGCAGCTGAAATGACAAATTCTGTATCAGTCTGAAATACTGCCAGTCATCTCTTAACCAAAAATATTTGCTTATTTCCACAGCTGACTCCAGATTTTTTACACCACCACCCCTGCTGCAACTGGCAGGGGACTAACAGCAGTAGGAGCCCAGGGAGAGGCAGGTTTGGGGAAGAGCCATGACTGTCACGGTAGCAGGGCCATGGTGTATGTGAAATACCATGCAGGTAAAAACAGAGCAACCACCACCACTGTAAACACCCGACTGCGCAAGACTGGTGATGTGGGAGCCTCACAGCAGCACAGGGGGCAAAATGAAAGGGCTCCCTGGTGAAACTGGAGATTGTCAAAGAGGCCGATGTTCAGCTGGACGGTGGGATCAATGCAGGAGCTCTTGAGAAATGTGTGCTGTGACCTCTGACATTCCATCCCTTATCAGGATTGGGTCAGTGTCTTTAGCAGCACTGTTGTGTGGTGGCACCGGGCAGTTTTGGTAATAGTATGTTTTACTCCAGTGACCTCATTTTTGTCAAATGTCTTGTCTTGGACCTTTTGCTGTTGCTAATGTGTGTGCTGAGAACAATGCTGCAATGCTAAGAAGATGCCAATTAGAAAATCAGTGAGGTCGTTTCACACCACTTTCCCAAGCTCTTTGCCTAGGCTTCTCCAACCTTTAAAAACTACGATATGCTTAATTACTCCTTGGGGCACTGGCCCTTTCGAAGGCTACCTGTCCTGCAGGAGCCAGTGCCTGTGCTGCAGGGGTTCAGAGTCACTTTGGGAAGGTCCAGAAGAACTGGCATTTACCTTTCCAGTGACTGGTATGCAGAAGTGGCTGGGCAGGGTGAACCATGCCCCGGGGACACCCAGGGAGCCTTGGCTCAGCGTGGCCCTCACATCTCTCTGGTCAGTGCCGCAGGCTAGAGGCCACAATGAGGATAGAGGTGACATAATGGCCTTTTGGGAAAGGATGCCCTGGCCAGGGAGAAGGGGTGTTCCAGGTGCACATCTCTTCCTGGAAGTTTTTGGTACTGGCCCCTTGCTGTCTTAATGCCTTAATTTGTGTCATTGGTAGAGCTCCTGCACTGAGAGTAGAGGGTGCATTGCTGCTGCTCTTTCTCTTACCACCTTCCTCAGCAGCACCTCCTTCCCTGTAACTGTTCTTGTCTTTAGGAAGCTTTTATTCCCCCTTATATTTAGCTATATTTCCCTCTTGCCTTTCACATCCATCCTTGCTTCTTGGTTTATTCTCTTTTGCTTTGTCTTGTTTGGAGAGACATGGACAGAGGGGCAGCGCTAGCATCCTCCCTCTTCCTTGCCTAGGACATGTCTCATATCATACTTTTCCTTCAGTTCCTGAATGAATTAACTGTCAGACAATAGCACAACTGGGTGAAAATCCCCACCCCAGGAGCAGCTATCAGTATCAAACTGTCATAGATTTACTTGCTTTCAGGGTTTTCATTAAGGAATTGATGATAGGGCAGTGGGTGCTCAGGCTTGGGGGAAGCTGTGACCCCCTTCTCGGGAGGAAAGGTAAGCACAGGCTGCAACACCCAAGCTGCAATCAGTGGCAGAACAACACTCCAGGAAGCATCGTGCCTCTTCAGCGGGTGTTGGCTTTTTAAGGCACCTCAAACACTCTGCCAGAGTAATTAGTAGTGATCTGAATCAGACATCGCTATGTACACGTCTGTCTGCAATGGTGACATGTTTCGTCATACACCTGCAGTCAACAGCATTTTTGAGGTGGATACACTCCCTAGCCCACAGTCATCACGTGCCTTGTGCTCACTGTCACCCTGCACAGGAGTGTTTGTCCTGACCATCGCTCCTTCGGGTTCCGGCTCAGGGTGAAGCTTGGGTGCTCGCTGTGAGCACCGGTGTCCATGGCCGAGCACTCCCAAAGCTGAGATCGCCCTTCATCTGTCTGCCTGGTATCTGCAAGAAACCCTTGCTGTCTGCAGAGAGACAATCACTTTGCACAGGTCCTTGCCTTGTCTCCATGTCGCTCCGGACGTCCCCGTCTTATGGATGCAGTGACTGCAAGGTGAAGGACAAAGCTGAAGGGACATGCGTTTAGTTTAGCTGGGACAAGTCAGTCATTGCCTCTACCAAAGGAAAGAGCAGGTTTTGATCCCACTGTGGTTTTATTTGTTCTGAAGGGAAGGCTAGTTTATTGGGTACAACACAGAGGTTTCACTCTCAGCTCCAGAGGCTAGGTAAACACTTCGCAGCCAAACCCTTACATCTCTCATAAGAAAGCTGGAAAATAGGGGATGCAGCATTGCTCTTTCACCAAAAAACATTAACATGCAGTGTGGACTCTGCCTTTTCTCTGACTACCCTGTGAAATGCAGCCCATCATGCTGCGGCATAGGTGTAGCAACAGCTGGTCAGGTTCAGACACCACCTCTTGCTCTGAGCGGCCAGGCTGAGGTCATGTCTCTGTTCATTTTATTTTATTAATTTGTTTTATAATGATTTGCTTTCACAAAAAGCTTGTAATATGCGATGGAAGGAGGGGAAAAATTAACCACTGGAGTTTCACAGCTCCTTCCTTGCTGTCTGCAGGAGTCTTTTGGAAGCCTGGAAGGGGCCGCAGGGGATGCGGGTGCTCCTCATCCCTTTGTGGTGCCAGCCAGGGACAAAGCACCCATGGGTGGATTGGTGGCCTGGGGCTACCTAGCTGCAGAGCCAGCAGGCAGCAGAGCCTGGGGAGACTACAGCCTTCGGCTCTCCCTTTACCTGGGGCGCGAAAGGGAGACACCTTGGTGGGGAAGCACAAAATGGCTTCCCCATGGGGGAATGAGGTGGGGGGGGAAGGAAAGTGTGCAGGGTGAAAAGGCTTATGCATCTCTGGGGGACAGAAAGGTGGGAAAGGCAGAGCAGGAAGACATGGGGAGGAGGTGCTGGCACGAGGTGGAGCGGAAGGGTGGAAGCCCTCCCTTCCCAGAAGGGAGCTATGGAGACACAAGCACTGTGGAGCCAGCAGCCGGGGCAGGACATGGGGTGTGGGTGAGAGAGAGGGAGACATGGACCGGCGGTACCTGTTCTGTGCTACTTCACCTGTGACTGCTCGTGCAACTTTTTTGGCCTGCCTTTGTGCTTCATCTTTTTAATCAGCCCCCAAGATCTCAACGTAACCTTGCTTGTCTCACCCCGGCTAGGGCCAGCCCTCACGTCTCTGTGCCCTTGGTGCCAGTCATGCTCCATCTCCTTCCCCAGAAGCTCACTTCTCTCTGCCAGCCCGTGATGGCTGTCCACAGCAGAAGCACCCACTGACTCCATTCAGGCTGCCTTTCCCCACCGCAGCCCCCTCGGATGAAATGTGGGCACCTGCAGACTGTAGTGTGATCTAGACGGTCACACTTCCAGGATGACTGTGGCTTTCAAGCTGCTTCTAGGAGGTGAACAAACATGTGAAATGTGTCCTGCTGAGCTTCCTGACATTTGGATGAGTGAACAATTTGCTAGAAAGTGGAATACAACGATCCTGCCCTTGGTGCTGCCCTGGGTTGGTAAGGCTCTTCTAGACTTGAAGCTTTGAGACATGGCATCAAGGTGCAGAATTACACAAATGTTTGTGGTAAATGTATCCAAAGCAAACTGGGGTATCAGTAAGAAGGACTAGATGCCTTTGTCTTCCAGAAGGGAGCTGGCATTTGATGGAGGCCCAGGCAATCTCCCTTGAAACAGTACTAGTTTACAGGGGAACTCTGCGATTTGCATTATTTTGGTGCCCCGTTCCCTATTGTTTTCAGTAGGGACTGTGCTTGCCTACGGTGCTGGTAGGTCAGATTTATTCACACACCTCCTTCTCATGTTTCAGCTGCTTTGGCAACCCTCAAACTCCTGGTTATGGCGGGACAACACTGCAGGTGGGACACCACTGTGGATGGGACATGCAGACAGCATCCCAAGGAATTTCCCAGGTGTAATGTCTCTCAGGACAGAGGATGGGGATGTTTGGGCACTGGGAAAAGGCAGTTGGCAGGAAGATGGTGACGGCCCTTGTGTGAACCGGGAAGCCTTCTGGCTCTGTCCAGTCCCCAGGAGCCATGTCAATGATGGACAGGCTGGGGTTCCTGGCTACCAGTTGGCCAAGGCCTCACCTTTTCACATCATGGAGCATCACTTGCGGGCAAGACTGCAGTGGGTGGCCATCTGATGGTGTCCTGCAGCCCCGTGGGCACTTGGCCCTGGACGGAGATGGGTGCCAACAGACAGCTGAGACACGCACTTACCAGGCAGGAGGCAGTGACCAGGCACAACGTCCTGAGCTGTAGTTGTCTTCAACAAAATCACAGGAAATCGCTTTTCTCTACCAAACATGGCCTCGTGAGCCCAGGGAGATGTAACGCTGCTAGGCATGCTGCCCAGCTCCCAGCCTGCCTTGCCTCCAGGATGGCTGCCAGGGGGCTGATAAACCCACCTGGTCTCTTGAGGTGGCTCAGAATAAAGCCAAAGAAAAGATGGGTTTGTCTGCCCCGTTGGTCTCCAGGCCCAACACTTGTACACGGCATGTTACGTGCTAGGTACTCCCGTATGACTCACGACCACAAAAATAATAAGAAACCTAATGGGGAAGCTGGCCTACAAGGTGTTACTGGCTTGCTGTTATTGTGCAGGACGGGTGGCTGCTGCTCAAGGGCTTCTACGCTATAATTACAGCCCAGCCTCAGCAGGTCTGCCAGTCCACACGGCGCTGCCGAGTGGCGTATTTGCCTATTGCTTCTATGAACATGGCTCCAGAGGAAAATTACATGCACAGGAGCAGGACAGGATAGAAACCCGATTGGGAGGATAAGGAGAACCTGCTCCGTGCCATCACGGGATTACATGTGAGAGCCCTGTATTGTCTGAAGAGAGAAGAGTCAAGATACTATCGGCTGCTCCTATTATTACACCCCAGAATTCCTCAAGGGTCGAAGACAAAGAGCTGGTTAATTATTTATGACATATGCATAAAAGGGGAAGGCAGAAACACGCAAAGAGCTATTTCATCAATTTTCAGCCTACCAAGGCTGCTTGGTTCATATTAACCAGCTCTTCTTCTTTTAAGTCTAATTTTGAAATTTGCCAACAAACTCTTCCCCTCCAGCATCGGTCAGGCCAGTAGTAAACTCAGATTTCTGCTCTGCTTGCTTAATTGGTACCTCCAAACGCAGGGGTTGTTTTGCCTGCTTGCTTCAGCTTATCTCAGGCCTTAATTGTGAGGTCTCTGGGGGAGAGCTTGTTATGTATAACGGGCTCACGTTTTTCAAATGGCACAGCTTTTTCCTTTGGAAGAAGCTGATTCATCGATGCGGAAACATTTTGCACAATGGTCTTGACTTTGTTTAAATTTCCAGTTAAAGGAATGATGAAAGTGCCTAATTTTGGTATGGCCAAAAGTGTTTCCTCTTGTCTCATGTTGCAGTGTGGTGCACTGGAGCTACCTGGTGAGCTGGGGGCTGTGCTTTCCTGGAGGACTTGGGGGATTGTGCCTGAGTGTGGGCAGCAGCACAGTCCCATGTTGGACCTGATGCTGCGTGAAACCCCTCTACCTTCAGTGAGGCTGGAGCTGATGGGAACAGTGCTGAGCTTCAGGCCAGGCTCCTGCACTTCTCAGAGGTCCACTTCAACCATGGTCTTCTCCTGGGGGCCTGTCACATGGCCCTCAGGTGCCCTTTCCATCACATGAGGAGTGTCCACAGGCCAGTGAAACACCTGCCTGCATGTCTTCCTCCTCTCAGGAGCAGTTCTTGCTTTGCCTTCGAGCATTTTCCAGTAAGACTGAAGCAACTCCATCCCAGTGAAGGAGTGGTGTGTCTGACTGTGGATTCCTTTCTCCATCAATTAATTGTTGTGCTCTTGACTGTACCCCCTTTTTTAGACCCATTCCTCAAGAGGACTTTCATTGCAGCACAACAGGAAGTTTTTTGTGAGCACATTGTTGATGGGATTCACAGAGTGGGCTTTGTGCTGCTGCTGAAGAAAGTACATTTGGTAGAAATTATTTTGCTGGAATGGTTTAAGTGGGCACATGGAGAGGAAACTGAACGTGTCCCAAAGTGGTTTCCTTTCAGGATGAAGCTGCCAGAAGGGCTGGAGCCAAGGCCGGCCTGGCCCCAGCATCTGTGAGTGCTACAGGAGGGGCTTGCGGCTGAGCTGGTCAGAGAGGCTGACGTCTCCAGCAGGAGAGACAGCAGCTTGCAAGCAATGCTCCCTGGTCCTCGTTCCAAAGCGGTCAGCTCTGCCGTCCTCCCTAAGCACCCAGGAAAGGTGTTAGTATGTCACCATTAGTTTTCTCTTTGTGCAGCATGCTTTGTTTGTTGGTTTTTAAGCAGTTCCAGCTACAGCCTCATGGACGGGCAAGGTGAGTGGTGTGTTGTGAGATGTGGAACTGAACATCATTTCAGACAGAGAGGCTGGGGTGGCAAACCATGCTATGAATTCAGCGGTAATCGTCAAAGACTGCTAGCTTTCAGAAAGGAGCCAGCTCATTCCCACCTATCTGTAGCTACTGAGAAAACAGCTAGGAGAGAAAAAGTGAATTTTCAGTGTGACTGACACCATGACAAGGAACCAGGCCACGGAGTCTGACCTCCCAGGCCAACCTGAGCAGAGGTGATCAGGAACTGAAGGTTGGTTCACGTGTGATGGCTCTTTATGCGTATTGGACATGTCAGTTGGGTGTCCAAGCAAAAAGAACCAGAGGTGAAGGAAATAAAACATCCTCCTCATCCCTGGTGGCATCCTGTTTTGTCTGAGGCTGAAGAGATGGCTAAAGCCTCCTGCATATCTGACAAGTGGTTAATTTGACAAAATTGGAACAGAAGCCTGCATCTTTAAGGGATCCAAAAGCCAAAAACATGTCACCTGCTATCTCAGGAAGTCATAGATTGAGCAGCTGAACTTATATGAACTTTTTGCTCAGCTGGGGATTTTGGCAGGAAATGGCATTATTCAGAATTTGGTGACTTACCAGCAGTTTGTTTTGAAAGGATCTATCCTGCCCTTAATTATGATCCTTAGATCCAGGACTTTTATTTTGTTTAGGTGAACAAGTGTTGTGAAATGCCTTTGTGAATCAAATCTAATCAAGTCAGTATTCTCCAGCTGGAGTCTGGAAACCTGCCCAGAGTGCATGGCAGGGGAGGACAGTGTGAGAGGCAAGGAGTGATGACAACCTGCCAGAGGAGAGCTGAAAAAGGTGGAGCAGTGAACTGGCCCTAGCAGACAAGGACATTTCCACACTTTTCTTCTCTAAAATGCTTGAACTCCAGGACACACTGGGCGTGTGAGTTTACATCAGTGAGCCCAAGGCAGTTTCAATTTATGCAACTACTGTTTGCTCAGCAGATGAGAGGCCCAGGTCTCTCTGATCTTGGTGATGTTCAGAGAACAGACTCTTCTGTAGCTTTCTCCAGCATCCAGATGGGCATGTGCCCAATGCCAGGTGTGGATGTGTTTTGCGTTTTTCCAACCCATGTTTTTGAGGGGGCTTGAAAATGAGCATCTGAGGACCCTATAGAGACTTCAAAAGAATGAAAGATTAGTATTCAAAGGACAGAATGAGTAGAAGGAAGGGACATATTTCTGCGTTTTCATTTTGGACATGCGATTGTGTCTCACCTCCAAGATTGGGGTAACACATACCAAGGGATCTTGGGCACAGGGATGTGCAGCCCTATCAGCCTCAGTGCTCTGACAAGGACTGCTGGTACGATTGCAGTAGCATCTGGAAGGAGAACTGTCCTCCAGGGTCTCAGTGCATTCCCAGACCTTCCCTGGGTGAACTGCCAACAGCACATGAGCAGGCAGTGACACTTCTGGTCCTCCCTCTACAGCTAAAGGCTTGCCCTTTAACCACGTCATTCTGGGGAAAACCTGGGATCCAATCTCTGCAGAAGTTTGTGGCTGTGGTGCAGCTCCACAGCAGCATCATGTGCCAGCAGTGTAGCAGTGTTTGCAAGCACCGGTGTGCTCATCAGACACTGGCAGGCCTGGTGCATCGCTCCCATGGCACAGGCTGGCCACACAGAGGGAGCCACAGCTGCAAATCAGTAATTTGGGATGTGCTGATGTGTCTATTCCGTACCGAACTGATCTGCACTGCTGGAGCGACCAGCTTGACTTGACATATGCTAATCTAAGAGGCAGAGAAGAGTCATCTGGCCTTCCCATGTCTCCTTATGGGAGTCTGCGGTGCTGGCAGTCCAGGCACATCCAGCACCAGTACTTACCACATGCTTACTAATGGGAAAATTAGGAGAAATGTACCCAGCAGGTCAGCTGTGCTGGGCACCACCAGGTTGACAGCCTTCAGGAAATGCCATGGTTCACAAAGTTAGATGAGAAGACTGCATCAGCTCACCGCTCTTTCACAGCAGGCAAGCAAATCAGCGTGTTTTCTGGGTGAGCATCGTACCTACATGCCATGCTGGCGCGCCGTGTTCTCTGGTCTTGTGGGGAAGGTGAGGAGCCAGAGCCATGCAGCACACGAGGCTGGAGGAGTACCATGGCTCTTTGGTGTTGAGTCCAAAGAGCCTGACGTGACCCAGAGCAGAATGTAGGACAGCCTTGCATCAGGCCCGCAGTACACACCTGCCTTTTAAAAACAATCAGCAAGTTTGATTACAGCACAGCCTGAGTGGGGAGGCAAACAGCGTGACTGGCATTTATCATCGGGACTGTAATTATGCCTGCAGGTCCCATGCTGCCCGGGCCGCCGTGCGGGAAGGGAGACATGATAAAAGATCATCCCTGGCCTGAAGAAATTAGAATCTCATTTAAAACATCCCAGGAGGGCGAGCCAAATGGGGATGGTGTAAGGGATTGAGGTTGGGAAAAAGCAGGCTGAGTTTGATTACAGATCAGGCTGCTTCCCGGAGGCTCCCGCCGAGCCGGGAGGGTTTGCCCGCACCTTTGCCACACCGGTTCGGCTGGCTGGTGGGAAAGGGCACGGGCTGCGGAGGGAAGACAGGCTGTCCAGGCTTGAAGCGAGGAGGAGGGAGGTGGGCTGCAGCGGTGGATGTGTGCCTGTGTATATAGCTATATGTGCAGAAGGAGAGGAGGGAGAAGGCTCCTTCCCTCAAGGCCCAAGGCACGCCGAGCCCTCTGCAGACAGCCGAGCCCCCCGGCCCCGGTAGGGCAGGCGCTCCCGCCCTGTGCCCGCCTCGCAGTGACACCGCCCGGTGGCCCCGGTGCCGGTGCCGGTGCCCGCCGCGCGGTGTCACTGCCGGCCAGGCGGCCGCCGCAGGGCCGGGGGGGCGGGGGTGGGGGGCTCGCAGCCCCGGGGCAGCCGGCAGAGCCTCGTCCCTCCCCCGCCCCGTACCCCTGCTAACCCCACGGGGGAGGATGCTCCCGGGAAGGGGCAGCCCGGGGGCCTGAGCGGCCGGGAGCACGGCAGCCGCCCCGCCGGGTGGAGCTGGCGGGGGCGGCGGGCGAGGCCGGGGGCCGCGCTCGGTCCCCGCCGAGGACCGGCCGGGGGAGCCGGCACCCGCCCGGCCCGATGTGAGCGCCAGCGCCCGGCTCGCTGCGCAGCCCCGGGGGAGCAGCAGAAGGGACTAATGCGGGCTTGGGGCAAAGCTGGGCCGAGCGCAAATGATTAATGTTGGATTTATTAGTGGTGTTATTGATTTTCACTTCTGCCTCGGCGCAGGCGTTAGCGCAGCTCCCGGCTGGGGGTCTGCGGCTGCCGCAAGGCACCTCCCCGTGCGGCGGGCCCGGGGGGGCGGCCCTCGCCTTCCTCTCGGTGCAGACACACCTGGCGTCCCTCGGGGGACCTGCTGGGAACGACTTACACCGGCCATCACGACGCTCCGGTTATAAACGGGGCTTTTGCACCGCTAGGGAGGAGTCCGGGGCAGCTCCTCTGGCAGATGCCGGACCCCCTGCTTTGGGCAGGGAGAGGATGAACTGGGCACCCCCCAGGCTGCACAACTAACTTCCCGCTGCATTTTACTTTCAAGCCCCGTGTTCTGCAGGCTGTAGAACTGGCAGTCTTCATGAGCGTGGCATTAACCTGCTCGCCCAGGAGAGCCAGCCCCCCCTCCTTGCCAGCAGCCCGTTAGCGGGGTCGCTGCCATGGGCCCCCCCTCCCACCAAGCAGGCGTTCCTGTGCCAGCCGCCGGGCTCTCACAGCGCGCAAAGGGCAGCATTTAACCAAGCTACGTTTTTCAAGCAATTTTAACTTAATTCTCCTTTGAGCAGATTTTAATAGCTTTTCCTGATTCCTTTGCCTTCAGAATTTGCTTTCATAATTAAAGAGCCTGAAATTTCATAGGTTTCTTTATGATGCCTGAAATTTCCTACAGAAATCCATTTTCTGCTCCAGTTTGAACAAGTTACCAGATCTAATATAAGATGACAAGAAAGACTTTCATACAGTGGGGCACGCACTGAACAACAGTCCCTCTGCAGGCTCCTGCCATGTGATACAACTCAGGACAGCACTGGAAGGAAAAGCCCAGTGTTTCCTGGGCATACTTCACCTGCAGCACCCCTGTGTTGTTTGTATGTCTGCACACAAGCATTTTGGCATATGGGTTCAAAGCACTTTGCAAGCAGTCGGTCACCATTTTCAGGGGGCTGGGGGTGGTGGGTAGTCAGCCTGTAACTGATGTTCAGTTTGGGTGCTGGTGTGGCCCACAGTCTCCCAGGCAAGGCAGGGAGCAAAACACGTGAGCAACAAATCCTTCCTTCCTTAAGCTTCCTAGGGGCTTAGTCTATTCACTGGCCTTTTGCCTTGTAGGGGTGTTCCTCAGTTTAAAGGGCTCCCCTCCAGATACAGGTATGTCTCAGTGTGACTGATGAGCTGCAGCAATATGGGCTGCTCTCATCGCTTCTGTGCAAAGTCCCACAATTTCTTCTTCTCCCCAAGTACCACCACAGAATTATGGAATTATGTGACACTCTTGCTTCTGGGTAAAAAAAAAATATATATATCAATTCTGGCACTCATCTTTCTAGAAAGAAGCTTCACAACATAACTGGAACACACCCAAGAGGCTGAAAATCAGAAGAGAAATTAAAATATCCTGCATTTGATTTTATGTTAAAGCTGGCGATTTTGAAAGCACATTTTATGTGCAGGGGTGAGGATTGAGTGGATTTTGATTCAGTCCCTGATTTTGGAGTTGGAAATAACTGTCTCAGTGCAGGTGGAAGCATTTGCTTCCGCCACATGTCTAATGCAGAACTGGCCTGTGTGTAAAACTATAGAGTAAATGATGGCTGCTGAGACTTGGCAGGACCATACTCATCTGAATTTGTTTTAGAGACATCTGGGCCCAGAGATGCAAGCTGGCACTATCCTGGTTGTACATTACACCACCAAACCATCTCATGCAAAGCTCCCTTCCCACAGGTGGGTATTAACAAGCACCACTTGTTTCGGTACTTGCTGGTGCCTTCCTTCACTCCCTCCTCTTCACCAGCTGTCAGTTTGCTAGATGATTTCTGAATGTGGCAGGTGGACACAATTTCATTTTGTGACTGTTGCAGCAGGTCACGCCAGATACTACTTACTCCTTTGGGGAGGTGCAAAATTAGGTGCTGATAGGTAGAGGCCTGAAGAACGCCAATCACTTTGGGGGATGAGGATCTGCCTTGCAGAGCACAGCTTATTGATGCTTGAGGCCAGTGCCAGTCCCCCAACGCTCAGGAGACTTTGTGTGGCCTCTGGTAAGGATGACACCTCTGTCACCAACCCGCTTTGGGCCTGAGAAGGACTGCCCCGGGTGTGGGACCATCTGACTCGGTGGGGAAGGCTGAACTAAGCAGGAAGAAACTTTCTAGAGATGAGCACCTACCAGGGCTCCTTCTGCCTGAAGGGAGGCAGCGACCAGCTCATGAATGGTAGGTTTCTGTAGCATGTAGCAGCATCTGGACAAAACATAAGCTATGCAGTCGTTTTAGCTGCGTTAATGCATATGGTCCGGGCTGCTTGAGGTATTTAGGAGGTGAGCAAATTCCTGCACTCCCACAGGTAAATTAAATGATGCTTTGTGCAACAAAATATTGTATAACAAGTTTATTAAGGACTGGAGAAGGCTTGGGCTTCTGTGAACAAAAGATGTGGGCAGAGATGTGGATTTATTTGAATGTATCTACATGATATTTTTGTGTATAGGGTTATTTAAAACCAGCTTTACAATTTGGCAAATTTGCCTCAAGTTGAAAAAAGAAGTCAGACTGGATACAAGGAAATGCTTTTTCCCTGTGAGGACAGTTGAACAATGGAGCAGGTTGCCCTGAGAGGCTGTGCAGTCTGTGTTCTCAGAAGTTTTCAGGACTCAGCTGTATAAAGCCCTGAGCAACCTGGTCTGGCCTCATCACTGACCCTGCTGTGCGCAGAAGGTTGGGCTGACATCTCCTGAAGTCCCTTCCATCCTGAATGATCCCTGATGCTGTTTCCTTTCCTGGAAGGATTGGGATTTGCCATGCAGCCGCGGCTCAAGCAGTCTGTGTGCACTCACCCACGCTGACACGCGCTCACCCCTTCCCTCCCTGAGCAGCTGGTATTTTGCTGGTGGATGATGTCATCCCATTTGCTTACTTAAGAGAGGCATCATGTGAGAGTAAGTAATTTATGTAATGCTGCTGCTAGTGCAAATTAAGGTAGAGCCGGGTTAAGCAGGCCTAGGGCAATGAGGGCATGCTCTGCATGGTGGGCTATGGAGAAAATTGCTGCAGGAGGCTAGCCGGCTGGATTATAGGAGCTCAGAGGATCAAGGAATGCTGGGTTTGTTTCCTTTTCCCCTTGTCCTGCACAGCAGAGCAGTGATGGGAGGGGGTTTTTAGTCTGTTGCTGTAAGGGAGCTCAGTAAAGGTATGTTCCCTGGCAGTGCCCTTTACCCCAAAAGACCAGCTTTTGGAGACCAAATGCAGGCTCAGCTTTTTAAAAGAATAGTTTAAAAAAAATAATAATCAATCACTGTTGTAAAATCACTTTTTCTCTCTGCTTGGTTGGATTTCTGTACCAGCTCATTTTCTTGCGAGACTATACCAAACCCCAGAGCTACCAAGCTGCCACAGCAGCTAAGGACTACAGGGTGGGGGGACGTATGGACCTCATGGCAACAGCAGAAGCTGCTCTGCAGGCTTGAGAGAAAACTTCAAAGGTGAAACTCCAGAAAAGAGGGAAAGAGCTGCTTGGGGGTTGTTTGAGCATTAGATGCACCCTGGTGGTTTCTTCTCCCCCAGTTGTTACTATTACTGCTTATGCTCCAGTGGTACTTAGAAACAACAGTGCTGTTGTGCAGCACAAATTGCGCACAACAGAGCGTTTGCCACCAAGGATGTATCTCAGACCAAACAGAAAAGATGGATAAAGAAAGGATAGTAGCTAGAGAGGGCAGGCCAGACCCTAAAGCACCTGTCTCCTGACAGTACCATACATCACACCCTCAGAGATGTGTGTCAGACTCAGATTCTCCTGAACTCCGAGGGAATTTGAGTGTAGAGGGCTTGTACCTATCCTAGCTCAGGTCAGAGTCTGACCCTCCCCAGCTCATGGAACTGAGCAGATGATGTTCCTGCCCAGCTTAGCCTACACAACATCGGTTTGCTCATGTTGCTAATGAAGGTCTGGTTTGGATTAGCATGCAGGGCTAGGTGATCAGGAAGGAAAAGCAATGCAAACATGCAGCCCTTTGGTAGGCAGGATAATAACCATTACTCACTGGTTCACTAACAAGAGCCTTGCCATTGTAAATGAGTAAGTGCTATTGAACATCATCTTAAAAACACCGTTCTCTGTAAGGAGGGCGATCAGACTCGGGGAAGAGGGAAAAAGAAAGCAGAAGCAGTAAGCCACATAAACATTATTGATTTTCAGTTTTAAAATGTTACTAGGAAAGCTGTCAGCATATCTTAAGTGACTGGAGAAAAGCAGGGGACAGCTTCTGCCAGGGTTCAGGGCAGCACGGTCTGTTCCTCTGCTGATCTGAGACCCTGTGGTGGGAACCTGGCAGCCGTGAGTGCTGAGTGAGCGTCGGCTGCAGGCGTGGAAAGCCACCAGTGCTGGCTGCGAGCCAGAGGAGCACTGCTGGGCATGCAGCTGGGGTGCAGGGTGGAGGATGCTCTGAGATGGATGTGACACACCAGTCCCTTCTGCCAAAGCAGCGAGTGCAGCGGGAGCTAAGCTGCAAGCCCTGCAGAGGAATTACAGTAGTCAAGCCTGTGTCATGAGTGCATGTATTTCTGCTGAGACGCCCTGATGGGATCTAACGAAGGGACAATGGGAGAGCAATACCTTTGAACCACGTGAGCTCTCTTGGGCTTTCCCAGGAAAGGAGGGGATGAAAGGGCTGTGGAGGCTTGTCTTCTGCATCCACCTCCACCCTATCCCTGCCAAAAGGCAGTTGGAGAGGAAAGGGGATTTTGATCCTGCCAGCATCTGCCAAGCACTACATCTTTGTTATGATTTGGGCTAAGGCCAAAGGATCCCCAGTTCACCTGGAAAATTCCTGTTCCCAGTACACGCTGCCAGAGATATGCAGCTGGTTATTAGCCTAACCTTACACCTCACCCTCAGCCTAATGTAGGCATGATACCTACTAGCAGTTCTGTTTGTGCATTTAATCACAAGTCCATTTACCACTGGCATCTGAGCCTTTGGGGTGTGATTAAAGAAAGCGGGAATGCACCTCTGTCCCTCAGGCTTGAGCCCGCTGAAATTGAGATGCAGTGGCTCAGCTGTCCTCTGGAGAGGATGAGCTTGGGACCTGGAAAGGATCCACCTTCTTTTGCTTGTCCTAGCTGATGAACACCCCCTCCCTAGGGCAGCCTGCCCGATTTGGGAATCCATCCCCAGACACTGTCCTTGAGGTTGTCTGGCCAGGGAGCTGCTCTCTCCTTGGCTTGGTTTCTGTACGTTTTTGGGCATCCCGAAGGACTGCACACCAGTGTGTTCAGCCAGAGGGTGACTGAAATTGTATGGAGTTTAAAAGTAAAATTGCTTGTTACTACACAAACCTAACTAAATGCATACTTATTGTGCTATGTATTGTTCTAACAAAGCTATTCTTATAACCACATTCATTGACAATTAAAAGTTTATATATGGAAATAGCTAAAGATACAAATGTTGCTGCTTGATTATAATGACAAATTGCAAAAAGAAAGAAAAAAATAGTAGTTCTCTTTGTTCTGCCTTTCTTACCTGAAGTAAGAACCTGGTTAAATCAGTTACCCATTATCCTACGCTTCAGAATAATGCTGCTAAAAATGAAACATAAAATTAGCCTGTCATTTTTCTGTCGCTCACTTGAGAATCAAGCTGTCCTTCTGTAAAGCTTTTAATTTCCATTAAAATACCTTGAGGCAGGTGCATGGAATTTCAGCAGCAGCAGTGATAGACCCTAAGCAGGTCCAGCCCTCACCTCCTTCAAGCACACCCTGCCTGGCCAGGGCTGTCCTGCTCCCTGCTCACTCAGAGGGGAATTTTGCTTCTCCTCCACTCAAAGACCCTCTTGTAGCTCTCCTGCCTGCGTGCCCAGACTGTGCTCCATGGGATGTCCAGCCCTTCCCTGCTGTGCCAGGGAGACTCAGGGTTACTCCGTGGCTCTGGCATGGACAAGTGGGGCTGGCCCTGCCCCAGCGCATCTCCCTGCTTAGTGCCAATGTGGCTGCGATGCTGTATGCTGGTGCTGGGAAAAGTGGGGCTGCTGAGAAGGTTTTTGCTGGGAGCTTTGTGAGGCCAGTGGTAACCTACTGTGATGCTCAGGAGCGAGCTGGGGGAGGAGTCCAGATGTGAGCAAGGCGAGTCTCCTCTCCTCCATGGCAAGTCTGGTGCTGGGATGAAGCTGGACTAGGCTCAGATAGCACAAAGACCAGCCCTGGCAAGAGCCCAAGCATCTGCATGAGAGGGCTAGAATGAGGAAGACAGGTGGGCTGACGATCTCCCCATATGCCATAAGGAGCCAGCTTTGGCCAAAGCAAGAGGTGTAGGTCAGCTCTAATTCAGTACCACCCCTTCGATGCCAGCAAGAGTCCCTCCGGAGACACAGTGCTGGGAACTCTGCCTCAGGCGGAGAGTCCTGTCAGCTTTTGCAGAACAACATCGGTTATGATTATGCCTTATCTAATGGATGGGAGGCAGTGCTATTTGGGTGGTAATACACGTTCACATTTGGTTTGGCTATTTTGGTGCTAGAGGAAATTTTTTCTCTACTGGATCGTGAAGAAGCCCGCACTGCTTCCATCTGTTTGAATAGTGAGTGTCTTTGATCAATCAGCCAGGCAAACAAGCTAAACTCCCTCTGAGATTCTGCTCCTTCAGCGTTTTGCTTGTCCTGAGCTTCTCTGTTTTATCTTTGAGCTGTTGGGATCAAACGGATTTTTTTAAAAGCCTGGGGAGAGTCTAGAAGTGAATTTGTGTCTAGTTTTAGCTGGAGGACTCTGCATGTGTTGGCTGGTGTGCAGCTGAGGCACAGGCCCTGCCCAAAGCCAGCTGAAACACTCTGCCTGGCTGTAGTTCTCAGGCTTTCAGTTTTGTGTCTTCAATTCACAAGCCGCCACTGATTTTTCAGGCAGTTGCTCTGCTTAATGCTAATTTTAGAATTCCATCAGTAGTTTCTAGACCAAGCTTGGCTTTGCTTTTCTTTCCCATGTTGAAATGTCTATACATCACATCACTAGGGCCAAAAAATGTGTGCCAAGTGACACAAGTTTTAGCCATGGTGCAGTCTCCAGGCAGTTCTTGTGTGCAAATTTTCATGCCAGGTCGAAGCAGGCATAATGTGGCACTAATAGCAGTGACTGTTCCTAAAGACAGACCTAAGGCAAGGTCGATCAGTATTTGCCATCACATCCTTGCAGAGCAGTGCTCAAGAACATGACATTAGTAACCTGGTACAGAAATGTTCAGGCACAGGTGGTACCTGGTGATGAAATCTGAGTTAAGTGGTTTCTAGAAGTTAAATGGCTGGTTACAGGCTCAAAGGTGACTGGGAACCAGGGTTTTTACTGGTGAGGGAAGCAGGCTGTGGGAGGAAGGGATGTCTTGGTGCTTATACCTATAGCATTCAAAATGAGCAGCGGAAATATTAAAATTGCTAAAAGCCTGCCCATGGTGCACGGAGTCTGTGATCTTGCAGTAAAACTGCCCTGCTTCTAGTGATGCCGTCTATTCCTTTCATTTGAAAGCTGTTGTGTGCTCTTGGTGCTGCTGACAGTGAGAGCTGGCGAGGGCCAAATCATTCCTCCAGCTCTATGCAGTGGCTCACTTTTGACCTGTAATATTTGGTGGGCTTTTTTTTTTTTTCAGCAGAAATTGTCAATCACGTTAAGGTATGTGGAGGACATGTTATTGATAGGCAGAGATCATCAAGATTTGGGATTTGTTTGGTTATTGTCACCTCTAACCTGAGTTGCATCAGGAAAGGCTGCTCACTCCTGAGCCCTGCCTGGTTCCTTCGTAGGAAGAGATGTCAGTGCTCCTGGCAACTCACTTCTGCTTGCAGAGATCAGCCCACGCTTGATCCCAAACTCCCTTGGAGTGGAGGGAGCTCAGCTCTTTGGTTTGATAGCGATTTTTCTTTCAAAGGTGGTGGTGACTGCAGTTGAAAGACATTGGTTTCTAAAATACCACCCCACCCTGCCCCTTGAAAATACAGTTTTTAACTGTCTTCAGAGAACCTTGAAACTTCTGCTAGAGTCACAGGAAGCAAAAGCAGAGATGTTAGGAATGAATGAATGAATGAAACATGCCTCATCTACTGCTGAAGTTTTTCTGTGCTCAGAGCTGTCATGCCTGGGACTCCCCAGCCAGCCCATCACATGCATTTGGAGTGAGCAGTGACTCATCCCCCTCATTCTGCTTTTACACCTCCACACATCTGCCTATGTTTTTAGAGTTGCACTCCGGTGAAAATAACAGTTTGTTTACTCAGTGAAGGCAACATTGCCAGTGCCTCAAAGAGCTCTGGATGGTCCTGCTGTTGGTGAATGGCCTTGGCATTTTCCTGAGTTATGTGAAACTGCTTTGACATGCTCTCAGAAATATTCTAAAGAAATAAATGGAGGCAAAGGGTGGTGGTGTGGTGTGTGTTCAGTAATTGTGCTTTGACACAGAAGGGGCTGGAATTTGCACCCTTGTGGCATGCAGGTTGCTGAGCCTCTGTTCAACCAGCCTGCACTGCACCCTGTCACTCTGCAGCAGTTCGACCCGGAGTAGTATGTGACCACCTTCCCTAGGAGAACATTTGGGAGGAAAGGCTTTGTGTTCGCTGAACCCAGAGAGATTGAGATACCAGAAGAAGAAGGACATTTCCTTTGCATTTCACTGGAATTGCGATTGTGACTTCCAGGTGACAGGTCCCTCCCAAAGTCCAGGGAGATACCAGACAGCTTTGCACTAACTCACGAGCCAGAGAGATTAGGGCTTGCCTGTCAGCTTGGTTCGACGGGGATCTTTGTAGGAGGGATGCAGGGAACTCTCAGTGTGTCAGTGGTGCCCTGGCAGACCCTGGAGAGCTGTGCCGGGCTGTTCTGTCCTCCAGGCAGCAGATGCAGCTGTGCACAGGAGCTGCTTCCCACACAGATGGTTTCTTTAGACCAAGCAGAGTTCTTAATATGAAGCCGGGCAGCAGTGCTGGCTCCAGTTTCAGCTGTCAGTAGCAGACATGAGATCTCCTCTCAGGACCAGTGCCTGGAGTAACTTCCTTGCACCCAGCGTACAGAGTGAAAGCAGGTCTTGGCCTTCTACAACCTTTACTACAACCTCTACAATTTTACTGAAGTGAACCACACGCTCACTTGGGGCAACGCCTGAGTAGATGCCTCACCTGAAACCTGCTAGTAAAACAACAGAGCACTGTTTTTCTAACTTCAAAGATACGGGACCATCTTAGTTGAGCATCTTTTACTTCAGAGTCAGAACTTCCTCTTTTTAAGTTTCCTTATTGCACACTTATTAAAACCAGACTTCTGTGACCCTTATATTTTGTCCCCTTCAAGACAGCTGCTAAATATGTCTTTAAACCCCTCAAGTGTTTGCAGGTTTGTGCATGACAGGGCAAGTGAGAGCGAGAGCTGGTAATAGAGGACAGCAGGAGCTCTCAATTTCATGCTCTTTCTATTGCTTTCAGGTACCTCTAAACCAAGGTGCTCCACAGCCATGCAGTGCAATCTGCAGCGATGAGACTGCTCTATCTTTTTCATTTTGATTTCTTTGGGTTTTTTGCTGACCTGAAAGTCTAATCCCTGCCTCTGTGCCTTGTTGTCATTCAGTTCCTGCAGCACAACTACTGGCTCCTGTTAGTGTGTGAAGTACAGTTTAACTATGACATGAAGTCTTATTCCTCAGCCCAAAGCCTAACGGAGAGAACAGCTTAACATATGTAATCAGCTCCCAAAACTGTTGTGCGTGGAATGCTTATGCATGTTCCCCCTTTCCTAGACAAGTCCATCATTAAATCATCCCAAAACATGCTACAAGTACACGCAGACATGTTCATCCTGTTACAGAAGAACGGCTTGTTACTGATTCCAGGACTCCGCATTTCTGAGGCACGAGGTAAGGAGCATGCCATGGGCTGTCATCCCTCACATCACACATCACTTGCTATGCACTGGCTGACCTCTGCCAAAATATTATCCTAGCAGTCATGCCACATTTGGCTGTGTGAGGGGTGCCGGTGCCCTCAGCCAAGCAGAAGACCATAGCATTGCAACTGTTAAGTGTAGGCTCAGAGAGGTGGCCAGATCCTTGGCTGCCATAAATTGTTAGGGTTGGGCTAACCTCAGAAGAGCTACCTGCACTTGCAGTGCATAATCACCATTTAGGAATCTAGGCCATTAACGAGGCAGATGGTCTTAATCCTCTTCTTATTGGATAGTTGTGCACATCACAAGTAAGACTTATTGGACTGTTATGGGCAATCAGCAGAGACCTCAAGGACTAAGTGTCAGTAGAAATTGAATGATTTTTGCCTCTGCAGCTGGTCCCTCCCAGCCAGGTTGGAGCAGATGGCAGGCGAGAAGCTCTCCGTATGGTACCTGTTGGGTCGCTGAAAAGAAGATCAGTTCTCAGGACAGTTACAGCTTCCATAAAGAATAAATTAACCACCCATTGAGCTGAATAATAGCTCTAATAGCCAGGAAACACCTTAAAGAATAGATGTGCAGGTAAATCCTCTCACAGATCCATCTGAATCAGAATGCTGAAACCCCTGTGAGAGTTGACCGATGTGTTTATGCTGAAAACTGCATTCCTCACTGGTGGTATGATTTCATTACAGTTAGTATCATAACTCAAAAACTCATTTATCTGTCTTTGTCAAGCACCAGTATGGCATGACAGGGGGAGAAAAAGACGTGTTGCTGTACAAGCTCAGTGAACACTTCAGCTTACCGCAACACAATCTTTCTTTCTTCTTTCCCTTGTGCTACTGCCTCAGCCATTTTTGAGTGCTGGCCCTGCTACTTTTTATAATGTGTCATAGTGCCCATGGACACCCACCTCTACCTTCCAGCTTTCTCTTGCTAGCGTACACTGAACATCAGTTCAGTGCCAAGGATCGGGCCCCATGAGTCAGTGTGATTTTTTTTTTGGCCACTCTTGGTGACCCTTTTCAAATAGCAAAGCCTTTCAGTAGAGTTAATGAATTATTCTGCAGAGGCCAGGCAGTTTCTGGAACGCTGGACTCAGACATCACAGAACTAATCCTCCTGTAGCCCTGCCACTGAAAACACATCAGTGTTTCTCCCCTTCAGCTTCCTTGCATTTCAGCTACTAGTACAGGACCAGGTTCATTCTGGCTGAGCTGTGTTTCATGAATCATGGCAAGCCACTCCTTGCAGAGATGATAATCGTTCTAATCCTCTATCACTATCTCCCAAAGCCTTAGGAACATGCTGGATAAATATTTGCAGCAATAAAGAGGCCTCAACTCCCTGTGGCTGAGCAGTGTTAAAATCTGACCTTCTGCTTTGAGCTCATCTCAATTCTAAAGCTTGAGTGTACGACAAGCACAGATGATTTACTCAGAGCAGGGCTGAAAGGAGAGTAAAGAGAGGGCGATGGCATCCTGAGCTAGAGACTGCTCTGATGTATGCATGGATTAGATCCCATGCTGGTGTGAACAGAGTAAAGTCAACACAACTGTCATGGTATACCTTTAGCTGAATATCATGTCCTTCAGGGTAATAGTTGCTGAGCTATAGCCATCAGAAATATGCATTATCGAAAGGAAAAAATCCTGAAACATTGTCACCAGGTCTGCTGTTTGACCTTCTAGAGTGGGACTCAGTCTCTCCCACGTGCACACATGCTCTCTTTTACGACAGAGTACCAATGGCTGCTGCACTGTTCATTTTAGCCTGTGTGCTCCTCCATAATCACTAGACCAGCAACGAGATGTTAAGAAGACCTTTTCTCCACCTGCCTCTTCTGCACAGGGCAGGGCAGCCCTTTGCCAAATGGAGCAGCTTCACAGCTGTGCAGGACCGAGCAGGTCAGTGTGGGCACTGGGGTCCAGCCCCAGAGCCTTTCTATGCTACGGTTCGTAAGAACCAGAGCCATTCGTATTGTAACTCAGTGCTGATCTCAAGTTGCCCTAGTCTGTCTCCAGGTTACTGGGAGGCTTTTAGTGAGCCTTAGGTTATGAAAAGCTCAGAGGAAGGCAGAGCACCTGAGGAGCAATGTCTCCGTACAGGCCCTGAAGAGGCTGGGGCTAGTATTTCTCTACCATTACTTTGTGACAGCAATGTACTCATAAGCACGTCAGAAAATCAAGGTGAAGTAGGCAGTGCCAAGGCTCATTTCTCTGGTTCAGCAGTCCTGATAGAGGCAGGGACTGGCTGGGAACCTGGGGAAGGATGCGTGCACCTGTATGGTGTGCACATTCACGGGCAGAGAGGAAGACATACCGCTTGTCAGGGAGGCAGGCTGCCAGCTGCAGGGCACCATAACCCTGGGAGTTAATCTGCCACTGCCAAAACACAGCCCTCTCCTCAGAGCCAGCACCCCCCACGTTCACACAGCTCTTTCAGAGACCACCACCACGGGGACGGTTTGCTTTCTGGTACAGCCTAACAGTGGCTGGAGGGAAAGCTAAGACGGCAGTCGGACTCACTGCTTTGAATGTGTAGCTTGTTTGCTACTAAAATCTCACTCTAGAAGTTACATTTCCCCTCAACACTACAGCTGGGTGTGCTGTTAAAAGCACTCGGATTGTCAAAGCAAGCTGGTTGCTGCTTGCAGGAAGATGTGCTGGACTCTGCTCACTAAATGAAGACATGAGCTGTCAGGCACGGACAACACACTGTGTGTTTATGTCCGCCTTGCTGACAGACAATTTCACTTTAGCAATAAGCAGCTGAAAGTGGAAGGGGTTATTTGTTTTGCATTTTACTTTTTGTCAGTAATTTTCCAGGGGAATCGCTCTAGCTCTGCTACCTGCTGCTAAACGGGTCCTCAGAGACAGCAGCGCCTAGCTCCCCTCTTCAAGAGAGTAGCCTGGTCATGCATGTTTCTGTTTCATGTTTTGCTGGCACTTGAGGCTTGGCTGCATGAAAAAAATAAGACAGCATTGAATGTTATGGATCATATTATTAGAGAGAATTGGGAAAGAGCAGTCTTACAGCAGAATAAGAGTGTCCTTGCAGCGGCTGCTCTCAGATGCCACAGTCTCTTCCTCCTGGTAGGCAAGCTCTGAGCAGGCTACCATTTCACAGTAATGTCAGTACTCAGGAAAGAAAGGAGGCTTTCATTTTTAAACCATTCCTTTCCAGGTCAGCCATGAGGTGGCAAAGTAACTGGTGTGAATTCAGCGCCTGCACCACTCGCAGACTGCCAGCCCTTGGTAAGCAGAGCTGTGGCATCCACCTCCAAGCAGGCAGAGCCATGGCAGGAGCTGTGCAGGTCTGTGCGCCCACTGCACAAAGGACCGCCATGCCCTCCCTGGGGGCTGGGGCTCAGCTTGGGAGCACGGCTCTGTCTCTGTGCCCATCTCCATGTGTGGCTTTTCTCTCCAGAGCACAAGCACTGGAAATTGGTGGCGCAGTGAGTGACCCTCTCAGAGACTGGACAGCGAACAGTACACATGGCTGCACTTCAAACCTCTTTTTCTTCTCAAGTCCATGGAGAGGCCAAGTGAGTACGATGGGACAGAGACTGTGTTTTTACAGAGAATTAATTGAAGACAATGTTGAACAGAGATACTCAGTATTTTTTTGCTTCCTTGAGGAATGGCTTGTCTTTTCTTGATATAAGGGGGTGGACAGTTTTTGCATATGAAAAGAAATTGCTTCTACTTTTTCTCTCCAGACTGCCTCTGCTCTTGCTCTCAGAGCTGCCCGATCACCCAGCCCTCAGCTTTTCAACAGCTGCAGTCCCTTTATTTCAACAAATGATCACACCTACTAAACTGGTGTGTTCCATATTGGGCATAAGGTACTGAAATCCCTCACATTCTGGGATTTCCTGGCAGGTAAGGGACACAGGGAGCTCAGTACCTTACAAAACCAGAGCCTGTATATTCCGAATTTTCTTCCTGAGACGCTAATCATAGAAAAGAAACAAAATCCTCTCATATGTTGGCTCCAATATGCCTGGCTTATCTATGGGGAGGAAATCTTCAATGAAGTCAGTATTGGTTCCCATTTGTTGCTACAAGTTCATGCAGATAATACGGGATCAAATCTTCCTCTGAATTTGCAAATGCGTTAAAGATTCAGCCTGGGACGATGTGTCTTGTGTACTTTGGAGGCTTTGTGTATATATGTCTAAATGGGTGGCCTGGGGGTTACGGTTGGCTCTGACTGCCTTTGTCTCACAAAAAGGCAGTGCTTTGGGGGACATATTTCTCTGTTTTTCTTGCAATGCTGTGCATTAATGCCGTTCCTCAAGCTAAGAATAGATAGTCTTCATCTTGATGGTTGTTAAAAGAGCATGGACCAGAACAGCAAATCTGAGTAATATAGAGGCTAAATCCTGCTCACGGCTGCACAGACTTCTGTACAACAACTTAAAAGTTAATGATGCACTAGGGAGGCTGGGGTGTAGATGAAGTACCGTAACAAAGAAGTGCTGGTTGAAAAACCACTCTCAGAGATCTCTCTGGTTCCTTTATCTCAGTGTAGGATGTAATTTCAAATAAGGTCTCACAGGGATGTGCTATGAGCCTGGCTCTGCTGGATATTTTCATTAAGGTCCAGTGGGACTGACTGGAGAATATATTTATATCATTTTGCAATTGCCTTCTTGCCAGAAAGGACTGAAAGCACCTGGAGTGAGGGCCTGAGTTAAAAATGATCTGGTCTAACAGGGGAAATGGCCCAGAATGAAATTCAGTGGTGAAGAAGGTGAAACATTATATTTAGGAATGTACAAGGGGCAGAAGTACCACAAAATAAGACCCAGGGGTCACAGCAGGTCATGAGATAAATACAAGTCACAGGTACTCCACTATGGCAGTTGTTCCCCCCCATCTACTTGGTATAAGATGAGGACAGATCAGATTAATTTGTGTGAAGGAGAACTTACGCTAGATATAAAGAAAAATTTTGTTACCATGAACCTTGTGAAGCGCAGCTAGTAGCCAAGAGAGGCCACAGGGTCCCTGCCATCATGGGTTTAATAACAGATTAGATGAAAAACTGTCAGGGATGACCACTGTGTGCTTCATGCTGCCCCAGGGCTGGCAATGATGGAGGTGTCCTCCTCAGTCCCTGCAGCTCTCTGCATGCTCAGGATGGTGCAACGTCAGGCATATATGCCTGGCAGGTCCTCCAGCAAAGTCCTCCCCTGTGCTCAGGCCGGCCAATGATCCAGAGGTGCAAAGGGGACATGCTGGGGAGGTGATGCTGTTCGTGCTGCTGCTGTGGGGCCCAGGGAGGCCACTGACACCAGGCACCACTGCTGGGAGGAGACTTCACCACCAGCAGTGGCCACCTTTAACATCTAGGCTTCCACAGCACGGGGATGGACAAGTCAGCACTGTCTCGCTGATCCCTCCTTGCTGTTTCACTGCTAGGTGTGGAGCTGGTTCTGCCTTCATTAGGCAGCAAGGTGGAACTTATCCTTAAATTCTTTTTTGAGGGAATACACTTTCACTACACAAATAGTCCCCAGATGTCAGTAGGCAGCAAGAATAAGGCCTGGAGGAACAGGATTTTTATTCTGTGCCAATTGTGGAACAATTGTGCAAACTTGCTGAATTTCTCCATGTGGAAGAAGAGGGCATTTCAGCCACCATGTGTCTGTAAGGTCCTATGTGGACTTTACAAAAAGAAAAGGGAAAGTGAGAGTGTTGTTGCCATATGGTAAGAAGAAACAAAAGAGCACTGACCAGGGTTTGGGAAAATAGTTTAAGAAGATTGGATTTTGAAGCATTCACATACACTTTGAATAGCTCCTTCTCTGCAAAAGCCCGTGATTATTTCAGAAAGTTGCCAAGCAACACAGAGGCCATATATTGTAAAGACTGTATAATCCAGGCACTTGCTTCTTAAAACACAAAAAAACAGGATCTGAAGGACAGATCAGGGAAACCTTACTTTTCTGAGCATCTGCTGGGTTTCTTGTCCCTCTGCTTCTTCCACACACGGGAATCCCTCCCCTGCCCCCCATATTCCTTCCTTGCTTCATTTTTTGTATTGGGAAGAAAGTAAAAACAGTGTGGTCAAAGAAAGAACAAAAAACTATAAGAAGAGGCAAAACTAAGTGTGACAGCATTGCAGTAAATAAGGAAACACCCGTTAAGTTGGGCATTAGCAACGCAGTTTGTATTTGAGCATTTCCAAATAGATCTTGAAAAATACAGCCCAGCTCTGCACCGTTCACTTATCCGCCTTTGCCAAAAGGAACAAAGGCAGTTGCTGTAACACTCACGGGAGAGGAAAAGAGGGAGAAAGAGATGAACTTTTCACCATTTTTTACTGGTTTTAGTTCTACTTTCTGAGGGAGCCAGTGAACACCAGGCTTTAAAGCAGCTGCCTGGCACTACTGTAAAGGCTGGGGGAATGCATACTGTGTGTGTGCAGAGGGGTGGCAAGGACGTGTGCATAGTCCCCACCGTGCTGCTCCTTCATGTCTTCTCTGCAGACTAAGCCCCTTCCTCTACATTCTGCACTACGCTCACTGGTTTCCCTGTGTCACTGCAAATGCCAAGTGATAATTAGGTTACTTTCTTCTCTTTTGAAAAGCTACAAGTCTTAAACTTTGTTTTTCATAAACAGGTTGTTGGAAAAGTTGTTAGCCTCCAATATGCAGTTAATCTTTGGACAAACAGACTTTAAATGGCACACTGTTGTCTAGCAACTATACTATAAACAGCCCTCCATTTGTGTCCTGCGGGTAATCACTGATTTCTTGGGGATTAAAGCTTAAGTAACACTCCAATCTAGGTGCGTGCATCAGACCACAGCGTATTACAGCAGATTATGCCTCCTAGAATACAGCTTGCTTAACCATTTAGAATCCCAACAGAAAACTGACTGCTGTAATGATAAGAAAATGAGCACTAGCTTGTAAAATAACTAATATTTTGAGTTATGATGTAGAACATTTTACTGGCAGACTCAAAAGGATTTCTGTCATACAGAAGGGTGGGGTGGCAGATAAGAAAGTAGAAGATCTCATCTAGGGTGATTCTGAGTTATTTCAAATATATCTAGATAGCTGCTGCCCAACAGCCTCTGCATGTTCTCTTGTATTTGGTGCCTCATGCCACAGGTACGGAGTTTTACCTTCCAGTGGTGTGCAGGACCATGCTGCAGTGAGCTGTTACAACTCACTCACAGGCACAGAGACTCAGGACTGATTGAACTGACTCTCTACGTGTTGTGAATACAATTTACTAGATGCATCTGCTTCCATAGATCACCGTCTGCTTAAGAGACTGAAAACATGTGCTATTGCTAAATCACTGCATTTAACACCTTCCGCAGTGAAGCTCCCCTGCGGCATGTACTGTCTATGGTTGCTCGTAGTGTCAGCGTAATGCTGGGTAATGGATGAATGGGGTGGCCTGGGGCTGGCCGTAAGGAAAGAGCAATTGTTCAGTTGAATTTAAATGAAATTTAAAATAAATCACAGGCCCTAGATTTAGAATAAATCTCAGCATTTGTGGGATTAGAGTTTGAAATGCTGACCTCCCACGCTGAAAGAAATACAGGTCTGTGGGTGGGTAATGCTACATATCTGTTGGAAAATGGGCGTTTAACTGAAGGAATTACGTTCAAGACATTTATCTTAAGGTTTACCTTAAGAATTCACATTTTAAAGACAAGTTTGATAAGATCTGATAAAACAAACTCATGCTGGGGTTCCCCAGTTCCCCACCCTTCCATTATGATCTTATTTTAATGGCTAGTTCATGACCCACAAGCCTTAACTAAATTCTCCCCTCGCCCCTGCAACACTCAGGCTCTCCAGGCTTTACATGTTAAGAGAGGAGGCAGCAGAGGCAACGCGCTCACTTAGCCTGTCTGAAACCTGGTGTGCAGGAATGGGTAAGCTGTTGTGACTGCCCCCCCTTTTTCCTAGCCCAGCTGAGCTGGAGCAGCTCTTGCAGCTCCTGCAGCAGCAGACCCCTCTGTCTGCAGGCTCAAGCAGAAAAAGTATGGGGAAAGCGGGGAGCAGCCTCCCTGAAGTGAAAGACCTTCCTATGGCCGAGCCAGTGTGAGGGTTGCAGTATGCCAGCTTTTCTTTCCAGCTGTGCCAGAAGGCATTTGATGCTTATGGCCAGTTTTTGAGTACTCGGCAAGTTGGTGGAACAGTGCAAAGGGCACCCCAAGTGCTAGGCTGAAACCTACTTACATACCAGTGCTTTCCACATACTGTGTGGGTGACCTGGGAAAGAATCCACGGATGTAAGTGATATCCCAGGGAACGTGGGCTTAATTCAAATGCCCCCCACTGAAACGCCACCATTTCAGACACCTTTATTCTTTAGCATTTGTTGGCAATGGGAAAGAGGTGATCCTACTTCCCTAATTGTGGGGTGTAGGCTTTAAGGTCTTAGGATGTAGTGACAGGGAGATTTTGTACCCTGCATCGTAAGCATTTAAAAGAAGCATCTGTTAGACCCATTGAGGATAAAGGCATGCTCCAGAGCTGTCTGCGTTAGGGTGGGAAGAGTTGGCACAACTTTTTTTGGAAGGCGCTACACAAACAGTCTGATCCCACCCGGACTTGAGTTTTCAGTTCTTGCCTCCTGAGGATTTTCGCACAGTTGTGTCCTCCGGTCTCAAATCCCCAAAGCAGGTTCATAGGTGTCCATGTCTTCTTTCCTCCTACTGATCTCTGCTGAAGGGGATGTGTCTGGTAAAGTTAGTATTTTTTGCACAGCACATCCCATAAAGTTTCAGTGGTATAATTAGATTATGCACCGTATGGAGAAATAGATTCCTTATATGCTCTGTATTTGTATTAAAAGAAACTACAGCATTATCATTTCCACCCCCCCCCCCCTCCCCATTTTTTTCTTCTTAATTCCCTTCCAGATCAGCTCAAATGCCCTCCCTGATTTCAGCAGACTCTGGAACAAACTCAAACAGAATATAGACAAAGTCTTGGTCCTGTTAAGTTCAATGGCAAAATTCCTGTTGTACAGAGTTTTGGACTGTACAAAATTAACTTTTAGATGAAAGAACAAACAGTTCAAAACCTTGTGGGACTAATGAAAATCTGTCAATTGCTGACAGATTTTCATCAATGTAAGTGAAAATAACGCATATTTGGGTAAGACAGAGGCAAACCCCCTTCAAACATGGTGTGAAAGCAGTAATGTCTCTAGTACTAGAGCAACTTTCAACACATGATGAAAATCAAAGCTTAAAAAAGTATTACCTCTCTAAAGGTAGCATTATGAACTGTATCAGCTTTTGAGATGTGGTCATTTTAAAAGCCAGCAACCTTGATAATGTCCTTTGGAGATTATTGTTTGTTAGTAGTGTACATTAGGAATCAAGCAATCATACAGAGTGCAATTAAGCGCATAATCACAGATATTTTTGACATCTGTCTGCTTATAGGCTCCATGACATTTTTTTGCATCTCCCCTCCTGCAGCCTAGTGTCTTCAATTAATTTATCATGACCATCTGTGTTGTAATTTTTCCTGCTCAGCTTGCCTTTCTACATCTGTTTTTTGGCTGAATATTTCATGACACTTCATAATTTTCACTTACAGCACTAAAAATACAGAGCTAATACTTGCTCAGTTAAGTTCCTCGGTTAAGATAATCAGCAACTAAACAGACCACTACACTTCTGTTAAATGACACTTTATAATGGTGAACAGAAAGGCAAGAAGGAAGCAACAACATTTTAAAAACTGCGTACCTCTGAAGCACACAGGTAAAACCATCAGTGGTTCTGCCAGCTACCACAGTGCATGCTCTGAATCCTCAGCTTACAGGGTGTTTCAGAGGGAAGGGGATATGTCGCGGCCGGAAGGTTATTTGGTTGTTGTGCGCTGGGTAGTCTCCATGAGTATAAGTGTTTTTGAGGGCCATGGCTAACTACACTCACTGCTTCAGGGTTAAGGATGCTCTAAAGTACAAGGAGTGGTGTAGATCCAGGCTCTCTTTGCTAATTACAGTGTATCAGAAGGAACAAGCAGCTAAAGCTGACTGCACTGAGTGGGCAATGCATGCCACGAAGAAGAAACATTTGTAGGTTTTTACTTCCTAATGCCATTGAAATTAGGGGCATAGTGCTCCTAGAGTAGGTAACTCATTCCACCTCCCTAGAGTAGGTAACTCATTCCACCTCCCTACAGTGAATCAAACTTTTTCTATTGCTTTCCTAGAGTCCTTTGAAATGTTTAGCTTGGGAGCTCACACACAATAAATGTTTGGCCGTGATACAAATCTTTTACCTGCAGTCACTGCTTCTGCCTGATTTTCTTTCCTTAAATTTCTTCCTTTACTCAATACTAATTTTAATCAATCTTTTCCCACTCCTGGCACTGTAGCATCCCGTCATTCTGTTTTCTATGGCTTCAGGATCTCTAGGTTTTTGTAAACCATAGCAACCATCATCTCCTAAAAGAGGGAAGGAGAGCAAAAACCACTTTCAGAGCCTGCTGAGATACAGTAACAGGTCTGTCACTCAGGAGCTTGTATAAGGTGACAGGAGAAAAGCTGTTCACTTTAGCAAGAGCTATCCTTGCAATAACGTTATGGTATGTTTATCCAAGACAAAAGTTTTTGATGAAGTACAACCTTCTCTGTAACAGCCCTATCTAACAAGTTTTCCTGAGGAAGACCATACCATGTTCTTCATCCAGCTGTGCCCTGGAACACAATATCCAAGTATCTACCTCTTTTACTGACCCAGGACAGTATTTTCTGAGTTTAATTTTTTAACCTTCTGGATCAGTGGTCCCTGATGGTGTACCTCTTGGGTGAGGTCACACCCTGCAGCGGCTGAGGTGGCAAATCCAAGCATTTAAGCCTTGCTGGGCAGAGCCACATGGCCATGCCCCAGCAACAGCATGTGAAGGGAGAAAGGGGCAGCCCCACGGTGAGGGGGGAGAGAAAGAGATATTCACTAGAAAAGTCACAGTCACGTTGCCAGTTTTTCTCAAATGAGCCTCAGCTACGAAAAGGCTGGGGACTGCTACCAAAGACTGAATGAACTTTCTCTTTTTTGCTCATAGTGCGCTTCTGTGTGGGTGGGCTGACTGGATGTGAAGTAAACAGCAGGAAGATCTTCCCAGTGAATGAAAAACTGCTTTGCTGAGGGAAAACAAGCACTACAAAAATATGACAAATAGCTCTGAAAGTGGCACTTTTCAAAAGCAAGGGTTTAAGCCTATGAAAAAGGCAATGTTCCCTCTGTGAGCCCCATTATATTCATTGACACGTTTCACCAATTTGGCCAAAAAACCAGCAGGGCAAATATAACCCTATCACATTATATTTCATTTTTCTCAGTGATTAATTGAGATTATTTGCTTGTGGTTGGACCCATGCAGAAGACAGTGGCAGCATGATTGCTACCGATTGAAGAAGTCCATCTTTAGTGCCAGTGTCAGAAGTCTACGGCTTTGATACTGAAATACGCAGCTAACATCACAAGGGCTGCAGCTGTGGTGTTAGTAATGTCCTCAGGTGAGTCAGGGCAGCACCTGGTAAATCATGAAAAATAGCTGTCCCAAATGGGCAGCACTACAAATTACAATATGATGAAACTTGATTGTTATGGCATGTCTTGAAAAAGGTATCACTGAATAAATCTTTGCTCCATCTATCTTATCAGAGTGCTGCTACTAAGCAACTGATGATTTGAGTGCTGACTGATCAGGTAAGTCATATCAGTACAACAGTATAAGAATCCTTGGTTTCAACTACTAAATAAGGTTATAGGAAAGACAAATAATTTTTCCCCTGTGAGGCTTATATATCTGCAAAGAAATGCTCCTGAAGATATTCCCCAGTCATCGGTGTTTCTAATTTGTGGCAGGAATTCCCCAGGAATTCCCTGCATTGAAAATACAACAACTCATTTACCTGGTACCTAAGTATTTTCAAGATGGGGTTTGTTCTGCATTAGTCAGAGTTGATGACTTTTGAAATAAGTTTTAATGGATGAAAATATAAAGGTCTTTAGCCATGTAAGATGACTTTTAATTAAAACTCAACATCCCACGTTAAGTAGAGCACTCCCAGAATGTTAGAAACCTCTGCAAACTGAGTAGTATGCTGGGCTGGAGTTGAAGCTCAGGACAGAAACATAATCCCCCACAAATAATTAGAGCAGAAAATGCTTCTAATCTCTTTGTTAGTCTGGTTGTGTTATTTGATCTAATAATAAACTAGATATTAAAAAACCCCAACTTCCTCATACATTTTAATTTAGACTGCACTGGGCATCTTTTAACCTGTAATTTTTTAGCTGGTCTGATTTATGCATGTACTGTACAGACATACACAGTCTGAAACACCACTGTCCTCTGGCTGTATGAGTACCGCATCAATACTAAGGTGTCAGAATTTGGGCGTAATTTATGAAAGCTTTCCAGCAGGGACATATGAAACCTTACAATGCTTAGGTTTCACATGTCCCTGAGGGGTGTCACCAGGGACACCCATGGTGTGCTTTCCTTAACCACCGCCGCAGCTCTGCAGCCCTCTGGCACGGCTCGGGCTGCCCTTGGGTTTGGTGGTGGTTTGGCTCCTGGCACTGGGGATGTGCCTGCGCCTTTTTGCACTGCAGGAAGAGACAGGGCAAGGAGCTGTGGGCTCGCAGAATCGCTCCCGCCGCATGTGGCTGGGACCACAACCCGTGGCATGGGGGCTTGGTGGGGTGCAGGGCTGCCCCCTCACTGCCCATGGCATTGCCCTCTCTCCGGCGGCCTGTGGTCCTTTGCATCTCACTGACCCCTTACTAAATACCACTCTGCTCACCGACCCCTTGCTAAATTACAATCATTTCTCAGGGCTTCTAAAATCCACACACATCCCTCGCAGCTCCCAGTGCCCGGACCCCTTCTCACAATGCGCTTATTGCCCAGGTGAAGCGCTACCCTCTGACCCTGCCTGTCCTTCACCCTCTCAATAGCACAGCTCTCCCTCCTCCGCCTCCTCTTCACCTCCCCCGTGTCCTTCCAGCTCCTACGCCGACCCCTCGTCCTCCTTCATCTCTCCAAACCCAGTGAAACCTGCGTGGCTTCTGTGACTGACCCCCCTGGACAGCTGTAGCTGTAACTCAAGGCCCTGGCGAGAAACAAATTCAATAGGTCCGTTATGTATCAGTGCAAATTTCATCTAGAGAGGTAAGTCCCTGCGGGGGGGGGCCGGGGCCGGGGCCGGGCGGACACCCCGGCGGAGCGCACCGCCTCTGGGCCGAGCCCGTTTAGCGTAGTCGCTATGGCAACGGCGGCTGCCGGCGGGCGGGGGAGCGGCGGGCGGGGGAGCGGCGGGTGCGCCCCCGCCCGCCAGAAGCCGGCGGCAGCGGGCGGCCAGCGGCGGCTCCGCTCAACTTGGGCGAAGGGGCGGTGTTGGGGCGGTGCTGCCCCGGCGCGGCGCGGCCGCTCGCCTCAGCGTCGGCGGCGGGACGGGAGCGGGTGACCGCGGTAAGGAGGAGGTGACGCTGCCGGCGGCGGGCGGGGTGCTGCGGCCGTGGGGCGTCCGGCGGGACGGCGGCGGTGCCGAGCGGCGGGGACCGCCGCGTTCCCCGGCCCTTTGCCGCCAAGAGCGCGGGGCGGGGGTTTCCCGGTTTGCGCCTTTGCCGCCGGTGCGGCCGGTTACCGCTGCCCGGCCCGAGGGGCTCCTGCGAGGGAGCGGCGGGCGGGCCGTGAGGCGAGGGGCCGGGGGTGAAACAGCGGCCCTGCCGTAACCACTTTAGAAAGTCCGAATTCTGTGAATTACGTTGATTTCTTCAAAGTGCCGGCTCAGCCGCAGATGACAAAACCCCACAAAAGTTCTCGGGTTTTGGAGGGATTTTCAAACAGGTGCCGAAGTGGAGCGGTGCCAGGCGTTTGGCGGGCAGCTGCCTTGCAGAGGTGCCGGGGCGAGCCCTGCGGGCTCCAGAGCACCGCGGTAAGCCCAGCTGGTACTCCTCGTCACCGGGGCTAATCCCTGCCCCGATGCGCGCTGGAGCTCGCAGCGCCGGTCGGGAAGGCTTGACTTCAAGCCACGTCCTCGTCCTGGTCCCCTCTTCGCTCGCCCTGGGTCCGCGGCCACCAGAGGTGAGGCGGGACGGGTGGGCAGGGGAGGGCCGGGTGCCCCGGCAGCGCTCCCGGGCTGAGCTCGGGCACGGCCGCCCACACGGAGAAGCGCTGGGTGACCGCTTCCGTAAGGAACAGGCAGCCGAGCAGGAAAGCCAGGTTTATGCCGCTTTATGCGTATGCCACTCTCGTTTAAGATCTCTCCAATTAGACACCTGCCCTACTAAGTGTCTTCGGTGTGGACGTCCAATGTTTAGTAACCCCAGAGTGGTACCACTAAGGTCGGTCAGATGGCTTTGGAGTTACGGCAGTGTGAGAATAGACTGTGCTGTACATCTCTTAATGCTAACGCATTAATTAAAATCTCTCTCAAGACACCGCTCTTCACTGCTTATATGGCTGCTCTCTGTGGATGGGCCGTAGGTGGGTCGTACAGCTATTACAGGAAGAAAAGCACGAGCTTTCCCAGAGCTTGGCTGGTTGTTCCCTATGCTGTATGTGATCTCTACAAAGAGAGGCTTAAGTTTTTGAACTGTAAACTTAGTGTTCTTTTGCTGGGTGCTAGTTTTAAGACAATGTGTATTTTTAAGTAACTCCTGTCACAAGGACTGAATTTCAGCACCGCTGCTCGTATTCTGCAGTACAGGGAAAACTCCCACCTAGGCTAACAGTTCTGCAGTGAACTGAGACAGAGTGAGACTTGGGGTTCTCCATTCTGATTCTTTCTGATAGATACTGTAACCAAGGTTCAGTACTGAACAGAGTTGTATAGGTGTCTGTTAAAATGCATTCTCACCTTATGATGCAATGAGTTACTCCTGCTTTCACAGAAGAATCAGTCCTCAGTCTGGATGGAGAATGCACATCTCACCCACCCGTTTTTACAGCACTTAGTCTGGTCTAAGCCAAAGTATATAAGTAAAACCCCCCAAACTTCAGTGAGCCTGACAACAGGTGAAATGTGCTTTTGGGTCTGAGTTTCAAGCTCTTACTTCGTATAATTCTATAGATATAAGTATCTTCAGTGATATTAGAAACTCCAGTTTGTGTTGTTACTGCTCCTCTAGTAACATTGTGTAGTTAAAATGACAGAACAGAGAAGGATGAGCTGGGGATCTCTCCCGAGTTTTAATTTTGAAAGCCTTTTGTGCTGGAGCCTTCCATCAGATGCTGTTGCTGCTTTATTACAACAATACTTTTTTTGTGGTTTGAGTAGTATTAATAACAGGAAAGCTACGTGTCTGTGTTACCTTCTGAACTCTTATTTACATGGCTGAGTGAATAGTGGAGAATGCTTTAGGTCCCTCTGTCCTGCCTGGAAACCTGGCTTTGTAGTCTGCAGAGATCAAAGTCATATATAGAATTGAAGGTGTGTTTGATCCACCACAGCAAGATCTGAGCAAAATATAGGAGTTTTAATAACAACTTAGGCAAAGACAGCAAATCAGTGTGGTTTAACTTCCTGGCTTCGTTAGGTTTAGGTAGCAGTCCAGTGTAAGTTGTATATGATAGGGTGTTTTTATGGTTGCTATTAGAAAATATTGTTTAAAGCATGAGTGGGAATTTGGCATGAAAATAGTCCTGTTTCTCAGCAGATGGAACTCATTTGCTCTGATAAGTAGACAAACTGTAAAATGCTACTCTGCTTCATAAGCAGATTTGAGTCACACCCAGCCTTTTGCTTCTGCAGATAACACAAAAATTATCTTTTGTAGAAAGCCCTAGCCATTAGTAGAACTCTAGGCTATTGGGCCCTTCCTTCACGTTTTCTTTAAGATCTGTAGGCTGGATTTTTAATCTGGAGTTAATCAACACAGCACTTTTATTTATTTCAGCGAAGCAAATACCTTTTATATTAGTGCAGCTCTACTGTAGACCATGAAGCCGTACCAGTTAGAGCAGCTACCTTTTCTCTTTGTGTTTTGGCTAGTGGTTGAAAAGTACTTTTCTTATTCATAGCTGAGCTTGAGCCCAGTTCACACTGAATTTTTGTTTCTTTACACCTTCTGCAATCAAAAGGCAGATGTAAAATGCATCAGATGGATGTGTTTTCTAAAAGGTTGAAGCTCTAAGAATGTATTACAAACTACACAAATGCTGGGGAGGTGAGAGCAGTATTTTTTGTGTATTCTCAGTTTAAAGAGTTTCATTACAACAAATCTTTTGAGGGCTACTAGCTGTAGAAAATGTGACAACACAACAGACGAAGGTTGTGGTATACAGTGGGTATTTTCAGAAGGCCACTCATGCTTTCCTTTGGTAGAAATGGTACCACTTTTGTTTCTCTTATCTTGCAGCACCTTGTGATATGCTTTGACTGTCTGTCCTTCTGTTATGCTACCTAGTGGTGATTTTTACAGTCGTGTGCATTCATAAATGGCTTAAGTGACTTGTAACTCTCTGTGGCAATTATACCAGACAAAGAGGCAGCCCATTTCTATAATGCTGAGTCTGCTGTAGAAAAAATAACGCAGAAATTGGACTGTATGCCAAACAGCAGCATGGTTCTCACAGATTTTTGAGAGCACTTGTCATTCGGAAGCAGACCTGGGCAGCAGCGGGAGCCGTCAGCCTGCGGCAGGCTGGTGGGAGACTATGAGCACTGCCCTGCTAGGGGCAGACAGGCATTAGCTGGCATGCAAGGACCTGCTGGGTGCCACAGTGTCCTGTCACGTTTAGCTCACTTTCAGACACTACTGTGAGGCTCTTTTTGCTGTCCTTGAACACCTGCAGCCATGAAGACTTGGCAATAAATAATGTTTCATTTGAAGTGTTGGCTTGATCCCCTGTACTCCTGTTACTCAAAATGCCTTGCTACTGGTAACAGGGTCATGTCGCTGGGTGTATTTTAACTACTGTGAATTTTTTTTTGTCCAGTGATAGCTAGCTTGTGTCCATCACAACAAGAGAATTGGTACGCTCATAAAGCAAAACACAGGTTCTCTGCTGCGGTCTATAAGCAGACCCTTGAGTGTCCCCAGGAGTTGTGTCTCTGAGAAATGCTGCTGTATTTAATGCCATGATATTTGCATTGCCTTCAAGTTTCTTGATTGAAAAGCTCTATCTACTGCTTTTTCAGCATTAATTGCCTCATAGCAACTTAGGGAGATAGATACAGGTTCTCAGGCTCAGGTTATAATAATTTCCACTGAGATTACGATCACGTAGCAAGCAGCTGTAAACACCGTAGCCTTCCATGTCACTAAACAAGAAGGGAGATTCCAGACAGATAGGAAGCAGGGTTCTTTGGGCCCTTGTAAGGTAAAAGACTCTGTATGGAGAGGATAATGGTAACTAACTGCAAAAAAAGCAGTAGAGAACAGGGATTCTTTTACAAAGCTATGATGGGCTATATAAATAAAATTGAGAAGGTGTTGGCAGCAGTGTCTTAATTAAAACTTGCTAAGATTCTTTGCTTGGAACAAAATTACAATATCTCTATCACAGAAGAAATAGAATTTGGGGTTCATCTACGATGCTGTCGCTACTTAATGTACTTCACATAGGTATAGCTAGCAGCATAGCCATGACCACAAATTCTGCCTGAGAAGCTGGTTAAACGTCGCATCGGTTAGCGCATACAGAATTCAGAGACGGGTGTAGCCAAACCAGCTTTAATCTACATGTGAGTTGCAGTCCAGGGAGATACTGGATACCCTTTGCTATCTGAAGGAAACTGGACCTTTCTGGATAATGTCATCCAAACTTTACTAATGAAGAAAATAATTAGAAAAAAAGTTTAACATGCTCTGCAGTTTCACATCATCTGTTTTCCCCATGACTGCATGTCTTAAAGTACAATTATGAGCACAGTTTGGGGATGGAGCTTGTCCCACTTTTAGAAATAATCTTCCTTGTTTGCTACCCTCTGATCTGGCATGTGTGGAAAAAGGTTGAGTGCATACCTTGCATGAACAAATTCTGTGTCTCTGCTCTCTGACTGTGGCACTAAGGAACTACCACTCAAAAAAAGGGAGGGAAGACACTTACCAGCTCCTCAGCCCAGTTTGTCAGTATGCTTTGCCTGGATGATTGGGTTTCCTGGGACTCTTATCTATAGCCAGCTGAGTGACAGCATTTCCATTGACATCACAGGACTTTGGATTAGGCTTCTAGTTGTCCAGCCCCTTAAGACCTCTCTCCTTCATCTCTGACACAACTACCATATCCCTAGGACTGCTGAGAGTCACCAAGGATTGTCAGTAGTACTGCTGGACTAACACACTGTGAAGACAAAGGCAAATCACAGGAGACTTATAAACTGAGGACATACCTTTAGAGAGAGTCCAGCTGTATTCTCTCTTCCCCCCTCAAATGCATATTTCCTACCCTGTGCCTACTCCTTTCCTGTCCTGGAGGGTGTTGGAAGCTAGGAACCAGAAAAAGGATCAATGGAAGGGTATTTTTTTTTTCACAGAAGTTCATATTTTACAAGGCAAATGGGTCTGGCTGATTGACTGGCCAGAAAGCAGCGCTGCTGTAACAAGTCTTAGCAAGTGGTGATCTAGCCTGCAAGTGACTGAAGGAGACTGATGTCTGTCAGGTTATATGAACAGTCTCCAGTTGGCCAAAGAACAGCCAGAGAGCCAGCTACGGAAGCATACCCCCTTCGTTAGTAAAAAAGTTAGGAAAGGCTGAAATCCTAGTTTAGTAAGATGAAAAAAACAAATAAGGCATGTGAATGTTGGTATTTCTGATTATTCTTTGGTGCATTCACTGGACCAAGAGGAGGAAGTCACATGGGGAAATGTGGGAGAAGGTAAAAAGATGGAAGATGAGGTGAAATTGTACAGAACATGTCATGAGCAGAGAACAGAGAAAGCTGTAAAGTAGGTGAGGATTAAAATGCAGGAATTGCTGACAATATAGAGAACAAAAATGAGATTTGGAAAGAGGTAAAAAGCTTCTTTAGAACTAAAGCAAACAAGAAACCTTTACATGAAAAATTCTCGGGGGAGCTTACTAGTAATCACTAAAAATTGAAGAAACCCCTCAGAGGCTGTGTGAGAGAGAAAAAGTGAGACATTCCAGACTTTTAACACGGCTAAGGTAAATGTACGCTTAAAACTCTGTGAGGTGGTTAGTCAGACTTGCAGTCAATAGTGTGAGGGGAAGGTTTGTCTTCTAGACAAAGACCTAGGGTTGATGAAGCAAAAGGCTTGAAACCCAGATCTGTTTCTGGAGTAGAACTTATGTAAACCTCTCTGAAGTTTTGCTTGGATAACACCAGAGTTGTTCGTCAGCTCCCAGGATAGCCTCTTACAGGGAATCAGAAAATGGACTGACTGTACAACACAAAGATCTGTATTCAGATGGGGCAATGTCTCTTTCTTTTAATAATTTTAACATGAATGCTTGCAAGGTATAAATTTGTCCTTTTCCCCAATAAGAATCTCGGGCTGAAACTTTTGCCTTCCTTTAGTTGCCCACATCCTGCCGACAGTCCTTTGAGTCTTTCCAAATAGGAGAGTCATTTTGAGTCATTTAATGATTAGCCTGCATGTGAACTTTAAATTAAAAACAGCAGCTACAATTAATGGAGCCCACAGTATCTTCTGCAGGCTGCAAAGACCAGTAGTGGGAAGAGTGGTGGCTTGTCGAGCCTGCTAAATAGAGATGGCCAGTTTCCAGCTCTCAAAAGAAGGAGATGATGGATGAGGGATGGGAAAGGAAACAATCTCGTACAAACAAGACTCCCTTAGGAACAGTGAGCACAAGCTGCCTGGGATTTTCCTTCATTTGAGAACAGGCCATTTCAGCTGCAGGTGAGGTGCTTTCCTTACTTTATATTCTTCTCATTTGGAAGCAGATTTTTCAAGTAATGTGTGGGAGACAAGTGGAAGTCCCGTTCAGAGTTGGTGGCATTCATGTTCCTGTATCAAATGCAAGTCTGCCTGTTATCAGTGCTTTACAAAAGCTCTGGCACAGTGCAAAGCTCAGGATCAGCAGGCTTTGCTCAGACAAGGTATCCAAAATTAGTTCTCTAACTCACCATCCTCTGCAATACTAGTGCTAGGTAAAACGGTTCTCCTCATGCAGAACTACTTGCTTTGAGGGAGACGTGCATGATAAAAACATTAAGGCAGTAAGAACAGCCCAGGACTATGTGAAAGCCAGGGCAGGTCAAATTAGAGCTCAGGTCTCCTTGCTCTCTTTCCCAGTTCTGACCACTAAATTCCCCTCTTGCTCCTCTTCTAATGAAGCAGCTGGTGAGCTAGGGATAGCTGGAAGGACATTTCTCAGGTTCACAGTTATGCTGCTTTATACTGATTTACACCTAATGCCACTAAAGTCAGCACAGTTAAACCAACGTGAGACCAGGTCATAGCTAGAATAAGCGCAAAGTAAGCTGACCCTTTGCTGGTAAAATACAGAAGGACATGCTCACCTTCATCAGACGATGGTGCAAATGGAAATAATACTAACTTAATTGGTCAGGTACCTGTAAAATTTATGAAAAATTGCTGTCATCACATAAGCTGCAAAGAAACAGGAGACTTTAAAATAATTTACAACAGCTTGTGGTCTGTCATGCTGCTCAATTCTGCTAGCAGGGCTTACCTATGCGATACATAAGGGGTGAGAAGACCAAGGAAAAGGTCTTTAAGTCTTAAGGATCTTAATTTTTAATAATGTGTAATGGTGAGTAGAGGCCACCATGTAGCAAGATCCAGGTACATGTTAGGATGGTGGAATTACGGAGTTGAGGTTGTCGGCACATCAATTCCAACCTGAGTTCATTCATGTGTCTTGTGCAAGTCGGCCAGCGGCAGGCAGCCAGAGTGCTGTGTGGTGGTTTGCGCTGTTAGCTGGAGTCACCCTGGCGATGAAAGCAAATGAAGGGACCTGCTGCTCCTCCTCCTCCAGAGCACAGAAATGAGACAGGAGCAGGATTACTTCCAGCGGCTGCTGACTATGGCTGCTATCATAAGGATGATCATAGCTGATACTCCAGGGCGAAAATAGTCACTACAGCTCTCTCTTGTGTGTAAGCACTGTAAAGTAGCAGAGGTGTTAGTGTTTATACAGTCTCAGAAGAGTACCTGTGGCCTTCCACACCTAGGTAGCTAGATCTGTGTGTCCTGTGGAAGTTTTCAGCCCTTTTGTGTCTTCCTTCTGAAGAAACTGGTGTTGCTTGCTGGGAGAGGTAGAATATAGGAAACTGTCCTTTGATGCAGTTTGGCAAACTTCCTGATTCTAGAAAAGCCTAAGCATTAGACCCTGAAATAATTTCAAACTTGGGACACTGAAGACTAGCCAGGTTTTTGGTGCATTCTCCTTTAATGGTGTGATATATTTACATAATATAAACATTTCTGAAAGAGAACAAGGCTACATTACAGCAACAGATAAAGGCATGAAAGCAACTGGAGTATCTTTCTCGTCTGGTGCAGATGGTGATGGTTTTCCAGGCACCGAAGGCACAATCCAATTGACCATTGCTCTTCTAGGGAGTCTGGGAGCTCATGGCTCCCAGCTCTAGTGGGAGTACGGGGTAGTTATGAGCTTCTGGTGATTTGCATGGTCACTTAAGGCTCTAGGCCCCAATATGGCAGCTTAAATCAAAAGCATATTTTTCTCCCTTTTATGTCTCTCTGCATGTCTGTGTCTCAATAGTGAAGATCTGCTCAGGTCCTGCGGAATCAGGCACTTTATTCCATTGCCCTTATGTTAACTTTTGATGCCGTGTCCTGGTTGGGTCGTTGCCAGGAGTAGCCTTTTGGTAATCCCAGCTGCAACCATTATTTGTGGCACCTCTTCTCCCTGGGGGGTAACTGAAGGGAGCAACAAGGCACGTAAGTGTGCTGTGTGAAGAAACAGATGCTGTTTTGCTCCTGTTCAGGTCCCTAGTGCCTGCTTTGAATGCCATTGTATTTAAATACAATAGGCAATAACTGTTCCATGCATTGTCTCTTGAAGTGACTATGTGAAGGTATTGGCTGGGTGGGGAGCTCATTCAGTCTTTTGCAGAGCTGATTGGTGCAGTTTATTCTGCTTTCTAAGTGCTGGATAACTCCCCAGCAGCAGAAACCTTTCACTGAGAAGTAATACATTTAAACCTTGGCGCGCCGCCACTTCCCTCTCAGCCCAGCCCCAGTTCCCTTGGTGCTAGTGGTAGCTACTAAGGTGTGGTCTTCCAGCATAGCTAATAGTTGGACTTCAGCTTGTAGAAGGTAGCATAGCCTTTCCTGCATGCAGCAACACATTTGCTAAATAGTTAAAGCTCTGCCTGGCCTTCTAGTAAATGCAGCTGTTACTCCTGCCAGTACCTATGAAAGTACAGGTGAACTCTACCACTTACCTTACAGCAGCTGCAAACTTACCCACGTGTATCAGGTTTGCGTGGCAAGGGAGCTACAGGGGTGGCTTCTGTGAGAAGCTGCTAGAAGCTTCCTCTGTGTCTGATAGAGCCAATGCCAGCCAGCTCCATGATGTACCCACTGCTGGCCAAGGCCAAGACAGTCAGTGATGGTGGTAGTGCCTCTGGGATAACATATTTAAGAAGGGAGAAAAAAACTACCTGTGCAACACCAGCAGCAATCAGAAGAGAGGAGTGAGACTATGCGAGAGCAACCGCTCTGCAGCCCCCCAGGTCGGTGCAGGACGGGGGGCAGGAGGGGCTCCAGGCACCGGCGCAGAGATGCCCCGGCAGCCCGCGGTGGAGCCCACGGTGGGGCAGGCTGTGCCCTCAGCCCATGGAGGTCAGTGGGAGCAGATCCCCACCTGCAGCCGGGGAGGACCCCACGCCAGGGCAGGGGGTGCCCAAAGGAGGCTGTGACCCCGTGGGAAGCCCACGCTGGAGCAGGCTCCTGGCAGGACCCGTGGCCCCATGGAGAGAGGAGCCCAGGCTGGAGCAGGGTTGCTGGCAGGGCTTGTGACCCTGCAGGGACCCACGCTGGAGCGGTCTGCTCCTGAAGGACGGCACCCCGCGGGAGGGACCCACGTGGGGCAGTTTGTGAAGAACCGTGGCCCCTGGGAAGGACCCATGTAGGAGAAGTTCATGGAGGACTGTCTCCTGGGGGAGGGACCCCAGGCTGGAGCAGGGGCAGAGTGTGAGGACCCTCCCCCTGAGGAGGAAGGTGCAGCAGAGACAGCGTGTGATGAACTGACTGCAGCCCCTGTTCTCTGTCCCCCTGTGCCACTGAAGAGGAGGAGGCAGAGAATTTGGGAGTAAAGTTGAGCCTGGGAAGAAGGGAGAGGTGGGGGGAAGGTGTTTTTAAGATTCAGTTTTATTTCTCATTATCCTACTCTGATTTGATTAGAAATAAACTAATTTCCCCAAGTTGAGTCTGTTTTGCCTGTGACAGTAATTGCAGAGTGATCTCCCTGTCTTTACCTCAACCCATGAGCCTGTTTTCTCTCCCCTGTCCAGCTGAGGAGGGGAGTGACAGAGCAGCTTTGGTGGGCACCTGGTGTCCAGCCAGGGTCAACCCACCACACCAGGTCACCTATCTTGCCCTCCTCCATAAGGATCTCCTGCTGGCTGGAATCTTGAGGTTTTGCATGTAGAGTTGCTGCAAGGTTGTGCCCTCCCATGAGGGGTCAGACCAGTAAACCCTAGCCCCAGCTTTTCTGTGTGGGCAGAATGCTTCGCCAGCCTAATCTGAAGGGAGAGAGGTATCCTTATAACTTGACTTCAGATGTAAGAATTGTGACTGTCGTTTTAACTACGCGGTGACTAGAACTTCAAGGGAAACTCTGCCTCTTCACCCTTTGTCTTGTCCTCTGCACAAGCTGGCTGCTATGGGTGAGCTTTCTCAAGGTGCTCAGCACCAATTAGTTCTAAGTGGCTAATCCAGTAGCACTTTTAGCTGAATAACAGACTTGAGGGGTGTGCGGGGGAGAATGTTCTTGGTTGAGGTGTGTTGATGATGACACTGTTCTTCTTCTCTCCCTCCCTCCCCTCAACCCACTCCCAATGAAGACACACAGAGCACTATGTCACTGGCATCCTGGTTCAGGTGGAATGAGCCCACAAGCCGCATTTCCCAGAGGAGCCCCACAGAAATGGTGGTTGAGACACTAATGATGGAGCTGAGCTGGCAGACCAAGCAGGCAGAGAAGCAGCAGCGAGAGCGGGAGAACGAGTATCGCAAGATCAAGACTGGGGTGGACTACGGCTGGCTGGTCAGCTATCCAAAGCAGAGCTATGATATCAGCCCGGGAGAACGGCTGCAGCTGGAGGATATGTGTACCAAAATACATCCTTCCTATTGTGGGCCTGTCATACTCAGGTACAGTAAAAGATGTGATGATACAGACCTTTCCTTTCCCCCTCTCCACTTCATGATATGTGAGGAGCAAGAGAGTTGTTAGGGCCAACAGAACCTTGGCATCCTTTATCATAAGCCATGCTGGGACAGCATCTTTGCAAAATAAGGGAAATCTCATGTTTCAAGTCAGTCTAACATGGTATAGGGTCCTCCAAATAGTTACTAAATGCCATTTCCCTCTGAGACTGGCTTGAGTGCTTTATGCGCCTGAGCAGCCAGAAGCTTTATCTTGCATGATGAACTGTTTCAGTATTGTGATGGTTTTTGCTTCAGTCTTTAGAATCTTAGAATAATTGAGGTTTAAAGGGACCTCTGGAGGTATGTGCTTCAACCTCCTACTTGGAGTAGGGCCACCTTGAAAGTTAGATCAGGTTGCTCAGGCTCTTGTCCTGTCCGTATCTCTGAGAGTGGAGACTCCACAGCTTCCGAACAACCTGCTATGGTTTTTATCCACTCTCACTGGAGCCTTCCTTCCTTGATTTAAGCTGTTCTGCAGGTCTACTGAGGCACTTGTCCCCAGTGTCCAGACTAGCCAAAAAGTGCTATTGTGTTTTTCAGCCTGTGAGCTAGGTATTCTGAGAGAAAGGGGGGATTGCATGCTTCTCCCTGCCCTGCCCTCCTTCCGCACCCTTGGTATGGAGTAGGATGCAGATGGGGCACACAGCTGGCTTGAACAGCTAGGTGGTGCTTCTGCCTTATGCAGTGTAGACGTAGACACAGCGTCTTGGACTTGCTGTTACACCTTTGAAGTGCTAGACATATGCTTGCTGCTTGCCAGCTGAGTAACCTTCTGCGAAAATGCCTTCAGAAATAGATCTGAGCCTGCTATAGCATTCAAACTGGAAGGGAGGGAGGTGACTTGTCCTTTTGGGAGGGCTGTTCTAAGTTAAACCCTGTCACTTAGCTCAAGTGCAAGTGAGGTGTAGTGACCCTGAAGTTCAACTTTGCTTTAGCTAAATTGTGAAATGGGCCTTTATAATCCACTTCCCCTGTTCCAACGTGTTCTTCAGTGGGGATTAGAAAGAAGACAGTAGCGGCAGGCCATGGCCATACGCGTTGGGGTGCTCAGCATCTTGCAGTCACTCACTGGATATGCTGGCACCTGTTTTCCAGATACAGTACAGCTCCTGAACTACAACTGTAAGAGGGCTGGAAACAACTGGTCCTCTGTCTTACAGTAGGAGTGCCCAGGAAAGGGTGCCAAAGCTACCTCTCTAGCCCTCATCTTCCCCAGGGCTGAACACTGGAAACAAACTGGACAGGGCATTGGCTTTTGCAAAGGTTGCCATGGTGGCAGAATCAGAGATTTGGGATCGTTCAGTGGCCAAGTTTTCTCCAGTGAAAGTTTGCTCAGAAGAGCACCTGCCTTGTATTAGTATAACTCCAAGCTATGCTGTAAACAAACCACTCCAAACCCCTTGGTTCAGAGTTATTTTCAGCATCCCCAGGGCCACTGAGCAAGGTCTGTCTGGCAAGCAGGTTCTTTCCATGAGAGCAGGCTTCAGTTGCTGGAGTTGGAACGCCCCAGGGTCCATCATCTCCTTCAGAAAAAGAGTATTAAACTGAGCCGTATACAGCTTGCTGCTGCTCTGGTTTGGTTTTGGTTTTGTTTTTTTAAACTGAGACATACCATGCAAGGTGAGTGATTGCAGTGCAACTTGTAGTGGTTGTTCAGTGTTGTTCAGGATTCAGCATTGCGCTGACAGTAGATACTCAACAACATGGCTGGGCACTTGTGTGGGCATAATTGAGAAAGGATAAAACTGTCCTCTTAAAAATCCTCTTATAAATTGCTACTATAGGCTATCATAAATTGTATTACAGTATGATTCAAGAAGTGGCATGTTTTTGTTTGTTCCATACTATGGAGTTTGCACGGTTAGCAGAGCCACATTAAAAAAATGAGGCTTGCATAATCTTTGTTGGTTCAATTCCATGATTGAAAAGGGAATGTCATAGCCACAAAAAATGGCAGAACTGGGTAGGTCAGAGGTCTGTTTGATCTGATGTGCAATCTGCATGTGAGAGTGACCAGCAGCATCAGGGTAAGGAAAAGAGAAAAAGAACAAGGCAAGTAAATGCAACAGTACAGACAATTACATTATCTTGTATATAGCCTCCAACTTACTGTGCCTTGTAACTTGGAGACTTCTGGAACCAGAAGTGGTCCTTCTGTCCATAATTGCACCATGTGGCTTTTTCTTTCAGTAGTTTGTTTAGATTGTAGGGTTTTGCTTTTCTTTTGTGAACAGATGTAAACTTGCAGCATTTGTGGCACCCTGTGGCAGAGTTCCACGTCTGAACTAGAACTATGCTGTACAAAACTATTTTGCTTGTCTGAAACTGGTATGTACTAGTTTTATTTGATAATCACCTCATCTTGTGTTGGAAATACGAACAGTTGACACCTCTTCTAGTTTTTAAGCGAGAGCCCTGTGGTCCAGAAATCTCCATTGCTGAGATGGAAACAATGAAAAAGAGTGGGGCTTTCCATGCTAGGAGCTGAACACGTATGTGAGAAAGGAGTAGTATGCAATCTAACTAGAAGACAGCCAAATTTGGATAAATTCTCCTCTCAGAAAGTGAGATAACATGGAGATTTTAATAACTTCCCCAAAATTGCACAAGGTAAGTATAATAGGAATTTAACTGAAATCTTTACATTTCCAGTGAAGTACTTTAATCATAAGATCATTTCACTGCTGATGTTTCCTCTTAAATACTCTGTGACTTTTTAATATGTACCAACTTTTAGCAAAATCTTCACAAAACCCTCACAAAAACCTACGAGCTTGCATTTGGAAGTTCAAGTGCAGAGCATGTACCTTACTGAAGCTGTTGGTTCTGTCTGAAATATTAAGCTTGATCCTTCCCCTTCCATCTTTAGACATTTGAAGAGCTGAAGTCCTTTTTGACATACTTGACAAGCATGTAATACTTAAAATAACACAAGCAGCATACATCTTGCAAGACTGTGGAGTTTGTTTTGTTTGTGTTATGCAAGGTCTCCTTTGTGAGATTCTGAGCTCAGAATCAAAGCCAGAACAAAACATTTCTGTATGAGTTGTCAGAGACATCACTTTATTCTCCAAAGACCTACGTGATTATTCAGATTGTCCTTTTCAGTGGCTACGGTCACATCTACTGAGAGGCACGGTTTCTATAAATTTGTTTCTGTAGATGTGGAGGAGGCTGGAAGGAACACTTCTTACATGGGAGGGTTTTTTTCAGATTCAGCTTGCCTGTTTGAATGTCGGGTCAATAGAAACTTTTCTTTGAGTCTTTTGAAATTCTGGAAGGATTCAAGTACACTGCAAATATCATCAGGTCTTTGGAGGCTCCGATTCACCTCATACAAATAAAGCTATTGCATTCAAGTGCAACTTAGCTTTAGGTTATGGGATTGGACATCACCGACTGTATTTAAAATTAAAACCTGGAGCCATTTGAAGGAAGTGACAGTGATTTTGGTGAGGCCTTTAGTACCTAACTGCCTGGTTAAACTGAACAAGTAACCTAGTAGCTTGTCAACACAGAATGCTAGATTTTTGCCATCTTTAATCAGAGCTAGTTATGGTCTGTTTCATTGCTTTCAGTTTCAGCAAAACTGAAACAGTGGGTTTCTGTTCTTCTCTGCCCAGAAAGAAACAAAAAACCCTAATATGGAAATGTAAACCTGCATTTTGGTGCTCTGAGATGTATTAATACCACAGGCTAAGGACTGTAATTTTCTAAGGATGGTATATAGCTGGAGTGGACTTCCTAGTACGCTTGAATGTAAGACAAATGACTAAAATCAGAAATGGATTTATTTACAATTAGGAGCTTAAGTTTGAGGTGATGTGACCCCAAGTGTTGCAGTTTGTGTGAATGCCATAGTCCTTTGGGAGTCAAGTAGCCTTCTCTAGCAAAGCTGTTCATAGCTTTACAATATAACCAGAATTCCTGCTCAAAATACAGATTCAGGAGTCAGCAGCTAATCATTAGCACTAAGCACCCCACGTTTTCTTTGAATGACTAAATCTACTTAGAGTTCCCAGTTCAGACAGGCACCCAGGGATACACTGAACTATAAGCATATTGTTTAAGTCCATGGACTTCATTGGATTTAACAGGTCTTTAAAGTTCAGACTGTACTTGGGAAACCTACTGAACTGGGGACCTACAGAATAACATAGGCAGGTGACAGTACTTTAAAACAAAACAGTGCCAGTATGAGCCAAGCACAGCCAGATTCTTAAGATCTAATGGCCCTATAAGGAAACAGAAGGGTCACAATTTAAAGAACATATTTGTTTGAACTGTGGTTAAAACGCAGCCTGGACTGGGGAATGTGCTCATCCCTGTGTGTGCATATACATGCTCCCCAGGCTTCTGTGCTGGTTCAAGGTGAGTTTTATTGACAGTCACATCTTTAGACTGCATGACTTGCATAATATATTACAGGTTAGCTACCAGTAGTATCATAACTTGTTTCACAAATAAGATAGGTATACTTTTCTGGTGAGTAAGGAAACCCTATTGAGGGATTTCAAGATACGGTTGTGCAGTTGCCTAGTTTGAAAGTATTCCATGCAAAAGTGCAAGGGCATTAACCTGTGCTAGAAGATAGGTGAGCCTTGTGCAATTTTGTGTGCTTAATTCCAGTGAGCAGCTTTGTGTGGAGTTGGATTCTCAGGATACAAGCTCATATTCCTTGATTCCAGTGGTTTTACTGTTTTTGTATGTTGTCTGTTTTGTGCAGAAAGCAGACTGCTGGATCATGCAGCACATCAACTGGCTTTCATTGATAATTAGGGAAGATAGCTTCAATTATACGTAGGTGGCTGCAGCAAACATCATCTGTTTTCTGACACACAGACTGATTTAGCTAGACCACAGCCCTGATAACCTGTCCATCCTTTCTGCTGAGAAATATTTGTGGCATGCACACTTTTTGGACTTCATACGTTTGTCCCTTACACAAATGTGCCGGCACCGAAGTTAGGTGGGCATAAACGGGTAAAGTTAGTTCTACTGAGGGAGAGGAAATGGCCCCCTTTCCCTTCTCTGTCTGAATGAGAGTGGCTTTTCTTTGGGTGACTGGCAGGTAGGCTGTTGGATTGCTTTCTCTTTGTTTCTTAGACCTGCTGAAATCCATATTAAGTAGTTTTTGTGCTGGTCCTGGTAAGTCAGAGATAAATCTTAACAGCAAAGGCAGAGTTCACAAAACAATCCTTGCTGCCCTAGCTAAGAGTGCAAACAGGCAGATAGCTATCGAAGTGGAAAGTTACACTGATTTTAGAAAACTATTTCAGCTAGATTGGATGGGAGGGATATTAGCAGCACAGGCCATTAGCATGTGAGCTCTGTCCTCGGGGTGTAAATCTGCCATCATACCAACCATTTTCCCTCTTGTTCCCAGAGCCAGTTACTGGTCCAGTAATAGCCTGACACATGCTGCTACGGGCTCTGGAGCCACAAACCAGCAGTATGACATACGCAGCCTCTAAAACTGGAGACAGTGATGAGGCCTTTTGGGTGCACAATTGCCAACACAAAAGAGGATGTACTGATATACATATTTATATAAATATATATATATAAAATATATATAAAATGACAGCACCTGTCTTTAAAATACACATGGAGCTCAAATAACAGAATGACGCCTTCAGTTCACCTCTGCAATAAAAGTCATTTGAAGGTGCTTTAATAATAATAATGGTGTTGCAAAGACTTAGGTTTTGATGGACGACTCTGTCTATGCTTCTGGCTAGGATAAAGGGAAAAGTGTATTTATTGTGAAAACTGTATTTTTGGTTCTTTGATAATGCAACTGAAGTGCTGCCTCAGAAGGCAGAAAGAATGTTTGCAAATGTACAGCAAAATCTCTGTTACTGCTGTTACGTGCTGACCCTTAGTAAGACCTAGTCTCTTGCTCTTCTAGGCTCTGCACAGTTCAGTTTAGCATCATTGTGTAAGTACTTATGTAGCAGTGTGAACTACAGTGGCTCAGAGGCTTTTTGCACCCAAATGTTCAAAGTTTAGAAGTTTTTTGGTGCAGGGGGTGGGGGAGGGAAATTAGGAAGCAACTGAAATTGTCAAGGAACATCTTGATGACTTTGGTAGGTTTTGTGTCAAACTCCTCTAACTTGACCCTGAAAGGGACTGGTGCTTCTGCTGGTACCGAGTTCCTTCAGCAGGCAACACTGGTGCCTCCACAGCTGTACACATAGCTGCCAACACCTGCTGTGAGAGAAGCACACTGATGTACCTGGGATACAGCATGATGTTAAGATGTATCTCCAATACCAGGCCTCCACAGTAAGAGTCAAAAGGCATAAATGTACAAAGAGTCTTTTTGTTTCATCTCTGGTTTTCCTTCTGTCCTGATTATCTTAGGTACCCATTGGTACGCCATTAAGCAGCGCAGTTCCATAGTATGTTAAACTCCTTGTTACGTCCCTAGGGCTTACCAAAAAAACCCCACAAGAGGCAAGATCTTCCTCTAACAGTTTCTGCTGTATTAAGCTTATTTAAATGCAGTCCTACAGTTTTCCATCCTTGTTTGGTTCTGCTGGAGAGAAAATATCACAATGCTTACAGACCTTACACACTTTAGCTTCTGTTAAGTTAGCTCTGTGTCTGCTTGTAGATAGAATTTTTATATTAAGAACTGAATACTTATTAGAGGAGTAGCTGTATTAGCATCTGTTTAAATGCATACTACTACGGAACAATAAGAGTATCAGTGACCAGGCTGTGGATCCCAGGCTGGGGACCAAATCACCCAACAAGGTGTCAGGACTGGTATGTTCTCTTTTTGGCTCAGCGACTTCAAGAAAACTATCCTGCTCTGCATCTCATCTTCCTCACCTGCAAAATAAACAAGGTAATTCTTCACTTCCCTGGTATTAAGCTAGCTTAATAAACATAAAAAAAATAAAATTTTGAGCTTTTTGTTGAGAAGGCACTGGAGTAATTTGTAGTTGTCTAATTAGCTACAGCATTGTGCTGCCAATCAAGGTGTTACCAGCTAAGCCAATCTTAAGAGAAATCCCTAGGAAGATGAAATACCACTTCACTAAAATTTAAATATTGAGCGACTACCAAATATCTAACAGAGTTCTACATGTTTTTTGTTTGTCTAGTGGCCATTGGTGCCATAGATGCTCTGGGGAAGGAGAATCCGAAACAGGGGAAGTCTAGTGGGACTTTCCCTGGTTTATCCACAGCTTCTGGTAAGCAGCAGTTCAGGGAGTACTTGAACAAGGATTTGCATTTGGACAATCATGTTTAATCAGCAGTGATGAGGACATTTTCCACAAACTTGTCTAATCATTTTGTTTCCTAAGCTGCAGGTAGCACGGAGTTCTGATATAATAGGTGGTGTGTGAAAAGAGCACTTCCTTCCGTTTCAAACTTGCCACCTTCTAGCTTTGTTTGGTGCTCCCTATAATTTCTTGTGCTTCTGAGAAATAGTGATTCACTGCTTCCTTACATTCTCAGGCTTGCTTGGGATTTTTAAAGAGAGACCTTTGAGACTTTAATGGCCCCTCCCTGTTGTTGTTCCCTTCCGTCCAGAGAGTCCCATTTTGCAGGAGAGTGCAAGTTCCAAGCCTAGCACAGTGACTTGGCAGCAATCTGTAATTTGTTGTTTTTAATCAAAGCTGTGCCTTGACTCTGCTTTCAGATTCCGGCAACTCGTTACTGAATATGAACCAGAAGTGCAGGAAGTATCCCGGCTCTTCCGCTCCGTCCTGCAGGAAGCTGCTGAGAAGATCAAAGAGGAGGAAGAGGCCAAGAAGCTTGCCAGGCAATGGAACACAAAGAACAAAACCAGCCTCTCCTTAACAACGTTTAAATCTCGGTCCAGGATTTCCCCATTCATCAGTGACATCAAGACCATCTCTGAAGATGTGGAACGGGGTACCCAGGCCACCAGGAGGGTCTGGAGCATGCCAGAATTTCGGAGCACCAAGGATTACTGACTCTATACTGAATAAGGTTTTTAGACAGCAATCTTTCAAAACCCCAGTTAACCCTTTTTTAGCTCTACTGTTTCTTCCTCGTTCCAGCTCTCTCTTCCTACCTGTCTCTCTTGGAAGCTGCATCCATAGTAACTGCTGCTGATGCCCGCAGTGTGTGACACAATTTATTACCAAACGTGCTAGCCTTTCCTTTAATTTACTAGCTATTCAGTAACCTTAAGGGCAAGGCTTGCTTACTATCTCATTTTTATGATTGCTTTCTTGTGGAAAATGAATTAGTTTTGCAATGTCTGTCTTCTCCTCCACCCTCTCCCCACCCCAGCCTGGATGTAGTTATCTATAAAAGCTTTTGGCCCAAGCTAGTGAGAGCTGCTGGCTGGTTCAATCTTGCTGAAAGCAAGACAGACACTTACATGAGTAAGGCTTGCAGGATCAGGCCTGTGAATTAAAGTTAGTATCTGATTTGGAACTGAACTTTCTTTTCTGGCTAATAAACTTCCTTAGTGCTACAAGAAACTTCATAGGTAACCTCAGCACTGCTCTTGATCAGCTTTTTGCTGACAATTCACAATTTGACCCAAGTAGAAACAGACCCAAGCTTTTTTGGATGAAAGACCAATATTATTCCACAGCAACCAGTTTATGCATGCTCAGGTTTCTTGGGTGTTTTCTCTCTTGTGCAGGCAGAACTCCCTGAACCTTGCACCTTCAGAGTAGATAGAAATGTAACAACCTGCTGTACAGATATACAGGTGGATACATCAGTGCTGTGTCAAATGCTGTTCTTGGTCCTCAGTGTTCTGTGTTGCTGAGGTAAGTGCTCTACCCCACATCCCAGTAATAAGTTAGCGGACTGAAATTAATGTCTACGGCTAAGCCTGAAAGAGTAGTATAGTATCAATGTACAGAAAAGGGTGAAGAGAATAAACGTTTATCTGCAGGGCTCCTTGTTGCTGCAGTTGTTGAGACCATTTTGCCAACCTGCTGCTGTGAGTAGCTGAAGAGCTCCGGCAGATGTAGGCTTGTTCTCCGTCTTCTGTCGTGAGTGCTCAGAAGAGAGCATTCCCATATCACAGGCCAGTGAGTCGATACTATTACAAATGAATCCTTAGTGCAAACTGAGTGGCTTGTAGGCCAGCACGGTTCTGCTGAGACCTTGAAGAAACCGGAAAATGCTGCTAAGGAAAAGCTACCAGGGCCCTAACTCAGCAGCTGGAGGGAGAGCTCTTACCAACAAAGCAAAGAGAATGGCACACTCTGAAAATCATGGGTCCTGCAGAGAAGCCAAGGGCTAGGATGCCTTGGGGTGGCCAACAGGAGACGTGGAAGGAGGAGAGGGATTTCCCTGTATGACTGGCTTTTGGGGAATCATCCCAGCGAGGGTACAGCCTCCTGTAGGACCTTGTAGCTTTGTTGTTCTTTTGTCCGTTTCAGAGACTATTCCGTGGGGATCTCTGCAGCAGCATGTGGGTACTACAGCCAAGATAAAAGCCTTTGAAGCTGTGCCAACTCTGGGAAGAATTCCAGTACATGAAATCTATCCTAGAGTAGAAACGTGCAGTTTTTTTCGGAGATGGGGGAGGGCAGCATGAAACAGAGATCAAAATGAAACCCTTAAGAGCTCTTTAAGACTCTGGGATTCTGGCTCTTCCTCTATCCCCTCTGGGCTAAGATTGAAGACAAGGCTTTCTGACTAGCACCGGGCTCTAGCTTCCAGTCACTTGGTAAACACAGCTGACAGGAACCCTCCTAGGGACAGAAAGCAGAAGCTCACTTCTAATCAAAAGCTCAGGGCTTCCAAATACAGCATCCAGTTTGGGACAGGCTATTTCAACTCTAGGTCAATGAGGGAGAGTTTAAAGCCTTCTGACAATCAGCTTGGTGTTTTTCAGCTGTATGTCCTTGTGAAGTAATGTGATTGTGTATGTGAAGTAAAAGCAAAGGCTTGGCATACTTAGCATAGCCCTAGATGTCTAGAAGATGTGGGATCTCTAGCAAGGGATCACCACAATTTGCAGAAAATTCTTGTTTGGAATAAAGTTAACTATATTTTTTTTTAATATATATTTGCAAGCCACTGTATGGTACTGAAGGCTGAGATGAATTCATGAAATTCAAGCTACAGCTCTGTAGTCATTTTATTTGCGCTCACGTTCTATTTGACACCTTCAGCATTGACTGTATCGATGCAATATTTGATGGACTGCTGGGAGAGACAGGACACACTGACATAAAGGTCTTTGTTACAGTACAGTGTCTGTAGTGTGCTCACTTTTTCTCAAGGAGAATCAAGACTAATTAACTTCCCTACACCAATGTACAAAGCCAAGGAAGTCACCTGAAGGGTGTTCACACTATCACAGCAGCCTCTGGTCATACTCTGTCCTTCATTAACAACCTCCAGCGAGCAGATACCATTCTCATTTAACAGCCAGCAAAGGGAAACAAATCTAACCTTTGGTCAAAGCCATGTATGTTAGGGAGGCCAGGCTGGGGCAGTGCCTGTGACAGCTGTTTTGGGTCAACTTACCTATCATTTCTATTTCCATAATAAAATGTAATCCAAACTTTTAAGTAGTATCATTCTCCCTGTACCTCTTCTGCAAGTTACACTGGACTGTGTATCTGATGAAAAAGTGATACTCTGATACCAAGCTAAGGTTTCTATTCTTACTACATACCATCTAGTACTCTTAAAGGTATAAAAGTAGTACCATGTTTGCCTATAGCCAGCTGCTTGGAGACTTTGCATTGTGTGTGCACCAGCAGGTACCAAAGCAAAGCTAGGAAGGTGGTTAGGATGCACGACTGCCGCATGGTGCTTGTGGTGCTCATTTTTCTTAGGAATGCTGTAGACTGAACCATAAATAATCCTTTGGTCACAGCATGCGGCAACAACTACCCACTCATGTTTGCCTTGCCCTAATTCCACATTTTGTATGGCTAAATTACCATTTTCATTCAAATCAGGAGCCTGCATCTCCTGATTGTCCCCACCTACTGTGCTACAGTCCATGGCACTGGGCAGACACAATGGGCAAACTAGATTGCTTTTTGATGAAGTTAACTCAAATGATCCATTGCAGACCTTAAAGCTGGACTGATGCTGGTCTAAATTAAACTCTCATGAAACTTGTGTAATATGAACATCAGGTCCTCACCGACAACTGTTTGATTCTACAGTTCTGCTCCTCCTGGGCAAATATTGTGGAGGGAAAAAAAAAACAACAGACCACAAAACCCCAAAACATTTCTACATGGCCTTGATGAGACTCTCTGATCTGTTCTTAGCCCCTCCTGAGAGCTAGTCTTGTGTCTTAATGAATTAAGAAGAATAAAAAGTGAAATAGCAGCACAACATCATTAAAAAAAACCAGGTAAACTGAACAAGAATCATCCTCTCTAAGGATTTTGGTATTAGCCCAGAGCATCCCCGTTGCCCCACTGCTGACAGTGTCCAAAGGACGTTGTTACACCCAGAAAAAAGCAGTCCTAGAATTACTATACGTTCTAACAAGTAAAGGCAACACCTCTATAGCAGCTCGGCTGCACGGCTCAGCTTCAAGTGGCTAACATTCCTCAGAGTCACTACTCACCCAAGACTGTCCAGCCCTGCTTCTGTGCTTCTACAGACGAGCCTGGCCCACCGGCTGCGGTAGCTGGCAAAGGTGTGCAGGAGGCGAGGTTCCTCACCCATGTCAACATATAGTTCAGACAGCTATCATGCCGTGGGGAACCGGAGGAAGCTTCGCAGGAAATACCTGCCTGCTGAGATTGCACTGTTTACACATTTAGTCATGGAATCTCAAGAGAATTAAAGCAAAGCTGTGAAATATAAAACAACTTTGGGTACTTGTTGTCTTTTTAATTAAAGATTGCCTGAAATATAATCTGTCCACATCTAACCAAACACAACAGCTGTTCCACTGCCCTACTGTATGTTGTGTAAGTATCAAAGGAGGAAGGCTAGAATGATAAAGGCACTAGATTGAAAGCAAAAAGCCCATCCTCCCTCTACAGGCTACAAATGCAGCTGCCTACCTTCTATCTTGCTGCCTCGACAAACAGATCCCAAGATTTAAGGTGCTAAATAACCAGGATTAAACAACTGCAAAGGTCTGAAATTCTCTGAAGCTAAGTGGTTTACATATACAACCTTGAATGTCTCCATCAACATGCTTCCAAGCATGTCTTAAATTAACCAGTAAGCATTGCCACGAAATGAGAAGATAAAAGTGACAAAATGGATGTTTTGTATCCAGATACTTTTGAGTCACTCCTGTTCATTCTGTAATTGATCCCAGGTACTAGAACACCTTAATATTAGCAGATGGCCCCAGGTGGCTCAGGGCTCCCTGTGCTAAGCCTCGTATATGCAAAGCATGCATACGTTAAACAAAAGAAAGTAATTTTTCCCGCAAAGTATTATTGAAATGTGGATTGCACTGCTCAACACATTCTGGAGACCAGACAGATGAGTGGCTCCAGAAGGGGACTGTGTGTCAGAGGGTTAGCAAACTACAGTGGTCAGGGTGCAGCCTACAGCACAGGGCTTAAAGCCACTCCTTGCCATAAGCTGTGGACAAGCAAATCTCTGTGTTGTTGCTTACGCTACTTCCCCAAAACACTGCTGTAGACCTCTCCCTGAAGGACGACTAGACATCTAGGCCTTGACTGGATGGTCATTCTGATATTTCTGTGTTCTGTTACACCTCCCTGATAAAAGGACATTGCACCGTAGTTTTGCCCAAAACCCGGGCAGAGCACTGAGAAGCACCGGGCTGCACGAGTCAAAGCCTTTTTGGTTTTCCTGCAACAGAGGAAGCGCTATCAAGCCTCCCTCAATTCTACCCACCTGTGCCGGGCAGAGACATCATGATCTCGGCGCCTGCCTTTCCCTGGTACTGCTGTCCACGCCGTGGGCTGCCAGCACAAGGGATCTTTCTCCCTTTGTATGATCAGAAAAGCCATGTTTCAAGCTGGCTTACATCAGAAAGATACTGTGCTGGCCCCGAGAGCTGGGTCTTGGGCCCAGGTCTCCCAATTACTACCATGTATTTTCTGTACAATGGCTGCGCAAAGATATTCCCAAACCAAGGGAAAATATTTGCAGGATGAGATCTTAATAAACATATAGAAAGGTGAAGAAAACAGCTACAAGAAGCACAGTGAATTATTTGGCAAATTATGGTTATCTGTGTACACTGTCCACTTCAGAAAATTATAAATTCTTAGGGTCTTGGCTAGACAACCAGATTGTAGCACCTCACCTCTATAATTTAGTCACAATTTCATTTTGCCTCTACCGAATAAATCTAACCCAACCCAGCAGCAGATACTACAGAAGTGTGGGAAAGAGCACTGTTTTCTGCAGAGTATCAACTCGGAATGTAATTACTGTTACACCTGTTTAGCGATCGCAGTTCTGAAGAGGCCTCAGTCAGGTCACAGTCTATGTTCAATACCTTTTCCAACCTTATTCTCTGAAGCGTCAGGTTGCCGAAAGCAACAGATCTCACCTAATTTAGTCTGAAGACTATTTAAATAACCAGATGCAGTATGAAACAGTGACAATGCAATACTCCTCAGGTATGTTTTTTTCTATATTCTGGCACTGGCATTTAAGAGAGAGAAAAGAGCAAGGTGCAGTTTCTAAAGAACTCAGCAGCCTTAGGTAGGGATGATGCAACAGCACCTGGTCCTTCCAGGTCCCTACTGCCTCTCGGCAACTTGCTCCTGTTGCATTCAGCTACTCAGAAGTCACAGGCTTCCTTCTGCTTTCAGCACAGAAGCACCAGCAGGACAGACTACTGTCTCCACAGCGCAGCCAAAAGCAAGAAACGAACAAAGACTGGATTAAATTCATCGGACAGCAATAACAAATGTTCCCCACAAACAACACATAATTAGGTCTTCACAGGCTAATTATAGGGTTTCAGAATAAGAAAGTGCAAAGCCAATGTCCAAAGGTAAAAGAAAGAAAGAAAGAAACAAACAAGCAAGCAAGCAATTTCCGTGACAGCGCAGCTGGACAGCAATGCCACCTGCCGACAGATTGCCCAGCCCCGACTGACCAGGAGATGGGCAGCAGCTTTCTAACCAGGCAAGTACAGATTCCTCCAGCTCCTGCTACCCTCCGCACACCACTGTCACCCCGAGAACAGCGTACGAACAGAGAGCAAAATAAACGCAACCAGCGTAAGCTGTAGTGTTTAGCACCGTATTGGAAGACGGCACGAGTGGACAGCATGCTGGTGTCACAACAGTTGTCATCTGAAAGAGCGTGCCTCTGTGTACGCTTACCAGACTGGGCGTTAATGATGTTCTTCGCACGGCCTGAAAAGGCTCAAAACATGCTTCCTCAGAGACCTCAGCACCACATCCTGCTCCTCCCTCAGAAAACACTAGGTGTTCCATACTCCTGGTTATTCACAATTTAAGACTGAAATTGAACGGGCAGGAAAAAAATACCTGTTGACAACAGCCAAATAGATCACGATCTCTGCACTGGACAGTAACTTTGACGATTCATTTTGTCCAGAAATGGAACTGGAAGGCTGGGTGTTTGCCAATAATTTTAAGAGGCAGCTCCTCAAAAGCTTATCACACTACAGCTTCAAATATAACCAAGTAGCAGACTGGGGGATTTTGAGGTGTGCCCAGGACCTCATCTCCTTCAGGAGAACCCACTACCACTTAAAATCCAGCCATTTCATGGAGTGCCCAAACGAGAGTGGAGCTCCCAACCTTGAGAGCTGAGCAAGAACTTTGGAAACTTGTTTCTCAACACGCACCGTGAAGGCCAGTATGTCCAACAGAGCATCTCGCAGCTCCATCCTGTGGCCAGGGCCCCCACCTGCGCCTCACCCGGGCACGTTCAGCAGGCGACCCCAGGGCAAGTCGCTTCAGCCTCTCTGACCTCTGCTCTTCTGCATACGCCAGCTCTCCCTGCTGCAGGGGATGACTGGGAAGGTCATAAGTTCCTGCAGCATAAACCATCCAAGTACATCAAAGAACAGCGCAACTTGCCTAAGTTTAACCACACTAAATATTGAACAAGTATCAAAATCGTGGCCCTGCTCAGCACTGCAGGATGATAACATCTTAGCTCAATGGAAGCAAGTACTTCCAAGATAAAGTGGTATTTATAGTATTTTCTCATCTTGATCTCTTGTACATTTTTGCATGGGCAAAGGAGTCAAGTTCAGGCAAATTATAAAGCAAATGAGTAACAAAGAATTGCACTGCCTATGTGAACTGGCTGAATCATTTAACTACTTGCATCACCCATACTTTCATGTTTGGGTTTTTGCCTGTTTTCCCTGTGTAAGACAACAAACTTATGTAACTGTGCTTCATGCCCTTCCAGTAATTTTTGGGACCACCACCAGTTGTATCAATTGTGGAGAGATCTTTAGAATATGTGGTTCCTCTCCTGCTTCAGGACAATCACTCACAAGATCCAGGAGGTCCAAATGAGCAGCTTCCACCATAGGCCCAATGAAAACTACACAGGCATTTTACGTTTATGCCTGCCTAAGTACAGCACACAGCCAGGAGGCAGGACTAGTGTGGTAGCAAGGGCTTAAAGAGCAACAGGCACAAATTTCAAGGGACCAAGTCTTACCAATTCTGCTGCCTGTGGCACAACATTTTGTAACTGGGGTAGAATACTTGGAAATAACAGTGCCAAGGAGGATAAGCATGGTGGCAGCAGCTCAGAGAACACACCATTCCCCTCCTTCCCACCCTAGTGAGTTCTGTTGCTGGAATTCTGTTTAAAAAAAAATCGACAGTTCTGCATGATTCTCAGAATGAAAAACTGCAGGGACAAAGAAAGTGGGTGTGACAGGGAAGACTGTCACACACACACACACAAAAGTAGACTTTACATCTGAAACACTTCTACTATTAAGCATTTCAGCAACAATCTCAACTTGTCCAGCCAGGTAAGGTTCTGCAGCCCCTTCCTTATTACTTGATCTCTGTTCCACTCCATGACTTGACAGCAGCAGTCTCCCTCCATCCCTGCCTCACACCTTTTTGACTGTTCTATTGTTCCAGCCTTCATCTTCCCCCATGATATGCGCTTTTTCAAGACCTGGTAGCAAGGCTCTCTACCAGCCATTTGCATATCAGGTCGACATCCCACGCTGCTTCACATTCACTGGTGCAAATTTCTCGATCTGTATTTCATCACATTCCTCCACATCTCTTACCTTACTGTCATAACCTTCACATCTGGTTCAGCTGCCACATCATTAATCTGAAGCAGTACTAAGAAGCTATGCTTTAGTGAAAAGGTCAACAAAATTAACTTCTTTCCTGAGGTGGCAAGGCATTGGCAATTATTCTGGCTGCATGGACCTGTGCTCACTAGGGAGACTGGAATCTGCTGACCAGCTCCAAATAGCAGCCTCAAAGATCCTTAGTCCCAAGCAGATGCATGTGACCTCCGTGCTTGTGGGGAAAGATGGGGAAGGGAAGGATGCCACATGAACTCAAACCTCTTTAGAAACCTGGAGAAACTACACGGACATAGGTTGGAAAGAAAAGGCTTATAAACGCAGCAAATGCTGGGAAGTTTCAGACAGCACTTACAAGTGACTGGGCAGGACAGAATAAAACTGAGTCACTGCCACAGAACTGTAGCAGCTTGGCTTTTTAAAAGAAGAGATAGCTTAGAAGTAAATGCTGGCACAGAAATACTTTCAAGCATCACCAAAGCATATCCAGCATGTCAAAACCAAATGGGAAAAATTCCTCTGTCCTGAAACAGCAAAAAAAATGTTTTGTTTTGGTTTTTTTTTAAAAAACAGTGGTCTGACTCATTTTTGTACAGTCAGAGCTGGCACCTACCAAAACGCTGAAAGACGAACAGACCACATATTACTAAAGGTCCTCTGCCTTTTCCATACTAGCATGGAACACTGAAGGAGTTCTTATGATCTTGACCAGTCTTGAATAAGGCAGCAAAAAGCTGATTATTTCAATAAAGTCTGAACCTTCCAACCAATGCAGCTCTTTACAAGTACAATCTCTGGGTCTCCCATTGCTATTTGCTTTCTAGCTTCCAAATCTCAACTCCCTGCCCCCCACCAGATTTTCAGGGAATGATACAATCTTTACATAAAATATAACCTAGGGAATGGCAAGGATGTTAGTGTCTTCTAAGAATGTGTTTGGAATTAACCTTGTTAAAAGAAGTCCAGAGATAAAAGCTGCTTATCTGGGCAAGATGCTTCGACACTGCTAGCTAGAAGATACCAAAGTAGCATAAATCGAAGCATAATCCCTATGAAAAAAAAAAAAAAAAAAAAAAAAAGAAAAAACAAAACAAAAACAGAGAAGGTTTTTTGTTTGTTTTTTTCCCCTACTGACAGTTCAGAACCAAAAAAAACCCCAAAAAACAAACCCAAAACAAAACGCTTCCATCAGCAGGTTAAAAGTCCAAGAAACTCTAGTTCTTACCTATGTGTTTTCAGGGTTTATGTTGATCAGGATGTAAGGAGTTGCTCTGCCAGATCAGGGCTTGAGTCTCTAAAGAGTTACATCTCTGCAACAATTGCAAAATGTTTCACAACCAAAAAAAAAATAAAAATAGGGAAATGCAGGATTCTAGCATCTTCAGGTTTCACACATCAAAACAGTTTTAAAATTATCCCTTGAGAAATGGTGCAAATCTTCAGAGCTACTTAAAACACCACAGCAGACACAAAGTGTCGCTGCACTCTCCAAACTATCAAGCTGCAACAAGGTCTTTTACCATCACATACCAACATACCCTTCATGCCAGTCCCTCTGCTGCCTTCTCCTAGCCTCTCCTCATGCAGGACACACTTTCTCTCCTCTCTGCTTCTTCCACCTCTCTCGTCTTTGGCTGCTCCCTCTTCACTAGCTGCCCAACCACTTAACAGAACCAGCCACAGCTGCACCTTATCTACATCAGCAAACCCACCGCCCCTGAAGCCAGCCCACAGCTGTATTTTATCAATGTTAATTAACCCAGCTTCATTCCTCTACAACAGTTTTCCATTTGTTTGCTCTTTAATGAGCTCCCCACACAGTGACCACTGTACACCTGATATTCTTGACAAAGTCAGCTACCCTTGACTCCTTTTTTCAGGTATTTCTAAACTGTGGTTCCTGAGCAGCACTTGCTACACAAGGGATTAAAGTGGAATTCCCCCATCAGTGGCCTGCTGGGTAATCAGAAGTCAAGGCTCTGCAACAGAGCAAGCACTGAGCAAATTGCCATGCCTAACACTCCCCACACATGTCCAGCACATATTCAGACCTGTCTCATCTCACAGTGGACTGTCAACACACCTGGAGGGTCACTGTCACTGCCTGCCTTGGCATCATTCCTACGGCTCTTTCTCTTTCCCTTAGACTAAGATCTGCAGTACGTGTCTTGCCACACCGCAGATGGAGGAAGGTTTGATACACAGCTCACAGGATCAGAAAGGCAGGCCAGAACTCCAGAGATTTTAGGTCTAGGAAGTGCAATTCCAGATGTTGGGGGTACACTATGTGAGCTGGCTTTGAACAGCTGATCCAGATAAACAAACAAACCCATAGAGTTTTCCTGCTTCTATTTTAGGATAAAAATAATTATTGCTCTAGAGTATTTCACTATTACACTTTCTAGCGAGAAAGAGAGCAATAAACTGTCCAGAGAAAGATCACATCTCAAACTCTGAAAGAAAACAATGCACTGGTGAATGAGCCATCAAAAAATCATTTATGTAAAAGCATGTTCTATTTACAAAGGCCAACTTGCTCTTTAGGACAAGTAAAACCACTACCGGAAAAAACTATACATATAGAAATGCCTCATCTTTCAAATAGACATTTACAAATACTCTGCTTTGCTTAAACGACTAGAAACATTCAGACATTTGAAATTAAGAGTGCATTCTGCATGCAGTTGAGATAGAAATTACATTATTGGACTTCAGCGTGTCATTTCTTATAATTGGCAATGACACACTTGGGCTCTTCTAAAACACCACAGCCTGGCTATTACCTTAGGATCTCAATAGGAGGACATGGAACAAGTTATCAGTTTCTCTTCATTTTGCCATTAAAAAAGGACATCCCGATTATCTTCTCAGCAGGGGAGTCTGGTCTTGTCAAACTTGGCGTCCTTTTCCCTGAGTTTCCCTTCAGCATTTTGCTAGGCATGATTGTTGGCTTGGTACATTTACAAGTCCTTGGTCAGCACTCCTCCCATTATAAGGCAGAATTCAGAAATTCAAGGAGTTCTGCGCGGTTCCGGTCTCTCTGTAGAGCGGAAAAGCAGAGGTAGCGGTTTAACAGACCTGTACTCAGCAGACCAAGGCTGCATAACCCTCCTTTCCATGGGGCTTTCACAGCTCGGCACGCTGCACAGCAAGCATCACCACATTCAAAGGGCTGGCTAAGACTAGCTACCAGTAAAGTGTTGAGTACCTGGAGGAAGTGCAAGACAATGGCTACTCAGGAGAGATGCTACGGGTGACAAGCTGTCACTGTCACTGTACTATTTCATGATACATTTTCTAAGTGGCTCCCTGTGGAGGCTCTACTGCGTTGCCAACATGTAGCTCACAGCCTGCTCAGGAGGGAACTCACAAGCAGAACAGATGCAATTCTCTGGTGTCTGAGGCAGCTTTCACTGTACACACAGGAAGGCTTGTGCTTTGGTAAGTATTTTTTCTATGTGTAAACAGCAGCTTGCAGCATGACAGAGAGGGAACCGTGAATTTAGATTCTCTCTTTACAGAAGATATCGCCCAGTCATAAAATTTATTTCCAGTGTTTTTCAAAATCACAATTTATAGAACAATTATTGAATCTTACAATATTGTAAAGACTGGATGTTGTTCAATTCAGCATGTTCGTCACCACAGATGCCAATCAAAACAGGACCAACATCAAATATCTGACATCAAATATTGTAACAAGCAGGTTACGGGGATAAAGCTAGCAAGCGTTCAGCATAATTTAACACAAACTTCAGTGCCACACAAAGAAGGTAATGTATTTTTGATCAAATTTAACTTGGAATGCTCAGGTCTGCTTTGGTAGCTATAGAATGAAGTGTTATGGCTGAATCAGAACCTGCCAAACTGGGTAACTCAGCAAAGTAACGCTTTTAACACACATTGAGTAGTACAGAAGCCCTCTGCAGATCACTCTAAGGTGTGGAAACTGCTGATAAGAGTGAACATATTATTTAAGGGCCGAGTCCAAACACCCACAGCAATAGCACAATATGCTATTTGTAATATCTATTTCCTTGGGTATCTCAGCAAAAACATTTGACTGCTTTGAAAGAATGCACAAGCATGTGGTCCTAATACGACTATTGCCTTTTTTTTAATTCCTCTCTAAATGATGGCTAGTCTCACATGCATTAGAAAAACACAGCAAAGCAGCAGTTACCACAACTGATAACAAGAGACTGGAAGATGATGAAGACAATTAAAACCAGTGCAAATTAAATCAACAGAGAAAGCCACAAATCAGCTAAATGTTACAGAATGAAATCCTAAGAACCTCCATAAGCATCCTTTGGTTTATCTACTCATGCCTGAGTATTCCAAGCCCACTTACGATGTAAATCCTGCCAAAAGAATGAATTAAAATTTCTTAGATGGCATCATAGCCACGTTAAAAGCTATGGTCAATTTACAACTCCTAACTGTAAGATCTACTCTTCTACAAAAGACTACCATTAGAAAAATATTAAAAGATACAGTATTTTCCCTTAGGGATACATAGGCTACTTCAACTCTTACCTCTATATCCTTCTTAGTCTTCTTTATTCGCATCTTAATTTTCTTTCCAGTTATCATGCTGTAGTTTTCATTTTTCTTTTTGTTTTTAAAGAACTAAAAATGAGATCACACATTAGAAAGACGTAAGTTTTGCTTTATTTTGTCACGTTGCAAATCTTAAATAAAATTACAGACAATAATCTTTTATACTTCCTAACTGTTCAAAACAATAGAGATAGGTTTCTCCTGATGACCAAACATTTTTGTTTTTTATGATGTATGTTTATGACAGGACAGATTCAGTGCTTACATGAGAAATGTAACAGGACTTCAGACTCACACAAGTATACCTTGGAAAGCTGGACAGGTCCTGTTTTCTCTCTCTTTTTCTTCTTTTCTTTCTTTTTCTTCATTTTGTTGGCCTTTTTCCTTTTCTACAGGTATAAGACATATGCTTACAGACTCACAAGGGCAAAAAACAGGAAATGCACAAGTAGCTGTCAATGTCTTGGCTACTCAAGCCAGCCACTACTGCTTCCCCCCACCACTGCTGAACAGGTACTAGCTGAACTACACAGTAATGCTAGCAGGGTTAGCAACGCTTGAGATTTTGAAAAACAGAAATGGTCTGATCCCCTGTTCTCTCTCTTATAATGTAATCCCAATATATAAAATCACTGAACAGAAGGTCCTAATAAAATGAAAAAGAAAAATTACAATAGCAAGAATCTACTGCTCTCTCACTGACTATAAATTATTTCTTCTGACAAATTCTATAAAGTTACCAAGATTCCCCACTTCTCTTTTCTTCAGAGACTAGCTAAACTCTAGCTGGACCAGCAATGGTTGGCAAAAGGAACCTTTACAGTATTTCTCCTTTAGTATGCAGTCAACTGAACCCATCAGTTCACCTACTGCAACCCTAGAAGCATGATTCAGATTACACAGTCACAGACAAAAGCATTACATTTTACATGACATTTAAGGTTATCAAAATATGAAGAACTATTTTCTGTTTGTTAACTATTTATTTCTCTTTGTAAATGTTTACCTTTTTGTTGTGTTTTTCTTTTTTCTTTTTCTTTGATTTAGACTTAGGAGAATCTAAAATAATAATAAAAAAGTAATAATCCAAAACAAATCAAATTCAAACCCTTTAAGTTTAGCATTCTGAAAAAGGCATTTGTTTTTACAGACAAGGCATACAGAAATGTAAAATGTAAGAAGAAAATGCTTTGATTTAGCCATATATATTAACGCTTGTTGAAACTAACCCTGAGAAAAGCAACACATTAACTTACTGCCTCTTACTGGTCTAACACGGAAACTGAAAATACCTGATTTACTCGGTGATTACTTATACCAGTGTATTAATATAATACCTCTACTTTCTGCAGCCATGCTCAACAGATTGCAAGTATCTCTTTAGTAGCCGAACTCTCAAAGGAGGCAACAAAAAGTACTGTTTGGGCTGACAAACCACTGAAAATAACGTCACTGTTCAAGGCAAATGAAAAACTTCTCGTACTTGCACTTCACCTTCCAATTCCAAGGTCTTAAGTAAATTTTGTAAAGCAGAAACCCACAAGTTCTGTAAGTCAATCAAAGATTTTAAAGATTACACCATGGCTGGTATGTGAGGAAGTCAATTTTGAAGCACCAGCTCTGACTACAGGACTGTAAACGTAAAATACTGGAAGAGCTTACTAGTCTCCCAACAGACTGCCTTCAAGCTATTAGCTCTGCAGTTTCTTTACAAGCAAAAGATAACATCCTAGGATCAGGAGAGCCCAGCCAGACTTAAAAGTTAGAGAAGCCTAAGGTAAAGCTACCCAAGCAATCTTCTTTTGGCCTCCTAATGACAAATGCAGCACAAGCTCAAACATTCAAGAACACCAGGTTTCCTTCCAGACTGAAAATCAGTACACTATGGTGAACACTTGCCCAGTTTTACCCCTTTGCCCCCATCTCCTCCAGACTCGGTATTTACTTCCCACCATCCCAGCTATGGTTCCCATGACCACAAACCCTAAAGTTCTCTGGACTTCTGCACTGAATTGTTGACTCCCTAGGCTAAGCTAGGCCATCTTTTCCTCCTGTTCACTCTTTCTGAGTCGCCACCCCTCACCATCTGGCCTCCTCAATAGGTGTTTCATATTCAGCCACCCTACCTCCCTAGTTCTAGCACTAACTAGCCTGCTTGTCTCCTGTCTGAGGGGAACCCTCTCCCCAGCTCCACCTAACAAGCTGCATTCCCAGTTTCTATATCCCCGATGTCTCTTTTTCCACAGCAAATTGTGTCCTTTCTGCATTGAAGTTAACTCCATTTTCCATATAACCTATGTTACCGGCAAAGTTGGGAAAGGCAGGTGGGGCATACACCTCAAGAAGCAGGACAGTTTCTCTCACTCTCCTCTTGGTTTTCCCAGCCACTACCCAGTGCCTAACAATCAGAGTTACAGTCAAGCTCGCTAAATAAGAAAAGAGAAACACAGATAAAAAAATGCCAGAAGAAATCTCCACTTTCCCAAGGAAAGTTAAAACTCCACTCCTGCTATACCTGACCTGTAAGACTGGGGCAAACCTCTGTCATTCAAGGTCTTAAATTGCAGGTTAGGCAACCTATTCCACTGTTCTGCTGCTAGGATGTATTTTCTAATTCAAATCCCTCATATTGCAAACTAAGGTCATTTTCCCTGCTCTGAAAGTTACAGAAAGATTTTTCACTCCCTCTCCTTAGAGGCAACTACCTACACCTATATATCTTAGCTCAATTATCTCGTGTCTTTTCTTGTCTAGATGGAATAAAACATGGTTTAAACGTGCCCTTGTAGGACATTTTTGCTAGACTGTCTTCTCTCCACTGTGAATGTGAAAACTTAAGGAAATTTTAGTTGTAAACTTTAGCAAATCTCTAAGCATGCAGACTGACAACTTCAGCCTAATTCAGAATGATTTTTTTTCCTCAGATACACGTTTCTTGCCATCCGTCCAAAAGATGAGCCAGAGAACATGCCAAGCATGTTCGCACAGTCAGTGTCTGATATGACATTTTAATTCTTTTTAGAAGTTTTAGAGTGTATCACAGGGGATAAAATTCATTCAAGAAGAAAAGATGACCTTCCCCCATCAAATGTACAAATTCATAGACCTGAGTATCTTCAGAATTTATTTATGTCAGATACATTGAACCAAGACACTGAAGTATGAGAACAAGTAGTATTTCCATACAGATGTAAACCTGCTTCAAGAGAGGCAGAACTACATCTTTGTTAAACTGTGGAATGCAGTCACAAATAGAGGTCCTGCACCAGATGGTGAAGTTTCAGCCAATCCTGATATTGGACTTCTCATCAGGAGAACTCTAGTTCATACCAGAGTTCTTCCCAATCATAGTAAAAAAGGATAAAATACACATTTTATTAAAAAAGAGCAATTTGGGCACTTTACCTGCAGTGATACCAAATAGTTTGATACAGAGTATCAAAACAATGCAGTCCTGATATTATATCACGAATACATTCCCCTCAACATCACAAGTTATATCCACAGAAAAAGAGTGCGCTTACTCCCAGACAGCATCTACCCCAAGTACTCTAAACAGCAGCTAAGTATGTAAAGTCTTAATCCTGTAATGCTTCCATATGTTTTGCCATAGAACTTGGTTATCGGTATTAATAAACTTCACCCGAGTCCTCAAAGTTAAATGCTTGACATGTTAAGACCAAAACTAGACTGAATCAAAAACCCCAACTCTGCTCTAGATAAACAGCTGAAGTAGAAATGATCTGTCTTTTGAAAGTATAATGAATATAGAGTTCTAAATATATACGACATATTGTTACAAAATTTCTTTGAATAGCAGTTTCGATTTTAAAAATATTTAAATTAACGGAAGAACACTGCACAGCGTATGTGAAGAGGTACCTTAGCACAGCAATAGGAGAGGGTTGTGAGAGAAACACTCCGAGCATGCAGCACTGGTATTCCGCGCTGTCACTCTGTGGTGGCTCAGCCACATTTAAAATAAATTTTAAATGCTTCCAGCAGTGCTATCAAAACTGCAAACGTCATGTGTATGCATGGAGGTAACTTACCTCTGCTACTTGAAGATGACGATCTTGATGATGAACGCGATGAGGAGGAAGAAGTGGATGTAGTGCTAGAAGACGATGTGGATGAGATGGATGATGATCTGCTTCTACTGCGTTTTCGTTTCCTTTTTTCTTTTCCTTAAGATAACACAAGGCAACAGTGACGAGCATGCTAGTAGCTACGGTCTACGAAAGCGACTCTACAGAATTTAAACACAAGGAACCCCTATTTTGAGGGGTTGATTATATTTTTTCCCCTCTTTCCAGTGTGCCATGGTCCATGAGCAAGTGACAACGCTCACTATCAGGGTCAGGCATGGTCACGGACATAAAGGACACCAGCGGTGCGAGCAGTGCTTACCTTGGCCTTTCAGCCCTTCCTGTGAAGTTGCACAGAGCGCCCTACTTCTCTCGTCCTTTGTGCCATCCATACCTAGTGAGAGACAACAGTACATTCAACAACATCGCTTCCAGAAGACTTTCCGAGGGGAAAAAGCCCAACAAGAGCGCAGTGCAGGCACAGAGGAAACCGGCGAGCGTTCCCAGGGGCAGCCCCAGCGCCCCCACCGGGCCACGGCGAGGGCACGTTCAGGCTCCCAGCCTCCCGCACGGGAACGGGACGCCGGAGCCCCGGTCCCCCGCCACCTCCGACAGCGCGGCCTCAGCCCCGCGGCAGCGCTATTGCGGCCGCAGCAGCCGCGCTGCGGGGCCCGAACGCCCACCCCCCGCTGCCGGCCGCACAGCGGCGGCCCGGGCGGACACCCCGCCGGCCGGCACACGGGCGGGCGCCTACGGCCGCGCCGCCGCTTCCCGCACCGCACCGCCAGATCCCCGGCCCGACCCGCTCCGGGAGCCGCCGCCGCCCCGCCGCCGCGCTGACCGAGGGGCGGCCCGGGCCCCGCCTGGCGCCCCGGAAGTGCTGCCGCGGCCCGGGCGCCGCTTCCCGTGCGGGGCGGGCGGTGCCTGCGCGGCCGTGGGCTGCCGCGTGGTCGCTGCCCTCGGCCTCCGCCGCGCACGGGTGGGCCCCTGGGGCGAGGGGGCCCCGCCGCCCGCTGCGGGGGGAGCGAGCCCGCACGCAGCCGCGCCGGGGCTCCCGCCTGACCCGCACGGCGAGCGAGCCCTGCCGCTCCGAGCCGGGCCTGCGCTGCGCCGTGCCCCGCGGGGAGCGGCGGGCTGTGCCACCGCCGGCTGGCGGCTGCTCCCCGGGGCGCGCAGGGCGTCCCCCGCCCCGCCTGGCCAGCGCCGGCCTCTGCTCCCCGCGGCCTGGCCGCCCGGCCCCACCACTGGCCCTCTGGGGCTGCAGCCCCGCTCCCACGGAAGCCCCGTCCCCCTGCGGGGGCGGCGAGGACGCCACAGCCGCCCCCCCTCCCCGCCGCCCCCGCCAGCCCCTCGCTGCGCACCCGTACGCGGCCCCTCCGCACGGCTCCGCTCCCGGTGCGCCGGCCGGCCCGGCCCTGCCGCGGAGCCGGCTCCCGCCGCAGCCGGGGGCTGCCCGCCCCGCTCCCCAGTGCCGGGCGTGGGGCCTGGGGCATCCCGGCACCGAGCGCCGGCCGGGGCTCCCCCGGGACACGGGGGTCCGGTGCCAGCGTTCTTCCGGGCTGCTTTCCAGCGAGGCAGGCCTAACCCCCCGAGTTTTCCATTCCCACGTTTAAAGTGCCGTGTTCAAGCATGAAGCCATCACGGGACGCTGGAGCAATTCCTTTTAGCTGTTACCGGCCCAAACCTGAAACAAATCCACCCTCAGCCCCAAACTTGTGCTCCACACAAAGAACATCCCGTTTGGATTCCAATGGATCCGCAGACCTCGTGGATCTTCGTCTGATCTAGCTTAGCTCACAGTCTTCTGAACCTCTATGTGCAGCTGCTTTATGATCGTCAAGTATAAACCAAAATATCTGTGAAGCACATCCATTCTTAATCTAAAGCAGCGTTGGGGGTTTTTTTTGGATGTAAACAAAGCCCTGGTACTCCACATCCTTCTAAAAAGCCTGCTTAAATCCAGCCAAAAGGAATATATGCCACCCTCCAGGAGAATGATAAAATTATTTATTCTTAGATTAGTTTACATATGCAGTGATGACATCTGGCTAGAAAAACACCTGTATTGTAGTAAGATATATTCAAACAACTATAAACTGTCAATAAATATGTTAGAAACATACTGTATGCTGATGTAGAAATATCCTAAGCTCTTTTGGTTACTTACCCCATACAATATTATTGAAAAGTTTTTTGGTGTTTTTCATGCAACATCAAAATTCTTCCCGACAATTCATGCTATACAACATTTTTTTCTTTATCAGGAATGGGATAAAATTTTAAATCCTGTTTACAAGTAGTAAAAATTGCTGAAAATTTTAACATAAATCTCTCAATTGTTGTGATAAAAAGAACCAATTTAAAGAAGATTGTCTTTAAAAAAATTAATTTTCACAACTAATTCTTTATAAAACAGGCAGTATTTCAAAAGGGATGTTTCCGTCACCCAGGATGAATCATTTGTGCTTCAAAATTTTAAAAAGAATATTATTCATGGCGAAAACCTAAACCCAACTGGTAGGTAGAGACTGCAGTACGGATGGGCTAAAACTGAACATGCTTTCAAAATCTGGCCAGGAACACACTAAACACTTATCCACATCACTATGCCATCACCTACTCTTGACAATTAGAAATGGAGCTTTAATAATACTTAGCTCTTTTCATGCTCAAAATTCTTCACAAACATTTGAACAGCCCTAACGCTTCTGCAAGTATTATTATCCCCATTTTATACTTGGGATGGTGGAGGCAGAGAGGGCTGGGAATTTGCCAGGATACAGACCGCATCCTTTCTGTCTTTTCTCCCTTGATTGTTCAAGCTCTTTATCGCTTTCTGTATTTTATACTTAACATACTGGAGAGTCCCATGAAACACGGTTGGTACGTTTCCGTCAGTTATTAGTGGTTACTATGCAAGTTGTGCCACTTTGAAGGTTACGTGACAAATATTAAAGTAATCATCAACATGAAGTCCACGTCTGAGGCTCAGGATTGACATCCTAGAATGCCACACCATTTTCACACAAAGCTTGCTCTTTCTGTAGTGAAGCATTAGGGACGCAAGGCCTAATTCTCTCTGTTGTACAGCCAAAATGACTCTTAAAGTCAGCCACAGCCTTACAAGAGAATAAAAACCATTCCTCACCATCTGTCCCTGGGAACATGCAAAGCCCCTACAGAGGCCCAGTACGTCCTGATCATACAACAAAAAGGACATCTAAATCAAACCAAAGATTTCAGATTTGCTAACCTCCCACGAGGTACAGATAACTAAGGTCTCTTCCCCTCCACCCCTGAATTTGAAAATATTTGTGTCTGAATTACATCCCATAAACTGTGTGGCAAAGTAAGTGACTAGCAATGAGATTGCAGATCCAAAACACCGGATTTTGCCTTTGCCTTAGTATCAATCCCCAAATTGTATTATTTTAGTTGATATCAAAGGGCATTTTTGGTTTTGCCACATTTGCCCTCTCGAATTTTCTGCCTTATACCTTGCAGTCTGTGCCCCGTTTTGATTTTTATCCTGCCTAGTTTACTCTTACTCTAAACCCAGCTTGATTTCTTGCTGTCTCTTTACAAGCTCTGGGTTTGCTCTGCCAGTGAACTGCAGGAGCAATGGATAACCCTGTGGTGTTACGCTACCTGATCTGTGAGAGATGAGACACAAAATTCTGTCACTTGTAATAACAAAATGACTGAGTGTGCAAAAGTACATCCCTCTTACAGGCACCCAAAAGGCTTTAAAAAGGCACGTGTATTCTTTGTCACTTGATCCTCAGTGCCTGATCTTGGTGGTTTTAGCGTGTCTCCAATAAACTCCATAGAATGCACACATTCCCTTGCAGTATGGAAGGAACTTGAAATAAAAATAAAGGTCTTCAGACACACTTCAGTCAGAAGTTGTTACTCGGCAGCTGTCTCACCCTTTAACAAACACTAGAGCTGCACTACCTCTGAGAACCGCGCTCCCTAATCCATTTCCCCCCCTTCTTTCCCAAACATCCAAATTTCTAGCAGAGGGAAACAGTGCACGTTACATGGGCTTTTTCCTAGGCAGATATCCAAAGCTCTTCTTGCCTTTTGTAGAGCTGGTAGGCCAGAAACCATCTCTTTTGCACAGATGTGAGAGCGAAAGTACAGGAGTTTTGCCCCTCTTCTTCCAGCAGCGCAGCCAAGGGCTGGCAGGCTGGCCGAGTGCCCCGCTTCTGGCCATGTCCTGAGAGGTGAGAAGGCTTCTTTTAACTTCAGATGGGGACTGTGGATGTTTACCACCAATGGACATCAGTCCCAAGGCACTAGGCAGGAACGGAAAGGACATAACAAAGCTATTGTCAACTGGGGTATTCTATACAGCTGAAATACCAGGCTAGAAAAGGAAGAGGCATTGCCATCTTCCTCTGGGCTTTTTGGAAAAAAACAATTAAACCAAACCAAACCAAGATGCAAGATCCCACATAAATGTTTTCCCTGCCTAACTGAAGCCATTCTCCCTGCTTTGAAAACCCAGGAGATAGAGGGATCAAGATACATTGGTTCAAATGTGCTAATTTGAAATGTTTCCATTTCAGGCAGGCGAAATGGACTTTCACGCTTAGGCATGGCTTCAGTTCTGTGTGAGGGACGGGAGCCCACAGGCCTGCTTGGGCTCCATGGGGCTTACTGGAGGAGTTTTGTCTCTGAATGCCAGTCTGGTGATGGGAGTCACGCATTCCCCCAGCCTGGGCTGAGCCAAGTCTGGATCAAATGCATGTTCACATCAATCTGGACTTACAGCTGCCTTAAAAACGCAGTCTCGAAAAAACGTTAAAAAAGGAAAGGCTGATGCTTTGGCAATTCGTTATCTGTTATGCAGTCCAAAAGCCTCAAAACATAATCGGTAGCATTGACTAGTGGCAATTCACTATTGCATGGCTGGTAGTCACCAAGAAAGCATTTCTTAACAGTTAAAGCAGTCACACTGATCGGGCACGCTTTTCACAATTCCTCCAGATCGGTTAAATCCACGACCACTTTCAAAAACAGAGTGTCATCTCTGATGTAGGTGTTTTTGGTGTTCTCCAGGACCGTGTGCGGCACGAAGCGTGGACATCCGGAGGCAATATTCATTTCTCCGTCTGGCCTTTTGAAACTGCTGCTATTAGGGTCAGCTCTAAAGACTTCCACAATGTGATTTTTTTTCCCACTTTGGTCCAAAAGCATAAGTGTAACTTTTTGCTTGAAAGGCCACAGCAGCAGCGAGTCAAACTCCCCCCTCATCACGACGAAGTAGAGAGACACGTGCGTCCCCTTTCCTGAGCCGTCCCCATTCAGGTAGGCTCTCGCACACAACCTGTACCCACAGCGGCTGGTGTAAAAGGGCTGGCTGAATATGGAGAGGACACGGCCTTCCACTGCTTCTTTCTTCTTCATCTTGTAGTCCATGATTTTCCAGATTAATTTCCCGTTGTAGCACGTGCCTTCCAAAAGCTTAAATCGTTCTTCATTTTTGTTGAGCTGTGCTTTGTGAATATTGATCTGGCGATCGTGCTTGCTGGACTGACCTTCCAAAACAACTGGGGGAGGTCGGGGCAGGGGGAGAGGAGAAAACAGAAAAAAGGGAAGGGAGGGGGGGAGAAGGGGAGAGAAACATTTGGTAAAATAAAACTGTCAGGGTGCTGGATACGAAGAGCAACCAGACTCCAGCTGGCAAAAACTGAACTGCTCAAGCCTGAGTACAGACTGTGAACTAGTGTTACTACAGCTGTTAACTTTTTAAAATTGTAATCGCAGCTGGTAGTTGAATAAGGAAAACTGGTAACTACAAATCAGCTTTAGTGCCTGACTATGGATAGTACCACTGCCTCCATCACAATGCACTGGCCTGACCAAGGCCAGTTCTCTGGCCCCGCAGTGCCACAGGAATCCAGGAGAGATTGTGGAGCAGGGGAAGGATGCACCACACATCACCATGGTTTGGTCTTAAAAAGCAAGAAGAAAGGCCTTTCTAGTGAAGAGCTGCAATGACAGACTCTAGCACCAGAGCCTCTACTTGGCTACCAGTAAACCAGCAAAAACCCCACACCCATGCAGAAAAGAACCGAAAGTCCCAACATACCCAAGCGCTGATCATATGTCTCCATCAGAGCAATCTTCTGTTTCACATTTTCAATTGTGTCAAACAAAGGTCGCAAGTCAAATTTACTTTGCTGCTGGTTTGCCATCTGTATTAGCTGTTTCACTTGTGATTCTAGGCGCGCAGACTTATCCAGGTGACTGGCCAGAGTCTTCCCAGTTCATGCCATTGGAAGAGGATGGGAAGCGGAGACAGGAGACATCCATAAAATCAGCCATTTCATTTGAAATAAGATAAAGAAGCCTTTAGCATGTCAGCAATATCAACTACATGCTGCATTTGAAGCGCTCTGCTGCCTTTGGAATGTATTCCAATGCTCCTTCATGATTAATTCAGCACATTTACTGACTGAGAAGTCATCCCTCATTCAGACCCATTCACGCTGCATCACTTAATTCAACTGATTACTCGTGTACACCTGCATATTTGCCATGGGGATCTGGCTAGGAGGATTGTACAGTGCTTTTTGCCCAGATGAGATATCCAAACTCCTTTATTGGTTAAAATGAAAAGACAATGCTGTATTGTGAAAAAACGAGAAGGGCTTGTGAAGTGTCTGGGAGATTTGTTATTGTCCTGCTATTAATGACAACTATTACGGGATGAACATAGTTCAGGATCAAGAAAGCAATTGGCAAAGTAAAAACCAATGTCTCACCTGGGTGCTTACCATCAAGTTGCTATTTTTACCAAAAAGTTGTGTAAACTGTCTGAATTCTTTCTCACAATTTTTAATGGCCTCTGCTAGCTGCTGGATTTTAATCTCTTTACATTCCAGGCTCTTATACAGGTCAGATATCTACAGATGGAAAAAAACAGAGTAAAACCGGTAAGGCACACCAAAATATATGATGACCAAATTAAAACATACGTGACTATTTAAGAGAAAGTGTAAAAATTTACAACTATCTTAGCTAGATATAGCACTACTCAATTCACAATTCATGGATAAGTGCTGGCAAGAACTGAACATAAGGTAATCGTTCTCTTTAATAGATCTGTGTGGCAACAGGTGCAAAGAGACTCGTAACTCTCATCCCCATCATGACGATCCGCTGCTCTACAGTGGGACAGTACATACATGCACACACATCCATGTGTGTTGCTGGGTGCATGTATATACATCTATTATTTTCTTTTTCCTCTACTGAGGTCTAACGAGTAAAAGAGATGAGTCGGTGAGGGATACTAACTCCAAAACTGAGTTGTAGCACAAATTCCCCTCATCAGGATTGGGCATACACCCAGTGTCACCTGCTGGGAGCCACAGAAATGATTGTGAGTGGAAGGGTGCTTGCAACTGGCTTTGCACTACCCCACGCTGCCTCTACAGAGGGTGTGACTTGGGCATCTAGAGGCTCCTTTTTGGAGCAATCTGACCAGCCACTGAAACTTTAAAATGCTTTATCTCCCAGCCTCATATCCACTGTAAGCAAAGACCGAAAGCAAACGGGGTGAGCGATGGCAACAAGCCTGCCACCGTGCTTGCTGGAGAATATATGTGCCCGAGCACAGAGAGGTTTCCGTCCACTTGACTGACTTCACTAGAAGAGTTTATTCTGACTTCTGAGGTGTGCAAAGCTGATAAACCCAGTCTTTTGAAATGTAGCTGAGCTAAACCAGGCAACAAACGGAGAATCTCGTATCATCTTCCGACCAGCCAAGAACTGCTGAAGAGTGCTTATTAAATGTAACTTACCTGTTCTTCCAGCCGGGAGTTCTTGTCTAAAATCTGCAGCATGTGTTCCCTCAGGGCTCCGTTTTCATGTTCGGCAAGTTTCCCTCTTTTAACCTTTAGTGAGGCAGAGGGGGAAGGGAAAGAATAAAATAATAAGATTTTTGAAGCTGTTAGTAGAAAAACGTATTGATGCAAGCATTTAAAATATCTCCTCTGTGCTTTAGAAGCGAGGGAATGGCTCCCCTGATTCTGTAATACAGCATCTTAGCCAATAGTAGAAATGGTTGTGAAAGAACAAAAACTAGTTATTTCGATTAATTGGTCTGATTGGTTTGGGAGACAAATTCCAGTCCCAGTACAGACAACGATCTATAAAACAGTACCTTTACAAGGCAGCCATACTGCTTATAGGGGCAGTCCACCTCCGCCTCAGGACACACAGCATGGTGCTTTTCAATCTGTGTGTATCAACAAAGAAAGGTGTAACGAAATAAATATTAAGTAATTTGCTGCACTGATAAAATCTGAATGCCTGCATAAAGGGTGAACAGAGGTCGATGTTATGACACCACTGATCTCGTAAACAGGAAAATGAGTATTCAGAGTCCATAAGCAAGCCAGATATTTTTCCATACTGCAAAAATGCCAATGGTTTGCAGTGACTGAATACTTCATTTGTAAGATGGGGCATAAATCCCTTGTAGGACCAAAGAAAATACTTAGAGCAACGAGGTTTTATTGGCACAGGCCAATGTGGTCTGCAACATAACTTTCAGTTTTCATAAACGTGTGTGATCTGCTGAAACACAGTATATGAACAAAATAATAGTACCTCTTTTTTCAGAACTATTTGTGAACAGTTTTGGAGACAAGGCACAGGATAATCAGGACAGTCATTTTTCTCGTGATTCTGGGGAAAAACAAACAAAACAAGGCAGTGGTTTGTATTTTTGTAAAGTAGCATATGTAGAGGAAGCTATGCAAAAAGTAATGCCAAACATACATGTGCAAGCCCCTTATCACATTGTTGTTCATAGGACAGCAACAGCAATTGGTGTTATTTAAAGCACGTTTATTATACTTTCTCCTTCAGCTACTCAGCCGGATTTTGTTTCAGGAGTTGTTAAGCCCCATTGCAGTGCTGGAAACGTTTCACTCAGCAACATGAAGAGGAAACATATGCTATGGATTCCCAGGGAATGCTTTATAATCTTACCTTTATGTTAATTAACACCACATATTTATTACAGTACTGACACATTTCTTCTCGAAATTTACAGTGCTGGCTCAAATGCTCTTTCAAGTCTTTCCGAAGAATTTGATCACAACATCCATCATTAGTGCACTGCACACTTTCAAACAAACACTGCTGAAGATGCTCCTGCAACACACAACAGTAAATTAAACCCCAAAGTATTTCATCGCATCTTCAGTTGCCCAACAGACCCACAGAAACATTTGGCAGTTTGGTAACAAAGCAAGCTCCAAATATTTTTTCCTCCATAAGCATTCCCCTTTTCCAACCTTAAAACTGAAGCAAATGTGACAATTTAGAGAGTCCTTTATATGACTTCCACTTTTCATTCCATTGATACACTGAAAAGAGGCCCAAATGGCCAGTATGTCTTGGCAAGTTTTCTTGAATCAACCATCACATGGTGCCTAAGCATACAGAAGGAATGTATAGATGCTGTGGCTATACTAAAGCTACATAAAGCAAATGATTCTTATTTAAAAAATAACCTAAAGCAAAGTGGGAACAAGTCATAATATTTTGAGCTTAAGATTTGTTACTTACAGTGCATAGCTAAGTCATAGTCCTTGTCCTTAAATTACATTGCTACAATAACTCTGAAGTCTGAAAATCACCACCAGAATTTAGCTTATCATAAATACACGGAGTTCGCATGAAAATCAAAGGCTTCAAAACTTGATCAAGCAAACTAACCTGATATCGTCCCAGAATTATTTTTGAATTGCAGTCAGGAATGTTTTTGCAGAACACATGCAAATTGAGAACTTCTCTCTTACAGCAGTTATCTTTGAACACCTGTAAAGGAAGCAAACCAGCCTTCATACGCAGTCACATAGGATGCTATAAAGAATATAGAAAAAGCAAAACATCACAACAAATCTTTCAAGCACACAGGTGTAGACTCCATAATTCAGAGCATGGTTCTTGATAATTCATATTGAAAATTTACACTAAAAATATAGATTAAAACACACACGAATTTTCTAATAAGCATAGGGGGGTTTCCCCATATAGTTATTCCACAGATGCTGATCCATCCCACAGCCAGCAGGATCAGAAGCTATAAAACCACTGCCAGAGCCTGCCTGTATCTAGAAGAAAGCAGCAGGAGCTAACAGACCCCAAAGGCCAAACCAGCTCTGAGCATGCTCCTCTGATCTTCAAGCAGTGCAGCGTGCCTTTGGGATGGAGACGATGCAGAGATAGCCCTTCTATAGACTCTGAGAAAGAGCACCGTTCCCAGTTGTGTATGCAGAAGCTAATTAAGCCCCTAGAGCAAACTTTCAGTCTTATTTAGAGATCTTCCTGTAAGGAGAATTATAAAGCTGCTTACTGTTGCACTGCTGCCAGCAAAATTTGCACAAAGACAGTGAACGAAAAACAAAAATTGTGTGGACAGTCTGATTACAATTTCCTATCACGAGTACGAGAGAGAGGAAGGAGACATTTGATTTCCCTGGAAAATTAATTCTGGCAGGACTAAGTATGTAGCATACTTTCAAGCCTTAGCATATAAATAAGGACAAATCAATCCATTAAATTATTTAAAAAAAAATAATAATAATCAGTAGCTTGCAAAATAAGAAGCATCTTTTCCTCTAAAAAATTACCCAAAAGTAAATGAAGTCTACAGGGTTAATGAGATATAATGGAAATAAGTAAGGCAGCAAATTATAACCAAGTGAAAACAAAGACAACCAGATAAATAAGTTGTCCCAGCAACATGGAGCATGAAAAAGGCAGGTCAATAAACTCTCCACTAAAAAAAAAGACATTTGATGACAAGGGAAAATTTAAAGCTTTGTGAAACTCTCTGACACTTTACTGGAAATGCAAAAGACTAAAATAAAATAACTTCAGAACATGAGTTATAAAATAAAGCTTTAGCTATATACCCATACTTCCTTTCTGAGAGAGCATCACTGAACACACTGCTTCTGTTAGCATCATTTCAGAGACAAAAACTGCCCTGCCCCTGAGGACTAACAGACTAAAAGCCACCTTGTTCTCAGCTGTCTTGCCTTTTCCATGCAGACGTTGACTGCTGAAGTAAAATTACAGCCACTTACCTCATGCATTTTTATTGTTTCTTTGTCAACAGGACAGGTGGGTACTGCACTCAACTCTCTAGATCGAAAGAAAAGTCATGTTAATCCACAGACAATTTCATTTATTTTACAAAATTTCCCTATGCTAGAATCTGACTGCAGCAGGAGGCAGTACTAGATACCATAAAAACCAAAAAAGTGCTTCAAAAACACTTTCGTCTGGCAACTACACAGCCAAAATGCCCACAGCTCTAAGAGGGCATTAAGCTGCAACAGTGAATATGTAACAGAAAGAGTTTGTCCTACAACTGTTAATTAAGATGGCTTTTAATTAAGAGGACTTGGTCACACTCTGGCCACCTGCTGCTCTTAAATGTCTGTCTGCAAAAATCCCATCGCATACACTAAACCCAGCATTTGCCTAGCACAAGCAGCGTGCTCCTTCCTACACCAGTAAAAGAAGATGTGATGGCTCCTGCCTTAAAAGGCTTCCAGAAGTCCTACAATAAGGGACAGGAAAACAGTTATTAAGGCCGTGCAAAAAGGGAGGCATGCCAGAGGGAGAAAGCAGCAAACATGAAGCATCTGAAACTCATAAAATGTGAATGGTGACTTCCATCCACATAAACAGGTTCCTCCACAGCCTTCCTGGGCCAAATCCTGCCCTCGGGCACACCAAATGGTACGTAATGTACTCCCAGATGGGTCTGCGGGGTAAACTCATTCGTAACTGCGGATGGATGCCTTGTGATCTGACTGTAGTATTGGGTAAGGCTAACATCAGTTTTATAACTCCATGGAAATCAAAGACATTATACAGAAGCAAATGAAAATAGCTTAATTAGCCACCCGTGTCAATACTGTGGGGCATTAACGCAACGAATTCATGTCAGCAGCACAGTGTTGGACAGACAGACCGAAACAGCGTCTCACGCAGTAGTGCTTAAGATTGCATCAGTTTCTGTCTGCTGGCTTTGCTGCAGTTACCAAAGCATTCTTCTCCAGCACCAGGTAAGGTCTTTAAAGACACCTTTAAAACACTGAGCGTGCAGTTATTGAGTTCAACAGAGTCTTCCCGTTGACCCCTCCAGCATTTTATCACATCGGTACTCTTATTATTACGGCACTCACTGCTGATTTGTAGAAGGTGTTGACTTCTTTTTAGGAAGGGGAGTACGGGGATGCAGGAGAAGTTTGCACTGACCTCAAAGACAGAATGCACTGCTGGCAAAACCGGTGCCCGCATCCCGTCTGGTGGGGATTGCGAAGGACGAGGTGGCAGTAGGCGCATTTGTACCGCTCTTCCAAGGTTTCGACAAACTTGTAGTTGGTGTCAGGCTCAAAGTCCAGAGAGATGGCGCTGGCGGAGTTCTGGCGTGTGAAGAAGCTCGAGAGAGCAGCGGGTTCGTCACAGGCCATGGGAGCTGCACTGGGAACCAGGCAGAGGGAGAATCCCTTCGAATCTTCACCGGCAGCCACGCCACCTCGGCTACTGCTTGCAGCGGGCTGCCGCTCATGGGAGAGCTGTCATCTGCAGCGGGGTGCAACAGGTTTCGGAGGGAAACACGGCATCAACTACAGAAGAACAACAAAATGCTCAGAGAACCACGAAATTATGGTTACAACACAAGCATCAAAGCACACTCCTTCGGAAAAATGTTTCACAATCTGAAAATTATCCTGCAGAAGAGATTTTTATGTTGGTTTTTATTATTATTATTTCTTGCAGCAACTTTTAGTCTCAAAAAAATTACAAGAGTCACAGATACAGGTGGGGAAAGCAGAGGCCAAGTCTTGGCCCTGATGTCCACCAGGAAAACCTACACTTAACACAGAGCCCACCCACATGACTTCATGAGTTCATTGCACCGGTTCAGGCAGGAGACAGCTTTGTGGTTCACAGCAAGGAGCATACAAAAAAAAAAAAAAAAGGCAGCAAGGGGATTTTACCTTCAGTTTAGGTGTAACAGGTGCCAAAGTCTCTTAACTTGACATCTTTCTTTTTCCCATTGATCACTCATCTACAGCAGTAAACTCTAATTCTGTTTTTTCCAAAGTTTTACTTAATTATGCGCAAGTTCTTGAAGATACTAATCCTGTCTGAAAGAAGCAGTGGAAAAAAAAGAAAGAAAAGCAAGATTGCAATCAGAAGCATGACATGAGGTTTTTCCTCTTAACCCACAAAAGCTCATATACAGCACAGGAATGCAATTCATTTCCTAATAGGAAAAACCAGCAACATTTGTTTCCATCCCTAAGTCACAAACCCTGAGATTTGCCATGAGTCCCTCAATCTTGCAGTAGTTTTTTTGCGAGTAGCTCAAGAGCTGGAGCCACTCTGGTTTTCATTTCTCACGGCTTTGTGCTCAGAAGACATTTTTTCCTTACAGGGTGTGTACAAATGCGCCTGAGCTCTCAGACCGTTCTATGGGGGAAGTTCTCAATTTTACAGCTGTGCTGTGGGATGCTGTTTCTCCTCTGTGTGCGTCACCTGCCCTGTCAGTCACTCTTACTGGCATCAGCACCTCTCCAAGAGCTCTGACTCAGCTCCTGTAAGATCACCGAGGGTATCTGCTGCTTTCGTAGGGCAGCAGGGCCAACACATCACCATTAATAACCTTAGGGCTGGCAGGAAACTGTGTGCCGAGTACCGACACGCTGCCCCATCCCCCCGCTGTGATGGATTCCTAGCCCACGAGAGCAGCGATTAGTACCGTGCTATGCACAGCCCAAGCACCCCTGCAGCCCACCTCAGGCTTCAGAAAGCAACATCCATTTTCCTTTCTACTTTAATATCCCATACTGGGCAAGGAAATGCTGTGGACAGATAAAGTACCTGATTCAAAAACAAGCCAAAGCACTTAAATCAGTGAAGATCTATTTCACAGCAAACATTTACGTGCTCCTGTAACTCAGCACCCTTGTTTGTGGTTGCACACAGCATTCACCTGCCCAGCTTGTGAGAGCCTCCCTGCCCTCCACCAGCCTGAATGTCAGACTCACTGCAGCAAAACTGATCATCTAACATTAGGAACCCAGACAAATACAAGCCCTAATCATATTCCAGGCACAAAAACTTATTATTGTGACTGGAATTTGCAAATTACCCTATTCAGTCCCTCCAAATGAACAGCCTTCTGCCTCAAACCTGAGATGATAGTCCATGTCGCCCCTTTCATTTTTAAATAGCTGACCTTTTCTCCTCTGAAAATGGGGTTCCTCGTTCTCTAACACTTAATAAGGAGCAATTCTATTTTCCCCATGTCAACCAGAGACGCCAAAATGCAGCCTGAGGGATTACCAGCCTTGTGCTTGGGCTGCCTTGGTAGCAGATGCCAGCGGCAGAGCATGCCTGCTGCTTCAAAGGCAGATGGGCAGCTGTCACCATTAACTTCCACAGCACAGACTACCTACAGGACAAATGTCCTATAAGCTCATTCGGGGTCAGTGAGAACTGACTTCCTTCCTCTCTCCCATTTACAGGGCATCCAATTCCCCGAGTCCTATTACGCTCCAGGACTTTATCATCTGATGGTGTGCTTTAGCAAATTGATGCCTCACTATGTAAAAGCACAGGAAATAAAAATAAATTAAAATCCATGTTTTACCCATTTTGTCTTTAAGGTCTACCATAACTCCAGAAGTACTTTTAGCTGGGGTGAAGAATGTTACAGGTGTTTTAGGCAACAAAGTTATGGGATACATCAAGAAGAAACACAGCCACCAGCCCAAAATCCCATCCAGAAACTCCTTCAGAGCTTTTGCTGCTCTAAGGAGCAGCCACATGCATTCCCATCTCTTTCTGCAAGGAGCACTCTGCTGTGGTACAAGGCCTTCCAACTCTCTTGCTGAAACGAGAGCTTTTATCTCCTTAAACACCTTCATGATGCACTCAACCCAGACGCCATTCCTAAAAATGGAGACTCTGCATCTCCACGGAAGCGCCTCCTCCACCTCAGCCTTGCTCAGGGCCGTGCTTCACAGCTGAGGGCACCTCAGGTCACAGGCAAGAGTGCTTTCGGGTGAAAGGAAACCTGCCTGCTCAGAGGGCAGAACAGAAACCGCTGCATGCCCCAGAGACCGGGGACGTTTGCCGCCACTGCCAGCCTTGCAGGAGGTTTGCTGCAGAGTTTGCAGCTGTTTGCTGGAGGAAACAAGCTGCCCCAGGAGAGGGCCTGTGGATGGTGATGCTTCACCCAAGCTGGAGAGGTGCCCACGTGAATCAGCTGGGAAAACCAGCTCAGAGGAGCTGAGAAATGACAGCCCTGTGCCAGACCTACTACCAGCCAGCGCTCGGTGGGATGTGATCCAAACTATCGCAGACAGTGTGCAGTTCCCATCCCAGCACCCACTGGTGACTCAGGGCGGATTGCAGAAGCTCTTCTTCCACTTCTGGCTTCCAGTGCCCGCGCCTGTGCTCTTTGAACTGAAACCAAAGGGAAACCATCAGTGGAAAAAGTGCTTTATTGTGACAGCAAGAGTACGCCAATGGCTAACTGCATCAGCTTCCTGCCTACACTAGTGCATGGCCCACGTAGGAGGTGAGGTGTGCTTTCACTTCTGCCTGTGCACAGCTAAACAGCAATGGAAAGGCATCCTTTCTTTGCATACACTGCAATTTTTAAGCATGCATGTGAACTGTAATGCTGTTTTAAAATATTAGAGCGTGGCGGGCTCACGCTGCATAAAAATGCTGTTGTGGCAGATGCACAACACACATGGCAAAGGGATTTTCATTGCAAATCCACTGCAACAGCACATACACAAAAAAAAACCCAACACAAAAAAACCCAAACCAACCAATCTATGGACACTGAAAATCTATACATAAAAATAAAAAAAAGGATTTCCATATACTGAAATAAATAGAATTAATTCTGACTGCATATAGAAAAGTAGTATGAATCACTAGCAGCTAAGCCCAAGTCCTATAAACAGCTACCAAAGAGTGGGAGCTCAACGGCAGCACAGTACAAAGAGGTCCCAGCTGCACCTTCCTACCATTTCAGCATCCCAGCCCTGCCTGCACCAACAGCAGCACATGCAAAATGCTTCTGAACAACTCTTTATGTAACCGGCTTTAACCTCACTGGAAATGATCTGAAAGGGAGAATTTACACAATGAAAATAAACTTCCTTAAGTATGTGCTATCCTGTTTTCACTACCACCACACCAAACTGAGCCCAATCATTTTCCATTAAAATGCTCCAGACTTAGTATATGTTACTGTTCAGAAAACAAGGAAGACATGAACAGAACAGGATAATAAAGAGAAAAATCAGCACGGGCATGGCCTACTATAATATAAAATTACATTAACATTTTTCAAGCCGTGTTCAAGCAGTTCCCCTCCAGCAGCGCTGCTGCCTATCTACACCAGCAGCAGCCAGAACCGAGAGAAGTGGTACGCAAGGCTGATACCACATTGAACTACTGTGGACAGATTAACTTTTTTTAGCCACAAAAACATACTTACTGCACACAGAGAAAACCATCCCTATAATGTGGTCGCTCTTTTTAAAGAGAACAGAGAAAGGTCTGTAGATCACCCCATGAGCTACAAACGCACCGCTACAGCAGGCTGCAGCAACAAAACCTCTGGGACAGCAGACCCGAGGCACTGAACACCACCATGTCTTTTAGACTGAGAAGGGCGAACATATGAGTTGTTATCACAGATTTGGCCATCACGCATGGATAAGGACGTGATCGCCGGTCCTGCTGCTCAGCAAGTAAGGGCTGAGAGCACAGCTCTGCCAGGTTCACTGCACGAGGGGAGGGTAATGCTGAGCTGCCCTCCAGGACTGGGGTACTGCTCAGTAAAAAGCACGGTGATCGCTTCCTTACTTATCACGCTTCCATGAAATACATTCAACAGGGCACAGAAAAACCAGTTATATACCTACGTTCCCATACACCTAGCTCTAGATCAGCTCTACTGCTTTGCCCTAAGGCACTTGGTAAGGACAAGTCTGAGAAGATGGCCTGTCCCTCCCCCTGAAAATTATCTGCCTTTTATGGTACACCAGAAATGGAAACCTGTCTTAGTCACAGTGGGGAAAGTTTTGTCAAATTTAGGGGTCTAAGATCAATTCACTTCATTGGGAGCTGACAGGCAGAAATACGATGGAGGAGACAATACCTTGCATTAAAATTGTGCTCTCCAAGCTGCCTTATAAACTAGGTAGATTAGCTGCCTCCAGTACTTTTGAATTAAAATAGCAAAGTTATATGATTTACTATTAATATAAGGTCCTCCACAAAACCACTGCATTTTGGGGATAAGAAATACATGCCCCGACTCCTAACATATGGAGTGGAGCAGGTAACAGTCTGCTAAAGAATGACTAAAAGCATCTATACATTTTTAAGTACATATTTAAGATATAGCTGATTATATGAAGCCATGTGAAAAAAGCAGAGGATGACACCTGACATCACTGAGGGATCATCCTTGTCCCTTCCAGCCCAGGAAGAGTTACATTTTTGACTGCTGACAACAAAACACACTTGCAGAATACCCATGGGGGAGAAGGACCCAGCTGCATCATCTGTGGCCCCCCAGCCCAGAGGCTGCAGAGGGAAATGATTCCCTATGGCACCAACACAGACCCACCACTGATATTCAGGGCTTGCTCCTACCTCACCTGGCAGCGAGTTAGTCTCAGTTGTTCTGCTTTTGTCCTCATTCCTTAAAAACCAGGAGAGAATAATTCTAACAGCAGTAATTTCTGACTGAATATGTGCCTGATGCTCCACAGGGAATGTTGCTGCAGAGGGCAGCAGAACAAATTTGGTTTATTTTGTATACAGACCATATTGCCCCATTCAAATTCCAGTACTACCTTACTCTCAAAGCACAGTAAAACCTTACTAAGCAAGCATCGGTTTGCTAATCTCCACAGGCAAATTTTCACTGGGCAGAGTAAGACAGTAGGGTTTCCTTTGCACAGAGCTACAGCCAAAGCATTACAATAAATCCCCGTAAGACCAGATTTCACTGGGGTTTTTATGTCATAGATTGCAACACAGATAACATTTTAAAAAATTGTAAAAAAAATACACTCTTAAAACTAATCAAGCGTGTCTGGTGCTGAAGTAGCTTTGATTTTGCAGTGAGCTTGCCTATTTGCTACATGCACTCTTTTCCCTGGATATCCTACTACTTAATTAATTCTGTATTAGCAAGGAATTTCTCTACATCTAATCAATGCAATATTGTTACAGTAAGCTGGAAAGCTGTTGCCTTAAAATAATCTTATTCACAGCTACAAAATAACTTTATTCCCATCACTCCTGTAGCAATACCTGGATGTTTTACCACCTTCCTGAGTACCGAAAGAAATTTTGGTAAGAAAGCACTGCAACTCACCCCCATGACACCCTGGCACCTCTTTGCTGGTTTAGGGGGATGAACTCGGTTCCTGAGATGTTCTGAGGTCTGCAGCCTTCCCCCAGCGAAGCCCCACACCACTGGTGCCCCTGTGTGCCATGGCTCACCCCTGAAGAGCCCTTCAGAGATGAGAAATAATTCTAGCAGGAGTCTAATGTTAGAATCCTGCCGGCACTAACAGCACACATTTTGGTAAAGCCGTACCTGAGAACTGTAGCTGGTCCTCAATGGGGAGAAAATGAGAGACAGAGAGCGCGCGCTAGTGTAAGCTTTGTGGTTAAAACAACAGTACAAGCGCTTTAAAACAGCAAGGGAGTGGAAATCCCCCAGCGTAGCTTTGAAAAGATCACGTCTAAAAATGATTTAAAAGCGTTAGGATAAAAGGCAAGCCATTGAAAAGCACTTCCCCTTACTGTGTTGATGCAGGGACTGCAGATTTTACCACCTGGAGCAACACAAGGTTACCAAGGACTATCCTCGCAGTTTTTGTCCCAGATACAGAAGAGTTTTCACCTTTCACAGAAGTGGTGAGTGATGTGACTGAAGAAAAAATACATGGGAAGCAGGAAACACATAAGCAGATAAGGAAACCCAGGTTCAGCCCTGTGGTGTTGGGTGGACCCCAGCGTTGCAGGCAGGGAAGGGGCAGCTCACAGCGGGAACAGCCCCGGCTCGGTCGCAGAGCCACCGCACCCACTCATGCTACCCGCTGCACGGGTCATTTTGTACTTAAACCAGAACTCTCCAAGATAAATCCATTTTAAGAAAATATATGTTTATATTTGGGTTTGTCATAATTTAAGTGGCTGTAAACCCTAATGATTTTGTAGCCTGAACATAATTGTGCACACAGGCTTCCTGGCAGTCTGCATCTCCACTGACTCGGTGTTAGCCTCCTTCCCCAGACCAAAACATGCTGCCCTGGCAGCACTGCCACGGGCTCCATCTCTAATCCTACTCTTTCCTTATTCTCCTCCTCTCCCTCCCCTGGTGTTCTAGTCCTCCCCCTCCCACCCTAAAATAAGGTATCTTATTTTCTAAAAAGAGTGACAATTTTTAAGTCTCCTGTTATTTCAAATAGTTGTTTTCCAAAGAAAGCTTCTGTTCTATCTTGTAGTAAATGCAACACACACCCTCTTCAGCCTTTTCCCTTTAACTGAACTTGCACCCAGAGCATTTCTAACCTATTTCAATTTTCATCTCCCCTCCCAGGAGGCATCTCAACCTACTGTGTGTTTTCCTGAACCTTCTCTGAAGCTCTGGAACAAAGAAGTCATTGCTGAAGTCAGTGGCAAAGGGAAAGGCGTCAATCCAAAGGCATGCTGCTTCTTTACGGGATCAATTAAATTGATCTAAGTTGTATTTCTAGATGCAGCCTAAGCTCACTTCTACCATCAAGCCTTTTAAACCAGAGGATCTTCTTTTGTCCTTGCCATGACCTCCTGTCCTCAGGGTGCATCCTCATCAAACTGTTAACGGTACACAACCTCTGCACAGGTGGGCACCAGAACAGCACGACAGGCCATACATGGGCTCTCTTTGAACGTGGCAGCTCTGGAGGAAGGATGGATCCGGCTGGTTTCATTGGGAGGAGGCAGCACTGCAGAAAGCGTAGCACCCTGCAAGCACAGCTCCAGGAAGCACCATCTGCTTCTGGGAAGCTTTGGGGAAACCCCCAAATGGAGAAGTTGAGTAGGAGCAGGATCTGAATTTTAAACAATTTCACTCTGCAGATGAGTAGAGAGCAATAGGCTGGTGTTATTGTTCGTGGGCAGCCCTCGATCTCCTCCAGTGCCAACTGCAGTGCTGAAACCCTGACCAAGTTCCAAGCAGGCTCAAGGGGAAGAAAGTGAGCAAAAAGACAGCGACAGCATTTAGGAAACAGAATGAAGGAAAAAAAAGAGACACACAAGAACAACATAAAGAAACAAAAGCTACTGAAAAGAGGTAGCAACAAGGGACCGAGAGCAAGACCACTAACGGGTTTGAAATTTTTTTCTTTTAGGTTATTGGAGCCAAAGTGAAGTCCTCACATTTTCTAACAAATAATGGGCTGTTACACATTTGGCAGAACTAGGCCTTTGGGGCTTTTTAAGTTTATGTCTCCTTCCATTCCCCAAGGGGACACACTATCTGGGACTTCAGCTGCTTTGACCATTCAGTCAGTTTGGCCACAAATACCTGGGTTTTGGGTTTAAATTTCCATGCCTCTGACCCCTTGACTTAGCCTTAATGAAGAACTTAATCAGCATGTATACAGAAACCTATGAATCAACTCAATGGTTATTCATCCAAATTACTAGGATGAACTCAAATTTTGCTAAGGCTGGCTATCCCCTTCTTCCGCCGTGTTTCCACGTCCTAGGTGTGAACGGCTGCCCCCACTGCAGCCTCAGGAATTAATGACCTCAGTGGATTTGGCTCTAATGTAGGCACATGTTTGACAGCATATGGACACACATTTTTCTTGTCACAATCCTCACTGAAAAGGTAACTTGCTCATGTCAAAACCCAAACGCTATTGGGGAACTCGCTGTTGGGAAAGCAGTGACAGCAAAGATTGTCACCATTATCTTTTCCTAAAAATACAGGGAAAAAGATGTGTTCTTAAGAAGTCCTTCCCAAGAGATCAAACAGGACAGGCTGGAGACTTACAGAGGCAAGAACCAAGAGCGGTGCTTTCATGCAACCCCTTCTCTAAATGCCACCTGCAGCTGAGATCTGTGCTGCCGCCCAGCCGTGCGCGCTGCCGCAAGCCCCGGCAATGCCAGGGGCCCGGGAGAGCGCCAGCAGCAAGGCGCAGGCACCGGCCATTGCAGGCGAGAGGCAAACCCACCCTTCTGGCATCAGGCGAGGTGCCGTGTAAGAAGGATGCTAAACAAGCTGTGGGCAGCCTCCAACCCTGCTCTGGTTGCTGGCACCAGTTTTAGCTTTACTGCTGCCAGCAGTGAACAACGTCGCTATTTTTAGTGACCTCACGGTGCATCGCAAGCACCACCAACATCCACGTTCAGAATTCCTCAGTAAAATATGGCCACACTGCAAGGTTTAATGTCTGTGACAGTGAGACAGGCAAATGGATAAGTTCTTTTTATTTTTCCTTTATAGATAGTGCCCAGTAGCCTTCCATAATATCTTTAATTGAATATATGATCTGGCGGCTGTTTGTACCTGCTGTCTCTAAGGCAATAATTAACCCTTTCTTTTTTGTTTCTTTCATAGTGCGTAAGGGCCACATTCCAGTTTCAAGTGCAGGGATGTAGCAGATGAGACTGAAAACTGTGACTTAGCACAGGTCTGATCACCGCACGTCTCACAGAGACTACTTTGGGGAAAAAACGCTTTGCAGATTGTTCCTCTCCTCGAGGTCTGGCTAGTCACTAGGTGGCTTTGCGTGACAACAACAATAAAAAGTAACTTTTACATTTCAATATTCTGTAAAATAAGCACACAGCAACATACTTACCTTTAGAGAACCCCTGTATGCAAATGGAAGTATATCACATGCAAAACCTTTCTTTATCTGTCAACCCAACAGAGACAAACATGCTTAACTACAGAGCACTCCGGGCAGTCCCATACCAAAACCACTGTGGTTTAGGGTGCAGACAGTTTCTCACACACTTGTTTATTTGTTGCAAGACTGAGCTGGCGAGACTATGGAAATTTTTGCAGCATTTTTGTTAGCAATATGCATGACTCAAGTTTCCTCACCTTCCCAAGCCCAGCCACACACTGGGGTAAAGAGGTTAGCTTCTGCCTGGGCTGAGGGAAGAGGATGGAACAACTGCACATTGCAGCCCACACTGGTACTGATAAGGAGCTGACAACTAACAGCGTGAATATTAATTCTTCACAGTCATTTGCCAAGAAACTTGGACAAAAAGGGGCCAGAAAGCAAAAGAAGAGGTTTTGAAACCCTCACCTCAACTCAGGGCCCAGACGCAGGGATAGCGTATGGTATCCCAGCTGGCTGGCCGGGGTGTGCAGCAGCACCCTCGGGTTGGCACGCTGCTCCAGGCAGGCTGCTAACCACCACTGGGAGCGGCATGTCTGAGAGATAAACTACCTGTATCACCACCAACTGCCTCAAGGACATCAGGAGCCCAAGAAAAGTTACAACTCGTATAGACTGCCTAGAGGGCCAGAGAGAGGAACACCTCTCCATAATTAGCTATTTATTGGTGATAAATAATGTCTATTTATGTAAAATCAAAGGGTCAAAGGATTGAAGAAGGTAGGGGGCCGTAGGTTAGCTTAAAGATGGGACACAAGTAAAGCCCAGGAGATGACGCATCCTACAAGTCTGCAGCTGCTCACTGAAGGGGTTTGGCAAAGTGGCCCAAACAATGTGTGGCACAGAACCAAGAGCTCCTGACCTGGCCTGTAGCCTCGATGGCTGTGTAAAAACTATGCTCCTCTCTTTGGGAGACTGATTAGTGAGCCTGTGGGGTGAAATAAAGAGCTGTCTGGTTTCTGCTTTTTGCACCTATTTGAAATTCCTTTTGTCCAAGTCACCACCAGCAGCTTTCTAGCTTTGAAGTCTTGTCACCTCCTGGATATCACCCCTCATTCTCAAACTCCACGATTACTCCTGTGCCCTCCACAGTTTCTGTGAGCACCACACGCTTTTCTTTTTTCCTTCGTGATGTTATTCCGAACCTCACCTTTCAGCAGCTTACACAGCTCCAGCCAGAGCGTCCTGGCCAGCGCTCACAGGGTTTCCTGTTGCTGCAGAGCATCTTCCTGCACAGGCTGAACTCTGCCTCTCCTTCAGCGCCCGGCTGCGGGTGAGTGCCCGCTCAGAGGCAGCCCACCGCCCCAGCCTCCCCCAACCTTCTGCCAGCCCCTCAGTGTCCAGCCCCGGCATTGACAAGCCCACGTTCCACTGAGGCCCATAACCTTCATCTCTCTCTGGCTTGAAGCATTAGATCTTCACAATGTATCACCGACTTCTCCTGCTTCATATCTCCATAAGAGACAGTATTTTGTGTCCGCTTACACAAATAAAACTCTTGTCCATCCTCCTCCTCTGGTTTTCCAAACACTCATTTCTCTTGAAATGCAATCTTTTACTTATTTATCCACCTGGGGTGCTGCCACAGGGATAATTTTTCTAAGCCACAGCTACAACCACATCATCTCTCCGTCCATCCCTCCACCTCCCCACTGCATCAAAACCTCTTAAATTCAAAGCCTGTTCTAGTCTCCCTCCACTTGTCCCTGCATCCCCTCAAGCAATTTAAAAGGGCAGGTTTCATCTCTGGCCAGATGATGATACCAGGCACCCACTGCCTCCTTGTTAAGTATTTGAGCAAGTGTGTAGTGGGAGGGCAGATTTTTTTGAGGAATAGGAGCGGGCTATTCTACTTCAATTTTCTTCTGTAAAATCTCCTTTGCTGAGCAGCTGGGAACAACTGGCTCCTGACCATCACACTGGTCCGGAGGGTCACACCATCTCCTGTTGCTCTTGCACACCGGCACGTCCCTCCCTCCTGACTCGAGCTATAAACCCCCTTCAGCCAAGGGCTGCGGTTTTGCCCTCTGCTTGCACAGCTCCCGGCACACGGGGGTCCTCACCCATGGCCAACACTTCTCCACATGATGGAAACAGACAAGGTAACCAAGGCTGACAGCAAAGGAAGTTACTCTGGGTGGGTTTAGGTCGAGTGCAACACACGACCACTGCAGCTCGCACCAGGATCAAAAGCAAGAAGGCAATGCAGCCCTGACGGACCGAGATGCAGCACTAGGCAGGGCCGTGTCCCCCCAGCGCCTCAGTTTAACGCCCAGCGTTACACCTGCGTGCACTGCATGGAATCAGCTGGGGTGGTTTAAAAATACGACCGTGTTGCTGCTGCCGGCCTGGAGGCACGCCTGACCTAAATCCACCCAGCTATTTTTAGCACAACGCTGCACTCCTTTCAGCCATCCCCTATTTATCAAACGGAAGTTCTGGGGAAAGTTGTTCTTGGCTGGCACCGGGAAGGCGCAGCCAAGCCCAGCACCAGGCAAAGCCATTCAAGAAGTGCAGCAAGAGCAGCCCTCCGTTTCCCCTCCTCAGGCCAAGAGCGTTGGAAGTATTTGCTCGAAGCCTACTGCCTCCTGTGCTCCCAGAGTGCTGTCACTCAGGGGAACCAGGGCCTGAGCTGGGTCCCCCTGCACGCCCGCCGAAGGGAGACCCCTCCCCCCACCCCCAGCACCGTTCGGCGACACCAGCGGGGGCACTTGTCACGGCTCCCTGCAACGTGGGTCGCTCGGCGCCGCTGCCCAGGCGCTCACCCGAGCGGCCCCCGCTCCTTTGTCTCCTGCCCCGCCGCGCCGAGCCCCGCGGCGCGCACCGGGCCTGCGGCTCCCGCGGCTCCCGCTGCCAGCCCGCACCGCACCGCACCGCAGCGCATCGCAGCGCGCCCGGCGGGGCTGGCCCAGCCCCGCACGCCGGAGGGAACTTGCAACGCCGTGGGCGGGCGGGGGCTCCTCCGCAGCCGCCGCGCTCAGCTGGGGGGGCACCGCGCTCAGGCTGCCCGCGCCGCCCTGCCCGGCCCGGCCCTGCCCTGCCCGCGGGAACGCGCCGCAGCCCCGCCCCGGCCCCGCGCGCAGGCTGTCACCCGCCGCGCGCAAGCTGTCACCCGCCGCGCGGGCCTCCCGCCCGCCGCCCCGCCAGCCGCCCCCGCGGGGCCCGGCCCCGGTCCCCCGCCCGGCCCCGGCACCTGCCGGGCCCGGCCCCGGCGTGACCCCGGCCCCGCGGCGCGGCCCGCCCGCCCCCGCCGCACCTGTGCCGGCGCTGGGCGCCCTCCGGACGGGGCCGTGGCGGGGGGGCGCGGGCGGTGGGGCCGCCCTGGCTGCGCGGGGCGCGGTCGGTGCGCGGCGCAGAAGCGCTAGTGCCGCCGCCCCCGGCTGCTGCCGCCGCCCCCGCGGGCGGGAGCCGCTTTCGGTTTCATGGCAACCCCCGGGCGGGGGACCCCGGCGGCGCGGCCCCGCCCCATACCGGCAGCAGCACCGCGTCGCCCCGGCGCTGCCGGGCGAGGGAGGAAGCGGCTGTCGGGCTGTGGGACGGCTCCGGCAGCCCCTTGGCCGCCGCCCGCGCGGAGCGACCGCGGGCTCTGCGCCCCCGGCAGCCCAGACCCCCCCGCTGCGGGGCCGGTCTGCGGGACGGGCTGTGCCCACCTCTGCCCCGGGCCGCCCGCCCTGCCGACGGCAGCACCGTTACTCTTCCCGTTATTTACACCCATGGTACAGAAACAGCCTAGCAAACCCCATGCTAAATACGCAAACACCGGCTGTTACCACACACCAGTATTATTGCCAGTTACTCAAGAAATAACCAAAAGGGTTTTTAGGACCACAAGATGAGGCAGCCATGCTCCTCCAGCCAACGGTGCGAGGGACATTGCTTTCCCGCTCACTCCCCATCACCTACTGCCGCCCTTTGCCTTTCATGTTAAACCACTTCTAGGAAAAGCAGACTCTAAGGAAAACACCGTACCAGCACACACAGAAGCACCAAGGCTGACAAAAAAAGAAACAATCGGAAAAAGCAGCAGTTGGGCTGTGTTATCTGGATTGCCTTAAGATGAGCTCTGAAAACAATAGTAGTAAAATGGTTTCAGAAAGATTCTTCTGCTGCTAAAATCACTCAGCTTTGACGCTGCCAAGGGTGCCAGTCTGCACGGCACCCATTCCGGGAGGCCAGCAAAGGTGCAGAGGCCACTTACCACAGTAGGGACCTTTCAAAACACTCCCTTTTGCAAAAATCGAGTATTTAATTTTCTTTCTTACCTTTTAGGAATAAACTGATTAGTCTGGGTACTACTTGCCTGGGAAGTTCACAGGAACATTGGTCAGAACAACAGGCATTGTGTTTCTGTCAGTATAGCTTTATAAAATGTAAACGGGTAGTTTGGAGATGGGATCAGGTTCCCAAGACGGACATTTGCTGCATCCACGATCCTCCTACTGCACAATTTAATAATTCCCCAGAAGAGAGCTTTGTGGGGACAAAGATCTGTCAGAAAGATCACCAAGCATCAAGGTGCAGGCACTGCTTTTAAAATCACAGCTCAGGTTCAGCAAGTGTAACAGGAGGCCCGGTTTGCATTACCACAGCATCATACCCCTGAAGCCCACCACAATCCCTGATCCGCGGCGATTCCTTTTGGGCCAGTCCAAGGGAACACTTCCAAGTCAGTAACAGCAATGAGGATTTATTTTGCTGCTATAGTTTTCCAGTGTAGTTCTATGCACTGAAGTAAGAGCTTTAAGATTAAAGAATAACTGACATGACTGTAAGTAGTAGCCTTCACTGGTGGTACCACTTGAGAAAAAAAATGTCCTTCGTTTTCACTTCTGCTTCAGTTTCAAGGATCCGTTATAAAACATGGGCCAGTTGCTTATTAAATAGCCCAGATAGAGTCACATGTATATTTTGCCTCTCCTCCTTACCTGGCTACAGATTTTTGATGTCTAGTTCATCAGCAACAGACTGTAAGCGGTGTTCAAGAGGTTGCTTGCCTTTCACATCTCACCTACAACTTCCTGCAATCTTAAAGCAGATGTCTTATCGCAATGGTGCCTGCTTTTAACTTGCTCAGAGAAAGGCAAACTCTGAGGTTTAGCCATTTCAACCTCAGGAAAAGCTGGAGGTTCACCACATTTATTAAAACTACCAAGTCATACTCAGCACAACTTACAGTGCGCCATTTTGCACTGTGGCCGTGACAGCTGCTAACTCCTCTGCAGCTTCCTTTGCACTTTGAAATGCACCTCTAAGCAAACAATTTCAAGATATTTCTTTTGCCCTGGCTTTGCTTTCACCTGACAACCACATTTCTGCCTAGCATCAGCTGTAACTTCAGTCTATTCTTTTCTTTCGCTAGCAAGAGGTACAACACAGTTCTAGCAACCTTCATCCTCAACTCTTCCCTGAACACTGCACTTCTCATCTACTCATAAACAAATTCCGACATACGTAAGCTACTGGTTTGTGTTCCGTTTTCTATGAACTGCAAAGTTTCCACAATAAACACTGTATGATATAAGAAAAATCCCAACAACATAAAGAACAAAGAAAACCTAGGGACAGAGGTAACTAATTCCTTTTGCTCACAGTCAGCTGTAAGAAAATTAAACTGCTTTACTATGATGTGCAATGTTTAGTGATTGTTTTATTAATGCAGAAATACCTGCTTAACTTCATACCCATTCTGATTTAAAGTGCAACAATTAAATCTGATAGTTCTTGTACATCCATAATTTGCAAGTGTTGTTCCTAGAAGACATGTCATTCAGATTATGCCTTGCATTTGTAAAATCTGTCATTTTTTAGTACCGTTTTGCTTTATTAACTAAAATAAACTGTACAAAAAGCTGTAGAGTTACATTAGCTTTGAACAATGTAGGATACACGTTCTCTGCCAAACTTTAGTGTGCAAACATTTTACATTTTTTAAAGTGACAAAATTAAGCCAACCTTGAAGTCAGAGTTCATTACTACATTACAAAACAGGAGACTAGATATGGCAAAAGAATTCCCCACTGAAATCAACACCATTGTATAATTTTATTTCTAATTCTTAAAAAAATATAAATGAATTTAGAAGAGAATCACAGTATAAGGGCCCTAACATATTAGACCATTACAAGGTACATAAAAATAGAAGACACAGATTTCTTTGAAACTTTAATCCTTTGATTAAGCAGCAAGCATATCACTCTCCAGGCAAACACTGCTTAAAACAAACCCTACCCCCCAAAACAGGACGTGCAAACTGTATGCACATATTCTGCAAAGCACACAATAAAGACATTTTGCTATGTACATACTTATTTAGTACTACAAATGCTAGGAGTTCCCTACTGTGTGCTACAGTGTATGTAAATTAAGAAATACTACCTATCTCTGACCCTCCCTCCCCCCTTCAAATACAGCACCTTTGCCCAGTTATAGAATATTTAAACAAGATTAAACGGAATTACAATGTACTCAACAGTTTTATAGCAGTTGGTGGTGGCCAACTGTACCGCAACACCCAACATTCTGCATACTGAAGTCTATCGACAAGAGACAAGACAAAAATTAGCAAAGGTACAATACACACACCTGGGAGACTCAAGTGCTAAAAAAAAAAAACAAAAACAAAAAGCAAAACAAAAAGAAAAAAAGAAATCCTGAAGATGTATCTTATCATTGTTAACAATTAAATTGAGATACTTAGGATGTCAAAATGTACCGGATTGGTTTCATATTGGTTTTAAGATCTGGAGACCAGCCAGATTTGTGTGTAGCTGGTGAGGGGACACTTATGACTCCCAGAACACAAGTTTCAGTGACCACGAATTCCTCAGTGCTTGTTTTACAATGCTGCTTTTCTTAGATGAGAGGTCATCTGATACTCACATAGTGGCTAAGCATCTACTCCGATGCAAAAGAAAATTTGTAAAAGGATCTTTTGTACAAAACCTCAGCACACCAGCGAAGCTGTTCAGAAAGAACATCTCTCAAGTTTGATCTGAAAAGATTTTTAAATGAAGAACTAAACCATAAAAGCTGACACCTTAACTGCAATCCAGGCCACAACTATCAAACTTTAACACTAGATTTACAAATTAAATAGGACCTGATGCTATAAGAACTTCCCGTTGCACATAAAAAAGACCTTAGCCAGTTGCTAAACCGATCATTGAACCATCCAATTTATCTGTTAAAAGGCATAGGGAGAGCACATTCCATTTTCAAATAAAGTTCCATTTTAGTCAAGGGCAAATCTAGTTAATAACAGAATAGATTTAAAAGGATTTTCTAAACACAATTTCAACTATAAGCAAAAATAACTTTCTAAATAGTATGGCAGTCAACATGAATGTTACTACATAGTCAAGAATGAAATACTTTTCAATAGTTCGATTCAGATCACACTGTTTCAAAGAGTGCTACTCAAATTTGCAGTCTGGTTTACTTGGAGGGTAGAGGCATCTACTTTTTAATTTTCAAATAAAACTAAAAACAAATAAACAAACAAAACACCTCCAAAACACTGCTGGGCATAAATCAAGGTTTCAGACAAAAATGCAGTGAAAAGAAAATCTTTCAATCTCCTAAAATTTGGAAGCAATAATACCCAAATACAGATTTTACTTAGCCAATAAAACAAAACAAAACACCCCCACAATAGTCTTAACCCAGCTAATCAACTCTGCCTGAAATTGCAGAAGTCAGAGCTAACAATTTAACAGTAAGACTGGGCTGGCAGCAGGTAACTCCACTGCCACAATATTTGGCTGCCATCATCAGCCTCTATACTTCCCTCATGAATTCTTAGGCAAGATATCAACGATCTAACATACACGAACTGCAGACAGCCACTCTCAGAGGAATGAAATTCTACTGTACTTAAATTAGAAGGATTAGTGGAATAACAAATTAAATTAATGGTTCTTGCTATACGGTTCCTCTCTCCTGTCACCCCCCTGCGTGGTAAAAGTTTCTGCCTCTCTCTCCACCCCAGCCCACAAGAGATATTGCAGCAGGAAACTGTACTCCTGTTTTCCGTTTACTTCTATGAGTAGAACACGCGTGAGATTTAGTAAGTTTGGTACAACAGCTCACTTGAATCTTCAGAACATTCGTTCAGAGCAGTACACAATAAGACAGTACCTTTTTAGACAAAGAAAAAAGTGTTCTGGGAAAAACATGAAGAGAAGAAACACCTACATTTTACAAGTGCGTGAAATGCGCCTACTGTTATCTAAACAGGGCCAAAAATTCTGAACCTAAGGCCATTATTCTTTTGCACTAAAAGGTAAACAAAAATAAAATAATTCACACACACAAAAAACCCAACGCTACATTTAAGTCTCCTAGAACATTATCTATTCTTAGATTTGCCAGACTACTTCCTGTAGTTAGATGCTTGACTACAAAGAACTGTAATAAAATAAATAGAGTAAAAATCAGTTAAACAAAATCTTGGTGTGTTGAACATTTATTCATTTAAGAAGTTAGCTTCCTTCAACAGTTATTCACATAGAGGAGCGCTGTATTGTAGGCATTGTTCTGCTGTACAAGTCTTCGACATAAAAATATTTTTACACAGGTGGTCATTTGTGTGGTTCCGTTTCTAGTTATTAGCTTGCTCCTCTGTAAAACTGGTCTGATACTTGTGAAGGCTTGCTCTTTTCTCCCCTTCGTTATTTGGGAGGGGGAAAAAAAAAAAAGAAAAAAAAAAAGTACATTGATAAAATTTTTCAGATGTAGGAGTTAGCATAATTCTGCTTTATTTCTTCAGTGCAGAGTGGACTGAGATTCTGTCTGAATTCCAATAAGCGAGGGTGGCTGCTGGCCGCTGACCGTGGTTAACGCTGGCCTTGGGTTTAGACGAGGAGGCATGGAATTAGCTGGGCGGATGAGTGGCGGGGGAGGCTGATTTAGAGTCGGCCTTGGCTGAATAAATCGCGCCTGCTGTTGAAGCGGTGGAGGCTGACGATGGAGAGCAGGAGCAGCAGGAAGCGCTGGACGAAGTAACGGGGGTGGCTGATTTAAAGTTGCCATGGGAGCGGTAGGTGCCGGAGCAGATGCCTGTGCTGGAGGTGAAGGGCCTAAACACTGAGTGGCCGGAGTGCTTTGTGCCTGCACAAAGGACAAAGACAAGACCGCGTGAACAGCCATCCCAGCCAGAACAAGACGCAGTTGGGCTGCCACTGTCCACTACACAGGAAACAGCATTTAAAAAACAAAACCAAAAAACTGAGAAGTTACTGAAAAGAAATCACCAACCAAAATATTATAGACAGCAGAACTAAAAATATTTACGAAGCAAGAGTCTTCTTCTAGAACAAGAACTGTATTTTAACAATAAAACAGTAACGTGATTGTCACTATGAAAGGTGCAGTCCTGCTCCCAGCTGGTTAACGACATTGGCTGAAGTTCTATGCAAGCTCATCATCATTCTTTAGAATGCGGTTTGCCACTCCACACCAGTTAACCTTATATTATATCACTAAATAAAATGCTGTTCCTCAACCCATGCTTACTTATTTCTGGTACACAAAACACACCTCATCTTCTTCATCAGTGCTCTTTCCTGATGGCACATTAGAAGTATTTTTTGTGTCCTCCCCTAAAGCAGAAGCATCACCATTAGAAGCCAGGGTTCCTTGTTCCGCTTCCCATTCCTGCAATACCTCCTCTAAGTTAAACCGACGCCTGTAGTTTACAAAGAAGTTCTTCACTTGGCCAACAGTCTTGTTGCCAATTACATCTGCAATAGCTTGAAAATCTTTACCATATTTTCGGACACCTGGAAAGCAAAGTAAATAACATAGCTGTGAAGAATCAGTCAGACACAGCTACGTGTGATGTATTTATAGAGAGAACCTATGGGACCTGCAAACCAAGGACTGACTAATCAGGAGGACTTCTCAATTAGCAGAAGGCCTCAATTTCCATTAAAACAAAATAAATTTTAATTGCACAGCTATCAACATACAAATCACGAACTTTATTAAAAGGTCATTACCCGCTCTTCTTACAGATCCTGGCTTATTCACCAAGCCTCCCAACCTAAAACCACAGAGATCTTGCCTCTGACAAATAAAGTAAATCCTTCAGTGTACTTGCAGTAAGGACAGAAGCCCAAGAAAAGTTCAAGATGGTAGAGGGAGGGTGACCAAGCATGTGTGTATAGCTATTAACAGGATGTAACACTAGAAATGTCAAATGACAAACGCTGACAGCTTCTATAGGTTCCCTCCATGCCAGCTACAAGTCATAATATACTGCTCATTCCTGCACTTGTGACATGCTCTACCGAGGCTACAACTGGCAAGCATTGACCTGACAAAGTCTTTTTAAAGCTTTCATTCACCTTTTCAGCTCCGTAGAAGAACCCGTGGTTTTGGGACAACCATCTTAGGCAAAGTAAGTAAATATAAGCTATTGGTCTCTGTTTATAAGACAGCCCAGCACAAGCTCCAGAATCAAATCCTCCAGCAAGATGCATGACAGAAGATCTTTGTATCATTCTTTTCATTAATTTTCATATTAAAGTCAGTGGGTTGCTTTTGTTTACAAGCATTCCGCAAGAAGATCCCAACCTGCATTTTTTGAAGTTCCAAAACTACGTTTGCATGTAACACAAACAAAACCTCTTGTGTACAACATTCCATAGTTTTAAACCTAAAATTGGAATTATAACGTAAAGATTATTGATTTTTCTCTCAGTTGCATTTAGGGTATGTGTCTAGTTCCTCCTCTCTTCTGCTTAAGAAAAAAATCGTCAAACTCTCCAGCATCCTAGAACACAGCCTTTAACTGCACAAAGTATATTTTTAATCACAAGTGTCCAAAAGTTTGGAGACTAAAAGAAGTAAGAGTTTTATTCCAGACTGAGTAAACAGAAAACTCAGCTTCTGAAAGTGAAGCAAAGGATTCAGAAAGTGAGAGTTGTTTCAAATTTGAAAGCTACGTTCCTTTTCAACTTAATTGTGAATAGTACAACCTTCAGCTTTTTCTGCTCTTTTCTACTTTCTTCGACGATAGGCACTTCTGACGCAGTAATGTACACTCACTGCAATTTAAAAGAGGAGTTCAGCTCCAGGACAGTAAAAATTTCTGCAGCCGAAGCTGATGTTTTAACTGTCAAGAATCCAGCTACATTATTTAAGATCTTTTCTGGGGCACACAAAAGAATCCAACCATCCTGACTGCAAGAACCTTGGAAAGAAAACAAAGGGACCTAGCAGAGCCACGTGGGAGGGCATGTATCCAGGCAAAGCAAAGACAGGGATTTGGCTCTGCGCTTTATCAGTTGTACAAGGCATCAACTGTACTCCTTAAAAGCTGTGTCCACCCCTGGAGCACTCCTTCCAGTGTTCCAATATTCTTTGACTGCCCTACCATCACCACCCTTACGAATTTATAATTATCATTAAATGTCCACTGCAACATATCTAACATCCTGTACAATTAATCAAGTGAATGAAGTGCCCAGCAAAACAAAGCACATTTTTGTTCAAAACCTAATTCATACTTTCAGTGATTTCAGCCTTTTAGGTTACTATGCCGTCTATACTTCTTCCTTCCCCTTAATGTGCAAAATCACTGAGCCTGTTGGCTAACTTCCACTAAAGTTGTCAGACATAAGGTCTTAAAGCCTATTTCCAAGCAAACAGCTTGAAAACAGTGTATGCTGCCTTAACGGAGAGCCCAAGTATAAGAAATACCTAAAAGAAAATATAATTTCCTTAGTTTAGCTACATACAGCGCTACTGATTTTGGATTCTTTTCAGTGTTATTTAGTACTGCTCTAGCATGACCTCAGGACTTCTACACATTGATGCAGTAAAACCTTTTTAAGCTGCATCAGAAACTGAGGGAGTGCAATGCAACTTTATCAAAGTTCTAGGCATAAGGTGCTGGCATACCTGTAAGAGTTCATGCCAGCCCATCATCCTTTCAAACACATTACTTACATATCCTTATACAAATTATGGGCTAAACACCACCCAAATGATTTCTAAAGAGTTTAATCTGTTATTCACTAAGAATAATTTTATTAGCTTGCTGAAAGTGAAGCTCAAAAGAAGACAAATGCATGGCTTCACATGTATGAATGTCCTTCTCCTGGCTCGTTTGAAAGTAGCCTTGATCATGGGAACCCTTCCAGCTCTTCAAAACTTTGCCCAGTTGCAAAGGTGCGCTCCGAACATGGGCATGCTCACTAGTACAACGTGTGCTGGTACATCTTGAACATCTAACTCAGTGAAACTCATAAATCCAAGTTTGACGCTTCTGTGCTGCTTAATGTTGTGCAGCACAGCAAACACTGCGAGGTACACAAAACATTAGCCTGGGTCCAAAGCAACATAATACAGCACCACAATGAAGCAGAAATGGTTAACGGCAACTCTGGCTTATGAGAGCTGCAGTTTTCCTGTGATGGGACTACAGTGCTCTGCTGACTACCTTACGTAGAGAGTTAGATCCTGGTTGTCCCAACTGTTTTCCACTGCAATGCTATATAAGTCATGCATTGCTTTTCAATTCAAATTTTTGTTTTGAACAAGTCTTAAAACATTTTTGCAATTATAGTTCTCATATGGCTGAGATCTCAGTTTGAAAAAAAATGATCATTTCTATACACAAATAAAGTTTGTAACTTAAGAACACCTCAAGTGATGAACTGGCCCATAACATTCAATAACTACTCACACAAAGTTGAACAGTAACCTGGTAAATTATACTGCAAAAGATCGGCTCAGAGATCATAAGCCTGAGCCCAATAACCCCACTGCAGACAGCCACACTGCTTTTAAGGTTACAGACTCAGCTTTATTTTAAGGCTTTTTTTTTTTTTCATTACCTCCTCTTTAGTTACTGCCAATCTCTTGAGATTAGCCCACAGATGACAAGGGTTTAGAAAAAAAAGTACCAAATTTATATTACTACAGATTATTTTTAGAATTTAAATAGTTGGACTTAATGTCTGAATTCAAGTGAACAAATCACAGAATTGCCACCTACCTGCTTAATGCTTATGATTTCTGTAAAATTATTAAAAGCACATGCCAAAATATTTAAATACATTTGATGAAGTAGCTCTATTTTAAATGTACAAACTAAATGTCCCCATGCTTACGTCAACTTCCAGGTTCAAGCCTAACACACATTATGCTAGCTTTTAGTACAGAAACAATGATGACTTCCCTCTAAAATCAGAGTCAGGGCAAAAGACAGCATGGCTCCTTGATGTATAAGTCTACCACCTCAAACAATTATTTCAAAGCAAGAGATCAGGGTCCTTAGCCTGAGGGATGGGAGATTAATACCTATAGCACTCTCACTCCAAGAGGGAGACTCTACTACCGGGCAATAGATAAGGGAGGGATACTACTACTACTTTGTTCCTGGCGTTAGGGGTCTCTCCCATCTCCATTTTATACAGTGGCAAAGGAAGAGGACTAAAAAGGAAACAATACATATAAGAAGCACATGTCAATTCAGTGAAAACAGGTTTATTCCAGAAGGCTTGATTTCTCATCCCACCCCCTTAAGTACTGAAGCTGATTGCCTTTATAAAACACAAAACATTCCCTAGAGAAGAGTCCAGAAGACTAGAACTCCTCTCCAAAGAGTCATTACCAATCCTCATTCTCTTTTGTCTGTGCTCCAGTTTTCTTATTTACCTTGTTGGTCACATAATGCCATAGCTTAACAAAAGCTAAATGCATTCTTATCACTTCCTAAACTGATGCTTAGCAAGAGCTCCAATAAGTAAACTATGAAAATGCAAGTTGGTTTGAATCCTTTCATGCTAAGGCAGGTAGAATGAACCTGGATTTTCACCACTTCTTCAGCAAGCATTCTACTTAACTGACTACCCTATTAAAGATATGCACCTCCTTCAGTCGCATTTGGGAACAAATAAAAAAAGTGAGCTTGTTAGCAATACTGACAGGATGAATTTAGGACAGAAAACAGTTTGGAGATGCAAATCCCAATTTGAGTCATGTAATGAGAGACGCATGACTTCAGACACACCATGCTCTTCAGAATTTCCATTCACACTTCAAAATAAACCTAACTTTAGGTTCAGTCATCTGGCTAATAACTACCAGGTATGGCACACCCCCAACAACTTTACACTGATATCCTGATCCAACTAAAGGTTTTATACTAAAATGCAGTCTTTCATTTTAAAGCTGAAAAATACAGAGAAATAAAGCAGATGTGTATAACTGAGCTGATTATATAGACTTAAAAAAAAAAAAAAAGATCCATAGAAGTCAGTCAACATACAGTGTCTTCAATACAGTGTTAGACTCTCCAGACATTTCCCTTGCATTTTCCTTGATTAGGCAGTCCATGTTAAAGCCAGACAAGAGTCAGTTTTCCTTCATATAAATAAAATCACTGCAAATTAGGTGTATCAATAGCCTATGAGAAAATGTTTCTTCTCTAGTAAGACACTTAGTCAAGTACTCAGCTTCAGACTCTTAAAAGGCCTCCACTGGATAGACATCTGCTCTTCTATTCCCTCATGAACAGAGAGAAGCAACTGTAAAGCAGTTCTGCTTTTCCCTACTTTAAGAATACAGAGAGATGTCTTAGGCGTTTTCTTCAAATTTTAATACTTCAACTACTACTTCAGTCTTACACTTCAGAGAAATTCATGCAAGGTGACTTAGAAGATGATTGAAGGGACTTTTTGGTATTATTACATTTGTTAAACTCAGCTTAGCTTTCCTATTTGAGTTTTAATATGGGTACCCGAAAGACGAGTCATGTTGCTTGAATGAATGCCCTAAATATTCTTACTAGTTTTGCTGTTTTCCCAGTGACTTTCTTGTAAGACCAGATAAAAGCTTAGCTTTTCATTAGAGGGAAATACAAACGTAACCCTGAGCACCGCTCCAAGTCCTTTGCACCAGATTTCAAGTTGCTACTACTATTAACATACCTTGTACTGCAAGAAGCTGCTCTTCTGTGGTCCAACGGGCATTGATTTTCTGATTAGACTATTAAAATTAGAAAAATGGCACAAAGATCATTAAAATGTTTAAATAGCTGCAAAATATCTGAGCATCTGAATGTGTTTTACTTGCACTACGTTTTGTAACATAGGTAAAAATCTCTTGCTTAGCCATAAATGTATGGTTTGAGATTGCTTTCATAAAGAGGAAGCGGCATTTAAGGATTTGGGCTTAGAACTACATCACAAGTTTTTCCCCTGTTTTATTGCAGTTCTTAATATCAGCTATATCATAACTTATGCACAAGCTAATGATCTTTATGCAGACAGAATCTGAGTTTATAGTTGTATTTATCTAAACTACTGGGATTTAAGTGTCTGGAGTGTTTTGCATTCATGTTATGTTTCATATTCAAGCCTTTAAAACAAGCAAAAAGTAATAAATCATTCACTTCAAATACCCAAATGTATATATAGTCATGTTTTCACACAGAACACAGACTTTACTGCTAGCAATCTACATTATCTATTTCTAATGAGAAGACAACCCTATATATCAGGGCTCAGCTTCAGCTCCCTATTATCATGAACAGGCATGACATTTCAGTTTTTTCTGCTTTTTTATTCAGACAGTTGCCATAAGAAAAGCCTACCACTAATTTCTTGTAAAGAAGCCAAACTCACCCCTGCATGTAATTCAATGGATCCCGTTTAAGCTGCTGCTGAAACGTGAACGCTATGCTGCAGCAAAACACGTTTTTGCAGCTTCCCACTAGTTAAGTGCAAGGCCACAAGTTCTAATATTTTTTCTGATTTACCTCAGGAGGTTTGAATTCTTCAATCCCGCCTTCCATTTTCTGTTTAAGTGCACTGTTTACTTGCTTAGCATTTTGAACCTTGGTCAAAAACAACAAAGTTAATCAGCTCCACAAAGAAAGTTGGTCACTTTACACATATATCTTCACTAGGATTGCCACAAGTGTACCTCCTAAGTTAGAAAGAGAAATATTATGGTTTAAGGCTTCACTAGTTTTAACTGTTTTAAAATAAATAAATAAAATACAGCACAGTTTACTACGGAGAGAAGAATATTTAAGCCAGCCTTTCAAAATAACATTTTGTCTGCAGGAATATTAAAAGCAGGACATTACAAGCAGGTTTTGATAACGATGCATATGTTCTTGAAGAAGAATGCAGAATATTCTAGACACAGAACTCGGTTCTTAGAAATCTAAGTGAGGTGTACTGTATACATTAACTTCTTCCTTCTCCAAAAACCACTTAAAAAAAGTAGTAAAGATTTATGAGATGTTTCCAGTTAGTTCCTTCTGACAGACTGCTTTTTATTGACCTTAGATCATCGTGACTTCCTTTAAAGGTGATTCTTGAAATGACTTGAAATATTTAAATAAAATGTCTTAGTCTATAAAAAGGAGAGAGCTTCCAAATCAAACATATACATATCTATTAACCATTTGAACCTGACAGTGATGCACATAAAGTAACATAGGTAAGAAAATAGTTTTGCATACTACGGTGCACAGCTATTACAAGTGTTCTTAAGTATGGACACAAAAGCAGACAACTCAGTGGGAGATTCCAAAGGCTGCATCTCTGAGATCACTGCAAGAAAAAAAGAGAAACACAACCTCAAGGCTGTAACTCACCTACACTTAGGCTAAAGAGTGAAACCCACCTATGCTATTTAGCCCCAGCCTCCTGCTGTGACAGAAAGAAGCATATCTCTCCTGTAAAAGAATACAAGGGAGCAAAACCCCCATGAAACCCTTTATTCACTCCATGATTTTGTAACATGGCAGCTCTTAGCAGCCTATAAGGAGACAGGAATTTCAGGAGATAAGCCTTAGACTCTGTAGCCCCATCGCTCCTAGAAAGCAAGCATGCACATACTGGTGTACCCCTACAGAAGCTGCATAAATTCTGTGTTTCAACTTTAAGTGCCAAAAGTTAACTTCTTCATGCAAAGTAAACAGGCAGTTGTCCTCTAAAGGTGAAAACTACAAAGTTTTTTCTAAATTTAGTAAGAAAGCACATCAACTCAAACAGAAAAATAACTAGTCCCATGATTTCCCCCGCCCCCCATACTTTCACGGTATATGGGGAAGGGCATCCAGGAAAACAGCTGCACTTTTAAGCATAACAAATGTAACTTCCTCTGCTACATTGGTCTTAGTCTCTCTTGTCACACATATACTTTTAACAAAGTTAAAAAAAATTATCATATTAACTGTTTTCTCGTGTACCCAATCTGTAACGTTGTTTCCATGCCATACTTACACCCCCCCCCCCCGCCCTTTTTTTTTTTTTAATGAAGTAATCTTGTTTCACGGTATCCCCAAGACCACCCAAGCATAACAAACAAAACCAAAGAACAGCTAGCCAACTAGTGTCCAGCATTTCTGTTGCTAACTGTGGAACAAAATTAGTAAGACTCACATTAAAGAAGTTTCAGAATCTTCATAGATAATCTTCAAAATCATTACAATCAGAACAATCTGAGATGAAAACAAAACAAGACCAATAACCCATGGTACCTGTCGCTTTAATGAGATTAGTTCCATATCCAGCTGTCTAAGAATTGTGTTGGCTGCATTGGGACTACAGGAAACAGCTATCACATCTTCCTGGGTCAGGTACATGCCTTTTGGTGGACGGCATTTGGAACGCTGAGAATGGTGGCGATGCTGCAAGCTCTGATACTCTCTTCTACCCAGACCTATTTTGCTGGTCTGAACAGGCTGCTCATTATTGCCCTTTAATTTACAAGAAATATATCATTAAAGAATAACAGTATCTTGTATACAACTTTATTAAAGAATCACATAGCACTGTAACGTCGTATTTCTGACAAAGAAAACCTAAGCTAACATCCTTCTCTGCATGTCGTATCTAAACTAAGTCTTGCAGATGAGCTGATGGAGCGCACCAGTCATTTGCTGGACAAGCCTGCATTTAGTCTTAGAAAGGTCAGTTTTCAAAACTTCTTTTTTGTTTAACATGGCTGAAAATACACTACATGTTATAGAAATCACAGTCTGAATACTGTGAAAAAGGGCAGAAAGACAGAACCTTGAATGTGCACAGAAGGCAAAAAATGTATCTATGTTACATACTTAAACCAAGCAATCAGTGAATTTACACATTTATCGTTGGTCAGATATGAAGAGTTCAGGTGAAGATCAAGGGAGAAGAATGAGCCAGTCGACCAGGACAGGCAAAAATGCAAGATGACACCCTGCTGCAAGCACTCTATGGAAAGTGACAATGCTGTTTGCTTTGCAAGGGGATTTGAGATTTGGAAGAGAGGATGTATGTACTTTCACAGTCATAAAAATCCATGTAATTTAGCAAATGTTAAGTCTTTGTTGTTTGTTTTTTGAAGTAGAAAGGGATAGCAGAGAAGTAATGAAGTCTTTGTAACTGCTGTTTTGATACGTTTGGACACCTAAAAATTTCAGCTGTGTCTTCCATGAGCATTGCTGCACAACAGCTAGTCTGTATGTACGTGACTCCCATAGAGCAACCAGGTAGGTTCCCTACAGACCAGGAGCAGAGAAGCAAAATTACTTTCCCTGCAAGGATATTCCAATTCAAAGCAATGCTTAGTACCAGAACAGAGATAGAATTTGGGCTTTTTGCTACTTCAGGCAGCTCCCTACTGCTCCTCCCTGCTGGCATCATGCAGGTTAAGAGGAGGTGGTCATCTAATCACAGCAGAGAAAAAAAATATTGCAGCAGCCATTATTATTATGTTCTGTAGCATTAATACAGATCAGCAAACAGCATTTTGCTCTACTATGCTTGACCTTCTGTCACATTCTCTTCCCAGCTAACGTAACATCTTAATCCAGTCCACAGACTTCACAGAGGCCATCTTATAAGCATTTAAGATATTTGCTCTTCCTTGGAAAGTTGATATAGAGCCTTACACCTCTGACATAAAAAAAAAATACTAAGGTGAAGTTTACCTCTGGCCCAATTACACCATTTGGTTTTTTTGGTTCTGCATTGCTCTTTCAGTATGAAATAGGAGTTGTCCAATCTGGATTTAAAGTGAAAATATTCTCTCAAGCTTTTGTCTTGCCAAGCTAAAGTGTTTGGCTTGTTTTAGTTTTATCTAGTAACAGAAAGTCTCCATTGCTCTGTGCATTCAAGTAGCCTACTCAGTTTATATTTTGCTTAGGAAGTGAAAGCACACAAATCCTACTAGAAATACTAGATCACAAAATTATCTTATGTAGATACGAACAGCTCATTAGAAACTGCAAAATTATTTGTCCTGTTTCTGAAGTCTATCAGCACACTACCTTCATTCTGGACTGTGTGTAGTGATTCAAACAATAACCAAGTAAATTGAACAAAACAGCCCTTATTTACAAGTGGCTTTAGGCAGCAACTCAAATCAACAGATTGCATGAACATTGTTACACAGCAGAATAAAGGTTCATTATTAGACCTTCTGCCATGTCAAGCTCCAAAAAAACATACCCTGGCATGTTAAAAAAAAAAAAATTAAAATCTCAAAGTCTTTCACAAAGTGGGGTAATGATAATTATCCTTTTTGGTTTTCCCCTGAGGTAGTTAGATTAAGCAATACATTGAAGGTCACTGCAATGCTGAGAATGGAATCTGAACCTATCAGTCTCTTACTCAATATCATTTTTGGTAGAACTGAAGTTTTACCAATAATTGTAGATATCACTTCATGGGAACATTGAAGTTTTGCACTACCTCTCCTCTCATATTCTCAAGAAACATTACCTATCCCATTTTAGAAAAATCACAAATGCATTAAGTTGATCAAGGAAACAGTCAAACATTTACACACTTAACCGTATTTTTCTAGTCCTGTTCATAAATAATATTTACCAAAAGAACCCCCCAAAAATGCAAAACCTGAATATACTCCAAACACAGCACTTATCTGTAAAGGTATTAGTAAGTGCTGATTAGAGAAGACAAAAATGTTTTTCTCTACATTAGTAGACAGTGTCTCAATAAAGCCATGTATTAGTTGAAATGCATAACCCAACTGTGGCTGTGAAAGAACAAAAAAAGTTATTCTTGGAAAAAACGTCATTTAATTTTAAATGCAAAGAAAACATTTTGATTCAGTAATTCACAACCTGTAAAACTGTAAACACATTCACAAACAGAGGCAAGGGGAATGTTGTTTTACCAGGTAGTGACAGCATACATCTCTTACAAAACTTGAGGATCTCTCAAGATATAATAAAAGTAGTGAGATGCATTATGCCCACAGAACGGCAAAAAAAATACAACAAAATTTTGTTTCAGTCAGAAGTTGTGAAGATCTTGATCACCTAAAAGCCTTGTGATTTCAGCCAGGCTGCAAGCTAAACCTCTTTACTACAAGTCATATTCTTCATAGTAACACATTCACGGAAAACAAACAAACTGACATTCACCATTAAGCAATCTGTTACCTCCTTTTTGGCTTCTTTTTTGGGATCATAATCACTATCATTTCCATCCATTGGATGAGCTTCTTCTACATCATCATCACTGAGGACAGATTATAAGCAGCTGGTCATTTTATCTATTTTTTTTTAACTCCAGATATAAATAAGTATCTGAGTAAGACAGCTTTATCTAAAATATCTCCTCTAAGTATATGGCATCTCAAAGTTATTTATATTTTTCAAAAGAGAGCTGTTAGAAACATATTTCCTTTATTAAATTTAATTATTATGATAAACAAGCAACCCTAAACTGTAGTTTCAAAATGACTTTAAGTAGTCCTGGTACTGCTGCCAAAAAATTTGGTGTCACCTTTCTTAAATTCAACTACCTGTGCCAGCATGAACGCTTACAAGGTCAACTATACCAAGGCCAGAAATAACCTTTCATCTGCCACGTTAGTTTTAATAGATCAATTTTCAAACCACTGCACCAGGTGGATGAATAAACCCTTGTTGAAGTCTGTGGGGAGCAAAAGGGGACAATATAAGATGGGAAAACACAGTACTGCTTTTTCACCAAAGTGCTCAAGATCTAGCAATTTGAGGGAAGTGAATGAAATCTGCTCAATTAAATCAAAGAGAAAAGGTTGAAAAACAAGTTAGCTTAGTCGAGTCCAATCCAGTCATTCACACAATATAATTTCTGAACAAAAGTATGTAAAAACCCACAAAAAATTTTCTAGTTATTAAAAAAGCACCCCAAAATGCTTGTTAGAAGCAAATTGATTCTCTTCTGTAATTTTCAGCTATAGGGTCACTAAGTAAGCAGACAAATTTTAGATTTCAGGTGTTCTTTTCAATAACATATAATTAAATATACCCTTTTGCTCTAGTTAGGCAGTTCTATGTAGATGTGTAATCACGCTTTCCAATATAAACATGATTATGTTACTTATACATTCAACGTATTAAAACACTTTTTAAAAGTGCAAATTAATACTCAAGTATACTCAGTGCAATATAATTTTAATTTCATAGTAACTAGGGGAAACGTCATTCCCTTTATCCAAGACAATTTAAAGCTATTTTAAGCTCTAATTCTTTTTTCCTGATAGTGGTTCTAAGTCTCCTAAGTAAGATTTCATAGAAAGTTTTGTTATAAAACAGTACTTGGGCATTCCAATTGCTACAGCTCTTTACAGTGGTTGAGCTTTCAATTTTAATTTCATTCTAGTCCAAAAAAATCCCAAACAACAAAAAACAAAGAAAACCCCCACACCCACAAAACACACTGCTCCCCACACAATCATATAGGGTTAGACTTTTCAGATAAAGCATTATTTCTAAACCACGTTCCCAGGCAAGTTTCTTTAAACCCTTGTTTTTACCATTACCTGCTAAAGCATTAAAGTGTGTTATGAATGGAGTGATATAGTTCTTAAAGCGCAGGTACCAAACCCCATGCTAAAAGCAGAGACCACCACCACCAATGTTCAAACCTAAAACCATGGTTAACGTTGACACATAACGGCTGGAAATTACTCTGACACCTCCACCTAGAAAGACTTCAGCCTATGGTTAGCTTAAGAATATAAAACTTACCTGTCACCTTGATTATTTCTATTAGCTAGCTTTCGAGCTTGCCGATCCATCAAACTTGTCCTAGAGCGAGTTTTTTTCCAAGAATAGTAATATTTTACAAGGCTTGCAATAGTCTTGTCTGGAAGCTAGAAGAATTCATTAACATATTAATACTTTTTAAAATTAAAATTCCACCCAGGATTATAATTCTGCTCTACTTACAACCACCTTTACCCAAATATTTTAAATGCATAGATGAGATGGAAAGGAGGGATGTATTTTGTATACATATTTTTTCAAAGGGCAATGTGGGAGGAGAGGCTTTTTTTATTAGAGTGAAAAAGCTATAGGTCCAAGAGACATGATGAAATTAAATAAATCTTACATTCAAAGTTGTTCCTGAAGCTCTTACACAAAAATCAACATGAAATTTTAGCCCCAACAGGAGCCTTTGTTCTTAGTAGATCTGAACTGTTTAATGCTTCTAATTTAAATATTACTTTACCATTTGCTGGATCCTGTGAAAGCTCTTTCCGTGGAAGCTAAATGCTTGTTCAAATAGGACTTTATCTTCAACTGTCCATTCATCAGGGAAAGGAGTGAAGTTAGGGAGATCCGCAAGGGACTTCTCAATATTGTGTTTATGCCAGAACAACATGCCGAGAGCCTTTGAAAAGAAATAGTTCCTTTTTGGATTTAGTCAACTTTCTAAAATGTTGAGACAAGTTAAATTAAAAACCAGAAATTAATTTATTTAAAATAAAAATTGACAATCTTCTCAAAATGTATTTACAGTTTTATTGGCTATGTACTATAGGTTACAAAATTCTCTTTGGAGACTATATGAAGAGTGGGCACATCTGTACTTTATTAAAGGTATGAAAGCTAGGCAATTTAAGGTTGGCATGGCAGCAGTCATTCTGAAGCAGCATGAACTAGGCTGATAGGCTCCAATCTGACCCGCTTTCTTCCTTTACAAGCATGTTTCACCTACACAGTTCCTTATAGGACTTCAGGCCTTTATACCAGCCCACTCAAAAAAGAAAATAAAAATACTTTTCAGCAGCCAGAGGAACATCCAAAATGCAAGTCTGAAAGTTCAAAGTGAAAGTGGTCTTTCTACAACTCTCCAATCCACAAATAACAGCACGGCCACTTCCATGTCATGTGCACCTAGTAAGGAATGGAAATTTAAATATACTTTCTTACATAATTTCATTTCTCGATATTCTTAAAAAAATTTATGCTGATTATAGACTTTCTGCCACAGAATCAATGACAGATTTGATGCCAAGTCTGGCACGGGAATTGGGAAACATATTCCACTCAGTTTCAACCACACAGTGCGGACATGATCACCAGTTGTTCATCAGCTCTCCAAACCCCTGCTTTCACATCTTCTAACAACGTGGACATGGCAAACCTCTTTTCTTGTTAAACTGGCAAGTGACAAGCACCTCTTGCAGACATAATTTCTATTAAATTGTGAACAGTCTACAGATATTTTGTACCAAAAGTTGTTTTGAAAATTTTGAGATCCCTCAGTTCCCTCTCTCCCCTAACAAAAGCCAAGCCATAAACAAACATGACTGAACTGCAGGTATTCTGGACATTCTGGACATAAAGTTGGTAGCCTCTTTTTCAGATAGCAGCTGACTAGCAAGTCCTTCCTATTATGAGCTTCCATCCTCCAAAATTTGATCATACAACTTGTTTCGACTTGTACACCAAGTATTTTTTTGCAATAGGTAACTTTTTATGTAAATTGGTTAATTTCCGAAGAAAAATGCAATAGAACTAAGTGCAGACCAGCGAAGCTTTATCCTGTACTTTTTATGGGATGGTGACTAAAGATTAAAAAAGTGAACTCATTACTCTTGAATATAAAATTCTTTTCTGTTTTCCTGCCTCTGCAAAAAACACTCAAAGTTGGTCTGCCTTTTTTTCTTTCTTTTTTTTTTTTTTTAAATATGCCAGAAACCTTTTCAGTGTGGACCCTATCACAATTAATGGTTCAAAATTGCACCATATTTGAATTCTAATATTAAACATCAAATTTGTAAGCTGCTTTCCTAAGAAATTCTTTAGCTAAATATACACACACAATTGCATGACATGCCCAGTGTATCAAGAAACATACCAAACCTTTCAAAAGTGCACATTACAAGCTGAGCATGTCATGAAAACAAAGAGCTCAATCTTTTGCAGAGAATCCAGACCACAACTGTATGCAGATCCATTTAACTGCAGTGTTTGCTGCCGTGCCTGAAGAGAAACAGCGTTAATTAATGGTAACCAAGGGAAAAAAAAAAAGAGTTGTGTTATACTTTTATATAAAAAAAAGTCCTTTAAATGAGCACTCTAATTTTATAGCACTTACCTGTTCCACATTGTATCCATGTTTTTCCTTTGCTATTGCTATATATTCATCCACTGTAACAAAGTAACATCAGAATTAATTCTTCAGTACTTTTAGTTCTGCTGTAAATTGACACAGATTTAGCCATCTAACATGGAAAAACAGTCTTCCCATGCTTTACCAGGTCCCCCAAAACATTAAATATATTCATAGCTTTATCAATAACAAGCCTACTGTCTTTAATCCAACATTTAATTTTATAAACTTTTGACACAAGCTAATTTTCAGTGAAAAAGATACTTACTTTCACATTTTTACTACAAAAAAGCCATAGAGGCTCATCATATAGTTATTTAAATCAGAGACTATCTGGTGATTGAAAGGCCATGTCTTCTTGGAACCCACTCCTAAGAATACAGACACACTGTGGAAAGTCTCTAGGCACCTGGGTTAATTTTAAATTGAACTACTTCTACTGTTCTTATTCCCAAACATGTTAAAAATTAATGTAAAGAGATCCTAGATCGATGATTATGCATATCCTTGATATTAATACAGTTTTCACTGACCAACAGTAATTTTAACCATGGCATGCAGAGAGTTTTCAACAGAGAATATGAAAATTCAATGATTAGGTCATCAAATTCACCAACAACATTTTAAAATAAGTTGACAATACTAGAGCCAGCTTTGAGTGGAACACTTTCCATAATTTTCTAATTGTTCTGCAGTTTTGATCTTCAGTGGTTATTTTTTTTAAAAGAAACAAACTCTTCCCATTCACCTTATATAGTTCACAATCAAGTTGCAACTAAATGTAGTTCAAAGGAAGCATGATTGAGAACAGGAAATAATTATATCCTTATTATTCAAATGGACTAGGGATGTCCTTGCCATGAACTGTTGCAGCAAAGAGTGAATTGTACTTTAAAGGAATGAAGAAAGTGTTTAAAAATCATAGCTGTAGAGTGTTTCTAACTGTCCTGCAGTAGTAAAAGGTATACTCCTTCAAACAGAGGGACACAAACCTCTAACTACTGGTATTGGGTAGAAATTGTCTTGAGAACCAGGTTCTCATGACTGCATACTCAAAGTTTACTCCCCTGTATTACATATGGGGAATTCTAGCGCAGCACGCAGGTTTAAACTAGATTAAACAGATAACTGATCACATTAGTCAGACGACTCCTGTATTTCAGGTCACTTCTGAAGGGAGAAAATGCTTAGTTATTGATAAGGAAACAGTAATAATTTCCACTTAATTTGGGCCTCAACACATCTTTTCTGAATTTATCCACTGCAACTTCTTCTCCTAGAAATTTAGAGCAGCAAGTTCTTCATGTTTAGATGTTTTATTCTTCTATTAATAACTAAAGGTTTCACAGACACCAATGATGCTACAACACAGGCAATGTGATTTGAAACAAAGACTTAACTATAAGAGAAGGTGATCTTGCCTTTCCCCAGCGTTCTCTAAATAATAATAAAAAAGTAATGAGAAGTTTTGTGTTTAATTTACTGATTTTCAGTTTCAGTGTGTGTAAAATAAAGAGCAAACAGGCACATCAGAAACAATTATTTAGTTATATTTAAGCATCCAAATTCTAAAGCAGGGAAGAACTTACACTTGGCATCTGGAATATTATGATACGGAGACCATACAAGCATCCCTCCATTATCTTTATCAGTGTATTTTGTGGCACCTGTAAGAAAACGAGTAAGTCTCAGTATTGATGAATATGATCTAGGCAACAGCTATTCACAGAACAACTCACACAGTACGTAGAATTCAACCACATTAAGAATACAGCCCTGCTACTAAGGGAATGGAAAAAAAATCATTAATTCCATATTATTCCCGTAAGACTTCAAATAGCTGAATTTGAATGCTACTCTTATGAGGTTCAGTCATAACTATGAAGGTGGTGAAACACTGTAACATGTTTCCCAGAGAAGCTGTGGATGCCCCATCCCTGGAAGCGCTCAAGGCCAGGCTGGACGGGGCTTTGAGCAACCTGGTCTAGTGGAGGTTGTCGCTGCCTGTGGTGGAGGGGTTGGAACTAAATGGTCTTCATATACCTTCCAACCCAAACCATTCTACGATTCTATAGTGAGACAGGATCCTGATTACCACAATTGGAGCACTAAAGCACATTGCTAAAGTTGACATGGGTACAAAATTTAAAGGTACTTGTGCTGGAACAGTTCTCCAGAAGTTATGTTTATCTATTAGTACTCTAACATTTATGGCTATTATAGTAGTATCAGGACCTACTGTCTTAAGTTAGGCTTCCACAAAACAGAGATAGAGGGTGGAACACAGTCACCATCCCTGATGCTTTCAACAAGGGACTGTACTAACAACTATGCCAGAAACAATTCTGTTCACCTCCCTCTCTAGTTCTGATTTTCATAGCCATGTAATTTTTGATATTCACAGCCAACCAAACTGTGTAGCTGTAGAAAGTAACTAGGTGTAAAAGTAATCTTTTTTTTTGTTTTGGTTCGTTCATTGGTACCTCACCTCCACCTCAATGTAGCAAGGGGAGCAGTCCAAGTTACCTAAGCTGTCTAAACTGTTCAGGACAGAGCAACACTGATGCAACTTTGTGCAAAGCACTAAAATCAGCCTTTGATTTTTAAAAACAATGTAAAAGGAAATTCTACAATACTGGAAAAACATTAACTGATAGTTACTTTTCATTAATATTTTACAAATGCATGCTACTACGTAAAGCTTCTTACAATCTATTTGTTTACAACAGTTTATTTTGCTAAGACATGGCTCAGCAATTGTAGCATTTATGCTCATGTCAGTATGAATTCCTTGAGGAATCACCCTCAGAGGAGCTTTTCTTGCATCCTTCTTGGAGGACAGAATTTTTTATTCAGTGGAACAAATAACTTTTCACTCCATTTTAAGCTTCCACACTTTATATTTAGGTTCTACATCTTGTTGAAGGAATCAAAGCAAAACAAATCAATGTTTGGAAAAAGAGAACAACTTGCTGCTTTCTAATTATGTACTATGTTTTGTTGCTCTTCCCTCTTTAGGTTGGTGGTTGGCAGTGTTTTGTATTTGCTATCATCTTTACAATCTTTAGATACATGACTGTGAACTTGAAAACCAATTAATTACAGAAACTAAAAACTCATCCCTCCTCCAAAATTTTATGTGTAAGACAGATAACCTAAAAGCACCAAGACCTCTGTAACAAGTCAAAAATGTACATACATGTTCATAAAGCACCAGTTTCAAGGCACAGGCAGTACTAAACTCTGAAATGGTTCTGGTATGTAAGAACAAATGCCTTAATATAACATTCTACTTTAGAACAAAAAAAGGATGTCTTTTTTAGTCATTAGGAATGCAATATTTCATGAAAAGTAATGCAACCATGTTACAGGCACAGCATTTCTCTCATCCACTCAGGTTTTTATCACAAGTAAATGACCACTACTCTGTACTCCGCTCTTTAATTAAGAGATGAGGTGAAAACAGCACCACTAGAGAATGCATCAGAATCCCAGGTTGTGAGCAAGGAATGTCTAAACTTGAGTATACCTCAGACAGACAGACACCTGCAGACCAGTGGATGTCACGGATATTATCAAGTATTGAGTATTCAAGTACTGAAGTGAAAAAACTTAGTCTGAGTCCTATCATTTGCACCATCATGTATGCAGTGACACTTCCCTACTGAGGGGCCACCCTCATGCTAACAAGCAGCTCTCACCAGAAGACCCTTTTTCAAAGCAGTGCTGCTTCCCCAGCAGGAATCAGACAACTGTTTCCCTTCAGGTGGCATCTTCACACTGCCAAAAGGCAGGCAAGGATGACAAAGGAAGGGTGGGATGCATACAAGTAGCTCAAAGGAAGACATCCTATCCTCAGCACAGGATGACCATAGCTACAGTACAGGGATCCCTCCATCTCCATATGCAGGACCATGATCTACCTTTATAATGGCTTCTTGTCCTTTGTGCCTCAAGTATTCACGTGAGCAGCACTCTTCCCCCAAAAAAGCTGTGTTGCACCTCAAGGGCAACATGATCTTTATCTGCAAGATCCACTCTCATTAAGGACAGTGGCTGGAAATACCAGGCAACGCATTAACTGAAGCATGTTAGAAGAGCAGAGTTGTAAGCCAGTAAGAAAAAGACCATGAGCTACGTCTCAAATATAACAAGTCTCCCCCTGTCCAAACCCCACATTCAAGCCACTTGGGAAGAGGTTTCTGTGCTTCAGCTGCTGCACTGCTCTGCGAACACCACTTAGAAAACAGGGCTAGCTGAAGATGACCAACAGGCACTCTCCACTGCTTCCAGAACAGAGAAACTGTAGCAGCAAACTGACACTTCCTAAATTTCATCTTAGCATTAGAAGTTAGGTACACGTGGGTGGTGCTGTTCTGTACACAACTGCGAGTCCTGAGAATAAAATGAAAATCTGGAAGCATATACCACTTAATAAGGGCATTGTGGGGCAGCATGACAATTTAGAAGTATATTTGCTTCCAGCATATGAAGTACTACCATCATCTGCTTAACACTAAGCTTTGAGAGTAGGAACAGAAACATAGAGGCTAACAGGAAGAACAACTAAATGCCTAAAATAAAGGGCTGGAAATCTTAAAAATAAATAGGTAAAAATAAACAAAAAAAATAATCAGGGAATGTGAGGACAGATGGCATGGAATAGAAAATTTTATATACTTCACCACGCCATTTAATAATTTAAAGTGAAGAAAGCCTGTTTTCATATAGGAAGACTGGTGCGAGGAAAGTTATAAGAATACACACAGAAATAGATTCCATAAGACCTTTAAAGGTATAAAACATTCTTTCTGACAGCACTCCCCATCCCTGAGAAGAAAGTAATAAGTATTTCAGCATTAAGTAGGCAAAATTCATACTAAAACCTTTGGGAAGTCCAAATCCGAGTAGAATAAAACTTCTCTAGCAGTTATCTCATGTGAGGATGACAGAATATGGTGCATCTACAGGGATGGCATCCTCCACTACACATTCAAGAGAATACAAACAACACACAAACTAAGGATACCAGCTTTGTAATATCCTGCTACAACTATAGCTGGGTCAGAAAGCGCAAGCAGAAACAATTTCACCCAAGAATATAAAGTACTGTAGGAAAACTAGTAGGAAGTAACAAAAATCTGAAGTGCAGGAGATTTTTTAACTCTGTAAATCAGGTAAGGAAATTTAGGGTTTTTATTTTATTATTTTTTTTTTTTTTTGCGGTGAGAAAGTTTATCTGTCTAGTGACAATTAAAAATGTTATTTCCCTTACAGCTCTGTCTGAAGGTCTGCTTGTAAAAAGGGGGTGGTGGAGGACAGGGTAAGAACACGTTTAAACCAACTCCTAATTGTTGCTTTCAACCACAATCCACTTCTTCCAATAGACACCAACAAACAGTCATGTACTTTTCCTTTAAAAATTTCTTATTTTATACACAAACTCAGGTTAAAGAAAAACGTTCACTACCATCACAACTTTCATCATGAACGTTTTGCTCCTCAATGTATTCTTGCAGAGCACTGCCCATGAACATTTTTCAACATGGGCTAGATGAGGTCAAAGGACTGGTATTTATTCTACTCATTTTGGTATTCTATGTGTGTACCAGAGGGTTGACTTTGTATCTTGGACCTCCATCTAGTTTCATCTATCATTCATCCCCTTCTCCCACCTATTTGTTTTAAGGGGGTTAAAACCCCAGCACTCAAAGTACTGTTAAATAAACACACGTTCTAACATACCTGGTAAACCCTTCAAAAAAAAAAAAAGCATTAAAAGAATTTCAAAAAGAAACAGCATTAAAGTTACTTAATTGGACACAGTGCCTATGTCCATACATGCAAACCTGTAAGTATGATGGAGTTACCGTTACATCATTCGCTAAAAAAAAAAAAATAAAAAAAATATTCTAAGTTTAGCTATAAGAGCACAGCTTTTTGTCCAGCATTACTTTCACCTCTAAGAAATGATGCCTCAAGAGTCGTCAGACCAGCCCCCCCCAACAAAAAAAAAAACCAAACCCAAAACCCAAAGATAAAAGCATGAGATCTTGCTAAGATCTGTTCAGAAAACCAATCTGCTAACATGGTAAGCATGTATTATACTTTTATGCTTTATGGATTTTTTTTTATTATTTTCTAAGACTTAGGTGTTAAAAAAAAAGTATCTTCTTGCCCTAGTAATCAAAATACACATACTAACAAGAACAATACTATACATTATGCCTCTTATACAAGACTTATTAAAGAAAGATTTCGATCATTAAGGAAATTGATGAAGGGGTAAGTATATACAAATCTGTTACTGGGGAAAGGAGCATCAGTTGAATTCCAAACCCTCAGGAACACTTAGGAGCTCTAAAAAGTCTGGTTACAAGAAAGTGTAAGATTAGTTCTGTAGTTACAAATGCAATGGTACTATTGCATATATAGTTCACAAAATTGAAATCACAGAGCCTCGGTTGTCCTACAAGGGGCAAAGAGTTTTTTTAATCAAAATAAAAGCAAACACTATGTGTTTTTCTAATTTAAGCGGCCTGTAGGAAAAACAAGCCCAGGCTGCACGTTAGAAATGATCATTTTTATTTATTTTTATGCAGGTAATGTGAAAATAAAGGGTGTAAATGGTTAGTCTTATTAACAAAGAGACTTAGACTACACGCTCCTTCCTAGGGGAAAGGCATTCCCTTATGCCAAGATCATGCATCCATTTAATCCCACCCTCCCCCTTTCTTTCCCCCGGCCTTTTCTTTGGCCTGTGGGGACTTGCGCCCATCAAGCGGGGCTCGCTCCAGCTTTAGGAGGCACTATGTGAGAAGCTCTGGCCCAATCCTCTTCCGGTAGGAAATCATCTGACACCAATGGAGCCTGTTTGGAGAACAGGAAAGTAGATAGGCTTCATCTGGCCACTACAGCAAAACTGACAAACGCTCCTACGGTCGCACTGCTCAGTGTAGCAATGCAAAAGAGCATTCTAGCAATTAACTTGCTAAAACCGGGTGCCGGGCTATGCAAGCCCACCCCGTATTCCCCGGGGCGGGGCTGGGGGGTGATGGTGGGGGTGAGAAGGGCGGTGGAGAGCAGCTCAGCCTGCAACAGCGGGGCTAGCGAGGCTACTACAGCACACAAAACCAGGGGCAGGAGTTTCCCACCAAGCGCATCTCCCACCCAGCGCCTCCAGCACGCAGCCAGGGCTGCTCTGCTTCCGGCAGGGCGCATCACTTCCCACCCCTGCCCCACAACACCCATCACCCCCCGACACAGATTTTTAAATCACCTTTTTAATAGACATGATATGCGGTACGGTTTAAGGAAAGAAAAAAAAAAAAAACAAACCCCACAACAAAAACCAAACCACCCAACCAACCCTAAAAAGCATTCAAGCTTTTTCTGCCTCGTCGCCTCCCGCCGAATACACATAGCAGGGCTGATAATGAAGTGAGAATTTCCCGGCGCGGTGCCCCCCCGCCCGCAGGCGCCCGGAGCTGATGCTGCCCCTGCCAGCCTCCCGCCGCCGCCACCGGATCGCCGACACAAAGGCTCAAAAGCAAAATAAATCCAGCCCCGCGGCTGCCGCCGGGAGAGCGCCGTGCCGAGCCCCCCGGCCCCCAGCCCAGCCCTCCCGCCTCGGGAACGGTGGCGGCAAGATGTCAGGTTGCAGCCGAGAAGCGATTTACCGGGCTCGAAGTCAGGAATGCGCGCCTGGTATTCCGCTCCGACCCTCATTCCTACATCTGCAACGTAAAGGGGGGAGAGAAATTAACGGCTCGGGTGTCCCCGGGCGGGCGCCGTCCCAGGCTACCGCCGTGTGGCGGGCGGGCTGGCGGACGCGCCGCCCGGGAGCCCCCGCCGCCTCGCCGCGGCCGTGCGGAATAAGCCACCTCCCCCCCCCCGCCACCCCGCCCGCCGCCGCCGCGGATTAAGCCCCGACGGCCGCCGGGGAGGGGGCCGGAGGCGGAAGGGGGAGTTTATTTCAGCGGAACAATGGGGACGGCGGCGGCGGCGGCTCCCGGGAGACACTCCCCATCGTTAAGCACCGCGGGGCCGCCCGGCAGCCGCGGGGCCGCGCCGCGCGCTCCCGCCCCCCCCCTCCTCCCCCGCGCCCCACACACAGGGCGGCCCGGCCCGGCCCGCCGCAGTACGCGCGGCGGAGGAACGGCAGCGGCGGCGGCCCCGACACCGGCGCGGGGAAGCGGGAGGCGGCGCGGCTCGGCTCAGCGCCCCTCCCGCCGCCTCCGCCACCCCCCTCCCCCCGCTGGCGGGGCGGCCCGGGGCCGGCCCCAGAGCTCGCACCGTGCTCGTCACCACTGTCACCGCCGCCGCTCTCCGGCTCCGAGTAGTGCCCGTTGGAGGGGCTGCTGCTCTTGGTGCCGTTGGGGGCTGCCCGGCTCTTGCCCCCCAGGAGCTCCGCTCCCTTCTCCATCATGCCCGGCATGTCAGGGCTTGGGGGGGGAGCGGGGGAGAGCGGCGGCAGCGCGGGCTGCTGAGGGGGGGAAGTTAATACGGAGCCGCCATGTTGCCCCCTCCCCGCCCCCCCCTCGGGCCGCCGCGGCGCCGGCACCTCCTCCCCCCTCACACCGCCCCCCGCCTTCCCGCGCTCCCCCTCCCCCGGCGCCGCGCAGCCCCCGGGAATCCCTCCGCGCCGGCCCGGCCGGATCTAGCCGAGGGGGCGTGGATGCCGGCGGAGCCCCGGCGGCGCGGCGGAAGGATTCCGGCCGCGCCGATATCTGTCAGGGCCTCGCCGCCAGGCTCCCGCAGCGACTGGGAGAGGGGACTATTTCCCCCGGCGGCGTAGGGATCGCGATGGGGAGGGTGGTGCTACGGCCGTGAGGGGTGGGAGGTGCTGGGCGGCAAGGGCCGCAGCGGTGCGGCTGTGGCGGCGCAGGGTGGGCCGGCTGCGGGGCAGCCTCTAGGGGAGGCTGGGGCGGCGGAGCGCGGCCTGAGGGCAGCGGCTGCCAGCGGGGCCGCAGGGCGGTCACCTTGGGGCGGGGCCGGGCCCGGGCCCCGGCCCCGGGTCCCGGCTGCGAAGGCCGATGCCGGGCGCGGCGGGGGGGCCGGCTCTGTGCGCGGCCTCGGCGGGGCAGCGCGGCCGCCTTCCCGGCCGCGGCTCTTGGGCAGCACCGGGGTCGAGCCAGGCCGAGGGGGTTAAGGGCGCGGGGGAGCCGGCACCGGGAGCGGGCAGCGCTGCAGGTAGTTCCGGGTGCTGTGGAGCGTGTGTGAAGTGATGCTGATTTTTCTAATGTGCAAAATAACTTATTTTTATTTATCGGAATTCCAGTGTGTTACCAAGTGCTCAGGCGTCACCATCCAATTAATATCAAAATTTCCAGGTTTTAAGAGAAGAAAAAGATCGAGGCTGGCTCCAGAGAGAGGTTGGGTTACAATATGGTGACAGTCTTATTATTTAGTCTGGAGGTACATTAGTTTGGTTTATTTCTATTGAAATACATTATAGGTCGTTGTGGCTATGTTTTAAATGTGCCTTAAAGGTGTTTTTAATGATGCAGTGAGAACTTGGCTGTCTGATTTCCTGATGTAGAAAAAAAACCAACAACAACCCAGGCTTAACTGTTAAAGTTACCATTGCTACACATTGTAGTTAAAGTCTCACGTTCCCAGACTGACACAATCCATTTTGCATTTTGCTTTGTCACATCTTAGCCATTTTTCCCAAAGTTTGACCTGGCAGCTGTCTGCCTCAAGTTGGTCGGTTGATCGATGGATTTAAAGAGTGCTAGCTAGAATGGTACAGCTGCTTTCTTACAGTGGGGTTAAGGAAAGATGGCTACCTGTGTCCATAGGTGTGACTACTAAGTGACCCTGGTACTTTTACCAAGTGATTGTAACCTGATGTAGTTTGCCGTGTTTATCAGGTGCTGTTGTTTGATACTTGTCTTGAAATCAACCCAATGTGGTCAAATTCTGTACTTCGGAAAACCTCTGATTTACGTGTGCTTCCTAGAATACGGCAGAAAAATATTGCCAAGATTATTCCTGATTGGGGAATATTTGTGACCTTTGAAGAACTGTTTTTGGGATAGCTTTTGGCAGTTGGCCATCAAGAATGGGAGAAAAACAAGCTCTGACTCCTGTAGGCTTGCTGTTCTCTCTCTCCAAAAGTTGGAAAGAAAGACTAGTAAGGAGAAGGTAGAAGCATAGGTGGTTGACTACCTGCAAGTGCCTCGACAATTGAGGAAAAAAAGCTCTAATGCAATCTCATATTTATTGTACACAAGAGAATTCACGTAAGAGAAAGCATGCAGGAATACCAGAACTACAGGAAGATCTTCAACCAATGTTTGTACTTTTTAGATGCGAAACACAATAAGAAAACTTGCAGGAAAATGTGCTTTACTATTTTAATTCTCCTAAAACTGAGTATTTAAGGCTTTTTAGTTTTATTTCTAAGGATGTGAGGTTTGGGTATACATGCAGTGTTATGACTGCATGTGTCTTGACAGTTCTCTTCACTGATAAAGCCACTGAAAATTTTAATAAGCTATTACAGCTTTTGGGAATGCAAAGTTGTTACAAGTGTTGCGAAGGTGATTACCTGAAAGGAAGAAAGATTCCTTGTCAGTATGGTTGAGAGGAGAATCGTCTTAAGAGCTTGCCCCTTTCTGTTTCTCTTATATGCATGGCTACTGTTAAAACGGCATTTCAGAGGTTACATTAAAAGCATATGTTCACTAAGGCAAGCACTGAAATACTAGCAAATGCATGTAGTGAGGTTTTTTTCTTTCCCCATGCAATCTTAAAGTTGGCTTGCCTTGGAATATAACTTCTCTTCCTTTATTCAATTTTTTTCTTCTCCTTCCCCCCGCCCCCTTCTCCATAGTTCCTCAGTCACATTCAGTGTCTAGGTGCTCCTGGATTAGATGTGTTGTATTAAAGCAGACTTGTTTGTGAGATCAGTCCTGCATTTGTTGTAGAAACTACATAAAAAGAGTTCGCTTGGACTAACATTACTGTATATATTCTTATTTTTAATTTTCCTTTCTAAACTTAAGCCGTGGAGGACAGCAGTGTAACCAATGCATTCTGAAGGTATGACTTGGGCCAGTCTAGAGATTCTTTTTATGAGCCTGCCAATTTCTTGTTCTTGGAGGTGATGCATTTATTCTTAAAACTTTCTTCCCAAAGTCATAGTTTCAGGAGGAAAGGTGGTATTTGGGCAGGAGGGAAGGGGTTGCTGGAGTGCAAAGTGGATTGCAACAGAGGGGAGGGGAATTAAGGAATGGAGAGGTTGCAAACAAGTAAGGCGAAGCCCTTGCTGCTTCTTTTATCAGGGTTGCTAAAAGGCTTTAGTAGAAATAGAAGCTCAAAGGGAAACAGCTTTTGCTATCCATGAATTAGGTGAGCTTCAGACCCGCATGGCTTCTGAGGTTGCTCCACACAGGTTTGGGGCCTCTTGCAGTTATCGTTGTTAGAGCAGGTTCTTGGAATTCATTGCTTAAAATTGGGTTCTTAGACTGTGGACTCCTGCAATTCATTGTTATTACCTTGCAGTGAGGGATAATGATAATATTGACTGAGTTGTGAGCTATAGGAAAGCAAAGACTGTCTATTCGGAGCAAAATAATTTCTTAAAACACTAGGTGGTTTCACGTGCCTTTATTATCATGGAATCATTTAGATTGGAAAAGACTCATAAGATCGAGTCTGACTATTAAACTAGCACTGCCAAGTCTATTGCTAAACCATGTCCCTAAGTGCCACATCTACACATCTTTTAAATACCTCCAGGGATGGTGTCTCAACCACTTCCCTGGGCAGCCTGTTCCAATGCTTGACCACCCTTTTGGTGAATAATTTTTTCCTGATATCCAATCTAAACCTCCCCTGGCACAACTTGAGGGCATTTCCTCTCATCCTATCGCTTCTTACTTGGGTGAAGAGACCCACCTCCCTACAACCTCTTTTCAGGTAGTTGTAGAGACTGATGAGGTCTCCCCTGAGCCTTCTTCAGGCTAAACAAGCCCAGTTCCCTCAGCTGTTCCTCACAGGACTTGTTCTCAAGACCCTTTACCAGCTTTGCTGCCCTTTGGACACACTCCAGCACCTCAGTGTCTTTCTTGTGTGTTATGTCCATCTCACCTATGAAATTTCTAGCACATGAAATTACTGCAGATCACATGCTTAGCTTTTTTATCTTATGGTGACAGTTTTACACTTTCAGTTTTTTTGGAAAGAGCATTTTGATAGTTCTCTGGCTTGGGAATGTCACTTTATACCATTTGAAATCTGTGTCTTTTTAGATCTTTTAGAAACAGGTCAAATTAATTTGTGATGCTGCTTTAGAAAAATTATAAATGTATGACATGTTTTGTGAAACAGAGAAAATAGAATGCTCATGAACCCTTTTGGCAACATCCAGCCTGGAAATGTGCTTTAATGTGAAGATTTGTAATTTCCTTTGATATGAATGTTTCGTAAAGAAAAGTATGTTCTTCCTAAACACATTAAGAAAAGCATGCCTGGAATCAAGGTAATTTCAGATAAATTACACTGCTTGGAGTCTGTTCACTCCTCTGCTGGAAAATACATAGGTGTCATCTGTCAAGTACTCTTTCATATTAAACACAACTCAGCCTGCTGGGTGGTAAGTGGGAGGCTTAGAGTGGACAGGGTGAGATTTATTAGTTCTTTCAGACTGATAGTTGTTGCTCTGTGCCATGCAAGGTTCCTGAATTTTCCAAAGACTCCATGTTGTAGTGGAACCAGTGGAAGGTGGTGGAAGGCATGAGTTTTCTACAGCTCTGGAAAATCAGGCTATTGGTCTCTTTGCTGAGCATTTTTTAGTATTTCTGAATTTTAGTCTTAATGCTTTATTAAAGTAGAAATCCATATTTTTTTCTGTAACTGGGCAGTGGAATGCAAAAATACAGCATTCACTAACTGGCTTGCTGCTGTTAATATGCCCCAACGGAGACTTGAGATTTTTTCTTTTTTTGGTTTATTTCTGTAGTGCTGCCTTACCAGTTATAGGCTTCAAGAGCTATCTGCTGTCCAAGTCTGAATGGAATTCTTCTATGATTTAGTTAGCATCATAGAGTATAGACTCTGTATAAGTACCATCAGTAACTTACTCTTGGGAAGTGGAAAAAATCATGTTGCGGTTTCTTTGAGAAGTCTAAGGACTTCTGCAGTTCTGAACAGTTTTCTGTATTTAAATACCTGCCAGCAGCTGAACAAATCATGTTCTTCTGAAATCTTTGCCAAAATTTGAAACAGGCTGTGTTGTATGGTGTTGGTGGTTTATATGTTGAATGAAGCTGAGAATGTTAGGACTAGGCATTCTGTTAAAAATAGTATTTTGAAATTGTTTGTTGCATGTAGGAAGGCTTATCCAAGAACTAACAACATGGGTTAGTACTAACATCCATCTTGTTCCGTACTTTGATCCTGACAGTTACAAACAGCAAAGGCTGCAGAGGAACTTATTTTGGGGCAGATGCCATAATCTCCATTCTCTCTTGGCAAGAAGCCTATTCTTGGTTCTTACACTTCAGAGCTTCAACAAATCTTTAAAGCTTGGTATCTTTAAAAAAAATAAATTATAATTTTGATTCCTCTAGATGTGTTTTGAAAATACCTGTTCCACCTTTACACATTTATAGATTCTTGTTTCCGTGACTTTCTATAGCAGTGAGTTCCACTAACACTGACAATTTTTTTTTTTTTCCTTTTAAATGAAAAATTTTCCAAATACCCTCTTTTTCTTGACAGGAGGGGCAGGTATTCCTCATCAGCCCTTTCAGTCTCACTATTTCATTTCTCTACAGTTAATCTAAATATCTGGTAAGCTGTAGTGTTTACAGAAAGTAAAGAGGGTCCTGTGTCCAGTTGATTGTCGTGACACACTGCTGGAAAAGCTTGAGTTTAGCTGGCTTAACCTTATGTTACGTAGGCAACTTGGGACAATAGGTAATTTCAGAAAGTCGGTTTACAGAAATCATTTAAGTACTTACTTTTTTCCATACTCTCTTCAAAGTAAAGTTAGCTAACAGCTGGCAGTATGTCTTTGAATCAGTATATTGGCGTTCAGTATTGTCAGTGAAGATTCTCAATCTATCTATGAACAGTGCGTGTACATGGCTAAAGTAGCAGCATCTCTTTACAAATAATTTGGATTTAGGACCAGTTGTTTTCCACAGGAAAAAGAAAAAAGGCATTGTAATTCATTTGGTAAGCTAGTGTGCTTTTACTTTGTCCTGTCTTACTTTTGGATACAGTTAAGTAAACTACTTCCCATAGGACTGTTCAGTGGAAAGTAGATATCACCTAATTGGTACTCAAAGCTGTTGGACTTCCATAAGAAATGTAATTTTGCTGTTTCTGCATGGCATTTGGGTTTTTTGTGGTTTTGTTGTTTTGGTTGTTTTTTTTTTTTTTTAAAAGCAAAACAATTGCTTTCATTTCATGCACTTAGTGAATTGTGTGCTAAACTTAATGCTGTTCTTTCTTGTCAGGTTGTCCACTGTTGTTGTACCTGGAGGTGACAATTTACTGTAAGTTAATGATGTTTATGCTCCCTCCTAGTATTTTTTCCTCCTTTTCCTTCTGTAAAGTAACGTTACAAAAGGAACATACTGTGCAAGATTTTGTCCTTGTAGTTAATAATATCACTTCCTTGAGACAAAATGTCCTTTAACACGTACCAGAATAAAAAAAAATAAAATAGTGCAGTTATGTTACTATATTGTGTACATAACCATGAAAAAGAGAACCTTGCCCCAGACAGCTTCCCATTTAATGATGATCCAGTCAGCGTATGTAACCAGTAGTAGGAAAAGCAAGAGAGAATAAGGGAATCATTAGGAATATGTTAATGTGGAAAAGCCACATAAAATTATTGTAACCCTGTACTGCCCTTCCATTTAAGACAATGTGCCATTGTAGGAGTTATCCTGAGTGATTTTTTTAAAAAATGAAAGTAGCAGTGTTATGAACCCACATTTGGAGGAAGGTGATCTATCCCTTCATGTAGGGAAAGAAGTATAAAGAGTGTAGTAACCAGTAGTGGCAGCTTGTTTTGCTGTATGTCTTGGACCTTGGACTGTAAAAATATTTCATGCTACAGCATACTGGTACGTCCTGCTAAATTTTGCTCTCCGTGGCTTATCCTACCTGGCATCTTGTGGTTTAAGGGGGCAGGGTCGGGGGGTTACGAAGTGGAAAATAACACTGACTGTGTATGGCTAAAAGAAAGTTCCTGAGATATTATAAGGGTTTGTATTTTGTTTTTTTGCCTCATGGTTTCTATAGAGAAGTATATATCATTCCTTAGAAATCCCTGTGTTATGGAGCTATGCTGGATTTTGGAGGTCAGTGTGGCTGGATCATGTAGATACCAAAACATTATTGCTATTCTGGTGTCATATATTTTCTCACTCTTAACTATTGTTTGGCTGATGTAATGATCCACAATTCAGGTGTGCAGTTTAGGAAGCATCAGCAAGAGGTTCTGTTTTGAGAGTACTTGTAAGATGGAGTTGCAAGCACTAAAAATGCAATTGTTAATTTTACTGAAATGTGTAAGATTTATTTTCCCACGTGGAAGTTGCTCCTGTAATACTATTTCACCATACTTTTCTAGGAGTAGAAATGGTTCTCTTAAGTGTATTCTTTTAAAAAACCCCAAACAAACAAATCAATATGGCTGTGTCTGGCTCTTCAGGTTGTATTATGTAATGCTTTCAGGAATGATTATTCTCTCTTCTGTTTGAGGCAGATAAAACTACATAAATATAAAACTGAAATCCACAATCTTGCATTTGAGGATATGGATGAATACATAAAGGATCATTCCACACTAGGAAAATTCTCCTTGGGAAGATGCAGCAGTTCACAGCATTTCTGCTGGAGTGTTTGTTAAACCAAGAGGAAAAACAAAAGCTCATGCTTATATAACTTTAGGGTGAAAATGCTGCATGCCACTAAGACCTTGCTATCATTAGTTTCCACAATAGTTTTTAGAAAAATACTCACTTCAAATTCACTCTCAACCAATGTGCTAAATGCTCTTATGCTGGAGATGAGGTTTTTACTTGCTCATATCTAGTTCAGTCTTTCATCTAAATTACATCCCTTTTAATGAAGGTGGCTTTTATCTTCTGTTTAAGGGCCTGCCTAATTAAAACTTGAAATGTGTTATAGTCAGGAGCCTGTTATGAGGTCCATTCTTATTAGACATCTAGTGTTCTGAAAAACCAAAGGCATGATCCAGGTTTCAGGGTTGCACCCTGAGCCCACTGCTAGAGATCTACTCCCTACAGATACTGCTGAACTGCCAAAGGCATCTTTGATAGATGATTTCTGCTGATATTTTATGTATAAACATTCACTTCTAACAAGCGTGTGCCCCAGTCTATCCACTCATCCCCTAACTTCACCTTCCTTTGTGTCATACCCTGTGTTTTGGTTAGGTAGCTGGAGATAGGTTTTAATATTATGACGCATAATTCACTGTACTGTGTGACTTAACTGATATAAGAGCTTCTGTGTTAGTTCATAGATAGCGGTCTTTGCTTTGCAATAATCAATGGAAACACAAAAAGGAATCCTCTTCTACTTGTTTAAATACTTTGAATTTCATAGAGCGTCTATATTTGTGACTGAATAGATGTAAAGTGTGAGTTCCTTATGAACATTGTATGTGGCAGCACCTGAGCTGAATATATTGTAAAAAAAATTAACCAAAATTATAAAAGACACAAACCTTCCCCCACAGCAGGTATCCAAGCATTTACAAAAATCAGTAGCCCATCAAAGTTTACAGTCATGTGATATTAGTCACTGGGACTAGCTATGAGTACAGTGCCGGTAAAGGCCCGGGTAAAAATGCTGTTAAGATCAAACTTAAAAAATTAGTAATTTTTCTCACTGCAACTGCAGAAGATAACAGTAAAGGATTAGCTAGAGTGAGAAAATCTGTAATCGCTATATTTAAATGTTAGATTTAAGAAAATGATGGTTCTGAGCCAGTTACAAAGTGGTGGTTTTATGTTTTCTTTTTCTTTACAGATTTGTGCTCCTGATTTGTCTGCTTCTGCATATACCTCCCACTGTCCAAGAATGCAACTAAGTTTTGTCTACATAGAAAGCAAATACTGCAAGTAACCCAGCCTATTGACAGGAAGATCAGTAAGTGGGAAACAGATGATGAATTGTTAGGCTTGGTAAAACTTTGAAATGAAGTGAGAAGAGTTTGTTTTGCCCTTTTTTTTTTTTTTTTTTAAATTTCCTTTGTGGTTGTAGGGTTTTTTTTGAGGGGGGATTGGTTTCTGTCTGACAAACCTAAAACTGAAATAGTACAAGGAACACTTATGGTCAGTAAAGTTGTGACATAAGAGATCAACTGTATAAAATATATAACTCCAAAACATGAATTCTGAATGCATATAGGCAAAATCTATGAGATACAAGCCTTGTGCAAGGGACTTACTCATTTTGTTGAGTATAGGTTTTATAGTGGGTACTCCTTGATGAGTGTTTTTTAGAGGGGCTACTGCAAAAGAAGCACTAGCAGTGTCTTTACCACTGTCAGCCTCACAGGTAGGATGCTTCTGTCCAGAGCACAATTAATGGGGTTTTAAAGATTGTTTTACTTTTCAAATTGAACTACAGAGTCTAGGCTATATAATCCAGCGAGTCTGACTCCATATTATTTTGGAGTTCTTCTTCGTATTATTACATTATTGGAAACTGCCGTGTAGTAGAATAAAAGGTTTGTTCACGAAGCTGATCATATAGTTTAAATCGAGGACAGTGGTTAAAACAGGATATTTTAGGGCCAAAGTAGGGAAGAAAGAGATGGAAGACATGCTAGTTAGCATAAGCATATTCCTAACTAGCAGTTATTTTTCTGAATCTGGGCATAAAATAGCTAGGTTTTGTTCTTTGTACAGCATATTGTGAAAATGTAGGATTAAAAGTGGCTTTTTTGTATTGTTAAACCAGGGACTACTGGGCACAGTTGAGAGATAAAAATGCAGTCAGCAGCAGTGATAAAGTCTGCAGTGCTCCTTGCTACTTCACAAAAAACCTGTCACCCAGAAACTATGGGTTCCTAGGCTTATTGTGGACAGGGCATGCAAATAAGAATATGTATTACAATTACTTAATAGGAGTCCCTGCATTCTGTTAGCAAGCTGCACCTGAATTGCTTCATTTTTGTGTTGTTTTATGTTGACTCAGACTCAGGAAAAACAAAGCCAACTGATGTACACAATAAAAATGTTAACAAAAAACCTACCAGACCTGGAACCAAAGAAACTGTGGTTAATTTCTTTTCCTCCTCTGAGTAATAACACTTCAGTGGATCGCTGCCTCTCCTCTGAGACTGGGAGAGACCATAGGCAGGACAGGACAGGGTTGAGCCAAGAGGGTTGGGTAGAGGTGCCTGTGGTGAGGAGAATGGTGATAGTAACTGGTGTCCTAACTGGGATGTGTGGGGATTTTTTTTTTTTTTTTGTGTCAAGTCGTGTTTTGGTTTTTGGTTTTCCTATATCTGGAAGGACAGCATGCCACCTCCTGTGGAAATAAATGGAGATGGGCATGCCATCCAAATGGGGAAAATTTTTCTATGCCCTTTTGAGCTGTTCTGAGAAGGAACAGTTCTTCCCTGTTAGCCCACACTCCAAATGTTAGATATATAAATAAAAGACTGGTTGTGTACTCTCATCAGTTTTATTTTGAGATTTTTTTTTTCTTCCATTCAGAATGCAGGACTTTAGTTATTTTTCCATATTTGTTACCTATTAAAAATTCTGCAAGAAATTAACTAATTCCAAAACTGGAACAGTGTCCGTATTTATTTTTAACAAAATTGTTATGGCTATTTGGGAATACTAACATTCCTCAGTTCTTAGGTCTACAGTCTGCTGTGCTGCTGGATATTTCTTAGAGTTAAAAGTTTTGTTTAATTTTAGACTGCAGAAATAATTGGACCTTTAGGAACCTCAGGATGAACTTTGGTATTCGGTTAAAATGAGTTGTAGAAATACATTGAAGAGTTTCAGTAAGATGCACAGATGTTTTTTCCAAATTCTTTCCTTTTGATAGACCTGTGTGTACTTGTTAAAATATTGGCTCGCCTTAGTTTTAAGGACTGAATTTGTTTCTCATTGCTTTTTTCCAAATAATGTTAATCACAAGCAACTCAGTGTTCATGTATGTGTGTATTTAGGTGGGGGTCTTAGCCTACAAACTTTTGTTGGTAAGAATTTGTAGAATGACTGCTTTATTGATTTTAATGTAAAAAATAAATAAAATTGTAACTTTTTCCATCTTTGAATTCAGGATTTCCTTTTTTTGTTTAGTATCTGTATGGCAGAGTAACTTGTGCATTACCTTCTGTAATTTGTTATCCTATCAATTAAGGTATTTTATTCTGACATTTTAGCAAAGGCCATATGGTAGTATACAAACAGAACTCAATTTAAAGATCAAATGTTCTTTTTATTTTCAGAATTGGTGGTAGTTTGTTACAACTTTGTCTTATAGTTCTGCTTTTTGACAGTTTGTTTTTTTACAAAGAACAAAAGGTAATGTGCAAAACAGGGTAGAAATCAAAAAGGCCATGAATAAAAATGGTGCTTTTCAATGTAAATTAATTAGATTTTGAGCAGATGAGACTTCCCTAACCACTGTGTTTCTTCACTGATTTGATGGTGTGAGAGTGAAATGACAAGTCCCAAAGAACTAATAGAGTCTAAACAACAAAAGCCTTGTGCAACATTGGAAGAACTGGGTTTACTCAGACCGAAAGGCAGTGAGAGCAGGGAGAGGAGCATTATAGCAACTTTTCATGCATTTGAAAACTTTCAGAAGGGTTGGTGACTTTTGTGTCCACTGAAGAAAGTTTTTACTGGTTTTAAAGACCAGATGACTTAGCACCATTTTAGGGAAAGCTTTCCTAGGAGATTTGTTAGGTGTTGGAACAAATTACCTAGAGGTGCTTGTGTGGCTGACTAAGGGGAAGTTTTCTGAAGGAAGTTACAGTAGTATCTCTCAGGAGTGAACCTTGTGACAAGATGAAAGAAATGAGCTCTGTCCTGTTCCAACATTTTTATTTCATAGATGCCATGGGGTTTAGTGACATTCCCACAAATTAGTGCCTGGAACTGGTGTTTTTATTGATGATAGTTTCCAACACATTTGTGTATATCAATGCTGGAAGTTATGGTCACGTTAGTAAATGGGTTGGCATAAATACAGGCTGCTGCCAAAAAAGGGAGGCGTCTCAGCTGTCTTTCCTCATTCACCACCAGTGCTGGGTTTCTTCTCAGGCTAGTCTTCAGTTCGAGTGGGGTGACAAATACGTACAGCTTAGATGAGGTCAAATCTGTCCTTTTTGCAGCAGCAGCAGCTGCTCAAAATGACTCTGGAACAGTAGCTTAAGGCTTTGCAGCCAAGGGACAGTCACTTACTGGGGTACCAGAAATCCTGACCTAGGGCCTTTTTCAGGATAAACCAGGCTAAAAGAGCAGCATAATAAATTATAGCTGAATGTTCTCTGGAGCAAACTGACCTTTTTTTATTAGCCTTAAGTGGAAGTGTTAGATCTGTCCAATAGGCTTTAGCAAACAAGCAAATTAAGCAATTTCATTTTTTTCAGAAAGTCAAAAATTGGAAGCTGGAGTGAGGTAACTACCTAATAATGAAGTCAGACAGTGTATGTGTGCTGCTTCAAGTGGGGCTTTGCTTCCAGCTTTGTATCATTTGCAAAATTTACCAGTAATGGCAAGAAAATGAGCATAGAATTCAGAATAATCAGAGTGAAACATTAACACAGTGTCCGTCTGCACTAGTGGTGAAAAATTCGTATCACCAGTAGGAGTCGTATTTTGCAGTGGAGAGGAAGCCTAAAGGAGGTAGAAGATAAAGGACAAATTTTCCATTTGCTATAACATTTATTAATTTACAATTACAATGTTACAGGGTAGATGTAAATCCCAACCTAGCTAAAATGGTACCTTTGATGTAGAATTTGTAGGATTAAGCATGAGGCACTGAAAAATTTGATAATCAGAGCCTGGACAACACAGTGCAACACAAACCATAGCCAGCCCACGCTTGTGGAGTTCCAGAAAAAATATGGCTTTTCCTCTTTACTCTGTGTCCCCTTGCTCCCACTTCTGTGTACTTGCTGATTCAGTTTAAAATCTTTTTTTTCTTTAAAGGCCTTAAAGTTTCTGTAGTGCATGCCAGCAGCCAGATATCTCCAAGTCATAGATATTCCTGCAGAGCCTGGCAGAAGCTAAGCTAGTGTGCGCTTATCTAGCCCTCTGGCACAGTGGCTTAGAGGAATAATGACAGTATTCTAGATCCTAGTTTTTCAAAACCTCACTCTTGGTTGTTAACACTTGTGTAATTTCAGTGTCAAAGGTTACAGTTACAATTTTTCTGGGGAAATTGCCGGAAAGTTTAAGATCTCTTCAGGTTTGGCCTATGCTGCTGAAGCTAGCAGGAAGTAAATAACCTGGGGTCTTTACATGTACAGTTGTTGGGGATAGATTTAGATGTGTAAAGATGCAAATAAATGCTTCCATGGCATTTTTCAAAGTCCGACAACATTTCAGGGAGGATTAGTAGCTTTTTTTGCAACTTCAGGCACTTGATTTCTGCCCCCCTCCCAATCTGTCGGACTTCGGCAGCAAATCCAGGGATGGTCAGTATACAGTTCATGACCAGTTTAAAAGCTGCTTCCATGGCACAGCTGCTTCATATGCCTGGAGCAGGGCCGAGCCTTGCTGTGGTTTTAGGAGTCCCCCTGGTCTCCTGCTGTGCCAGGGGCTGCAGATGCTGGGACAGTCTGGGACTTGACCCGTAGTTCCTGCCGCAACGAAGTTGTTCCCTGCCTCTACGCCTCAACTCCCTGCAACAGGCAGCATGTGGCCTTCCACTTAAAGATGCTGTGGGAGGCAGGAGGTCGGCAGCAGGAAGACAGGGCTTGTATGGCCAGTGATGGCTCAGAGCCACGGCCACGCTGCGCAGCAGGGTCGGACAGTGTCTGTGGCTACCCTGGGGCTTGGCTACGGGCAATGGCTGTGCTGCTGGCCCGAGCATTAGCCAGGGGGCAGCCGGCTGGGCAGTGCTGGGATTCTGCAGGAGCAGTGCTAATACATCAAAAGCCTAAGTGACGTGGTCTGTCATCTTTGCCCTGCTTTATTTGCTTGTATTGTGAGAAATTGCTTTTCCCCAGGCATGTGAATATAAGGAGACGTGTCTTGGGTGTGCCCTGAGATGTGGAGCCTGGAGGTGCTGCACATAATGAGGCATTATAGTGAGTCAATACCAACGCCAGTGTGAAAATTAAAGATCTGAGTGTTTTCCGTTCGCTGACAGGTTTGTAAAAGGGAAAGAACAAAGTAGTTTAATCCCTGAATCAAAAACCGTTATAAATTAAATATTTCAAAGAGTTCAAAACCTGTCAAAGGTTGTATTTAAATAGTTTATTGCGCAGCTTCCACTGAGCTGTTAATCAGTTTGACCACATAACGCTACGGAGCCTTCCGAAAGACATCGCCGTCGGGAGGCGAGGCGCGCCGAGGGGCTGCGGGCGAAGCCTCCGGCGTCCCGCCGCGGATGGAGGCGGCGGAAACTGCGCTGCCTCCCGGGGCCCCGGCGGCCGCCAGCCTGCAGCGCCGTTACCGCAGTTTCGCGGGGCGCCGCGGCGCGGGGCCGGGCCCCGGGCGGGCCTCGGGGGCGCCGTGAAGCGCCACCTGCGCCGGGGCGGGCAGAGCCCTGCGGAGCGCCGCCGCCGCCGCCCCCGGGGAGCGGGCCCCCGGCCCCGAGCCGGCGGGGCGGGCGGCTCGGCTGCGCCTCAGCCCTCAGCGAGCGCCGTGGCGCGCCCAGACGATGGCGCTGCAGCACCGGCCTTGCGGCGCGGCGGCGGGCGGCAGGGGGCGCTGCGGGGAGGTCCGGCGGCGCGGCGGCGGGCGCGGGGCTGCGGTGCGCGGGAGGCGGCGGGAGGGCCGCTGCCGCACAGCCCTGCCGGTCCCGGCGGAGGCATGAGGCGCGCGGGGCGGGCGGGCAGCGGCGCGGCAGAGCGCGGGTCGGCGCGGCCCTGAGCGAAGCCTCCGCGCCGCGCTCCCGCAGAGCGACTATGGCCGGGGGAAGGCGAGGGTTGGTGGCGCCTCAGAACACGTTTCTGGAGAACATCGTGCGAAGGTCTAACGGTAAGGGGTGGCCGGGGCGGCGGGGAGGCGCCGGCGCCCCGGTGCTGAGGGCGAGCTCTCTCGCTGAGGCGAAGCCGCCCGCCGCTCCCTCGGCGGGGGCCGCCCCGGGCGGAGGGACGTTGAGCCCGGCCGCTGGCCGGCGGCTCCGCCGGAGCGGCGCATCCAGGTGCCGGGCCGAAGCCGGTGCCGCCGGCCGGCCGCGCCGCCCGAGTGCTGCGGGAAGCCTCCGCCGGGGCTCCGGCTGCAGGTGCGGCGGCACGGCGGGGGGACCGGCCGGGAGGGCTGTGCCCGGTGCGGGGCGAGATCTGCGCCCGAGGGGCAGCGCCGGGGCCTGAGCCGGCCCGGGGGGCGAGGGGCCGGGGCACCGGCGGGGTCCGCGGCGGCGGGAGGCGGTCCGGGCGTTCAAGATGGTCCCTGGGCAGGGGCAGCCGCGCGCGGGGGGTCGGCGGGGGCTGCCGGCCCGAGTTGGAGGGGGGCTCTGTCACAAGTGAGGAGAGAGTTTGCCATTTTGGGGGCTGAGGGGCGATAATTCCTTTTTTCCCAGCGCGCTGCAACCGGGTCTTTCTCTTGGAAAACTGTGGAGTGGAAAATGCCTCCAGTTTCACAATTGCATGCAAATAGGCATTAACGTTATCCAGATTCTTTCACTTGGGGACCTGCCGAAAGCGGCTCCCTCGGTGCGCCGCGACCAACCAGCCTTTATGTGTTTGTTTAAGCCTGGACATGTGCATTTATTTTTTTAAAGCTCCGAGCCCAAGTTCTGCCATTTTTAACGCTCCCGTTGACTTCAGGGGGGTTACTTAAGGGGTTGAGAACTTGTGGTATGATTGAGAACATGCAGGATTAAGCTCCTTTTGAAGACTAGACGAGTTAATTAATTAAAATATAGCCAGTTTGTTCTGATAAGGCAAAGACAATTAACCCTCTTGATAAGCAGCTAGAAACTCAAATTATCTAAAGACTGATTTTCATTATTTTAAATTAGGCAATATTATTAGAGAAACAGCCTTTGATAAGACCTTATTTTCATATACAATTGTGAGGCTCTTTTTCTAGGTGTTTTTTCTCTGCAACCTTGCTGTAGAAGGGAAGGGGTTGGAAGCTGCATTCCTGAAAAGATACTCGCCGTTCTTACAGTGAATCTTGCCCTTTTTTAAAAAAAAAATAAAAATGAAATGTTGCATTTCATCACATTCAGGCTGCATCTCTAATCTTCCAACACCAGTTATCTAATGCTTTTCTCAAATCTGTCTTGACTTTGTAGATTATCTTCTTCATTAAAAAACAATTTTCTCTTTTGGCTTTCGGTGCCAAAACCTTGATGCAGTAAATCAGTTGAGGTTTGGAGATGGGGAGAATCGTGCAGCAGAAGCTATGCTCCGTTTGTTCCTCTCTTCCCCCATTATTAAGAAGGTGTCATAACAGCATGGTGCTAGACAGCACAGGTAAAATGGCAGCGCTCCATTTCCAAATGCTCAGCAAGTCCTGAGGGCTGTAATCAACACAAGTTTTTAGATTAGGCTTGGTAGGAAGTGATGCACAGTTCAGACATACTAGGAAGTGACTTAGGGAAGTGACTCAGGTTTAGAAGCCCGTTTCTCCTCTTCTAGTTTTTGCTGGACCCAACCCAGCTTTGCGGTAAATGTGATGCCGTCACATACAAATGCTGTATGAATCAGTTCTAACGTGGGACATCAGCATCTTCTAACCTCTGTCTCTGTCAGGAGACAAGAATAGTCTCCTTTCTCTCCTTGCAGGCAGGGCTGTGCTGGCCAGCATGGGGGCTGTATGGAAACATGCCGGTTCCTTGTTGCCTGTCTCACCTCGGCCTGCCTACTTGGTCTTTGAGATGGTTTGGGATGCCCACAGGATGAATGTTTAAATGGGCCCATAAAGCTTGAGGTTTGGCTCCCCCTTCTTGGTTTCATTCGATTGAGTAGTAATGTGACCCGCAATGAAACTATCTAGGCCATTTGGGATTTGCCAAATAAACCTTGGGATTGCTGTCAAACTGTATTTGCTGGCACATGCAAACAAGTTAAGTAGTGCCAGCAGATATTGAGTTGATACAGATATAGGAACATTCCCAGTTTGGGGAGGATTTCCTTTGGAAAGAGAGGAATTTGGTCCATGAGCAGAAATAGTTCCTGAGTAAGTGCTTCACTTAAAGGTACTTGTAGATGACATGCATCTACAGTCACAGGTGAACTGAGGAAAACACATTCATTGCTACGTGTTATGTTTTGGGGCGGGGGGTGTTATTCGGTCTCTTTCACCGAGTTGGCAATAACAAAGTAATTGACATGAAACCTCTTTTGGAAGCATTGCTCTAAGGACAGCACTAATTATACTGTTTTTTTACCATTAGTTTAATAAGGAGTTCTTTGGATAGCCTTTCATATTAGATGTGGGACTGGTGAGCTGATGCATGTTCAAAGGCTAAAGGTAATCATAGCGTATGTAGGCAGGCAAGTTCAGGGGTTTTCCGTCAGGGTTGGTATTTTGCTCGTGTTTATATCATACCATCTACAGCAAGACTCACCTCAAACTCAGTTGGTCTGAATCATCTCCTTTAGAGTTATTAGGGATGAGAGCTGCTTCTTAGGTTGCAAATCAGCTGAGATGGGTTTTCATGCACTACATGGCAGCCCAAAGAGCCACGATAAGCTGAGAAGCTGCACAGTATTTCCTCCCCACACACTGGAATTAAAGAAGGAATTGAGAATTTCTCAGCCCATCCAGGGATGGGATGAGATGGCCTTATGATAGCACACGCAGCAAAGAATATATGAAGTGTCATCTGCCTAGACCTCTGTACCTCATCCAGTCCTTCTTTTTGAAATGAGGGACACTGTAATCCTGCTTGCCGCATATTTAATGTTTAAAAGCTGTGTTTCTATACTAGCCATGTAGGGCTAAGAAAATAAGTGTTGCTTGTAGTGCTTGGTTGACAAAAATTTGTTTGAAGCACTGAAATATTTAAAGACCAGAACACCCAATGGGACAGAAAATGAGCCCATGCTGTAAAACAGAGCAGTATGTAAAGAATCAGTAGCCCCTGATGGTTACTGCTAATGCGATATTAATGTTTTTCTCGGGTAATGTAATACACCCACAGTATACAAGCTCTATAACAATAACAGTTATAATCTTGGTTCATGGCCAAGGCACCCAAATTCAAATGGTGTGATATATTACAGAGTATTCTGATTCTTCATGATATGCTAATGCTTTATCAATAACTGGAGGCAGAAATACTTTTCAGTTTACCTAAATGATAGCTGGATTCTGCAGTCCTTCCTTGGTCAAAATTCTCAGTGAGGTATGTGATACTTTGCATGTGTAAGGGTGGCTAAAGCAAGCCCTGTGTTTACGTGGCTTTGGAATTTCAGTGGAAGTCACAGATGCTTTTCTGATTTATGGATGAAACAAGGAGATTGGAAGAAGGGGAGGTTAGAGGACATAAGGCTTGTGCGAATTTAGCCTTGCTTTCACTAAATCCCCAGGCAACATCCTAATGAGACATCAGGTGTGGAAGCAAATATGCACCCTTTGATGGAGAGTGCAGTGAGTTCCCTGTAGAGGGAAAGAAAAACCACCTTCAGACACAAATCCTCAGTATAACAGACATTTCCATGATTTATGGCATTGCTTCCTTTGGAGACTGTAAGGTCCCAGTACAATAAGCATTCTGCAACCTGGGCATGCTAACCTTGTACCATTGTCTGGGACCTAGGAGAGAAATTAACTGTATTATAAACAGCTCTGAAACTGAAAAACCTGGTTTTGTGTTCAGTCGGAGAGAAATGCAAAGGAAACTAAAAGAGAATGCAGAACTAAACTGTTTTATTTTCATGCTTTTGCACTTGAACAAAATGTTCACTTAATTGAAATGTTTGCAAAGGATCCTTGACCAGACAGTGCTGTGGCTGCTGCAACCTGGCCCTGCCTACCTTCGCTTTGAAACCTAAAGCAGTGAGCGGCATGGTAGGGCGATACAGACCTGGCTGCAGCTAGTGTGATTTGGGTCCAGAAGCAGTATAGGCATGCTATAAGGGTTTACTGTCTTAAGTGTTGTGGGCCTAATTGCTTTCAGACTACAGAGCTATTCTGTTGGTAGGGAACACATGTATGAACAGGACAAGCTCTGCATCACTCTTCTGTATGTGATGTGCCAAGGGTAGTCAGGCCCTGGGCACTGCTGGGCTACCTTGTACTACTGCAGCACTTTCAGTAAATAACATCAATCATCAAGAAAGTATTTTCATACTGAGAACAGGACTGCTTTTGTTGAAATTAGCAAGCACGTTTTTTGGGTGGAGTATATTTTTCTGTTTCCTTTTGATACAATATGTTTGGTTCCCTGACAGTTCATAGAGGTCTGTAATTTTCAATGAATTTTCAGGCAACTAGATTAAATGCATTATTTGCAGGGGACCAGCAGTCTTCTGCTGCAGGTAAATTACATCCTAGTTACCTAGTGAGGTTCTATTGAATAGTGAAATGCATTTTAGTGACTGTTTTAGACATGAAAGTACTGAAAAAGACAAAGCTAACTGTGCACAGGGAAGAGCACAGGTATCTTTATGAAGTGCAATATCTGGATTAAGCTATCCCAGTTCTTAAAGCTCCCAAATGGGCTGACTTACAAGGCTGTAGCAGATGTGCAAGAGGTTTTCTGCCCCATGCTGCCAGTTTATAAAGTCTCATCCACCTTCCGGACTTCGGTAGGTTAATATCAGCATAAAAAAATCCCCAGCATAATGGAATAGAGGGGTCTGTCCTGGAGAATGTTTGCCTTCCCTTCTATGGAAAGCTGTTTGCCAGCCACACCTTGCAGAAAGTGCATGGAAAACTGATGGATGAGTAGTAAGATGGTGTTGTATGTGTAGGGTGCCTTTAGCTGAACGTTTTGTTTCTCTTGCCCTCTTCCCGTTACTATGGTTTGCGCTGTGGAAGGTGAAGTGAATGTTACCCTTTACAAATCTGGCATCCAGTGGTTGAACTTGAGTCTGTACACTTCTATATCTAATCCTGTAAGACGCAGTTTATTCAAGATTTCCTGTAAAATCACTTTTGGCTAAGTAAAGTCTGCTAGTATGTGTGTCTTTTGCCACTGATTAAAACAAGACACTTATCCATGAAAGCAGCAGACCTTCAAAAACCACAAGGGGACAACTCATAGGTTCTGTGTTAAGGACATTGTCTCAAACTGAGAATGAAACAAAGGAAAGGGTTTTATTTTTTCCTGATCTTCCTTCTTTTCTAAGTTAACAGCTGTGGAGGCACTTTTATTTTCACCCGTGCTTTTCATACAGTTGGTCAGTACATCAAAATATCTATTTGCTATTGGCATTTTTTTTTTCTCAGTATCACTTGAGTTGAATATAAAATGTTTTTTTTGCTGACTTTTACTAGGCCAGGAGCTTCTAGTTTTGGGTGTGCCATCTTTATGCATTTAGAAATGTACAACCTGATTTCCTTAAAATGACTTTTATAGATAGTGAGGAAAAACCCCTGTACAATACATGATAGATAATGTGTTTTAAAATTAATGTTCTTGAAAGCTCAAGAAGTTCTGCTGTGGTAATTCAACATATCAATCCATTTCTGCATTAAATCCTAGAACAAGATCGTAAACCAAATCTTAATGAAACCCATTCATTGGAGAATTTGTTAATGCATTTTTGTAACTCGTCTAGCTAAAAGTGAGCAAGGAGTTAGGTCTTGTCAAATGCTTTTAAGGCTTTTGATGGCTGTAGCTATAATCAGTAAATCAAATAGCTTATTTAAACTGATGGAAGGCCCATATAATTGATGCAACTAAAAGATGCTTTTTCCTGTATGTCTTTTAAGATCAGATGGGGGGGAAGACCCCCCTGACCAATTAAATTATGAAGTCTCACTGCTAAACAGTGGGTTTGTGCTTTATTAAGAATGGTGTAATGTATGACTCTTACAACTGATGAACTTTATAATTTATCATGCTAAGGTCACATTTGTCTAAATGTCTTTTTTTTAAAAAAATAAATTTCTCAGTATGGACAATACTTCAGGGACAGGTGAAGAATGATGCTATGCATAAAATACATATAAATGCTTTTGTGCACTTTCAATTTCAGCTATTTTTGTTCTGTTATTCTGCACTAATTTGTTTTTTTTTTTTTTTTAAATACAGATACTTATGAAGACTTTAGAGTTACTAGTGTTGGAAGGATGTATTGTTTTCAGTTTAAACTTTTCTCATGATAGAGGCCTACTGTGAAATACTAACTATAACAGTGGAAAATAACAAATGCTGAGGTGGAACCAGTAGTTTTTTATCTATACTGCTGGCTGAAATTGGCATTAATTTTCTGTAATGATTCAAACTGAGTCACTTGGAGTTGTTGCTTTAGTTAATGTCTCTTGTTATTTGTGGTACATATGATGAAATAAATTTTTTAATAATCCTTCTCAGCCTGGTCTTGTACTATGCTCTGCAGTACACATGATGGTGTAAGTCATGTTTGAATAAAGCATGAAATGCCTGCATTTCGTGGACTCTGTTCATGCTGTAGCAGCCAAGGAGCTTTTAATTTTTTTTTAATGTAAAATAAGTCGTTATATAAAACTTTTATAAAACACGTAAGCCCAAATGAACTTATCTCCAGAGTTTTATAATATGTTGTTTTGAATTAGACTGAGGCTACAGCTTAAAATAATTTGGTCTCGATATTAAAGATGTACAATCTTGAGGCCACTATATCATCATTCTATAGAGATATCAAGTTGTTCAATGGGGTATTTAAACATTGATGCACTCCCACTCTAGGAATGAATACAAGGAGATACTGAGTAGATGTGTGTATCCATGTAACACCGTTGACTTCTGCAGGAGAATGTGGGCGGAAGAGCAGAATTTTGCCTTATTACTATTATTCTACCGTATGAATAGTCTTTCAGCCCTTCGGGCAGCTACGTACTTGCTTTGAATGCAGTTACAGCACTTCTGTTACAATGAAAATATGGCTGGTTCCTGTGTCTAACCCTCCCTGAATTGTAAGCCTTCAATCCTGTGTATGCAAAGAAAGGATTGAATAGGTACTTGATTTTCAGTTTGACTTATTTGTACAGATTTAGGGCCATATTTTGATCTCAGAAGTTACATTTGAACAATATAACTAATCAGTGTGACTAAATGCTTCTGGTTTACTTTTTTTCAAAGCTAAGAGTAAACATTAGCAAAAATTCATACATACCTACCCTTTGCAAGTTGCTAAAGCAAAAGCACGGTATGAGCTGTGTGATGTAGCAATTTTGACAGGCCTACTGTCTATTTCCATGCATTGTGTTCCTTACCAAAAATGAAACCATCTTTTTTTTCCCCATATCCAAATAATTCCACTTGTGATGCAAAGTTACATGTTTGTAAATACCAGAGTTGTTTAGAAACTCATCTGTCCCTTATACTTAAGCTCCAAGATATAGTCTCTAATTGTATGACAGTTGCACATGATTTTTGCCTACGGCACATTTCTTATGCTGGCTGTGGCATAGCACCTCTGCTGCTTTATGCCCAGCTAACGGAACGGTAGCTAAGGAGGCTGTATCCCCCCCCACCCATCCCCCCATCCCGGTGACCATGGGTAGGGTAAGAAACCTGTTTATGAAGCAATTCTTCCAGTTCTGCTGTAGTAGTGGTTTGTGCTGTGTAATGGCAGAGGTCTAGGTTTGCTTTACTGAAGATCTGTAGGAGGAGTTTGAGACATGATAACAAGAGACATGTTCGTCTCTATAGCCAGGGTTGTGTCCTCACCCAGCATGATGAAGGCTGTGGTCTGGAATGAGGAGGGCAATTTCTGTTCTCTTGGAGACTTATGGGAGAATTAGCCAGTTTGGTGGGGAGCATGTTTTCCCACCACAGGGATGCTGATTCTCCTTTCACTGAGAGGGTAACAAATTAGGAGCAAATCTTTTTGCATTTCTTGGTGACTGTGGGAAAAGATTAAAATATTTGAATTACATTTCTGCACTGTGCCAACCTAAGCACACTTGTGGGGGGCTTTGACAGACCTGCACACATATCTGAAAGTGCAGCGGGCACCAGCCTCCGTTGTTACCGAGACCTGTGCTGCAACTCACAGAGCAGAGGTTCCCTCTTGGTCACCTCTGTGTGCTTCCTTTGTGCAGGCAGGCAGCGATGTTGGGACATGCCTGGCAGTGTCGTGGGAATAGGTCTGGTGGCTGGTCCCTGACCTTCTGCCAGTGTGTCCCAGGAGAAGGCCTGTGCACCACCGAAGGGACAGGGAAGGCAGAACGATGTGCTGGCCTCTGAAAGAGGTGGGGGCCTCCGCTTGGCAAGGTCCATCTTACAGGAGAGGCTAGGATGCTCTGGGTGCGAATGCGCAATGGTGCAGGGGAGTGGTAGGAAGGAAGCATTTCAGTAACTTGCTCCATGCCCTTGCAAGGAGGTGACCTCCCCTCAGCTGGCTAGCCCTGACCAGATGTGAGCTGCTTCAGGGCAATTCAGGGATTTTGGAAGTTTGAGCTGATAGACAGTTTTGGTTAAAGAAAGCACTGTGTGTAACAAGATTCAGTAGATATGGCAGTTTCAGTGAAACTCGGTGTTCTAGAGACTTGCTACTGCTGCTGTTAAAGGATTGCTGTTATTTGGAAAGACGTTTTCTGATTCTTCTGTGCTGGTGTATTTTGTGAGTGGAGGAAAGTACTGGTTTCAGTGACTGAGCAAAATCCATTCTTATGTTTTGGAAGGAGTTAAAATGTTTTTCTTGTTGCTTTAAAGCAGCTGTGTCTAGTTTGAAGTGATAATCCAAAACAGGTCTGGCATTTGAGTTTGTGAAGGCTGGCATGTGGATATACTGTAGTGAACAGAACTGACTTGTGGAAAATGCAGGTTAGAAAACAGGAAGTGAGGTGCTTCACAAAGTACCCAGTGCTGCAGACCCTCGTCACAGAAGCCCATCCTACTCATGCAAGTGATTGTGCTGCCTTTGAGATGTTGCAGTTCTTGTCTTTCTACAGCATGATGTACTCTGTGCTGTGCTTCTACATATTTCTATGATTCCTAATAGTCTTGCTCAGACTGTGCCAAATGCAGCACAGGCCAGAACTTCAGGTCTTCTTTGACATAAGCCCGCCCTCTCCAGTTCCTAGCTCAGTTCTTGGAGTAAGTAAGAAGGACCAGTGATGCTTACAGCTTCTCCTTGGGCCGGGCAATACCACTAACCCAACCGACATTGTGATAGAAATTGATTTCCTGGTAAGGGAGTCCTTTGAGTCCTTTCAAAGAGGTGCCTCAAGTCACTAAAGTTTGAGTACCACAGCTATCACATGCACATTTAACCTCCTGTCTTTGAAGAGAATTTAGCAGTGGATTTCTTCATGGTCTTCTTCTGACCTGCTCCTTTCGTGGCTTTGACCTACTTGTGAGTCCCCAAAGAGCTTTGCCTTGCAATGCTCAGAGAGTTCACTAGGGCATCCCTTGTGCCTGTTGTGCAACAAAACTACAGCTGTTTCCTGGCCTCTGGGACCCTGCGCCCCTGTAGATGGAGAAGCAATATTTGCCTCAGTGGATGTTACTTAATATTTTCTTATGTTAGAAACAATTGTTTAACGCATTATGAGCTGTCTCCAAGCACGTTGTCAGGGATGTCAATGCAATTGAATGTAAACAATAACAATGAGAACAGCCCTTCTACCGCCAGGTTATCTGTCAGAATAACCTATGCAGGGGTGTTGTAAGTGGGAGTCCTTATTTTATGCTGTGTCTTGCCAGTGTTCACACAGGCAAAATACCATTGTCAGAGATGCTCCTTCTGAAGAAATGCAGGCGTGTTCTCCACATAGGCACAGAACTGCTGTTGTGCCATTGTTTTGCCTTTAAAGAGATCTGGGAAGAGGAGTGAGTAACTGGAAATAAATTCCTCTTTGTCTGCAAGACCCTTTCTTTTCAGATGCTGGGGCTCCCACTCTGTGGTCTGTTAGGCCACAGCAAGTTTAAAAAAAAAGAAAAAAGTGGGTACATAAAGTTTGGAAACGACTGGTGCAGACAGTCTCTCTTTTTGCAACAAAATCAAGAACAAAGGAACTGATCATCCTGAGCCTGGTAACCTCCCAAGGAAAGCTGGCAGAGAGCAGTGGGTTTGAAACCTCTTTCCTGGCCCGTCAGTTTGGATTGAGCTACACTACATCTTCTCTTGGCTGCCTGGCTGCAGTGCTCACAGAGGCCAATGGCCCCTCTCCAGGCTTTCAGCTACCTGAGGAGTTCCTAAGCACTGGTTCTTGCAGGGCATTTTGTTGGTTCTGGGGATGACCCCAGGGCAAGTACTAAAAAAGTGTGGCAATAGAGCTGGAGGAGCAAGCCCAAAGATGAGTCAGGGGTGTGGTGGTGACTCCGGAGAATGGGTCCAGCTTCAATATTTACTTCCTCTGTGTTTCTAAGATATGTAAAGCCTGGATCAAAGAAGGGTGAAGATGCATGAAGTGGGAACTAGCTAGAAGTGACTTACAAAACAGTGGGATCATCAAAACCTCTGACTTTCTCCTTGAATTGATAGGTGCCCAAGGTTTTGCCTCTAAAGCTTTGTAGGTACATAAAGGTTGTAACTCTCAACTAAACCAAATCTGGACTCTCCATTGAAGCATTCTATGTCCACCTCCTGGAGATGCTCACCCAATGTAGACTAATGGGATTGCCTAATAGGGATGCATAAAATACGGCAGCTGAGTCACACTGGCTTAGAAACTTATATGCTAAGGATGTTGGCATTTGTTCTCTTTGGTAGCTTGATAATTAGAACAATCATTCAGGAGTTGAAGGCTGAGCTTTCACTGCCCTCAGGTAGCCCCACGTCTTGTAGGAGAACACCCAAACTGCTAGGCTGTCAGGGAGGAGTAAAATAGGTGCGTGTTCTCTAAGCATGTGTTAGAAACTGCCAGTCCCAACAAATCAGGCTTCATAGGGCCAAAACTAAAGCAAGTGGCAATGTGATTCTTTAGCTTCTGCAATTATGGCGAAGAATCTTGGGTACTTCCTGTGAGAACTGGGCTTATGTTAAAATATTGGTATCGTAGGTAATCTAGGAAAGGGAAAAACCCCAACCTTAAAATATCCTATTTTTCCATTGTTTTCCATAATTTAATTTGAGCAGGTTTCTGTTTGTTGTGCTAATGCTTTTCAGTTCTACCTTACCAACACTATGGACAGAGCTTCCAGATACGAAGTCTTTGAGAGCTGGGCATCTAGGGGCTAGGCGGTAGCAGTCTCATGTTTTGGTGCTTAAATCCTTTTGTGGACTTAGTGCTTTGTTTTTACCTGTAGGAAGGGGATAAGAGAACTGTCAGAAATGTTGCAAGGCTAGATAAAAGTAGAATTACCACAGTAACAGTCATCAGAAAGGCGCTCTATATAGCTTTTAACAAAAAAAGAGGTTATTTGTCCAAAGACTATTGAGGTTTAAGTGTGAAAGGAAGGCCTCTGCTTAAGCTAATAGAAGTTATTCAAGAAGCTCTTGAGGAAGTGGAAGAAAGGCTAAGTTACCTTTTGAGAAGGGGAGATGGTGGGAAGGAATGCATGCATGCAATAATACCGTTCAGATCAGGGCAGGACCTGGCCTAGTATTTGTATTTGCGTATTTTTTGTCATTTTTTTTGTACTTCCTGATGAAAATCTAAAAATATCTTAGCACAGTACAATGCAGTGTTTATAACAGACACTGAAAATCACTTACTTTAGCAATGAGAAATTACTTGGCTTACTTATTCATAAGAAGGGGTAAAAGACATTTTTTTTCTTTGGAACAAAAAGCTTCAACCAAGCAAAACCCGTAGTATTTAAAAGAGACTGTGACAAACAAAGCAGTTAATATGTCCTGAAGTTATACTACTGATGTATTTCATTCTAAAGAGTGTATAAAGTCACACTTAATCATGCTCAGGGGACTGGGCAATGGATTTAGATAGCTATGGGAATGTCTTCTTTAAATCCACTTGAAGTTTGCAATGGGACAAAAGATTTTGGAAGGGAAAGTTAAAATAAACAATTTGCAATTAATTGGTAAAATATCTTGTTTCTGTCTCTTGGTTGCAGGAGGCATTAAGGACAGCTATGTATATTCAAGCAGTTGTGGGTAGATCCTGAAAAGTAGGTAGTGTAGCGGACTCCCTTAAAGGCTCCCCTTCAACACGAATGCCTCTTAATCTTGTGTGACTGCCTAGCCTTTTCTTTCAAAAGCCAGGGGGGTCTTTGCAGCTGTGAAAGGGGTCACCAATCTCCCCCTGCCGCCAGTGTCCAAGCAGCAGCACCGATGCCTCTTGGTGCAGGCGTAGTTAGTTGACTGCACAAGAGCCAAAGCAGCAGAGATAAGCAAGACCTGGGCCCAGCATTGAGTGTGTTCATAACTGAATTGAAATAGCAATCATAAAAAAAAAAAAAGAGTAACATGCACAGATCCAGTGAGAATGGAGGCATGAATCCAGCTCAGTTCTTTTTCTTACTGATTGAATTTTCTCCTGGCTTGTACAGCAAACAGAAGTTTTTTCTGCTGGTGTAAGTACTAACCCTAGTTCCCCAGTGTCTAGTTTGGAGCACTGTGCCATACAAGTGTTTGAGCTTGTGTGGCCAGCAGTGAAGGTGATACTGAGAGGAGCCACTGTGTCTGCATTCAGAGAGGAGCAGTATCACTTGTGTGATGTTTTGGCTGTGTGTTAAAAGAGGCTTCGCATTCAAACTGAGTGTCATGGTGGGTCAGTGCATGTGGCACGGAAGGAAGCAGTTTGGTGCATCTGTCCTCAGTCAAGAGATGAATTTTACCTGCTTAACCATCCTGTTCCATTTGCATAAAACCATCCTCTTGGGCTTTTGCATGAGTAATTAATATGTTGATTTTTTTAAAAAAAGGATTTACTTAAAATTAAAACCGTGAATAATCCTGTTGACCGCAGTGAGAATAGTATCTGGGAAAAGCTGTGCAGGGACTGAAGCCATCAGGATTGGGTCCTGAAATGAGTATTTCCTCTAATGCAACCATAGCCTTGTCTAATATCTAACTGATGTGCTCTTTCAAACAGACACTAATTTTGTCTTGGGTAATGCCCAGATAGTGGATTGGCCCATTGTCTACAGCAACGATGGATTTTGCAAGCTATCAGGATATCACAGAGCAGAAGTTATGCAAAAAAGCAGCACCTGCAGGTATTTGAGAACAGATTTATTTTCTGTTAAATAGCTTGTAGTGTTGTGCTTGTTGCTTGAGGAGAAAAGTAATCTGTTTATTCCAGTTTTATCTGTTATCTCCTGGGGCTGCATCTGTCAAATACGCTTTCCAGGTGAAAGAAAACCAAAGAACGGCTATTTCTAAATAGGTCCTTTTCACACTGTAAACAAATGGCTTTGTGCCTTTGTCTAGTATCTGACTTGAATTTCTTGCTTTATTTGCAGTTTTATGTATGGAGAGCTGACAGACAAAGATACAATTGACAAGGTCCGGCAAACATTTGAGAATTATGAGATGAACTCCTTTGAAATCTTGATGTACAAGAAGAACAGTAAGTAGTTGATTGGTTTCTTTGTTAATGTAGGTGTGTAAAGTTGTTTTACATAATAGTGTAAAGTGCAAGTCTGTCAGCTGGAGGACTCTTCTTTATCTAGGGCTAAATAAGCCCCAGTTCTACCAGTTGACCTACAAGGGAGAAATGAGAACATTAGGGATGAAAGTCACTCAGGGAGGCAGACAGAGCTCTCTAATCTGTTCTGACGTTTAGAGCAATTTTTGTGTGATGCTTTAAGACAATACTCAAGATTCCATCAGCAATGATAATGCGCAGGCTAGGTTTACAGAGAACATACTTTTTCATATTTTAAAAATTTGATATAGCAAAGCCAATATTTAGATGTAGCTTTGGAATAAAAAGAACCCATCCTTTGTTTTGGAAGCTGAACTACTTCTGATGTTTTCACATGAAACTTTTGTTTTGGACAAAAATTCCTTAATTTGGTTATGATTTTTTTTCTTAGGAATTTCAGTCTGTCTGTAATGGCATATGTCAGCAGATGAACTACTTGCCCAGAACTTGTCCCATCTAGTGTGGACTATGTCATGGCACAGTTATTTTCATCTACTTAATGTCACCTGAAATATAAGTACACTGAGGTCTTCAGCCTGGCCAAATGTTAAGCTGAAAGTCTACATTCTGTAACTTGTTTTGCTCTTAACAATTTTGCTTTCTAATCATGGAACTGGTAGTGTCTGTGTACAGGGGAGGGTACCTTGCAGAAGCATTCTGCTAGCAGCTTCTTCCCATTACACCTGTGATGATCATTTTGGTCAGTTCCACATTAGTGGGTATGGGGGGCTTCAAACACAAAATATAATGTAGGCTGGTATGATGTAATTTTTGACAGTTAACCTCTTTGCTGCTTTGTTTCTTGTTACAAAGACCAGTTTTCTGGGGAAAGGTTATCCAATCTATCTGTATGTGTGAACTATTGGTATTTCTGCAGAAATGACCAGCTAGTAGTGATGGAGTTTGGTGGGAGAACCACAGGCACTTCACAAAAGCTAAAATATAATACTTAGTGATGGTAGTGCTTGATCAGTGCTTGATTGATGTTAGTTATTGATCAGTGGATGTGTGGAGCTGCTTGTTTTCTATCAGAATTAAGCTGGTCTTCTAAGAAGTGGTGGTGCAAAAGTACACGGAATAGTTTTTTGTTATTTTTTTAGAGAAGAAAAAAAAGTCCTTGAGAGATTTTCCCTTCATCTCTCTTCTAGTTGTTGTCTTCTCTTTTTAGCCTGTCCAAAGCATCATGACCTTTGACACGGTGCCATTGCTGAGGGCTCTTCGGGAGCACAGCTTTGCTGGTCCAATGCATTTGAAAAGTTATATGCGCTATCTGAATGGCCTTGATTTGTGCTTCTTTCCTTCGAGTGTTACCTGCCTCCAATGTTTACCTATTTCTTAAAACTGATTTCTGTTCCAAGCTCAGTTAGTGGCCGTAGGGACCATATGCAGCTCACATTTATGCATCCAAAGCCAAGTAAATAAGCTGCAGTCATGGGATCTAGGAGGCTCTGGAATTCTCTTAGTGAACAGTGATTTGGCACCAAGAGATTATGCAGCTAGTCTTCTGTCATTGCTGCAGCATATGGCCTGTAGTAGGGCCTGGGGCCTCTCTGTCTTTTATACAGAATTAAAGCAAGGTAACCATGGAGTGAGGAATGTCTCCTGCCCTGCTGTGCACTTCCCTGAGGAGAGGTGGCCTAGAACAAAGTCCAGCTGTGCAGAAGCTGTGTTGTGCAACATGCCAAAAAGCAGAGCTGTGATGGCTCTGGTGTGAGCACAGAGGGTCACAGGCATGGGAAAAAGGAAAGCACAGAGCTTGCTTTTAAGTTTAACAAAATGCAGTACTCTTCTTGTTTGTTAGATTTGTAGCCTTAGAGGTCCATTAACTACTGTTACAGAGACTGGCTAGTAACACTAGAGAGTTGTAACTAAAAAGTGCCAAAAAGGGGACACCCTGGAGCTTTTTCTCAGAATAAGCCACATTATAGAAAACAGTGTTGTTTACCAGTTACTTAGCATGTGCCTTTGTGGGCACCTTGCCTCTGCCTGCAACTATGGCAGTTGCCTGCTTGGGCAGTAAACATGATTGGTTTCTTTTCGAAAGGACCCCAGATTTTGTTAGGCGTCTTTTTCCTGCTCTTTGTTTCTTTTTTTTTTTTCTTTTTTTTTTTGTCTCTCTATTCTTCCCTCATTCAATTTTCTTCTTCAAATTAGCTTCTTCTTCAAATTAGCTCTACTTAAAATCAGAGAGGAAGTAGACTTTTATTGTTCTTTACCTGACCACTCCCACCCCATGAGCTAAGAGTCATAATAAATAGCAAGTTTTTCTTCCATTTTTGTGTTGTTCAATGATTGGTACGTTTTCCACAGCCTGCACATTTAACACACTTATAGCTGTTTTAACAATACAATTTCTATCCTTTTTTGGGGAAAAAAGGAAAACAAAGCAGGATTTTCAAGTTAATTATGATGTTGCTAGTGCAGGTCAATCTTCATCTTGTATTTTTATGAGCAGCAGTCATCTCCCTCTTTCTCTGAGCAACAATTATGTCCTGATCTTCCACTAGACATGTCAACAATAGATTGAGACAATTACTAATGCTACTAGAAGTGACAGGGTTTTTTTGACACAGCGCTCTCCATGGTGGTGGTCCAGTGCTAGTCTTTACTTGGTTGTCTGTTAAGAATTCCCCATCCAGATGTTGATCGGTATAGTATATCCACCAGCCTCATTGAATTTCACAGTATCAACTCCAGAAACAACACAGGCTGTAATATTCAGAAGAATGATGATACAATTTTCTGCCTTTGTCATGTTTGCATGTATGGATATTGTCTTTACCCTGACCTCCTGTTTCTCTGTCCAGCTCTGCCCGCATCCAAAAGTGACTATCCTCCCTCTTTTCAGAACTTAAAGTTAAGATTTGATAGAGATTTTTGATGGTTCCTTGGGCTAGGCCCTTGATTACTTAGCAGATATGTGATGATCATTGTTATTCTCTGGAATTTCTAATGCAGAGCTCCTTTAGGATAATTGGAAGCAATTGGAGCAAGCAGGTGCACAGCCACCAGATTTTTGTCATTGTTGCTCTGATCCTGTTACATTCCTGTTGCATTCAGTGGGAATTCATGGTCATACCTGGAAAGAGAAAAAGTGAAAGCTTCCTTTAATCTGCACTGCAAAATGACAAGAGGCGGGTTGACAGTAATTTCATATGAGAGCTTCAGTGCCATTGTTTGATTAGATGTGAGCGTTCAGTGATGCTGGAAGTATTTTTTATTTTTATATAGGAAAATCAAAACATTACTAAGTCTCACTGAAATCAGTGGAGTTATGTTAACTTACACCAAGGAAGAATATGGCCTAATGTATTAGAAAATATTTTGTATCTAGTCTTAGTCATATCTTAGTTTATCTGAACTCATGCAGCTTAAGCATCTGACTTCTTATGAGACTTTGACAGATATTTGTTAGGTTCTTACACTTTACGGTCAGCCTCGTAAATTAAAATGGCTCAGTGAATTAAACTTGGAGTTACATTGCCTAGTTTTCCATCTACAGTATAGATCTGGGTTACAAGCAGTGCAAAAGCAGGCTTCTTCTAGATGCGCTTGCTTCCATTATTGCTGAAGTAAGCTTTTGTAAGAATATAAAATGGCACCTATTTGAAATCTAACCCCCTTTTCTATGCAGTACTTGATCTGCTTCAGTGTAAGAATATCTGAAGTGGGCTGGACTCTTCAAAACTAAAGTATATGAAGAGTTACAAAGAGTCTTCAGGTGTCCCCTGTCTAAGCAAAGACATTCCCATTGATTACAGTCTGCAACAGTACTGCAGAGAGTGATAAGACACCTTTTTATAATTTCTTTTTTCTCAGAGGTTTTCTACAGGTGGGGCCAGTGGAATGGCAACAGCCAAAGAGTATGCTGCAGGTAATTAGTTTGCACTCTACAAAGTGGCTTAGATAAGCAGTACCTCTCCTCTGAGTACATATATTATAGTGAGAGTCCCCAAGGCTGGGCTTCACTTTCAGTTTGTCCCAGGGTTCACTTCCCTGTTTTTCTGGGTGCTTGAATGTTGTACAGATTTAATACCATGAGTATTTGTGTGTGGATAGTTGTTTGTTGGATATTTTGTTAACACATATGCGCCCCCCCCACATATTAGAAGGCTTTAAGATGTCAAAGAATGACAAATAAGCCCAAAGTAGTGATTTGGCAGATTCTACTTGTACTTATTTTTGGGACCAGTGCTTTCTACAGAGGTTAAAACTCAGACAAACAACCCTATCCTAATTTATAGAGAGCAAAATTCACTTCAGGGTGGTAGACCTGTGATAGCCCACCACTAGGGAGAGTTTCTCATAGCTGCTATTGGTTAAAATGATTTATATTAGTGTGTGCTGTGCCTCTAGTGTTTCCAGATGGAGACCTTTGCTAAACAAAATTGTTGCATAGGGCCAGAAGTAGGAAAGAATGAGGGTGTTGGAGTAATGTGGCGTGTATCCTCCTGAGCCTCCCATTGAAATCTAGCTCCATATTTGTCAAGCAGTATGCACACCAGCATCTCCTTTTCAGTGAAATCCATCTGCATGAGTTCAGTTGCTTTCAGCAAGGTCAAATCTAAGGGTTTTTGATTCATAAAACTGGTAATTCCATTGACCTTGTCAATTTCAAATATGTTGGCAACCAAGACCTGGTGTCATGTCCTCAAACATATACAGAACAGTAAGGCTTCCCAGTAGTAATCCTTAAATATTTTATCTGAGGTAAATGGAAAGAAGATTTCAAGTCTTCCCTGTGTCTCTCTGCCTTTCTTATACTCACTTTCTGTTCTTCAGAGAACCCAGGATTAGGTAAACCATATCAAGACTGCTGCAGTACAAGGGCATGTGCTGAACCTTTTTCTACAGTGTTGTTTCGGTGTCATAGGATAATCCCTGTGCACAGTGATTCCACCTTTGGGGACTGAAATTGATTTTCCTTGCCTTAGCATGTAAAGATTTGACCTTTAGAAGCATTAGCTGCCAGAGCATAGCAGCACCAGATGAGGAAGACATGAAGGTAACAGCTTTTAAAGTGCTGGAAATGTATTTTAAGGTCTATTAATGCTGGCATGGAGTGGTGAGCTACGTTGGTTTGTTCTCATTCAGTGCACACCCTGCTAGAAGGCAGAGTCTGTAGGAGGCTTTTGCTCTTTGTCTTGCATGGTCAAATGTCACAGGCTTCTCTGTGCTCCTAGTTAAAATCTGTGTGGATATCGTGGCTTGCCTAACTCTTTCTGATCACATCTCATCAGATGGTTTGCTAATTTGATATTGGACAAACTATTCAGTCTGTGTGTGACAGAGAGAAACTGTCACACTGAATACCTGGGCATAAGTGAAAGCCCGTGAGAGCTGACTGTAATGGTCACCCATGCTGTTTAGATAACTGAAGTCCTGTTGTTTGCATTGCTGCATGTGGGAATTAGTGGAGACACAGCACATGCTTCTATCCTTTTAATTTCCATACTGCTTGGCTGTTTACCTTCAGGACAATACCTGTCTGATGACTGATTGAGACGTTATCAGGTAACCAGAGGTTGTGCTGCTTTGAGGAAACTTGCCCCATTCAGTGAGGGCAGTTAAGATGTCAGCTGAATTGTCAAAACATGTTTTTTTCATTGTATTTATAAACAAATTTCATTTTACTTTGTGGAAACAAAACCTGTGTTGCAGTTTTATTTAAACAATTTACTTTTTGTAGTTTTGAAAAACAGCTGACCTCTTTGGTTAAGTGGTTCAAGGTATGAGGAAAGAGCGTATTTAGACAGTGATTTTGATTTTTGTTGTAGCCTGGTTTTTTTTGACAAGAGGCAAAACTGAAGGAGAGTTCATCACTATGCTTGAGGGGAGAAGCCAGAACAGACCTTTAATGTTTCGTTCACTTTGATATTATGAGAGTTTCTGAAGAACCTCAGCCAAAGTTAAATGGCTTGTTAAATGCTGGTGTTCCTGCTCAGCAAGTGGCCAAACATATCCCTGTTGAAATACACAGGACTAGAAAATAGGAGAGGGAAGAGACAGTAGTATTTGTGTTACAGGTAGGAAATTACATGGTGTGGAGATATTTACTGCGTGTTCATCTGGGGAAGACTTGGGACTTGGATCACAGCTCTTAAAATTGTCTTGCCTTTAAGGCAACACTGCAAGTACTGTGCTTAGGCCAGTGAAGACTATTAAGAGCTGCATCTGTGAATTCTGGGATTAGCTTTGGTACCGTGAGACAAGCTGGTCCTATAGCTACTGTCAGAAGTTCACTGTAGATATTCATATCTTCCCAGTTGTTCACACTGCTTCTCTACCAGCTTTGAAGTGACATTCCCCTTTTTAGCAGGGTTGGTCCTGTGTCATTAGAGAAACTCTGGATTCTTTCATTGTTGATTCCAAATCTAACAGAATGTGCTTACTTCTTTGTTTATGCATTGGCATTATCATTAAACTTCATTGGTGGGAGAGCTTGCCAGGACTGAACACCAAATGTAAATGGAAGTAGATGTATTGTTGGAAATACTGGTAAACAGTTTCTGCGTGGTGGGGAAGTTACTCTTGTTTTACTGTGAGAGCTCTGAAAGGTGCTTCAGTTTCACTGCCTGAATAACCCATAGGCTGAATCCGAAATTCACATTTTTTGTTAAAATGGCCTTGTTTGTGCCTTTTCCCAGTAGTGATTGTCTGGCTGAGCAGGGACATCCGCTTTGACACCAAGAGTGAGTGCTGCCTGTAGGAGGTTGAAATTGTAGTTTCCGACCTGATTTATAAGTGGTTTATACTTTAACCTTTCCTGTTTAATTGTTAAATAAACTGTTTAATGTTTAAAAAGTAAAATTCTTCTGATAATTAAACCAGTATGCAGGAAAAGCTGAGCACAGCCACATCTTGGCTGAGCCTTTCAGCATGTTCCCACAGTTCGGATCCCAGTTCTTCTATGAAATAAGCTTCTGGTTGCAGAGCACTGTGAGCAGTCACCTTATGATTGTATTTTTATATCCACTTGTCTCCTATTCACAAAAGAGACTGACGAGGTGGTGGGGAACATACTATGGGGAAAAATGCTGGATAATGTTGGGAAGACAGGTACATGGCCTGGCAGAATTTTCCATGTTCTTATTTCTGCTGTTACTGTGTGGATCCAAAACTGGAAGATGATTTATGCAGACCATATGTGCCACCTTGATTTTACATTCTGCTCTGGAATACACCTTGTTTGTGGTGCTCTGACACTCTGGAAATTACAAGGGTCCCCAAATAGTGACAGTCATCAAACACACCTACTTCTAGCTATCAAGAATATCTGGCTCTTTCTCTTTGGCTGTGGGGCACATCACTAAGATCTACACTTAGTTGTAGGTAAAACAGTATTTTGTTTTCCTTTTTACTATAAATAATGCAGCACAGGAGTGGGAATCAAAGGAGTCTGAAGGTAAGTGCTGATGTAAGCTTCTTGCCCTGCAGCAGCCTTCTACAGGTTATTGGGAAAAGTCCTTCGTCTTGCTACATTCAGAACATGTTAGAAAAATCTTGCAACAACATAGCATACCATAATCGGAAAGAGAAGATGACAGCATGCATCTGACAAATAGCCAGAGTAAGAGGGTGGGTTGCATCCTTTCTGTTTCTGTGATGTGTACAGCATCTTCAAAAGCACGGTAGTAAATTTTTATAGCTGTGAGAGGCAGAGATGAAGACGAATATGTAATTCTGCCTCAGTGCTATGAAGGTTAATATTATGAGCAGCCCATAGCAGAATGGCTGTAGCTTGAAGTAGCAAAACAATGCAAAGTGTTTTTGGGGAGGGGAAAAAAAGTCCCTAATCAAAAAAAAACAAGTACATGTAGATGAAGATCAAAAAGCAAGGCTGTAGATGGTATTCTGGCTGATTAAAAAGTTGCAGTGTTAGTGAAAGGTGTTGAAGTGGGTAAAATAAAAAGCAATTAGTCACCAAGGAGCCTGTGGAAAAGCAAGATACAGATTTGATCAGCCTCAGAGTAGTTCACATGAGAAGATGGGAAAAACAAGTAGGCAAGAAGAAATGGAGATAGGCAATTTTAGGAGCTCCTGAGAAAGGGTAGTGTAAAGGGTCTTGAAAATTGCTGTTGGCTGCTTTGTGGCAGTGTCTTCTAAGCTCATTAGCAAGTTAGTGATGATTTTACTGGCACAGTTACCTTGCTGGATCTTTTCTTGAATTTTGCATGTTTTTTTCTCATACTTTATTGGAAGGGGTTGTTCAGGAATGCTAACTCTTAAAAAAAAAATAATATATATATATATATATATTGATCCCTGAATACTTTCTGCCATGCAGGCATGCTCCAGAAATGGCCATCAGTGATTCCATCTGGATTTCTGTGTTTTTTGAGCAGAGGCCTCCATGCATCATATACCCTGCTGTTTATAGAGGTGGCTGTACATATGGCATGGAATCTCAGCCAGGGTTTGAAACTGCCTGTGCTATGCAGGAGAGCCTTAGGATTTGAACTTCATTTATGGAAGTTGTCCATGGGTCTTGGAAATGCCCTGGCTTTCTGTGGCCAGAAGAGATTGCTAAGCATAGAGGCTGGGAAACGGCCAGGTGAGGCACTGGTAGCAGCAGCCTCTGTTATATTAACATAGTTGGGAACACAGCTACCTTTGCTTGCTTTGCTGAACAGTAACTTGTCAACTACCTGAGGTTTCCTTGTGACCTGTTGACAGTTAGGAAGCACAAATGGCCCTTGTTATAACTAATTATTGCATGAAATACACCAGGTAGTATGCATGTCAAAATACTGAGCAATTCAGATGAAAAAGGATCTGATCTGTAGCCTTGAAGAGGGTCCTGTGATTGAGAAAGAAAAGAAATAGTCTTCTAAGATCACCACTCACTAAGATAAGATTTGTACATCTTATACTGACCCCTGATATGTAGACCCTTCTTTCCAAACACATCTCAGAAGAGACATGGAAGAGAAGTGTTGCTCATAGCAAGCAAGCCCGAATGCTTTTTTTTTGGCTCTTACTTCTTATGCCCACAAAAGCAATGGTGAGATTTTGGTTGTGGTTGAGGGTGTAGGGACACTCTGAAAACTCATGTAAAAGCTCTCTGCAGGCCCAGGCCTGGTGACCCTGGAGTCTTCTGCTTGCCATGTATCTCATAGCTGGAGAAGGAGTCATCTTTTTATGACCAGGGTTAAGACTGCAGAGTAAAACCCAGTGCCTTCAAGGAGGCCACGTTAGGACATACAGGAGCCAACTGCTTTGTTCTGAGCCCTCCAATCAGCTTATATTCAAATATCACTAAAATCAGTGTGGTGACTCCTGTGAAATAAGAGTGGTAGACACCGTCTTATTACATGAAACTTCATTGCTATCACGAGGGTCTTTTCAGCAGCCTCAGCAGAACTGTCAGAAACATAGAAAGGCAGGGCTGACTGACAGTTTCTCTCCTCAAGGTGATCTGTGTGAATACATGTCAAGGAAAATTGACAGCAGCATCTGGAGGGTCATTATCTGGGATCATCTTTTCCTGTGATGTGCAAGCTCTAATAGCTCAAGCAGTTTTCATTAGTCGTTTTTCTACTGCAGTAATTAGACAAGTTTTATGTAGTTTTATGTAGTTTTATGTAGATAAGTTTTATGTAGTACAACTTAGTCCCATCCACAGCCCATGGTCTGGTTCTGATGGCTTGTTCTCTCCTGAATTCAGTGGAGTCTTGCTTCACACACAGCGAAAGTGAGCAGGGTCAGGACAAGGCAAGCTACAAGGCAGCTTGCAAAGGATTTCCCTTGCATGAGAGGAATTGCAGGTTTGACCAGAGCTCCCAGAGCCTGGCTCTTGAAGCTGGGCATAGGCTGATGTAGTTGTTAGGGGTTGGTGCTCCCTGTTTGTAAAGTATAAGTTCAACCAAACTGGTCATGCTCTTGAATCGAGACTCTGTATTATGGTCATGTTCTAGGCACAGTTGGCCTGTTTTCAAGTCCTGCACAGAACCAGCAAATGGGTGCGCACAACCATTGCATGTACATGGGACTTTTTCAGGAGATCACAAACCACTTTATAAGTTCAAGTATTCACTTTGTAGATGAAGCCCAGAAATAGTGACGGATTCCTGAAGACTAAAAAGCTAATGAGAGGCAGAGCAGCAAACTTAACTAACAGTCTTGTCAACTGCTTTGTCGTTTTTTCTAATAGGGGTTTGCAAAAGAACCCAACATTAAACTAACATTTACAGGTGGCTGATTTCGAAATGTAAACATCTAAACTAGCACATTCACTGTTCTGCCTACCATTGACCAACTTTTTGATATGTTTGTTTCCAGGAACACCTGTCTGGTTCTTTGTGAAAATTGCTCCAATTCGAAATGAGCAGGATAAAGTGGTTTTGTTTCTTTGCACTTTCAATGACATAACAGCTTTCAAGCAGCCCATTGAGGATGATTCATGTAAAGGTTTGTCTTTTTCACAATTACATATTTATGTTGCTTCTGTTTCTTTGCCCTGGTCTTGAAAGAACTGAAGTCCTTTAAATATCAAAGAATTAGATGTTAAAATAGTTTGTAGCTATGCCATTGGGGACTGCATTTGTGCAAGGAATGATTGCTGGTTTCTTAAGCAAATTGGCTCTAGCCTGCGCTGGAAAGGGTCATTGCTAATGAAACCCCCAAGTGCTTCGGGAAGCAGAGTTTACTCAGCAAATAGGTGCTGCTCTTCCTTGTAAATTCATTATTAATCCACACTCCAGAGTAGCCTTCAAGGAGTCACAATGTTGCTAAACAGCCTCTTTGATGTCAGAGAGAACTGCAGGGTCTTGGGCCCTGTACAAATTGTGCATGAAACTGAGGAATTAACCCTGTTTGGGTCTAGCAAAGATCTGAATAATTTCATTCTGCCTGACTTGATGTTACTTACCATTATTATGGTATTCCTTACATTAAAGTTCTGGACCAGTTTCCTTTAACACATGTGAAGAGATTCCCATCATCTTAAATTGAATCAGGTTTAAGCTGTCCTGGTGAGTGAAGTAGCATGACTGTGTTTTGCGGTTAACCCTTTGCTGAGTTACACCCTGGAAACCTGGAAACAAACTCAGCTAAGACAGCAGCATGAACTTGCACTTGGGTTAAGATCCTGTCAGAAACAAACCTTTTGTACCCATATGAAGAATTACAGAGACTGGTGTCCTCTGAGGTAAAAAAAGACGTAAGTTCTCCTGTTGTTTGCATTTTTGTAGTATTTAATAATATTTGTAGTATTAAATTAAACAGGAAACTTACTGTGAAGGTGAACTGATTTACATTTATGCTTGAAATGTTATTCTTTAAAAACATAATTTCTCAAAGTGGAAACACCTGCTACCATGAAAAATGAAGTACAGTCTTGACAAACATACCTTCTTCCAGGCTATGTGGGTTATTTTTTTTTCTCTTTTTAATGCTATTTGTTTGGTTCTTCATTGCTTTAATTAAACTAAAAAATTATGTCTTGTGAGAAAGGTTGGGTTTACAGTATTTCCCACCATGCACCCCCCACTTAGTAGTCTTCATTGTATCCTGATGGGGACTGACAGCAAAGATAAATCAGCATGATGCAGTAAAGCTGCCTATGGTTTATTTGCTGGGACAGAAGGCCCTTGCTTCATTTAGTCAGTTGTCAAGCAGAAATTTCATTCAGGGGTGGTAGCTGTGTCTTTTCTCTTTGCTTTCACAGGAGATCCTTAATGTGATAGTGATATGCGCTCTTGTGCAAAGAGTTTTTCCTTCACTTTCAACACAAGGAAACACTGTAAATTTTTTGTTTTCAAGAGACATATGTTGGAGGAAGGGAATGCTAATTTTTTTTTTTAGATCTCCTTTGGGTCTTGAAATCATGCCGTTCTTACAGTGATTGTGCTAATTCTTAGCAGTTCCATATCTAAAGCAATATAAGCCCTAAACCTACACCTAAGTGTACCAACTTGCAGAGGAGTTAAGATGATAAGCAAAATTTCTTCATCTGGCCCATGGAAACTGGCTAAGTGACTAACAGAAGTTGCAGACAGAACTGAATGTATTATTTAGAGGCCACGGATTCATAGCTCTGTACTCCTTCCCTGAGTGCTATGTCTTTATGTACAGAAGGGTTCATGCACTAAATGAGTCTTCCAAATATTGTTTCTGAATCTCCTAAAATTAATGAATTTGCACCAGTTTCATGCTGGTAGAGAGTTCTCTGTTGCTGTATACACAAATCAAACACAATATAAATGAAACTGCACATTCTGTTCTAAACCTCAATTTATCCTCAATACCTTTCTTCTATAAATTACTTGCTACAGACTAGCTTTGGAATTTTCTTGCATGCATCTCAGGAGATGATACTGTACAGTCATCTGATGGCTAGATGAGGAATTTCTTGCAAAAGAGCCAAGTTGTCGAAGAATTTTACATGCATGACTATGTCTTTAATATTAGATCTCATTGTGCAACAGTATTTACCACGAGGGGGGAAAAAGGCAGGTATGGAGTGTCAAACAATTGTCTGTAGAGGGCTCTAGGATTCATGGAGGGGAAAAACATTGTTGGAAGATCTTAAAGAAGGTAACATTGTATTAGCTTCTAAGAATCAGTGCTTTTACAGACCTGAGCTTTGAACAGGGCATATTCTTTGTGCTATGTGCAACATTACATAGGAATTTTGTAACATGCTTTTGAAGGATAGCATTTTCATAGAAATGTTTCTCATATTCTAAACCCAAATGAACTCCCAATCTGAAAATCTAAAACTGTGAACATAGATGTATTGTTTAATTGAAACAACTGAAAACTGATAGCTAAATTGATTTATTTTTCCTTTTTCACCTTCAGCTGTTATCAACTATTTTTGTTTTACTGTGTTTATATGTGAAATGTTTCCTGTGCATATGACTACTTAATATGTACTAGGCTGCCTGCAAATGCAGATATTTTATTAACATACATGCTATTTGCATAGTTGAAGAGTAGCATAGCATAAAGTATTTAAGTTATTCAAAATCAGTGCCTGTGTGTCTATGTAGAGAAATACGTTATGTAGTACAAGAACATGATCAATTTAAAGAGCAACTAATCTGTCAGGCTAAACCTGCCTAGCTGCGGTATATCTTAGTTTCCTATCACATGCTGGCAATTTGAAGCATGATTGTTCAGCTGCAAATGATGTAGTGACTCCATGAATGAAAAGTGTTGAGCTCTAATGGCAGGTGTTTGACTTGTACACAAAAATGAATAGGCATCTTTTATCCAAAGGTGACTTATTGATACAGGAGGTCCCAGTACCATTTTTCATTCTTAATATTTTTTTTATTGATAATATCAGACATTGGAAGAGATGAAACAAAATAATTCTAAAGTCATGTAAAAATAACTTCTGATTGTAGTCTTTGTTAATTGATTCAGATAATTTAGGAGATGTTTATTTTATGACTGCCATAGAAGCTAAGTAAATTTGCTTTTAAACGCAGCAACTTTAAAAATAGTGCATTCTAAATAAAACAACTTAAAAATAGTTTGTCAGTGATTGTGATGATATAATATTTTTAAACAGCCTCTTTCCATTCTTCCCCGTATGCTTGCCCCTTTAAAAAAAATCAGGAAAAAATAGGTTTACTTGAGTAGAAGTAGGAAAAATCAAGCTATAGCAGAGCTAAATTTGGCTTGTGAAGTGATAGGTCACCTTCTTAGCTGAATTTTAGAGTAATGCTATATTTGGAATTCATGCATTTTGTCTGTATATGTCTTTTTTTGGTTTGAGCTCTAACACAGCCAGTATGAAATGTTTGAGAATAGTGTATAAAGTGAAGTGCATCACTTTATGAAAACAATTTATGCAGACAAATACAATCTGTGCCTGCACTCTGATTAGCTAGTAAGAAGTTTCCTTGAACAGCTTTTGCATGTAAGAATACAATTTGAACATATTCAGATGCATCTATGCTGCTTTATAGAAGTTTGAAATTATGCTTTGGATCCTAATTTTTGCTTTTGATACTTTTTTTTTTTTTAAATACAAAAAGGTGATTAAATTCAACTTCACTGAATCATATAGGAGAATAGTTTTTAGCCTCCTAGCTATTGTAACTTCCTGTGCTTTGTAGCAATCATCTGCAGAGTTATCTCCTCTGCAGAAGAAGCTTTATTTCATTTTGTGGCTAAGCTGTCCTTTGTGTCACAAGCAGGGCTACACAAAAAATACAGTATTTTGATTGCCTCCATCTTAATTCAGAGAAAACTCCAAATGTTTCCTTTTTTCCTTTTTTTTAAATTTTATTTTTTTCATGTTGCTGCTGTCTGATTTTTTGTTGTTTTTAAAGATGTATTTATATAAGCAGAGCCAGTGTTTGAAATATTTTGATTAAGTTATACTCTACTTTCATCTAGATGAAATGTTTTCTTAAAAAAGGAAACAAATGAAAGGGAAGTGGTGAGTATATTATGAAACTTTGGTATGCTTTCCCAGTCCAGATGGAAAAATAAGACAGTTTTAGTCATGAAGTTTCAAAGGCAAGAAGCATTAAGTCTGCAGAGAGGCATGATGAATGTAAGCAGGAATCTTTGATGTGCAAGAAAACAAAGGTGGTTTGAGTGGAGGCAAGAACTACTAGAATCCTGATTTACTCACATTTACACAGTTCTATGTGAACACAAGACCCATGAACAAATGAGCTTATTCTCTAACAAGCAACGGCTCCTTGTTCTAACTCTAGGGATTTCGTACGTCATGGAACAGCAACTTGGTAACAAGGGTTGTGTAACTGCCACGCTTCCTAATGTTTGAATTTGAGTCATCATGATCAAATTGAGGAGAGTGGTAGGAAACAACTACCTACAAATCAATAATAAATGTTGTTGTGGATTGAGTATCAACAGATCATGCTCACCTCAAAATACCGAAAATTGGTTTCTTCAACTTAAGGGCACTGTTAAATGAAGCTTCATCCCTTAAAGAAGAGAAATCTTGATGAGTTAAACATCACATCACAAAGATTTATTTCAATGCCACATTTTCCCATGAAACAAAGCCCAGGGGACAGCTTTTGTCCCTGTTCTAGGCATCTTGTCTTCTTGGGTGTTTATAAGAGCAGTTTCTATTCAGTTTTTTGCACTTAAATGATGGAAAACTGAAAGAGCATCATGGAATGCAGGACTCTGAAATCACTGCTTTTAATCTTGAAGGCTCTTCATTGTTTTGAAACTGAAGATGTTTTAGTGCCATCTCATTGCTTTGTCCCTGCATGATGCTTTATGCAGAACTGAAAAAGGAGACCAAACAATGATAAAAATGGGTTAGAATCAAAGACAGAGGCACAGGCAAGCACAACCATGGGACTGACATCTAGCTTTGTTTGGTTCCTGAATTCCAGGCTTCTTCTTGTCTTCTCTGCTATGTGAGCTCTTGTCTGTTTGAGGAATATATACATCTATAAAAGAATCACCTAGGGTCATTAGGTTTCAATTTAATTTATATCTTCTCTGTTTCTAGAGGAAAAGAATGGATGTAGGGATATAGATATTGCTTGAATTGAAAGAGAACTCTTAATCCATATCATCTGGTCCCCCTGTCCTAGCAGGACTAACATGAATATATTCTTACACCATTCTGAAACCTACTTTCTTGTCTGGGAAAGCTCCACCTTCCTATAATCAGCTCCATGGTCGCTAGGTTTTAATGTTTATGTTCTGTTCTGTGGCTTAAATTCCTTATTTGACCTGTCTTCACTGAATTAAATATCTGACTTGCAGTAGGCTCTGTCTGTCCTTAGGCTTCTGGAAAAAAAATTGCAATAAAATCAACAAATACTGCTGTCTTTTCAAGCAGTATTGGAGAAGTTATCATTCAATAGGATTAGTAATGGCATTCTCTGTCATTTTCATTTTCCTATGCCACAATCTGCAGGTCTACTATAATTATACTTTGAAGTGCCCATATTTTTATCTTCCTTCAATAATAATAATAATAAAGGCAATATAGGGAGGAGCGTGTTTTATCCTAAAGATGAAATTCATACACCTGGGACATTTGCATGGTGTTTCAGTGCCTGGTTTCAGACATATCATCACACAGTGGCATGTGCATCTCCAAGCTGGGCTCCCATGTGCTATACCCAACGTAGGGAGAGAGTTAGGGTATGTACTCTCAGCCTGCCACTTTCAGATCAGCACTGGTTCAGAAAGCGAGCTAAAAAGTCTCTTGCCTGCAACAGTGCTATTTTTTTCTGATGAGAGTTTGGAATATATGGTGAGAGATCTAATGTTCATGGGAACAGTTCTTTGGTGCACCATTTAGGCACACACAAATGAGATTTGCAGCATGTAGGGCTGGGGAGGTGCTCATGAGGGATGCTGAGGATAGAGGAATGGGTTAAGCTTTACCTTCCAAAAGGAGATGACTCTTGGGAAGAGGGGGAGGTACCCAGAGTAGCTCAGCCTTCATAGCCACAAATCATGCCACAGTTTGGCAGTGCTTTTGTGCAAGAAGGCTCAGGTGAGGTGCTCCATTTCCCCCCGCGCTGTTTGTGTGTGAATAGCCTTATTCTTAGAAAACTCGTTGACAGGAAGAAAAACCACACTGAAAGTTTGCCCTCAGATTTTGAGCCAAATTTTGAATCTTGCACGAATACGCCCTACCCATCAGTCTGTTTCGATGTTAGTTAGTAAAAGGGGGTGTCTATGTCAGCTGGCATTAAAATCATTATGTGTCCGGTGAGGGAGGCGGGTTTCGATTTCCCCCGTGGAGCTGGAGCTCCGAGGGTTTGCTTGGCCGTCAGGGCTGCAGCGGCGCGGCTGCGCTTCAGCACCATGGCCAGCACCCGGCGCGCCGCCCGCCGCCGTTGTGTCACCTGGGAGCGACTCCCGGCCGGCCGGGACAGGGGCCCGCAGGGTCGGGGCAAGCCCAAACACGGATACAGGCTGGGCAGAGAAGGGGCTCAGAACAGCCCTGAGGAGGACTCGGGGGTGTTGCTCGACATAGGCCAGCAACGTGTGTTTGGAGCCCAGAAAGCCAGCCGTGGCCTGGGGTCCATCAAAAGAAGTGTGGCCAGCAGGTCGAGGCAGGTGAATGTCCTCCTCTGCTCTCGTGAGACCCCGCCTGGGGTGCTGCGTTCAGCTCTGAGGCTCCCAACATACTGACATGGACCTGTTGGAGCAAGTCCTGTGGAGGACCGCAAAGATGATCAGAGGGCTGGAGCACCTGTCCTGTGAAGGCAGGCTGAGAGAGTTGGGGTTGTTCGGCCTGGAGAAGGCTTTGGAGAGACCTTTCAGCAGCTTTCCAGTACCTAAAGGGGCCTACAGGAAAGCTAGGGAGGGGCTTTTTACAAGGGCATGCTATGATAGGACAAGGTGGAATGGCTTCAAACTGAAAAAGGGTGGATTTAGATTAGATATAAGGAGGAAATTCTTCACTATGAGGGTGGTGAGGCACAGGAGCACATTGCCCTGAGAAGTTGTGGATGCCCCATCCCTGAAAGTGTTTAAGTGTTGGACGGGGCTTTGAGCAGCCTGGTCTAGTGGAAGATGTCCCTGCCCATGGCAGGTGGGGTGGAACTAGATGATCTTTAAGGTCCCTTCCAACCCAAACCATTCTAGGATTTACCTTTCTGAAAATACACAGGTGCTGGCAGCCTTCTCCTGTGGTCCTTCAAAACAGGCAGAAAACATAGTAGTGCTGGCACATAAGTTCTGTGAAAGCAAAGTTTTAGGCTGGTGGAAATCACTGGAACTGTGTTGGCTGTGAAAAGACTGGTCTGGTTTATATCAGCTGAAGATTGGCCTTTAAAAATGGTTTCTCTTGGCTTTACTGGGAAGGCAGTAAGGCTTTCAAGCCCTAGCTTATCAATTATAGTTGGATTTCTTCATGTACAGTAGAGAAATAATATTCTTTATAAATGTATCTTTAAAAAAAACCCAAAACCATCAAAACCCACCACCTTCCTTGGAAATGTGTTGTGAGAAATCAAATGCTTCGGGTCAGGTTTGTAACAAACTGACCTCACTTGAGGTTCTGTCATGTTCATTTATTTCTCTGAGAAACAGTCCTTTAGTATAGTAGCTAATCTTACATGGGTTTGTCAGGAAAAATCTGGCTTCCTGGATGGAAATCATTCAGTTTACTTGTTGCTGAATACTGCCCACAAGTGTTGGCTAATTCTACTCAACTTGTCTATTAAATTACTGGTGACAGACTTGCTTTAAAACATGCTTTAAGGCATAAGAAAATACTCAATTTTATTCTTGGTTGTGAAAAGGTCTTGGTGAATTTTGTCCTTCTCTTTAACAAATGCACCATTTTGCATATTTGTATAGGAGAAAATGCTAAGCGCTTTTCAGGTCTGCCCTGGAAGATCTTGTTCAATACTGGATCCATGTAATTTGCTTATTTTTTGTGCCCACCTCTCAAATTACCAAATATGTTCCTGCACTCTATCAAAGTGAGATGTTGAGCAAGGATGTGTTCAAAGTACTGGGCAGTATTTTAACCACTCATATTCCTCTTCTTGTTATGGATCACTTGCAGGCTAATCTTTGGACTGGTTTTTAAAAACAGTCACTGCTAAAAGTATCACCATTCCTTTTGGTGATAAAACCATAATGTGGAGGGAACTTTTTCCAGAACCAGGTTCTTATTAAGAACTGAATCTGCAAAGTGCTGAGCATGGTCAGTTGGAGCAGGAGGTGAGACTGCTCAACAGTTCACAGGTGGTGGTAGCATTTTTCAAAATTGGGACTAAATGCACTGATACTTTCAGAGGACCAGAAATATCCAGATGTATACTCTGCCTGACTTCCTGTTATGGCAACGTACTGCTCATAAGGTTATAGTTGTGACTAGCTCTTGTGACTGTCATTCAACGTTTTCTACTCTGAAAGACATTTGAAATGACTGTAAAAAATATTCTGAATTAAAATGCAGCATATGACTTCTCTGCCAGAAGCTGTTAAATGTTTTATTAGAGTTTGAGAAAATCTATTTGTATGTTTCTGCCTTCTGTTTAGAGAGGATAAAATTAATGATTTTGTTTTGCTTTGTCTGCTCTGCTTTTTATTATTTTATGTATATTTCTTTGCTAACACCAGATCTATGCTTGATAAATCTGAGGCCAGATTCACTTCTGTTACAGGCAACTGTAATTTTCATTCTGCATGATCTCAGTCTTACATCTTGATTAATCTGGAGGGTCTTCTGAAGTGCTGTGAGATCCAAATCTCATTGGATTTAATAGAATATTATTGTAAAGTGGACATTTATCTGTACAAAAGATGCAGTTCATCTAACAGCACTCTTGTACAGCTATTAAACACAAAGTCACTGCAGTCATGGGTTTTGTTACTTTACCACCCTGGCACGTATTTTGTGAGTTGCTTTTATATGGTAGTTGGTTAAATTATACTCCCTTGTGGCCAGCATTGAAGGAGATTGCTCTGTCTTAACTGTTTTGGTGTGTGTGTGTGGGGTTTTTTTTGTGGGTTTTTTTTTTTTATGTTTATGAGGGGCTGTATGTGGTACACTTGCAGCTTTTTTTGGTAATGTATATAATTTTGCATGTTTTCTCAAGGTTGGGGAAAGTTTGCTCGCTTGACCCGTGCCCTCACAAGCAGCCGAGGTGTGCTGCAGCAGCTTGCTCCCAGCGTGCAGAAAGGAGAGAACGTTCACAAGCATTCGCGACTTGCTGAGGTAACGTTTTCTTTCCCTGAGAGGCCATAAAGAAATGTTTTTAGACTTTGTGGGTATGTTGCCTCTGCGTAAGCCAAGCACTGTCTTTCCCTTGCCCTGGGAATATGAACCCTGATGGCAGGCATGGGAGCTCAGAAAATGGCACATATGCTGTGAAATGTGTCTCGTGACAATGGAATGGGAACAGGTGTCCAAAACACTTCAAGTAACCTAATTGCAGTGTTGTGTTCCATATCTCAGCCAAGTTTTATAATGGCATTATTATTAAAGTAATACTTTCTTATTTAGTTTCCATTCTTTTGAAGATCTCAGTGTTAGTAGGATCTTGGACTATTCACATGTATAAAATTGCAGGCTAGTACAGAAGGAAATTCTGGAGAATCCTTGGCACTGGTTCTCTGCATTTGTGTCTAGTTCCTTTTCAGTGGGATCCCAGTCCTGCTTTAAAACCTGGTTAAAACATACTTTTGAATTACTGGTTTTATGGACAGAACAGCTATGAGATGCCACAAGCATGCTGCAGACAGATTAGGAAAACGAAACCTTATGATTAAGTAGACTCTCAAAGTTTTGAGAAAAGCTCCAGGCAGAGAAGGCTCCTTGAAGTACTTAGGGTTTTAGGGCTTTCACCACGAGGGGGAGAGACACTCCTGTTTCCTCTAGCTGTCTCCTGGGCCAGTAGCTGGGTCTCCCTGGCATAAAAATAGCTTAAGGAAAGTCTTGATGTGGTGTTAATGACAGCATGGCCAATGTAACACGTCACTGCTGTTTTCCCTTTTGCTGTGAATGCCGTGGCAGCAACAGCTGTGACTCTTGTTGAGAATTTTTAATCTTCCTGTGTAGCTGGAGTTATAAACTATTGATGGGTTCCATGGAGTCTCCATATAGGCAGTTAATTTTGCCCTGTATACATCTTAGTTTCTATGCAAAATAAATAGTGCCTGCCCAGGGCTGTACTATTGTCACGTGACGATGAAATTCCCATGAGCAGGAGCTTGCCTGTTCAGTACTTAGTACAGGTGCACTCAAGAATGGAAAACTGTTTTCTGTTGGAAGTACAGAAGTAACATAGATCATACTAGCACAGGGGAGGGGCAGACATTCACGTGGACATTATACTGTAGGAATACCATGGGATTATCATACGTTCACCCTGAGGTTGCTTTACAGTCCTGGAATTTGGAATAGTCTCCCTCCTAATCCTATTCAACTCTTGGCATCAACTAATCCTTCTTTCTCTTTAGATGACTACCCTTGAGTTTTACTTCATGCTAAAATGTAGGCAGTGGAATGTAAGGCAAATGGTCTGAGGTTATTCTGTTTGGCTCAGTGAACCTCAGTCTGCACCTAAGTGACTATACATTACTGAAACTTCTTGCAAACCAATGTGCTCAACAAGTCTTTGCAAGTATTCTAACTGGCACAGCCAGCTGATTCATTACAAATAATAAAGGGCAAGTGTATAGTTTACATGTCTGAAATGAGTTTCTTTAATTGCCGACTGAATATTGCAGTCATTATTTTAAAAAGAACATTAGCCCCAAGATGTTAGGTACCTTGTATATCTGCTGTAATTCCACTTAAGTCAATAGAACTACACTGGAGAAAAGCAGAGTGCAGATAATCATATAGACAAGCCCACTTTTCTTCCTTTGAAGACATGGGGTGCCAGGCTTCTTATTCTAGAAAGATCTCTTGATAATATTGAACATGGGATCTTCTAATTCCCTGTTGTATTTTCAAATCTTTTTCCTTTCTCCCACTTCGTTTCTGTGGTAGCCTACTTAAAATCTTAAGTTCAAATTAAAATTTGTTCTTTGTCTTTTCCTACTCACTATGGCATTTCACATCAATCTTGTTTGCTTGAGAAGGCTCTTCATTTATTGGAATGTTACTTGTGTTGCTCTTGATTCTTTATTGCTTACATTTTTGAGTATCTGAGGAGCCAGTTTTGTCCTAGAACCCGAGTGGGGCAAAGTGTTGTACAAATACAAATCAGAATCCTGCCACAAAACCTTACGATTTCTTTTCTCATTTATGAAATATTAGTTTAAGAAAGGTGTTAGTGACAAACTACTTGTTTTATCACAGGCCATAGATAATACAAGCAGTGAGGGTTAAGCCTCAATCTCTGACTTTTGCTGGTATGTGTAGGTTTGGGGTTTTTTTAGCTTGACTTCTCTAATGGCAGTCATGTAACTCTGAGGAGTACATTTTGCAATATGAGTGTAAAATAGTTGATACACTTCTGTGGCTTTATCACCAAGGAGCTGATTGTAGGAACCTTTCTTCCTGGTTGCTGCATAGTACACGTCGTCTGCAGCTATGGTGTTAGCTAATGTATTCTGTATATTTACCAGGCAGTTCTGGGTAAACAAGATTGTGTTGTAATTCAGAAAAATGCAATAGCTATGAGAAATAAAAGCAGAAAAATTATAATGGTGCTTAGTAGCACAGCTTAATAATGGAACTTCTGCCACTTTTTTTTTTTTTTTTTTTTTTTTTTTAGACCTTGTTTACCAGGGACTTATAACTGCTATTTAAATGTACTTCAAGTTGAGGCTTAGCACCTAGCCCTTGGCTGGGGAGCAATTTGTGTGGGTGTCTGTGAAAATAAAAGTAAGGGAGAGTGTGAGAAAGGAAATATGTGCAGCTGAAAAAACAAAAGGGAGAGATTAAGCTGAAAATGAATGATTGTTTGTGTGTTGGTGGTTTTTTCTTTGGGTTCCCCCCCCCCGCCCCCAGGCAAACAGTCTTAAAAATAAATAAATCATTGTAACCACTTGTTGATGGACATTTGTAAGGCCTGACTGGTAATATATTTACCATTTTAAAAAAAAATCTAGAATAACTTTTTTTAAAATTTTGTTATGTTAAAAGAATTGAACACAGCCTTGTGAAACATGATGAATTTTATCATTTCTGCTCTTGAAATAATATTCTCTGGCTTTAGAGAGCTATTAAAGCATCATGCATCATTACCACAAATAATAAACACATATAATACAACTGTAGTGGCTGATGAATCATAAGTAATTGGAATAATACTTTTATTAATAACTTTCTGAAACAAATATTTTTTTTAGTATGGTGTAACTGCATGACAGGGAAGAAATATTCCAAAACCAGGGCTCTTTCACTTACTTAGAAAATGATAGTAATGAAATACTTGTTCAGTGCACATGAGCAGAAGCTCAGCATATCAATTTATATCGTTGTGTACACTTTCTTCACGATTACTTTTATATTAATATTTTGGTGTTACCCATCCACCCCCACGCCCTTTCCAGAAGTATCTTTTACAAGCAGTTTGAATCTAGTTAGTTCATGTGGGTGGGTAACCACACCTGACTGCTTCAGCAAATGTGTCTCAGGTTGGCACTACTCTCCCGTGAAGCTGGAGTGCAGCAAGAGCACTTTGGAATAGGGCTGAAGGTACTCTTTGCGTCTGCCTGGCTTTGCTACATGGTGCAGAGAGAGTGGGATTTATAGCTCCTAATCTCCAGATGACTCAGGGGTGGTGTGTGTGTCTGGAAAGATGGTAAAGAAATAGACTTTTCTAACGGCAATGACTGTGTGTGGCCCTTGGTGTGAAAACTGGAGAAAAAGAGTTCTCTTAACTTCAGTGCAGCAACCTGACAAAACCTAGATCTTTAGCACTAAGCTCTGTGGACCTCACTCCATTATTTCTGCACAGTGCTGAGCTCTCTTGTTGTATGTAATACTAAAAGCACATGCTTGTTCTCGGAGATAATTAAGCTTTGTTATAGGATTTTTTTTCCTGTTCCTTCAATGAAAAGAAGAATTTGGTGCCTTTGAAAGCTTTTAGCTGGCAGTCCTGGAGGCTGCAAGACCTGTGCCAATCCGTAAAGCAAGTTGCCTTTCCTGGGAGGGGTATCCTTCCATCCCAAGCTGTGAAATGACAGTTCTTCTCTCTAGCAATGCCAGCAGGATGAAGTGGTTTCACAAGGTGTGCATTAATGATAGTGAGAGGGAGCCAGGGCTAGAACTTGTCACCCCCACACCACCCAAACAAAAGACTGGAGACACCTCAGGCTTGCTGCAGGTGGCTCTCCTCAGCTTGTGAGTGATCAATATCCCTACGACATTCACTGGCGCCCATCTCCTACCCTGTCCCTGCACTTCCTTTCAGGATTCTCACCCACAGCGCTGGTGCACATCCTTCCACTGGAGACCAGCTAAAGCCATGGCCCCGGTCACTTTAAATAGCCATTGGTAGAGCTTAACCAGAGACTCTAAGGTGGTAATGGATGTTCAAACCATTTTTATTAAGAAAGTCCCTAGCCATTTGGATAAGGTACATTTACTTTCTAAATAAAAAAGGAAGGAGACATCAATCCGTTTATTTTTCTGTGCTGTAGCCCTTGAATCTCAACCAAGCTAGGGAAGAATGCTTTGTACTTGGTGATGACATTTTAAAACACTGAAGCAGCAAAGTTGTTTATTTTCTTAATGAGTTGAAACTACAAGTCTGGTTTTTTCGGCACTCAGTTCAGTTTTACATCCCTGCAGTTCCACTGGATTTACTGTGAATTTTAAAAAAAAAATTATTTACAGCCAAATAAAGGAGACCATATTTGCCCACTTCTTTATTGCCAGAGATTGTTCTTGCCTTTGTTGTTGTTATTCAGGTATATGGGAATACATTAGTACATTTTCCAGTAAATTTATTTGGATAATGCAAAATTCTTGGTGTACAAAGAGACCAGCAGTGGCCAAAACTGAGTGCATTATAAAATTCTCAGTCTAGAACTTATGTATACATATATAAGAATCAATCTGACAAGAACTAACAGAATTGTTTTTTTCAGTGTTCCGTGGTTGAGATTTCTGTGCTGATTAGAATGGTTACCAAAATGTTTGAATTTTTCATATAATACTAGAGGCTAAAAAACTAAGCTCTAGGAAATGTGTGATTGCAAAAGAAGCAATTACATTTTCAATCTCCCCATACTATTAAGATCTCAGCATTAGAACTGAAATCTAGTTAACTGACTGAAAAATGTTACTAGGTGGTAGAAAGTGCTTGGTTTTGCTGATCAGTTATTTCAGTGAGTGAATCTTTCAGAGGACTCTACTTGCCCATTGAAGCATATTTCAGTCTTAGGATCTTATGTTAGAGCTGCCACTCATGCCAAAACTCACAAAAGGCAGTAGCAGCTCAGTGCTTTCTAACTGATTCAGGTACAGCTGCAATGTTCAAAAGGGTGGGCAGGAGATATTTGCAATATTGATCTTGGGCTAGAGCTTTTGTCATGAAAAGACATCCTAACGTTTGTCACTCAAACTGCAAACAACCGCTGAAGGGTTAAGACACTCTGAGTACACATACTAACTCAGTACACCACCCATGCCTCTTCCACTCACTACCAGTGGCTTCTGGGGACTGTGTTCACTGGCCAGTGTCACCTGCAGAAAAGAGACTGATTCTGGCTTGTGCTGCTTCCAGCTCCTCTCACCACAAGGCAACTGTTTTAAATTTTATTTTTTTTCTTTTGGAAGTATGGAGAACCTGCGTTGTTGTGGTTTAACCCCAGCTGGCAACCAAGCACCACACAGCATCTTGCTCATTCCCCCTACAGTGGGATTAGGGAGAGGATCAGAAGAGTAAAAGTGAGAAAACTCATGGATCGAGATAAAGACAGTTTAATAGGTACAGCAAAAGCCACACACACAAGCAAAGCAAGGAATTCATTCACTGCTTCCCATGGGCAGGCGGGTGTTCGGCCATCCCCAGGGAAGCCGGGCTCCATCACGTGTGTAATGGTTACTTGGGAAGACAAACACCATCACTTCGAACATCCCCCCTTCCTTCTTCTTCCCCCAATATTTTATTGCTGAGCATGACGCCATATGGAATGGGACATCCCCTTGGTCACTGGGGGCAGCTGTCCCAGCGGTGCCCCCCCCAGCTCCTTGTGCACCCCCCAGCCCCCTCGCTGCGGGGGCGGTGTGAGAGGCAGAAAAGCCCTTGGCTCTGGGTAGGCGCTGCTCAGCAGTAACGGGAACATCCCTGGGTTACCAGCGCTGTTTTCAGCACAGATCCGAAACACAGCCCCATACCAGCTACTGGGAGAAAATCAACTCTGTCCCAGCCCAAACCAGCATGTCTGAGTCCTAGTTTGGTCTGCAGGAGTTCTAATTAGGGGAAAATGTCCTTTTTCCTGCTTTGCTCTAATTCTAGAGACTCGATAAAACAACAATACTAAGTCCTCTTTTTTTTCTTTTTTTTTATTCTTCTTTTTCTTTTCTTCATACTGTTGATGTTCTTGTGCTAACATGCAGGTTTCTCTGAGCAGATCATGCTAATTCTGTTTTGGAGAATACACCAGGGTGAGAGTCAGCAGGCTTGTAACTCCCATCGTCATTTACACATGTGCAAGGGACAGTGGTCTGACATTGTCTGACCCCTGTTGTGCACAAGAGTAAATGATTATATGAGGTTCAAAGCAGCAGGGAACTTGATCTGAGGCTGTTTTGTCCAACTATGACTCTTGCAGCTGATTGTTTTGTTTTGTCCCCTTTGACTTAATCTGTTGCAAAAAAGCCCACCAGTTCACAAAAAAAAAGAATAATAAAACACTCTCAGAAAAGCCTGCAGATAAAAATCTGTGTCTCAATAATTGACATTAAAAAGCTGAGATAAGGAGCATGAAAGCAAGACATCCTCCTGCCATAGCTATGTTGTCTGATCTTCTCCCTGAGAAGGTGGCCATTTAATTTCCTTCTCTGCTCCCTATTGCTCTGAACTACGTGTGAATAAATGTAAAAAAAGAACCATGCTCCTAAATAGTTCTCACAGGTTCTATGAGTTTGGCATTAGCAAGCACATCTCACTTGAGCAAACCTCCATCTTCCTTTCAGTTTGCACCCATAACTCATCCAGGACAAATTTAATTTTAAAATATAACTTGTCTATATTTGGAGACAGATCCTTCATGTTGGTTTCATCCTCATGTATATTCATAAACAAACACATTCTTGTTCATAGGTATGTAAAAGAGACTAGTTCCCAAGAATTAAATACACAATCATACTCTTTTTGCGCTAGTATGCAGAACTGGAGAGATAGTAGACTTAAAATGGGCAGCACTGATCAAGATTGCAGTTATGCAAAACTCTTGGAGCATGTGCTCAGCTTGAGGTCCAGGGTTTAAAATGCATGCTGACAGATCATCTTTTGCTAAAGTGCCTTCTTCAATTCAGACCTAACTGCATTGTAACTCGACCATACATCATCAAGTAGTGATGACACTGATCTTTCAGTGAAAAATTAAAGTTCAAAATTATGTTCTTGAGGCTAATGATAGTCACCCATGTCTTTGGTCCCGCATGGCCCAGAGAAGAACAACAAAGGCCCATCCATTTGTGGCAGATTGTAGTATAAGACTATTTCAGATACAGTATAGTGAAGAGTTAAACAGAAAATGTTGAAAAACAATGTGGTGCAGTGGTCCTGATGCTGGACTGAAACTCAGAAATGGCATTGTCCCTGGTTTTGCCATTGATTTCTATTTGCAGCTGCCTTCCTGCCCATCATTTATCTGTCTCGTCTGGTTAGACTGCTGAAGGAGCCGGCTCATACATGTCTTGGAGACTGGGCACATCAGGCTTAGCATCAAAAAATAATTAATGTCATTAAAAAACCCAGCAACTGTTCTTAGGTTGATTTGTTTAACAGAATACTTATCCTGACTTGGTTATTGTTTGGTGGTGATAAAAGGAGTTAATGGATATGTATTTTTATCAACTGTTGTACACTTGAGAATCTACAATGTGAAAAATAATGTTAAAAAAATAAACATGTTTTCTTTTTTCTTCTGAAACCTCTGTGACTACAGGTATTGCAGCTGGGCTCAGAAATCCTCCCACAGTACAAACAAGAGGCACCAAAGACTCCGCCACATATAATTTTGCATTATTGTGTTTTCAAGACTACCTGGGACTGGATCATCTTGATTTTAACCTTCTACACTGCTATTTTGGTCCCTTACAATGTCTCATTTAAAACCAAACAGAACAATGTGGCATGGCTAGTAGTCGACAGCATTGTAGATGTCATTTTTTTGGTAGACATTGTGCTTAACTTCCATACCACCTTTGTGGGGCCAGCAGGAGAGGTGATCTCTGACCCAAAGCTGATTCGCATGAATTACTTGAAGACCTGGTTTGTGATCGATCTGCTCTCATGTTTGCCGTATGATGTCATCAATGCATTTGAGAACGTTGATGAGGTCAGTATACTAGTTCCACTTCCACCCATTAATTATTACTTAATGGCTGGGGGGAGGTGGGAGAGAGAAGAAAGAAATACATGCTTTTAAATATATTGAATTTGTGTACATATGTCTCTAGTAGCTGCCCTCAGTGCACATAGAAATTTGCTTATGAGTCCTAGCCAGAGTGATCCATCATTAACTGTGCTGGGAGAGGCTGAGGTTTTTGGTGTCAGAAACGTATGTTTGTTTTACTTCATTCCACATCCTCAGAGTTCAGGAGGACAGGCAGAAGCAGACAGCAGAACCTCTGTACGGCACTGAGGAAAACTGCTTCATCTGACTTAGCATGAATAGCTAGAACTGGTGTGACAGGATGGTTTCTAAGGGCAGGGTTCCCTTGCTTTCACTGTTGACTGAACAGGGTATGTCCACTAATGGCAATTCTTCACATGAATAATTGGGAAGTAAAATACACTATTCTCAGCTGCTTCTAATATATAGTAGGTGGCAAAGAGACAGTCCGTGACTCACTAAATTTTCTTAGGCCACCAGAAAGTACTGTGTGGGTATCCAGTGATCCATTTGCCAAGAGTCATTTCAGAGGAAGATGAAGCAATTCAAGGGGCTGTTTTGATGCCTGTCTGGTAATTCCGTAATTAGATGAAAGGATAGGGAGAAATGTGGAAATCTAGACTTCTCTTTAATTCTTGCTTATTTCTTTGGGAACAGGTCACGAGCCAGCAAAAGAACTGACATTAAGATACTTAATACCTTGTTTTAACTGCTTATTCTCCTACTGGATCAGACTGCCAAGAAGATACTGCTAAACTAAATGTATTAAGGTTCAATGCCTAAGTAGTTCAGCACATTAATGAACTGTTAATAAAATCTTAAAGAGGATTCCAGCAGTCCACTCCTAATTACATGTTATAAAATCTGTACGATCAACTAATCATGTGTCCGTATATGTGACACATACTAAATGTGTAACATGCATACTCATCAGTGCTTAGTATTTAATCTTTAGCCTGTAAAATTTAAATTTCATGAGTTCCTTTAAAATATGCCCATATCTTGAAGGACAACCTAGCTATTAAAAGAAAATCATGTCAAGTAAAATGGGTAAAACCATAAAACTGCACTACTTTTGTAAAAACACATTACACAAGTTTTTATCAGATTTAAAGTATTTTCCTCAATGACTTGAGGACAAGTAGGCAAACTATCGAATGTAGTGGAAGAAACATGATGTTATTTGATATTTAATTCCCTAGAGAGGTTTTCACTTTATATAAAGCTACAGACTAAAATAACACAAATGAGATCAAGCAAAAAAGCCTTGTGAGACCTGTCCTTAAATATTTGTTTGTCATAAAAAGGACCCAGGCTTCAGATTACTCTGCGGGGCTTTCACATATTAGTTTGCCGTGCCACTGATAAAGCAATGGAAGGAGTGGCCATATGTCAGTTTCTGACATTTAGACAAAAAGAGTAAAAATAAAATTTTTAAAAAAAGAAGGAAGCTTTTCTCACCCACTGCAGATAGTAGCAAGCTGCTGCTGATTTTGCTGGAGGAACATTTCATAACTGTAGACTGGTGATGTGACCTACAGAATATCCCTGAGGAAAACGTCTATACTAGTGGCTGTGACAGCACTTCAGCTGAGCACAGGCACTCAGACTCATGGTAGCAATTCTGCAGAGAAATTCTTGTGTGAGTTTGAATTCTCTAGGTTCTCCATCTCAGTGTTGCCTCGTAACAATGAGAAGCTGATTGGTACTTCAGTTTTCCTATGGCTCTTCAACAGTCTCCTTAATCAGTATAACAGTTAGTTTTAGTTATTCTAGCTATTGTGCCCAAGGAAAAAAAAACCAACATTTTTCTTGATGCTATCCTTTCAAGACTCTTCATCTCTATTTCCCCTGGTGGGTTCTGACATTTAGCTGGTATAAATCATTGTAGAGTCATTAGAGCAGACTTTCCAGTGGTGTAAATTGCTGTACCTCCGTTAAGGGCTCCCAGAGTGGTTTACAGGACCTGAGGGGCTTTGCCAGCAATGCCAGCAGAATAACGTAGTGTGCATCAGGTGGGGATTTAGGGCAGGATATGCTGATCACTGTTTCACCAC